>NC_133127.1:82977277-83596197 GCF_048418815.1 Hemitrygon akajei | reverse complement strand
TTTTCCTAGAAAAGATCGATAGTGAGATATTATAAACAAACTTCAAACAACAGACATTTAAAATGTTCAAACAGGTATGAAAATGTAAATATTTATGTGTGTGAGTACCAGCCATATGTATAAGAATGACTACTGGGGCTAGGGGAGCTAAACAATATTTTACATGAGTACATAACAACATTTAATTATTTCTATATAATTATAAGCATGTGACATCCCCAGGTTCAATAAAATCTTTTAAAGGACAATTGAACAGGTACATGGATTGGATTGGCTTATAAAGTTATGGACGAAATGATGGAAAATTGGATTTGCTTGAAAAGGGCATCTTATTCAACACAGATGAGCTGGGTCAAAGGGGCCTGTTGCTGTGTGATAAAACTTTATGACTCTATGACATAATTTTAAAAAATAGACCTCATGCAAAAAGGTACAATATCTCAGGATTATTTTCACAAGGTCTGAGGACATAAAGTTGTTATCAAATCACTGATTTTTTTGCAAAATACCGTCATAGATGGAAGAGCAAGGATTAAGTCATAATGTGCATGGACAGACTGACCTGCTAAGAGACCCAACTCAGACACTGGCGCCATGATGGTAGAATCTACTTTAGTGAGGCACACTTCATAAGGAGAGGCATCTGGTAATAAGGGGGTGAAGATTATAAAGAAGTGACTAAAGCAGTTTGTCGAAGAGTGAAACCACACAGGGTTTAGATGAGCTGGCAGGAGGAAATCGTTCAGGAGAAGGCTGGCAGGGACACACAGTTAAGTATTTATTGCATTATCTGGACTGTCAAACTTGACTTGACCAGGAAGAGCCCATATCACCCAAGTCACAGAGTACTGTGAGGAATGAGGAGGTGCTCACCTTTTCTAAGGATGAACTCTGCGCTCGTGCGCCGGGCATCTTTGGTATGTTGGCACCACAGGGGCAGATGGGTCTTGGCTCAGCTCTGATAGGAGCACAGGTCACAGCCATCAAAGCTGACGACCAGTCAGGCAGCTGAAGGTCAGCTTCAAGCACGAGCTGATCAGAAAGCTGCAGGAACAAAAACATGCAGCTTTCACTGCGGCCCTGACAGGCAGAGTATGACTTTGCAGGAGCTGCTTTTTGCCCAAGGATCCAGAAGCTTTCAATCATGTCATAACACCATGGAGTCACACGGCAGAGAAACAGGCCTTTCAACTCACCACGTCCACGCTCACAGCACAGAAACAGGCTCTTTCGACAACTCAGTCCATGCTGACTATTAAGCATCCGTGCGTACTAGTCCTTTTCACTCCTCCGTAGCCTTCTGTGCCTTGGTGATTTAAGTGCTCATACAGATACTGCTTCAGTTTTATGAGAATTGCCATGTTGACCCACCCTCATAGGATGTGCGTTCCAAACTCTAACCATCATCTAGGTGAAGAACAATTTACCTTATGTTCCCACTAAACCTCTTCCACCTTGCCTTAAATCTACAGCCTCTAGAGCAGGGTTTCTCAACCGGGGCTCTGTGAGAGGTGGCTAGGGGTTCTGCAAGAGATCGCTATTAAAAAGAAACAAACATCGTTTTTTGAATTTTGCACAATGTGGGCAGCGACTGAGCAGCCCAGTTAGCAATCTTGTTTGACGTCTCTCAGCCCTGTATGACAGCGCGCAGTTGGACAATGTTTATTTGGCTGAGTCCATTCTCAGTTTTTGATGTGAGATAGGGGAGGCCGATGATAATTGGTGAGTGCTGTATTGCACGGAGGAGAGGATGATAGGCTAATGAGGAGCGTGAAGAGTGTTTTCTGGGCATTGAATGGACTCACCCCATTGGGCCGTGACACCCGCCTTTTCCTCCAGAATTACCTCCCCCAACTTCCGCTTACGTGCTGCAGACTGACTTATGGGAGCGAACAACCTCTACTGATGTAGTAGAAAATTGGAGGGAAATTTTCATTCTAAAAATACAGAGTGACGATTTTTGAAGAGGAGGTGTGAGATGGGAGGGGAGGATTCTAGTCCAAGGCCTACAGATAATTCTGATAAAGTTAATGATGAAGAATTACAATCTTATGAATCATTTCACAGCACTAGTGCAACAAAGGACACAAAACTATAAAGACTATAAAAGTTTATTTACACAACAAAGACACAGTTGTGTTATAAATACATTAAGTATTTATAAGACAGTGAATAAATTCAAATTAAAATATGGTTCCTACCGTCTATCAAACAGTCAATTCCTGTGGGTGCCCACCACACTGGGATATCCCCCACTGTACCCATTGTAACCGTGTGCCCCCTCTCCAAGGTCAACTGGGCACAAACGTATCCTCGGAAGAGGGACAGGCAGTTGGCCCTGACAGAGTCCTTTACTTTTCATTGCCTTGGCCCGTGAATGGCCGTCTTGGCCAGGCCCAAGAGCAAGCCCACCAGGAGATCTTCTGGGCAAACTGCCCCCTTCCGTACCGGGTGCCCATATGTAAGGAGCACGGGGCTGAAGGGCAACCAGAACCCAAATGGCAGCCCCTCCAGATACTCAAACGGGCAGCAACCTCTCACACTCCATATCAGCGAGGTACACTGACTCCTTCCGGACACAGAATGGACATGTGAACTGGGTGCCAGTGAACCTGCTTGAAGATCTATTGCACGGAACTGCCCTGTTCAACACCTTCCACCCCAGGTCCCCAATGTACAGGGGAAGGACCCCTGCATGAACAGATTTCCACTGGGGACCTTCTCCGCTGCCAGATGGTAAAACAGACCGCCAAGGTGAGTTTGGTCTGCAGAAGAAGGTAAGGAAGTGAAAGGCATGCAAGAGCATCATGAAAGGGTACAGTGGGGATACCAGTGAGATGGCTCATGTTTTGCAGGACACTCTCTGATGTCGTATCTCGAGGCCTGGGTCTAACAAGACCTTCCAGACCATCAGGTGGTGGTGCAGGTGGAATCTCTCCACTTTCCATGCCCACTTGATACCCACTGTGATAGGATGGAGACCAGTCCCCTCAGGGCTAGAGCACCATCTCCCACCCACGCAAGAGCACAGACTAGACCCCATACCCTCAACAGCTCTTGGTAAAGTCAGCCAGTTCCCTCAAAGCAGCATGGCAGATGCTGTCAGCTGGAAGCCCTGTGCCCTCCTGCAGGCAGTGTCACCGGCAGAGAAGAGTCGCCCATGAATGCAGCCTTGGAGGATGGTCTCTGTACAGGTATCTCTGCAGGGTCCTGAGGCGGAGAGCCGCCAGCTGGGTGCGCACACACACCAATGATTGACCGCCCTCTGCGATCGGAAGACTCGGGACCGCAGCAGGGACCCAGTGCCTCCTGTTGCCCCACAAGATGCCCCCCAGCCTCTTCTGGGTCTTGGAGACAAAAGCAGTGGGCAGGACTAAAATAATGAACTAGTACCATATCTTTACAATGAAAGCTACTTATCAATGGGTTTTACATGGACTAGTGATCCAAGTTGTGCCTTGTCTGTGGCAAATAGCTTACGAATGTAGCAAAGGCTCCAGCAAAATTGAAAAGACACAACTACATATCACAGCCATACGACAAGTAAAAGAACTGATTATTTTAAATGACTATTGGATCCAAACCATGCATATTAAAGCTTTTGAAAATAAAGACACAGTCAGTAAAAGGACTCTGGAAGCAAGTTATTTAGTAGCTTTAAGACTAGTTCATGTGAAAACGTGGACAAAGAGCTCACCAATCTCCTGCTACATACAGGAATCCACTGGTTCAGCAGAGGAAGAATTCTCAGCAGGGTGTTTGAGCTGGAAGGTGAATTGCAGGAGTACTTTTGAGAAAATAGTAAGCCAGATTTTGCTAAGTGTTTTGAAGATGAAGAATGGTTAGCCTACTTGTCAGACATTTTTCATCATATGAACCAGTTGAACAAGTCTATGCAAGGACCTGGAGAAAATATTTTGCCTTCAAGTGAAAAGATTTTTGGATTTAAAAGCAAACTGAACCTTTGGAAAAAAAAATCATGTTGCAAAAGAAAATGTTGAAAAGCTTCCACTGCTGCTTGTGCTTGAGGAAGGGTATCAGAAAGTCTAAAGACTTACTGAAAACCACCTGGAAAACTGCAGAACAAAATTGAACAGAACTTTTCCTCCCTTTCAGCACAAGTGTATGACTGGGCGAGTGACCCTTTCTCTGAATCCTCTGCTCAGTCTGAGAACTTGACTTTGAAAGAAGAGAAAGAAATTCATGAGATGCACTCTGATCATGGACTCAAGATGAGATTTACTGACCTGCCCCTGGACAAGTTCAGGATTTCTGTGAAAGAAAGGTATCCTGCCATTCATAGGAAAATAATGAACATTTTGCTGCAGTTTTCAACTGTTACATGAGTCAGTAAGCTTTTTCTTATTTAACAAGCATCAACAGCAAGGATAGAAATAGTCTCATTTCAATTGAAGGTGAAATGTGTGTGTGTGCTTATCTCAAGTTAGTCCCAGAATTGGGAAATTTATTATGTTTGCCTTATGGGTTTTTTAAATATATGAAAGAGAAAGAAAGAGTATTTTTAAGAAAGATAAGCTAAGCTTAACAATCCATTTTTTTCCAAGAAAGGTCATTCTCTGCTCAAAAGAGCATTGACAAATATTTTTGGATTATTATATCTGCATCTTACTGATCACACTAACATATCATGAGCTCTAGATATTGTAAGGGTTCCTCCAGGGTGAAAAGATTCAAAAAGCTGCACTAGATACAGATTTTTCTGGGATGGGGAAAATCTTACAGTTGTTTACTATCTATGCCTCTCTTAAGTTTGTACATCTCTGTCAGGTTCCTCTTCGGCCTTCTCTGATTTACGGATACACAGACAGGTACATTGAAAGGGAAGGTTTAGAATGGGTGTGGGCCAAGTGCAGGCAAATGGGAATAGCTCAAGTTTGCAATTGGACTGTATGCATGATTTGGGCTGAAGGGTCAGTTTCCAATTAAAAAAGAAGAAACATCATGAAAAATCACAGCTTATCATGTATCCTCTATTAACTGAGGCATTCCATTCCACATTGGTTCCACAGTTCCAATGATGATTCTGGTCTCACTCAGAATTTCTTGTCCCAACAAAGGCTCTTGGGCAATGGCTTTACTCGTGCTCTGCAGGCACCTTCTCCAGGTTGCATCATCCCAGTAGAACAGAACATCTGGAGCCTCTCCCTTCCAGGGCAAGACCTTGTGGTGGGAGTCCAGCCAGCATATTTGCTCTCTCTCTCTCTTTCAATCTTTTTATTAATATTTAGAATATTATGAATGAGATACAATTCAAATAATGGTAAGGGATTACAAATATATAGACTCCCATTATACATAAAGTATTACATAAACAATGAATAGAGCATAAGTAAGTTTCCCAAAACATAAACCGTATAGTATATATATGAACAAGGTAAGTTTAGATATTTCATAATATATAGTGTAAAAAAGAGAAAAAAAAATCTATCTAAGGAAGTTAGCTAATCTACTAATCTAGTATCAAGAAAAAGAAAAAAAAAACAAAGAAGAAAAAAAAATAAAAAAATATTTGCTCTCCCTACAACTGAAAGGTTGCAGCCACAGATGCAACACAGCAGAGGCACGATGACTTGGGGTAGTCTAGGCATGGATAAATGATAGAAGGTAGCAAATAGCTGTGGTCACAGGTTATTACTCCTATTTGGACACTGTTCCTTCTGTAGACGAAGGTAGGACCAAGGAGCAGGGACGTCACAGTACCATAGCAGTTAGCGCGATGCTATTACAGCTCGGCGCATTCTGGAGCTCAGAGTTCAATTCCAGCACTATTCTGTAAGGAGTCTGTATGTCTTCTCTATAGAATGCCTGGGTTTTCCTTGGGTGCTCCAGTTTCCCCCCTCAGTCCAAAGACATACCGAGTAGATTAATTAGTCATTGTAAATTGTCCCGTTATTAGGTTAGGGCTAATTGGGTTGTCAGTGGTTGTTGGTGTGGCATGGCTACTCCACGCTGTAATACTAAATAAACAAATGAAAGTTCCCTATGGTTGATAGGTGGAGTAAGATCTGTCAACAAACAAATGAAAGTTCCCTATGGTTGATAGGTGGAGTAAGATCTGTCAACATATTCCTTCCAGCCTCTGCTTCCCCCTCAACACCTCTCACACCCTGTGTCCCATTTCCAATTTGCAAGCCAAAGCAGCAGAAGCTCCATGTAAATATCAGTTGCAAAGACTTTCCAAGTCCTGGCATAGCATGGCAGTTCAGTAATGACTGGGAACAAACTTATCAAGTTCAAATTCACTGTCATGGGCTTTGTCATTGTCAGAGCATAAATGCCATGAAAACTGCAGCAGTGGCACAGTATGTTATAAACATGACAGGCATAAATAACGTAAACTTAAATTATATGTAACTAACATGATACAACACACGATAAATAACATCATGAGACTCATGCAAATTGAGGGAAATATAGTCTAAGGTAAAATTAGGGTTTTTTTCAAGTCAGTTCCAAAACGGATCGCAGTAGAGATGAAGTCATAGTTGAACCCTGAGATGTGGGTCTTCAGGTTCCTGCATCTTTTGCCTGATGGCAGCAATGATAGAAGGCATGGCCCATGTGATGGGGGTTCTTCATGACGGATGTTGGCTTCCTAAGGTATCTACTCTTGTAGATGTCCTTACTGGTGGAGAGAGCTGTACCCATGATGGACTGGTGAGCCCACTACTCTCTGTAGCCTCTCGCCTTCCTGTGCACTGGATTTCCCATGGTGTAGTCAGTCAGAATGCTTTCCACCGTACATCAGTAGGAGGCGGTCAGAATCTTTGATGATATGCCAAATCTCCTTACATATCTAAGAAAACAGAGACATTAGTATGCCATCTTGACGATTGCATTTACTGTATATGCTGAGCCCAGGAGAGATCATCCAAGATGTTGATGCATAGGAACTTGAAGCTGCTTACGGTGACTTCACAGTGAGCAAGTAGTTTTCAGAATGTTGAGTACCAGAGCACAACTGTTGCAAGTGTGAGTGTGTGTGGTGCACATGCAAAGCCATCATTCTTCTGAAGACCTGATGGATTTGTGGGTGCTGACCAATCCTGGGAATAATGAGACTGACTGGCACTGGTAAAACTGTCTTTAACCAGGATTAAAATTATAACACACATTTCATCGCTGGAGAAGTGCAAGAAATGTCCACACTAGTGAAAGGTGACATAAAAATCATCGTTAATGCATTTTGTTTCAGATAAAATCAATTTTCATTTACACAATAGCAAAAAAAGAACTTAGCGCATTTGAACTTTTAAGATGATATCGTCATGGGCAAAAATAATTTTAAATTGAAAATTTCCTGCCTTCTTGGTCTGAGCTTGGGGAGAAATTAAAAGCAACAGGAGGTATAGAAGTCTAGGATAATGACTTATAGATAATCAGCTAATCAGCAGAATGGTTTTAGATTATCAGTTAGCACACTCATGCATGCAAGGATAATTAGTTGTTCAGTGATCTGTATTTTATTTGACTAGCTTGCTTTGATGTTTAGAATTTACACCAACACTGCATGCTGTTTTTTTAAAAACAATATTTACAAAACTTAACACTTAATAATTGAGTTTTTGTGGATCATATCTTTTTCTCAAAGGAAAAATGGGGTATTAAGATTTTTATTGAGCTACCTGAAATAAAATTCTGCATGTGTTATGAAAGAACACAATGGAGTGCATCTTTATATGATTTTCAGGGAAGATTATTAGATATAAGTTTTTGTTTGAAAAAGTGCATGGTATAGAAATTCCACACAGGAGTGAGGTTTCTCCCTTGTCTCTCCTCATAACATGAGCAGGAAGCTAGTCAAATATAGCTGTTGCATATTTGATATTTCAGTGGTATTTGAACAGCATTGTGGAAATGTTGTTTGATTGGGCATTCTTTGTTTGTTTAAATAATCCAGTACTGGTTATATGTAATAGTACATGAAAGGTATATCATTAAGGCACCATGTCATACGTGTGCCTCACATAAAGTAAAAATGAAGTTAGATATGTATTCTGAACTCCCTTGTTTATCTTTCAAATAGTTTTGTGGTTTGGAGTTACAAAACATAACCGTGGTAATGAGTAAGTTTTAAAACAAACCCGAGACAACTATCTACCTCTTTGAGCACAGTGAGATGCCTGAGTTAAAAAAAAGTGCAAAGAGGTGTTCGAATTTTTTTAAAAAAACAGTACAGCATGTCTCTTTGGAAGTGAGAGAGAGGAGATAGTTGAGTTAAAAAAGGCAGAAAATATGTAAATTCATGGGTTCATAAACAGCGAATACAAGATAATAATAACCATAAATATTAAACAGAAACAGAAATGGCTGGCTACATTGGAAAGGTAAATGTGTTTGATTGCACAAAAAAATCTGCATTTTGTATACTGAGCAAATTGAGCAGTACTTTGAGGCAAAAGAAACAGCTAATGAGAAGCGAGTGCCAGTTTTGCTGAGTCCTATTGGTGCACAGGCATACAGTTTGCTTAGACTGCCCCACCCAAACCAGCTGAAATGGGCTTTGCTGATATCATGAAAGTAATGCAGAAACATTTAGAGCCAAGACCATTATTGACTGCACAAACGTTTCAGGTTTCATAAGCTGAATCAAAGGGAAGGAAGTCTATTCCACTGAATTGAAGAAGTTGTCTGAATGTTGTCAGTTCAGTGGTATGCTTAATGATACAATGAGAGATAGTTAAGCTTCTGGAATCTTTTAAGAAAGCATTCATAATGGCTCCTAACTGAACCACAACTTACATTTAAGAGAACAGTTGAAGTAGCTGTATCAATGGAAACATCAGAGGCACAACTGAGTTACAGATAGGAATGAAAGTGAGTGTGAACAAAATTGCAACATACAAAAGTAAACTTATCTGGCTGGTCAAAATGTGTTACTATTTTCACAGGAGCTCACATACACCAGACCAATACAGGTTTAAAGGTGAAATTTGCAGAAAATGCAACAAAGTAGGGCACATACAAACAGCATGTTGAGCAGACCAGAATAAATGGATTGCACAAGGTAGAGAAAAAGATAAAAGGTAAAGTTGCCATTTCAAATAGAGCACTAGTCTGCACGGTGTTGATGAAAAATCTAATAATGATGACAGTGACACAGGAATGGGTACTCCTGATATTTACAATGTGAAAACTAACAATAGACAAGCAATATGGCTTACACCAAAACTGAACAGCAAATTAACTAAAGTGGAACTGGACAATGGCTTAACTGTTTCAGTGATTTGACAAATGAATGGCATTTCAAAGATACTAAACTAAATCTGCAGACATCCAACTAAGAACATATATTGGAGAAAAGATAATACCTGTGGGAATGACATTCGTAACAGTGAAATGCAACAACCAACAAGCCACACTGAGCTTTCATATGGTAAAACCAGGAAGGCCTGCATTATAGGGATGCGATTGGCTGAGACAACACAATTTTATTAGAGATCCATCTACCATCTGCATGCCACATCCTCTGCAATAGAATCAATTAAAAGCAAATTAAGACAGGTACTGGATGATGCCACAGCAGTGTACAAGGATGGGATTGGAAAACTCAAACATATCAAGTGTAAAATAGTGTTAAATAAAAATGCCACACCCAAGTTTCACAAAGCCATCGAGTTCCTTATACCATCCATGATAAAATAGCCAGTGAGCTAGATCATATGGAGGTTGAAGGAATTCTTTCCAAGGTTGAGTGGAAACCATGGACAATACCAGTGGTCTCAGTTGCCAAGAAGAATGGGTCTGTCAGGATCTGTGGTGATTTTAAGGTCACCATCAACCCAGTTCTGAAAGTAGATCAATACCATCTGCCCAGAATAGAGGATACCTTTGCAAACCTTTCTGCAGGAAAACACTTCAGCAAAGTGCACTTAGCTGAAGCCCACCTACAGAAGGAGATGGAAGAAGAGTCAAAGTGCTTCTCACCATAAACGCTGACAGAAGTACATTATCGCTATAGCAGGCTTATTTTTGCAGTAGTGTCTGCACCTGCACTCTGGCAGAAGGCTATGGACCAGGTGCTGCAAGACTGTCCGGGCGCTTATTGTTAACTGGATGACATTATAGTTATCAGTGAGGATGACAACAAACATCTACAACATCTCCCGACAGTGTTAAAGAGAAGGTTCTTTAAACTAAGCATCACTTACTGTGGTCACACCATTGACACCCAAAGTTTACACAAGTGTGCTGAGAAAATTTTAGCACTGGTGATTTCCCCCAAGGCCAAAGGATGTGTCATAGTTGTGGTCCTTTTTAGGATTTGTCAATTACTATAACAGGTTCCTGCCAAATCTGGCTACTGTGCTCCATCCCTTGAACTCACTAATACATACCAGGAAGAAATGGTCATGGACAAAGCAGTGTGAGCTGGCTTTCAAAAAGGTAAAGGAAATGGTGATGTCGGACACTGTATCCACACATTGTGACCACATCATCTACTTCACATTATGATATAGGTGCAGTCATACCACACGTTATGAGTGATGCAAGTGAATCCTCATAGCCTTTGCATCATTTTCCCTTTCCATTCAGAGAAAATTTACACATAGATTGACAGATAGGCCTTGAGTTTGGTTTGGGGTGTAAAACATTTGAGCCAGCGCTTGCATATGAGAAAGTCTGTCCTCTTTATCATCACTAGTATCCATTTTCAATCCATTAACAGCAGCAGCATGAATTCAGAGATGGGCTCTGTTTCTTGTAGGACACCATTATGAGATTGAATTCAAGAGAATAACTAATCATGGAAACGCTGATGGATTGTCCCATTTACCCTTGGAAAAGGAAACACCTGAAAAATTTACAAAAGACGACACTACCTTTGATGTATTCTTCCTAATGCAAAGTGAGTCTTCCTATTATGGCAGAGATAAACCAAAGGGAAACCATAAAAGACCCAACACTATCTCAGGTCTAATTGCCAACCAAAATGGATAGAATATATAGCAGAAATTGCAGTTTCCCCATTGTCACCAGAGCCAGAATGAACTTGCCCTTGACAGGGGTTGCCTTATGCAGGGACTTATCCAAGCTGAGAGCTTGGATACTGTATATACTGTATACTGCAAATTGAGACACACTCAATATTGAGCTGGAGTTTATAGCTAAGCAGGGAGGTGTGTTGTGCATTTGATATTTCAGTGGTGTTTGAGCAGTCTTGTGGATATGTTGTTTGATTGGACAGTCTAAGTTTAAGTAATTCATTATGGGCTATATATCATAGTAGATGAATGGAATATGTCAGGGGTCGGCAACCTTTTTGCCTCAGTGGGCAGGCTCGCGTATTAATAAGTGGACAGTGGGCCAGATAAATGCCATAAAAAACTTGAAATATGGGAATTATACATTTAAATACAGCTAATTATGTATTGTCTCAAATTAATGAATAATGCATGCTAGAAAATCATTTGTGTTTAAGGTTGCCTACCCCTGGCATATGTCATCACACTAGTATGTCATATGGGCGTACCTCGTTTCAAGTAAAACCCAAGTTAGACATGCATTGCAGACTCCCTTGTTTTCCTTTTAATCAGTTCTGGCGTTGCAATACATTACAATAATGTCTAAAGATATACACGTTCTTGTGGGTTTGCCAACTTCCCTCTGTAACCATAATCTGAGCTAGCCTTGAAAGAACTGCAGGATCATAACAATAAATCCACCAATCTTTTGCTTTTGACTTGATTGGAATCACTAAAGTGTTCTTCCAGTTCCATTTTATTTATCTGGAATATAGTCTGATTGCTGTACACCTTCTTCAGAGAAACAGTTACACATGAAATGAAGTCTGAAGTCAAAGCTCTTTTGCTTGCCTTTCATCAGCTTTTCCAACACATGTTCCTTACTATTTACAATAACTTCATGACCACCCCAGTCCCACACTTCCACCATTGGCTGCACACGTTCATCATCATGGTTCATTGCTTTGTTAAGGCAATTAAGAGGTGATTATATCCCTGACTGTTTGCTTCCCTGCTGATTTAACCAATAGGTTCAACAGCAGTTACTAACAGTTTTTCAAAACACATTTTTTTTCTGGGTGGCATCTGTGAGTTAGAAATTAGCCTTTAATGCTTGGAGACTCCGGGGCAATTCTTCAGGGTGGATCAGCATGGGTTTCATTAACAGACCTCAATTAAAAACAGGAGTAACCTGTCATGATATTTTTGAACCTTGGTTTCATGCCAGATATCTTTGGTTTTATGCCAAAAATCTTCAGCATCCTTTTTACCTTTGATTTCCTGCTCCTTTAGGCTCTGGAAGTGAAAACGGGAAAGCGCTTTTTGATTTGAAAGCAAGTGAGTGTGATTAGGAAAACATTACATCTAAAGAGACTGAAAGTTCTAAATATTTTGAATGTTTCAGTAATGTGTGGACCTATAATTATTACATTCTGTAACAATTCAGAAGGACAGAAGACAATTATGCTTTGGCTTGAATTGTAAAACTTCATATTACACAGGCATTCAAGGAGTTTGTGGCATTCTATGAATAAGATGCTTGTAGAACATCCAATTTAATAAAGATATGAACTGTGAAAGTATACAGTTTTTAATTAAATAATACAAGTTTTAATAATGATGATACATAATTAAATTTACAGCAACAAAGCAGAGACGGCATTACATGAGTTTTAACCTTGCTAGGCAGGTGTCTCAGAACTGATGACTTGCTACGACTCGGGTTCTGTGTTATCTGAGGCGACAAGTGAGGCAAATCTGATTCCTATAGACTATTGGAGATGGAGCTGCAGGTGTCTTACAGAACAGGTGGTGATGTGCTCCTTGCATTACTAATTCAGGGCTTCCATGTACTCTCAATGGATGGGCAGGACACAAAGTTCTCACTACTTTCCCGAATAGTCCTCTTTCACTTTGAGGCCTGCGATTTCTAGAATCAATAGGCTTGTTATGCACTTCTCCACAAATCTTGTGGCAACATTTCTGTTCACACTGGTGGCTTTGTGCCAGGGGAATGGAGATAACATAATGGATATGCAAATCTGGGGTTTGCTAATACATTAGATCAGAACATTGTTGTACTGCCCACCAAGGTCTGCATAGGGGTGTCAAATCCACTGTGGAAAGTAAGTTCAAGCAGTAATTTCAATCAATCTCTATTAGAAATCACCATCAGTAAAGAAGGATAACAAACTCCTGGATTATCAAAAACCATACCTCGTCTTCTTCAGGAAAAGAAGTAACTAATTCTTAGCAGGTCTGGCCCAAACACATGCCCAGAACAATCAATATAGTTTACTTCTTAAAGGACCTCTGAAATGTTTTGAGGGGAATTACAGACAAAAATTAATGCTGACCCTATCAGCAATGTTAACATCCTGTGAATAAGTAAATAACTGAGAGTTCTTTTTAACTTTATTGATGTTGTGGTGTTCATTTCAGTGCTGCCATAATTTAGCTACATTAAATTATGTTCATTATTAATTAAGTTCAAAGTTTAATATTCAAATTATGAGGATAAAATAATTTCAATTATGTTCCAGAGTTCAACCATTTTCTTTAACTGTATATCAAGACTCCTGTTGTAATACCACAAAGAGGAAATTAATTTGATCTTGCAGTTAATGCTCTCAGCATCTGTAACTTCTTGATTTTAATTTATTATGGTGACTTATCCAGAGCATTTAAATAAAACTGTACCATCAAGCATCATACCCCAAAGGTATTAGCAAAAAGTGTGGATATGAATAACAAGGAGAATCTATACTAATAGAATTCATACTAAAATCAAAAGTGATATCTTAAAAAGATAAATAATATACTGCAGCAGCAGCTCGAAAAAACCAATGCCATGCTACTGGCAACCTAGCAAGGGTTGTTATCCTATACCCGATAACTGATCATTGATACTTCGATCAATCCAATAGTAATGTTCCACAAAGTCAAATAAATGGAATTGACTCTTTATTTGCAACTAGCAAAACATACAATCTCGAAATGATGAAACTTACAAAAGTAAAACTAGTGATATCATATGTAAAGCAGACTTAAGCAAAGTTAAGCATAATTAAGCATTGTTAAATGAAGTTAAACGATCAACAAAGATAAGGCACCTAGAGGTTCTCAGCTCTAAATTGCCCAGAACAAACCATGAATACATAAGCTAAACCCTTCCATTTTACAACACCACACCACCCCTACCCACATGACTAGTCACCACAATAAGCATAAAATGTGCAACACAGAATAGAATGCAGATAGGGAACAGATGCATGGCTCCTACATGTACAACACAAAGTAGTTTATTTACTGTTAACATAAAAACCATGCCCATTATCCTCAGGGCATCAGACAGACACAGAGGCTTTGCTGATATATTTTTCCAAAACTTCTCTTTATAAAATTGTTGGCTCATGCCATTATTTATGAGCATTGGGTGCTTACTGATTTTGGCTGGTAGGAAACAAAAACGATGCAAAACAATTAGATGATGCCCAGTGTCTCAAACTTAAATCAATAGATAGCTGAAATAAGAATTGATTCCCACACCACTTCAATCTCAAGCAGCCCAAAATATGTTTTATGTCAGTTCTTTAGAAAACTTTAAAAATATGCCATTAGAAGACTGAACATGAGTTTAGGAAGGGGAGACAAATCATGAGAATCAAGAGTGTGATTGAAGACAAGAGACCACAAGAAACTTTATTTATGAGCACTGGGAGACTTATGAAATGGAAAAATGTGGCAATGTTTGTGGTAGGAGCGTAAGTTGGACAAAGGCAATGGCAAACTACTTATGTAGAATTTGCCAAGAACAATCACAGTCAACGACCATGATCAGCTACATCATACGACAGAGCACATAATGATGACGATGCTGATGATGACGGTACCAATTATTCTTTTAGGCAGTTTCTTTACAAGACAGGTGACCCCAGCCATTATCAATACTCTTCAGAGATGGACGACCTAGCATCAGTGGTCAGCTTACCAGGACTTGTAATATGTACCAGCTGCTCATACGACCATCCACCACCAGCTCCCATGGGCCTGATTGAGCGGGTGAAACTGGAACTACACTTTCCGCAAGGGTGACCTGCAGTACAGAGGGGGGGAAGGAGTGTCTACACCTCCTTTGGTAGAGACGTATCTCCACCCCGCTACCTGAAGAACTGGTATACCCATGTTCATTTATTTTTACTTGTAGATACAGCACAATTTTAGGTCTTTCTGGCCTTAAGAACCAGTGCTGCCCAATTACACCCATGTGACCAATTAACTTACTAATCCATACTGCCTGAATCCACTTCTACACTAGTAATGCATTCCAGCCACCAATCACTCTCTGCGTAAAAAAAACTGGCCCTGCAAGTTGCTTTGAAATTTCTCTCCTCAAACCTTAAAAGCAAGTCCTCTTACTTTGAGGTAAAGGCAAGATGGTGGTGCATAAGGTCATAGCAGCCATTCAGGGTCCTACCAAAGGTGCAATTATTCATCCTTTACATCATTTTCATGATCACAAGACACTGATGGCTATCAAGAACATCAGGCACGGCAGGTCTACCCCACTAGTGAGTTGCTCGAGTCGAGTGGAGCTGGACTGGTCTGGACCATGTTGCTTCTGCAACTGGAAGTCATTGGGGTTGGTGGGCAAAGTGGTGTGGAGTCTAACAAATGAAGCAAGTGATTGTTTTTAAAGCTCAAGTTTGAAGTAAATTTATTATCAAAGTATATACGTGTCACCATAAACAACAATGAGATTCAATTTTTTGTGGCCATTCATAGTAAGTTCAAGAAACACAATCGAATCAACGAAAGACCTCACCCAACAGGGTGGTCAAAAACCAAAGTGCAATAAAACCCCAATAAACTGTACAAATACAGTAAGAGAGAAAGAGATAAATAATAATAAGTCAGATAAAACTTCAAAGGATTTCCTTTCATCAATGCAAACAGGATTCAGTACTCCATGCAAGTTTATGCAGTTCTGATAAGAAGTATACATCACTGAACTTAAATAGGAGCACAACCCAGAAAAATGAAGACATTACCACTGTTGAAGAAGGAAGTTAACCAATGGAAGAGCATTGCCCTCCATGGAAGGCATCCCCATGATTTGAGCAGACTAGATGTGGGCGAGGAAGCAATGAACATCGTGCTCAGATTTGGAGACCTCTCCCCAGAAACAGAAGGCAATACAGGACCAGGTGGTTAACACAAAAAATATCAGAAATACATAATACATGATCAACAAGTTTGAGATGGTAAATGTAGAAAATGCCAAGAAAAAACAGAAGTGATCCAAAACTTTACAGGATCCTGTAGCAGTTTAACACAATCTGATTACGTACACAGGTACAATCAAGTGACAAACATCTTTCATCAAAATCTTGTTTTAAAATACAAACTCATTAATGAAATCATGCCTTACTATAAACAGAAGTCTGATCCAGTTTTAGAGTCAGAAAACCATAAATTATATTATGACCGATCAGTTATTACACTTAGGACAATCCATAAAAACTGTCTGGATATAATAATACAGGATAAACAAGCAACAGCAATCTATTTAATAAATAGATTTTATAGCCATTCCAAACACACATAACTTAAAGAAATCAATAAGTGAAGAACACCAGAAATACACTGATTCAAAAGAGGAAAAGTGTAAAACTTTGGAACATAACAAGATACACATTGTCCTGATAGTAATATTTACAACTGATGTCTTCTCAAAGGCACTGCACAATAGCATTAAACAATTACACAGCAATATGTATGTAATTCCTCAGAAAGCCACAATACTAAATACCACTAGAATAGTTCCCAGCAATTGAGAAGTGCGTGGCTTGGGTATGCCTGTACCACAGGTTTTACCAGCTTAATCTGAGAAAAAAATAATTAATAGTAATAAACAAATGAGCGTGCGTGAGCTGCAAAAAAAAATTAACAAGTAATAAATAAACAATAAATATCGAGACCATGAGATGAAGAGTTCTTGAAAATGAATCCATATATTGTGGGAACAGTTCAGTGATGGGATGGAGTGAGTGAAGTTGAGTGAAGTTATCCCATCTGGTTCAGGAGCCTGATGGCTGAGAGTCATAACTGTTCCCGAATCTGATGGTGCAGGACCTGAGGCTCCTGTACCTTCTTCCCGATGGTAGCAGCAATAAGGCAGTGTGACCGAGATAGGAGGAGTCTTTGACGGTGGATGCTGCTTTCCTGCGACAGCGCTCTCTCTAGATGTGCTTTACCTATCATGGACTGTGCTGTATTCAGTACTTTTTGTAGGCTTTTCTATAGAAGGGTATTGGTGTTTCCATACCAAGCTGTGATGTAACCAGTAAATATACTCTATACCACATATCTATAGAGGTTTGTCCAAGTTTTAGATAACAGCTGAATTTTTGCAAACTTCTAAGAAAGTAGAGGCACTGCCATGCTTTGCGATCATGTAATGGTAAGACTCTGTTGGACATTGGTAATGGGGAATGCTGCAATCTTGTGCACCAGTTCATTGGTGAGACTGATGGCAGGGGAGCTGCATAGTCTCGTGGACTGGGCCTGCCTACTGCAGCCACCCAGGGAGTGAAGCTGAAGGTGTGGGAGAGAGCAGAGACTCAGCGGTCACACTGGAATCCATGCTGGCTGGGGCTGGTCACTCTTGTCACTACGGCCCTCGAGTATTCATGTGGTGGAAGACAAGCAGGACAGCTGTGTGCTGGCATTTCCCAACAACATCCAGGCACCATCAATCTAGAGTCACTAAGGCTATATTATACTTTTTGTGAATGACTGTATGTTGACTGCTATCTGCTGTAAATGCTTTAAGTCCTGTACTGTGTATGACTGTCGGTACTGTGTTTTACACCTTGGCTCAGGAGAAACCTTGTTTCATTTGACTACATTTATGGGTGTTAATGTATGCTTGAACTTGAAGATTCTGTTCATCTATCAGGGACTCTTATAAATTTAAAAGCCTCTATTAGGTCTCCCATCAGCTTCCTACTGACATGAGGCTCACTAGCCAATCATTACCTAGATTATCCCTATTTATTTTCTTTAACAACATTTGCTACTCTCCAGTCTTCCAAGGACCTAGCCTGTTGCCAGTGAGGACACAAAGAACACTGTCAAAGCCCCAGCAATCTCCTCACTTTCTTCTTTTAATATTCTAAGATATATGCCATCATGCCCTGCAAACTTATCCATGTTATTGCTTTTCAGAAGTCTCAGCACTCCATCCTGCTTAATCTCAAGATACACAGCACATTAGCATGCCCCAGTTACACTGCTTGCTGTCTGAAGTGGCATCCGCCCACTCTCCTAGGGGGAATCACCAGGAAAACAGCATGATTCAGCTTTCACATCAACAATATCATTACAGCAGTCATTCAATTGGGAGGGATTATACAAAAAGGTCAAACTAACCCCAAGTATTTGTATACATTAATTATTGTGACCTGAACATGTACATTAGATTCTGATGTCACCTAGCACATTTATTACTTCTCTATATATTTACTATATATTATTATTTTGAAGCTGTGTTCACAACCGGCAGACCTCTTGATCCTATGGCTATCGCAACTAGCCACAACAATTAAGTACAAGAAGAGATACAAACTGTTTGTCTCTGCTAATACTGAACTAAATTCTGCCCCAAAAAGGCAAATTGCACCAAACATTGTCACTGCATATGCTGTACATTGTCTTGAGTGATACTGTACATTGTTGAGTGATAACTTCACTCAACTAATTCCATAACTATGGACTCACTTTCAAAGACTATAACTCATGTCCTTGATATTTATTGCTTATTTATTTATCATTATGATTCTGTTTCATTTCTCTCCCTTCGCATTTGCACAGTTTGTTGTCTTTTGCACATTCGTAGAGAGCCTGTCTTTGTTGCGTGTGGTTTCTCATTGATTTTATTGTGTTTCTTTTTATTTACTGTGAATGCCTGGATGAAAATGAATCCCATGGTAGTATATGGTGACACATACGTACTCCGATAATAAATTTTACTTTAAACTTTGAACTTAGAACATGTCCAGAAAAGGGAAAATGCTATATGCCTTCTTGATCACTTTGGCACAAGTATATAAAATTATGACACATACACAGTGTCACTATTCCAATGGAGGAGTGCATAAAACAAGGAGGTAGAGAGTGGAAGTAGGAGGGAGGATGCTCGAGAAGAATCTGTGGAGTAAACTTTTCACACAGCTCTGGAATGAGCTACCAAATGAGGCAGTGGACACAGCAACAATAATAATATTTAAGACAGATACTTGAAGAGCAAAGCACAGAGGCACATGGAATTAATACAGACAAGTAACATTAGTATAGATAGGTGGCATCGTTGTGGCCAAAGGGCCGTTTTCTAAATTCTACAGCTCACTGACTCTACAACACCAGAAAAGGATATTGATAGACATATGGATATTTCATCCCTTTATTTGGTGATAATGCTTTATATTTGCTTGGAATCAAAAGGGAATGTGTTATTTTCATTGTCATGAAAAGTGAAATCAAGAATTCTCAGCAAATTATTTTCTGCAAGTGTTGTCACTTTGTTGTTGACTGGGCCACTATCTGTTAGTTTCTTACATCAGCACTGCAGTTGCATTAACCTAATTAGCATCTATTTAAAGACAAATCATCTGTGAAGGTCAGGAAAATCTACCTCCAGGACTATTACCCAGTGCACTTCCATCTTTACCTCAGCTCCTCTGCTGCTGAGAAATTCCCCAATGTCTTCTACCTTTGTTAGTTTTGTTGTCCTGTCATATCCCACCAAAACCTGTCCTGACTTATCCACCAAAACCTGTTTTGAATGGAAACTCATTACAAACTGTGCACTCGGGTTTATGACCACACACACACCTATTACAGCCTCCAGTCTCAGACTCCAAACATGGCAATGGCAATTTCTACCTCCCCTCAAATATTCAAACAGCTCTGCCCTGACAGATCCAACAGTTTAGCCTGTGCTTGCCCCACAAAACCTGTTTCTTATCTTGAATCTGTTTTTTCTCCTGTTATCTAGCCCCTTCCCATTCACATCCAACACACTTCTGACACTCTTCAACACCTTGGCATTTCCTGTTTCTGGGTCTCATTGTCCCTCTCTCATCATGGGTGCCCAACCCCTCTAAACTTCAATCCTATACCAGGAGGGTATAAGGGCCCTTGACTTCTTCCTTGGCCACAGGGCCAACCAGTCCCCTTCAATCACCCAGCTTCTTTTGCTTGCTGAATCTTATTCTTACAATAAACAACTTTTCCTTTAACTCCACTCATTTACTCCACATTCCAGCTGGCACCATGCCCATCTTTTATTGCTTGTTTACGTGCTAATCAGGTCTTTTGCCTCATTTCTTTTTCCATTATGGTGATGTCTGTAATGGTGCTGATTCCTACTCTTGTGCAGCATGAGGAAATTTCATGTAATTTCATGTCAATCTCCACCCCATTCTCACTTCCACATGGCTCACCTCTGACTCCATCTTTCCCTTTCATGATGTATTCTGAGAAATAGTTTAGTTACCAATATCCATTATAATCCATCTCTCTCACAGCCATCCTGACTACAGCTCCATTCTCCACCTCCTTTATATTTGCCCTGATGACATTCTTCCATGCCAGCTCACTTGATGTCCCCTTCCTCTCTAGCATGATCAACAGGTTTTCAGCTGCTTCTCTGTGATTTTTCTCACTTCTGCTCTCATTCGCTCTCCTCTAGCCATGGTAAAGATAGGGTTCCCATCATCCTCAGCTCAGCCAATGTGCTGCCCAATGTAAGTTGGAGTAATAGCCCTCATTTCCTGTCTGAGTCTGTTGCAACCCTTGTTATTGTTATCCTGCTAGGCATCCCTATGTTTTCTCCGGCCCTCCCTGTCTTTAACTTGTATTCTCACTTTTCAGTTGACATGAAGGGTTTTTGACTCCAAATATAGACTCTGCTTCTCTCACCGCTGATGCTGTCCAACCTGCTGAGTGTTTCCAGCATTCTCTCTTTTTGTTCTGGATTACAGCTACTTGAAATTTTTGACGATCTTGTCCAAATACCTTCTCTTAAATCTAACAATCTCTCCAACAAGGCCTGAGCTCTCTGCTCTGCTTTCATTTCCAGTTCTGAACATTTACATCCCCCAACTTCCATCACACCAACACTGATGCAAATATCAACTCCCTTGTCCATTTGTCCCCCCCCCCCCCCCCACCCCCATCCCTTCCCACCGATCTCCCTCCTGGCACTTATCTTTGTAAGCAGAACAAGTGCTACACCTGCCCTTACACTTCCTCCCTCACCACCATTCAGGGCCCCAGACAGTCCTTCCAGGTGAGGTGACACTTCACCTGTGAGTCGGCTGGTGTGGTATACTGCGTCCGGTGCTCCCAGTACAGCCTTTTATATATCGGTGAGACCCAACGCAGACTGGGAGACCGTTTCGCTGAACACCTACTTTCTGCCCACCAGTGAAAGCAGGATCTCCCAGTGGCCACACATTTTAATTCCACATCCCATTCCCATTTTGATATGTCTATCCATGGCCTCCTCTACTGTCAAGATGAAGCCACACTCAGGTTAGAGGAACAACACCTTATATACCAGCTGGGTAGCCTCCAACCTGATGGCATGAACATTGACTTCTCTAACTTCCGTTATTGACCCTCCTCCCCTTCTTACCCCATCCCTGATATATTTAGTTTTTTCCCCCTCCTCTTTTTTTCTCTCCATCTGCCCATCACTCTGCCAGTTCTCCTTCTCACTCTGGTGCTCCCCTCCCCCTTTCTTTCTCCCTAGGCCTCCCGTCCCATGATCCTTCCCTTTCTCCAGATCTGTATCCCTTTTGCCAATCACCTTTCCAGCTCTCAGCTTCACCCCACCCCCTCCGGTCTTCTCCTATCATTTCACATTTCCCCCTCCCCCTCTTATTTTCAAATCTCTTACTATCTTTCCTTTGAAGTTAGTCCTGACGAAGGGTCTCGGCTCGAAACGTTGACAGTGCTTCTCCCTATAGATGCTGCCTGGCCTGCTGCGTTCCACCAGTATTTTGTGTGTGTTGGTGGGATTCTATTGTTGTTTGCATTAGTTTTTTTTAGAATTGCCACTACCATGTTGGTTTTGTATATTTTGTTTTAGTTATTTTCATACTGCAAAGTAACAAGGGTGTGGTCTGAAGTTAAACTGAGATTTCAATGGCAGGAACTGTTGTTTAAAATTTATCTTGTCATTTTTATTTTGATACCCTCTTTCTGTAATAAAACATCTAAAACTGATAAAGGAATTTAAGACCCGTAAAAGTATTTGTTGTCCTGCGTGTGTATTTTCCCCCAGGCTACAAAATTAAAATATGTTTTTTTTTATATCTTTCTGCTCCTTGAAGACAGCCTGTAAGGTTGTAATGTGAAAAGGTATGATCTTAGCAAAACAAAACACTATATCCTGGAAATTCATTTGCACAGTGTTGTGTTATCAGTGTTACAATTGAAAATCAAATTCTCTGTGAGAGAAATATTTCCCTTTAGGCAAAATTAGGAAATGTTGACATGGTTATTTGGCAAAATCAGGTAATTTTATTAAAACATAAATATCTCTGAGAAGGACTGACAGGGTACACAGAGATATGATGTTTCTTAAGCTGGAGACTAATTCCAAGATAAATATCGGCCATTTGGAACTGAGGTGAGCAGAATTACTTTTCACTGATGTTTCACTTCACTAGAATTCTCTATCTCTGAGTGATTCCACATGATTAGTCAACAAATATATTCAAGGCACTGACTGAAAATCTTCAGAAAACCTAAGGATTAAGGTAATATCAGACAGAAAAGTGGAATTGAAGCAGAGGATCAGTAAATATCTTATTGAAAGAAGCAGCAGGATAAAGGGGTCACATGGTCTACTTTCAAATTTTTTTTTCATTTTACTCTCCTGGCACCACAATACTATGGAGTATTTCTTAAGAGGACAGGCTGAGCAAACAAAGGCTTTTCTCTTTGGAAAGAAGGAGAATGACAGGTGACCTGATAGAGGTGTACAAGAGATGAGACATAGAGGCAAACAAACAGCCAGAGACTTCTTCCCAAGGCAAAAACGGCTAACATGATGGGGCATAATTTTAATGTGATTAGAGGAATGTACAGGGGTGATGTCAGAGGAAGTTCTTTTTTAAACATTGAGTAGTAAATATGTGGAAGGTGTTGCCAGCGGTTAAGGAAGAGGCAAATACATTAGGGCATTTATGAGATTCTTAGACAGACACATGGATGGTATAAAAATGGAGGGCTATATTGAGGAGGAATAGATTTGATTAATCTTGGTGTAGGTTATATGGTCAGCACAACATCGTGGGCTGAAGGGCCTGTACTATGCTGTAATGTTCTATGCGCTATGAAAATATCCAGCCCATGATGATAACATCAGACCTAAGGTTCCTGTCCATCTCAAAATTGAGCTAAAGTATGCAGATGATGTTTGTGTGCACATGGGGGTTGACCTCCAAGCCATTGCTAACTTGCTCACTGAAGCATTTGGGCCTCATACTCATTTTCCGTTAGAGAAGGCTGCTGTACGGTATCACATCACCCACTGAAAATACACATGCAGGGCAAGACCCCAGATAGTATGGATTGCTTTCCATATCCCTGAAAAAATCTCTCAATGAAGGCAGATATTAGTGAGGAAATTCACCACCACTTTCAATGCACTAACAAAACCTTTGGTCAGTTGAGGAAAAGAGTATTTGAAGATCAAGACCTCAGTCCTGACACAAAACAGTGATCCTTGCCTTCCTTTTTGCTTTTGAACACGATAAGTGTTGGCCATACACTCATACTGGGCATTGATGTTATGCTCCTCAAGGTACTGGGAAGCTATCTCCCAATCAAATGGAAATTACTTAAGGTCATCTTCACTGGGGAGACCATGCTGTCTGTGCACCTGACATTAGCCTAGCAAACTGAATTCTTATTCCAAGCTCCGCTCTAGGTCCAACCACATATCCACCTCAGCTAGGAAAGCTCACAAGACTCTCCACTTCCTCAGGAGGCTGAAGAAATTTGGCATGTCCTGATCAACTCTTACCAACTGTTATCAATGCACCATAAAAAGTATCCTATCTAGATGCAGAATGGCTTGGTATAGCAATAGTTCCACTCGTCACTTCAAGGAATTAAAGAGAGTGGTAGACCCAGCTCAGCACATCATGGAAACCTCCTCCTTTCTACGGACTCTAGCTATATCTTTTGCTGCTTCAGTAAAGCAGCTAACATAATCAAAGACCCTATCCACCTTGTATGTTCTCTCTTCCCCCCTCTTCCACTGGGCAGAAGATATAAAAGATTGAACGCACATACAACAGGCTCAAGGATAGCTTCTATCCCACTCTTATAAGACTATGACATAGTTCCCTAGTACAAGATGTTGGTCTCATGACCTTACAGTTTACTTCATTATGATCTTGCACTTTTTTGTTTGCCTGCAGATGTACCTTCTTGGGACGAAGGGCCTGTAATGTGCTGTACTATTCTATGTTCTTTGTAGCTATGGAGCTTTATTCTGCATTGTCACTGTTTGACCTTGTTCTATCGTGATGCACTGTTTAATGATCTGATCAGTATGAACAATATGTAAGACAAAGCAACACACACCAAATGCTGGAGGAACTCAGTAGGCCAGACAGCATCTGTGAAAAGGTGTAAACAGTCAATGTTTCGGGCCGAGACCTTTCATCAGTCCTGAATAAGGGTCTCGGCCCGAAATGTCATCTGTTTGCTCAGACCCTGGCCTGAGGAGTTCCTCCAGCATTTTCTGTGTTGCTTTGCATCTTCAGCCTCTGCAGGTCTTCTCAAGTACGTAAGGCAAGCTTTTCAGTGTATCTCAGTCACCGTTCCCTCTAAGCTGCCTGGCTGCACGACCACGGTGTAACTGAAATGCTCCCACGCACATAGCCGTTGTCGCAGCACAGCTGGAAGCTTCTTTTACCTAATATTTTATTAAAGTACCATGCAGATTTCAGGCCATGTAGAAACTTCCTACTTGGAGCAATGCTTGGGCCATGCAGATGTAAAAAAAATTAGAGGGAACATTGATCTCAGTAGATGTGACAATAATAAAACAACATCAAAAGATGCAAGTCATTGCCAATTGGACTGTACAAAGGTACATCAGTGTGCTCAAAGCCATCTTGGAAATTTACAACAACCATGATGTCTTCTGGGAATCCCAGGCCCATGATGGAGAGCATCCTGACAGGCTGCATCACTGTCTAGTATAGGGAGGGGAGGGGAGGGGGATACTGCACAGGACTGAAAGAAACTGCAGAGGGTTGTAAATTTAGCTGGGTCCATCTTGGGTACTAGCCCACTAAGTACCCAGAACATCTTCAAGGAGCGGTGCCTCAGAAAGGTAGAGAACATTATTAAGGACCCCCATCACCCAGGGCATGCCCTTTTCTCACTGTTACCATCAGGTAGGAGGTACAGAAGCCTGAAGCTTCTGTGATTCAGTGATTCAGGAACAGCTTCTTCCCCTCTGCCATCCGATTCCTAAATGGACATTGAAGCCATGAACTCTACCTCACTTTTTAAAATATATATTATTTCTGTTTTTGCATGATTTTTAATCTATTCATGTACATACACTGTAATTGTTGTACATTTATTTATTTATTTTTCTTCTAGATTATGTATTGCTTTGAACTGCTGCTGCTAAGTTAACAAATTTCACGACACATGCTGGTGATAATAAACCTGATTCTGGTGTTGGCTCAAAGTGGAGAGAGGACATACAGCATGTTACCGAGTTCGTCCGATCCAAGCACTGAGGACAAAGAAGCCCAGTGTAAATAACAGAAGCAGAGCACTTCGTAGTCACCCACAGCCCCCATTCACCCATGCCATCGTGCCCCAGCTCTGTAGGTGTGCTTTCCACATCAGACACCAAATCTTCAAAACTGCAATGGAAACAAATCAAGGGAAGAAGAGGGAAATTTTGAAGAAAACAGAATGGAGAAGAGAGCCCAGCTATTGGGTGCAATTTCTCAGATAGGGGTGAAGCGCACTGTTCAGATAGTGAACCAAGGACTGCACTACAATGGGTGCCTGGGAATCATGTCTAGGGGATGATCAGGGACATTGACAAATGCACACGAGGGAGGCAATTGGAGTTACAGATGAAGGTCTAGGATCCATGCGAAGAGGCAGGGCCCAAGTATTGGTGGGTGAGAGGATTGGCTGAGGGTTTTGTGTCAATGAGAACTCATTGGCAGTGGCAGAGGCTGTGAGCAGGAGGAATGGCTTGAGAAAGCATTAGTCAGTAAATGAAGTTACCTTAGGTTTTACTTCAGCCAATCCCTAATGCTCAGGTAGGATCTGCCCGATGGTCAGTCTGTCTATCCCTGCATCACGTGAACATGGTTGCTCAAGAATATTCCATGGGTAATGATGTTACACTTCACAACGATGCATGCCTGGTGGAATTTCCAGATGAGCAAAATGTAATGTGGAAAGGATTAGAATTTTTTTCCTTCTAGGAAAAGGAATTTGATTTTCATATGTATATTGTTATAAAAACAGAATTTCTAGACTTCTGACATAGAAATCATAGAAAAGAAATGCCTGTGGCATTGAGGGAAGATGTGAGGGTGGATATATACCTGTTAATTCAATGGTGATTCAATATCTACTTATTGAAACCAGCGGGGTATCTGTTGCATTTCCTTTTTCCTCAGAGGTGGCGAATTCTCTCTTTCCTCAATCCATTCTTCCTGCTCTCTGGCATCAAATCATTCAGTTCCTCTTTTCCATCACCATCTTCAGCATCAGGGATGTTTCACCTCGGTGTGACACTGTGCGAACGTGCTGATTGAAGATTCTTTAAAGCACTCACTGAGCTTCATTTGATTAGGGCTTTGAGATCTCTCTGTTCTGCTTTCAATTATAACTTGTAGTGGCATGAGCTTTACTTATCTCATTGGGCCATTCCTAATGGCATCAGAATCAGGCTTAATATCACTGGCATATGGCATGAAATTTGTTATGTTGCAGCAACAGTACATTGCAATACATAATAATGTTTTTAAAATTACAATAAGAAATATATATATAAATTAAATTAAGTAGTGCAAAAAGAGAGCAAAAAGTAGTGATGTAGTGTTGGTGGGTTCATTGTCCATTCAGAAATATGATGGTGGGTGGGGGGTGGTATCAAAGCTGTTCCTGAAATGTTGAAAGATTGTCTTCAGGATGCTGTACCTCCTCCTTGATGGTAGCGATGAGGAGGGAACAAATCATGGGTGAGGGAGGTCCTTAATGATGGGTGCCGTCTTCTTGAGGCATCGCCTTTTGAAGGTGCTCTTGATGCTGGGAGGCTAGTGCCCATGATGGAGCTGGGTGAGTTTGCAACTTTCTACAGCGATCCTGTGCACTGGCCTCTCCATTGCAGACTGTGATTCAACCAGTTAGAATGCTCACCGTGGCACACCTGTGGAAATTTGTGAGAGTCTCTGGTGACGTACCAAGTCTCCTCAAACTCCTAGTGAAATATAGCCACTATCATGTCTTCTTTGCAATTGCATCAATATGTTGGGCCCAGTATAGATTTTCAGAGATGGTGATACTCAGGAGCTTGAAACTGCTCACCCTTTCCACTGCTGATCCCTCAATGAGGACTGGGGTGTGTTCCCTCGACTTCCCCTTCCTGAAGTCCTCGGTCTTACTGACATTGAGTGTAAGGTTGTTGTTGCAGCAACACCACTCAACCAGTTGACCTATCTTGCCCCAGTACTTCTCGCCACCACTTCAAATTCTGCCAATAATAGTTGTGTCATCAGCAAATTTATAGGTGGCATTTGAGCTGTGCCTGGCCACACAGTCATGGGTGTAGAGAGAATAGAGCAGTGGGCTACGCCTGCAAACTTGCGGTGTGCCAGTGTTGAATGTTAGCAAGAGGAGATGTTATTTGCACTGACTGTGGTCTCGCAGCGAGGAAGCCATGGATCCAGCTGCAGAGGGAGCTCTGGAGGCCCGGGTTTTGGAGCTTATTGATTAGAACTGAGGTTATGACTGTGTTGAACACTGAGCTGTAATCAATAAACTGTTGTACAACTATAGCGGCATAAAAACTGTAACACCTGTTTGGGTGGATTGTACAGACTGCCCAGTGAAACGTGCATCTGGATGGAACAGCACTCCATGCAGAATTAGGCAACCTGTGGTGACTCAACCTGTAGACACCAGCCTCATCAAGCATAAGGAAAGCACCTCTAGTCTGTCAGTAGCCGATGATTCTTTAGTGCCAGTCGATTCCCCCTAGTTGCTGCTGATTGCATGAAACATTAAACAAGGCTGTTTACTGTAGCAGAAGAGTGGCAGTGCTGCTGTCCAATCAGCAATGTACGTTGACTGACCCCACAATCTCGATAATCTACATGCTTCAGCCAGGCAATCGGTGCACACACACTAGTGCTGGCATCTCTAGTGTCACTCGCTATACAAATTTGCACATGCTTTGCGAACACTATGTTGGGACAATGGACAAGCTGAGGGGGCAGAGTGGTACAGCTGGTAGCCCTGCTGCCTCTCAGCTTGAGGACTGGGCTCAATACTGATTTCAGCTGTTGCCTGTTTGGAGTTTGCCTTTCCTGTGACTGCACAGGTTTCCCTTTCCCAGTCGTTCTGGTCTCCTCCCACATTCCAAAGTTCATCGGCCACTGTAAATCTCACTTCTGTAGGTGAGCGGGATAAAGTTTGGGGGCAAAGTCATTGTGGAGAGTATAAGAGAGAATAAAATGTGGATTAATGTCGGATCAGTATGAGGAGGTGGCTTTAGGACCCCGGGACTCTGAAGCATTGGATGCTGAAACGAGCCCAGGTAGTCATTCGGTTTGCCCCAGCCCATCACGCCCATATTTTCATCGCTGTCAAAAAATTGTTGTTATCATGTAACGTTGCTTGTATGTTTTTGCAAGATATGTTAGAATAAAAAAAGCAACCTTTCCATTTTTCTAAGCAGCAGGCATAAATAAGTTTTCATTCATGTAGTCTTATATGTGTTCTAATTATTGACTACTTAGGAATACAGCCTCTGAGTAATTCGTACTGAAAGAGAATGTCTTAGCACTGACAAATTTCTCAGTGTACAGAATATTTCTGATTCCTTACACTCCATAAATGCAAGATCAAACTAAAATGTTACTAATATTAGAGTTTAATGCTTGTTGCTTCAATCATTTTAAGGAAATTCAATAAGAGTATAGTCTCCACTATAAAAACTAAGTGTTTCAGAAGCTTTTGACTGAATTTTCTATTGTGTTTGATATGAATTATCTATTACATCCCATTTGGCAATTTATTCCTGCATTCTAATAAATGGCCATTGGAAATAACTTCACCCAGCTGATGTATTTCCAATTTATTTAAAGGAAATATCGCAGTGAAATACATTTGAAAATAAACACATGGTTGAACTTTTGAATTATGTTCATTTTGAAAAGAAAATTCATATAATATCTCTTCACCACTGTTCTGTCAAGTTGCATTATCACAAAATTATTATAATGAAAATGTTCTGACATCAATGCAACTAGAAAATGCAATAAAAACTGGCCTGATACACAGAAAGACACCAATTGTAAATTACTTTATGTACAGATCTCTGGATGTGATATTTCAAACTACTTCTTGACTAAAAAAATCACTATTATAATAATCACTGTAAACCAGTGAAACCCAGTGGTTTCCTTGGCTTTGTACATCTGGGGAAAACACTCTCTGGACCTGCCAAACTGGTGACACTGAGGTGGCTCTCCCACACCAAACCCTGATTTTTGTGGATGCTGTGTAATTTATATCCTGCTACGGATTAGTACCACAAAATAACAGACAGTACACTGTATACGATTGAAGGAATTATATTTATGAATCTTAACTAAAAGTATGTGACGAGCAAGAGGATAAGACATGAGAGAATAGGACCAATCAATTGTGACAGAGGAAAAGTGTGTATGGAACTGAAGGAGATAGCAGAGGTACTTAATGAGTACTTTGCTTCAGTATTCACTACGGAAAAGGATCTTGGTGATTGTAGGGATGACTTACAGTGGACTGAAAAGCTTGAGCATGTATATATTAAGGAAGAGTTTATGCTGGAGCTTTTGGAAAGCATCAAGTTGGAGAAGTCACCAGGACTGGATAAGATATACCCTAGGCTACTGTGGGAGATGAGGGAGGAGATTGCTGAGCCTCTGCCGATGATCTTTGTATCATCAATATGGGTTGGGAGAGGTTCTGGAGGATTAGAGGGTTGCAGATGTTGTTCCCTTATTCAAGAAAGGGAGTAGAGATAGTCCAGGAAATTATAGATCAGTGAGTCTTACTTCAGTGGTTGGTAACTTAATGGAGAAGATCCTGAGAGGCAGGATTTATGAACATTTGGAGAGGCATAATATGATTAGGAATAGTCAGCATGGCTTTGGGAAAGGCAGGTCGTGCCTTATGAGCCTGATTGAATTTTTTGAGGATGTGACTGAACACATTGATGAAGGCAGAGCAGTAGATGTAGTGTATACGGATTTCAGCAAGGTATTTTTGGTAAGGTACCCCATGCATGACTTATTGAGAAAGTAAGGAGGCATGGGATCTAAGGGGACATTACTTTGTGGATCCAGAACTGGCTTGCCCACGGAAGGCAAAGACTGGTTGTAGAGGGGTCATATTCTGCATGGAGGTCGGTCACCAGTGATGTGCCTCAGGGATCTGTTCTATGAGGGAGGCCCCTACTCCTCGTGATTTTTATTAATGACCTGGATGAGGAAGTGGAGGGATGGGTTAGTAAATTTGTTGATGACACAAAGGTCGGTGTGTTGTGGATAGTGTGGAGGGGTGTCAGAAGTTACAACAGGACATTGATAGGATGCAAAACTGGGCTGAGAAGTGGCAGATGAAGGTCAACCCAGACAAGGGTGAGGTGGTTCATTTTGTTAGGTCAAATATGATGGCAGAATATAGCAATAATGGTAAGACTCTTAGCAGTGTGGAGGATCAGAGGAATCTTGGGGTCCAAGTCCATTGGATACACAAAACTGCCGTGCAGGTTAACTCTGTGGTTAAGAAGGCATACGGTGCATTGGCCTCATCAATCGTGGGATTGAGTTTAGGAGCCGAGAGGTAATGTTGCAGCTATACAGGACCCTGGTCAGCCCCACTTGGAGTACTGTGCTCAGTTCTGGTCGCCTCACTACAGGAAGGATGTGGAAACCATGGAAAGGGTGCAGGGGAGATTTACAAGGATGTTACCTGGATTGGGGAGCATGCCTTATGAGAATAGGTTGAGTGAACTCGGCCTTTTCTCCTTGGAGTGACGAAGGATGAGAGGTGACCTGATCGAGGTGTATAAGATGATGAGAGACATTGATCGTGTGGATAATCAGAGGCTAACATGAGAGGGCATAGTTTTAAGATGCTTGGAAGTAGGTACAGAGGAGATGTCGGGTAAGTTTTTACACAGAGTGTGGTGAGTGCGTGGAATGGGCTGCCAGCGACAGTGGTGGAGGTGGATTCGATAGGGTCTTTTAAGACTCTCCTGGATAAGTACATGGAGCTTAGAAAATTAGAGGGCTATGGGTAACCTGAGGCAATTTCTGAGGTAAGGACATTTTTGGCACAGCTTTGTGGGCCGAAGGGCCTGTATTGTGTTGTAGGTTTCCTATGTTTCTATGTTAAAGGGTTAATAAAGAAAAAGAAAAAGAAAAGAGTCCATTTTAATTAAACAGTCAAATGTGCACAAGTTGGAGCTCATCTTGAACTTTTCTGTCACTCTTGCGCTGGGCCCTCGGTCAGTGTGATTAACACACACCACCTTCTGAATGTCACTCGCAAAGAATCTCGAACAAACAGGTCTCCCACCAGGTTGTATCTTACAACCAGTTCTCCCCAGCATCTTCTCTTTGCATGTCTTGCCAAACCAAAATAAAACCCCAAGACCAACTTTAGTATCCATCACCAAGAAAACCTCCCTGTAATTCTACCATCTTAATTGGAAGGCACACATTCCTCATCATCCCTTATCTTCAACAATAACCCAAACAGGCTGACAGCAGAACAAACTGCTCTTACAGAAATGCTAAATGAAATACATACAGTATAACAGTAAAAATATGAACCAGGGCATTACACTAGGAAAACATGGATGTTAATTAGTACATAGCAAGGTACCACACATGTCTGTGGAACAAATCTCTAGGTAATCTGTTTTACTGATTAGGTTTGCCACATATACTCCATATACATCAAGAGAGCATGAGAACTTGTTTAACACAGTCTCAGTAATACGCTCAGTGGCCACTTAATTAGATACACCTGTACACTTACTCAGTAATACAAATACCTAATCAGCCAATCATGTGGCAGCAACTCAATGCAGAAAAGCATGCAGGCATGGTCAAGAGGTTCAGATGTTGTTCTGACCAAATATCAGAATAAGGAAGAAATGTGATCTAAGTGACATTGGCTGGGGAATGATTCTTTGTACCAGATGGTGCGGCTTGAGTATCTCAGAAACTACTCCTGGGTTTTTCATACACAACAGTCTCCAGAGTTCACAGAGTATGGAGCGAGAAACAAAAAGCATCCAGTGAGTGACAGTTCTGTGGAAGAAAATGCCTTGTTAAAGAGAGAGATCAGAAGAGAATGGCCAGATTTGTTGAAGCTGACAGGAAAGCGACAGTAACTCAAATAGCCATGCATTACAACAGCGATGTGCAGAAGATCAGCTCTGACTGCACAACACATTGAACCTTGAGGTGGGTGGACTACAGCAGCAGAAAGGCAAGAACATACACCCAGTGTATTTCCATGTTTTGTGTTTATTTGAATGAAGATATGAACCTTAAATTTGATATTTTGTTCAAATGACAGACCCAACAAATTTTCATAGGAGAAAATTACCTGTTCATATCTCTGCAGTGGTACTTAAATTCATAAACATCTAACTCTTGTGGAAGAGCACTATTAAAGAGTGTATTTGATTATACTATCCACCTATACACTGAGGAACTTCTTAACCAAGTATATCTTTGTTGTCATTGATCTGCCCAGTCACTGATGTTTACTGGTATATATGGAAGCTGGAAGAACATTCCCAAACATGCTGACAGTATTAAAAATTACATCTCTAATAAATAACATGAAAGACATCAGAAAATGAAGAACTCCAAACATATGCAGCAAGACTTAGACAATATTTGGAATGGGTTAATGAGTGGAAAGTAAAATGCCACGTAATTGTCATTTCCAATATAGGACAATTGAAATCATGAAATTTGACGTTAATGAGGTAAATTTGTGCCGACAGAGCCTATCATGACCAGCCTAATGGACTCCTTTAACCAAAAACTTTAACACGTCCAGTCACATTATTACTGTGGTCAAAAGAGCTGGATGGGCTGGGTAACCTGCAGTGAGTGACAGCACGATCTCTTTTCACCATCCACCAAATGTTGAGTAGGCTAGTATATGGAAAAGTGCAACTCCAATAACACGGATGTTGCTAGGCACCACCTGGAACAATGCAAGATGGTGCAGGGTTTCATGATGATAAGATGGCTAGGTAACCAGATATGTAATACAGAGACCTGGACTAACAAATTTAGAGACCCAAGTTCAAATGGTAGATGTGAAATTTGAATTTTTAGTGAAACAATACCAACCAGTCTTAGAAATGATGACAGTGAAAAGTTATCAAATTGCCAGAGAAATCCATTTGGTTCTCTAATTCACTTCAGGGCTGGAACATGCTATCCTTACCTAGTTTTATCTGTATGTCATTCCTGACAGACCTATGTGCTTGATTCATAAATACTCTTGGAGTGCCGAGCAAGCTAATCAGTTGTATGATTATATTCAACAGAGAATGAGTGAAATTGGTCTCCTCACCTGTCTTTGACCAAGGTACCAAATTCACTCCCAGCTCTGTTGGTCTTGCAAAGTCCTCCTGACAAAATGTGTGAATGTGTGTCAAAATGGGAAGACCGGTGTCAGGCAATAGCCTGAATGATAGAAATCCAAATTTACAGACACAATTCATCCATCATAGTCCTGTCTCACCAGCCAGACAGGACAGACTAGAGGTGGGACGCAGTAGACTCTGGAGTCTTCAACATTGATTCCAGGCCCAATGAAGTGTCATAATGGCAATAAAATCTCTTCCTGGATAAGAGCTTTCCTTCGTCTCAGCTGACCAATATCTGGGAAAAAAACCCTGAGAATAAAAAAGGCACAGAATATACTCTAGTGTTTTTAAAATATACTTTAGTGTTTATTTGAAGGTCCAACATTAAGAATGGCTCAGTAGCATCATCACAGTTGTCTGGATGCTGAAAGATCAGGTCTTGTGCAGGTAGCAAATGAACCATCAGTAAGGAGAAACTTACTTTATTTTGTTCTGATGAATCTACCTGTGACAATCCCAGTATCTTTTTGGGGACTAAACCTTATCTTCACGCTAAGTGCACCTTCCAACATAATACATGACTCTACAAACACGCTAAATGGGGTAGATTCAGAATAGGTCTGGCACCTCAAAACTGAGCAACCATGAGGTAGCAGCAGAAATGTACACTATTGCAATAGTTAGCTTCATAACTTGGTTATTCCTTACTCTTCTACAACTATCAAACTAGGGGATCAAGCCTGGATCAATGAGGAATGTAGAAGGCCTCAGCAGGAGCAGGACCAGCAAATATCAGCCTAATGAACTGCAATACAGACCTAGAACTATAGAGTCATAGAACAGAGATGGAGGCACTTTGGCCCATCCAGCCCATGCTATCAAGTACCCATCTCTAGCAATCACATTTGCTATTATTTTGCTACATAATAAAATGGCATGTAACGTACAAACAGACATGAACTGCTGGAAGAACTCAGCAGGTCAGGCAGCATCTATGTAGGTAAATAAACAGTTGATGCTTTGGGCCGAGACTCTTCATCGGGACCCAAAAGCAAGAGGGCAGTAGGCAGAATAAGGAAGTGTGGGGGAGAGTGGAAGGAGTACAAGCTGGCAGGTGATAGGTGAGACTAGGTGACGGGAAGATGATGGATGTGAGTAGAGCAAACTATGGACTGACATGTCAGAATGGGAGTGGGAATGAGATGAATTCCCATTGCTATTCTGACATGCCGATTTCCCATTCCCATTCTCTCCTATTAGACTGTTTCTTCTTCAGCCCTTTACCTCTTCCATCTATCTACCTCCCCCCACTTCTCACTTCATCCCCCTCCCCCACCTTCCCCTTCCCCTGGTCTCACCTATCCACCTTATTGACTCTCTGCAGAGTGCTTCTCATGCCTGCTGCTGTTACAGATAGTAGCTGCTCACTGGGGAGTAGCTTTAATGGCTGGCATTGTGTTGCCAGCCTCAATGTGTGCATAAAAGTTGTTTAGAGTGTTGTGGGGGGGAAGGGAGGGGTTGAAACCGGTAGAGACAATGTTGTTTTTCCTTGTGTAGTCAGTAATGCCCTTGATGCCCAGCCACATATGTTGGTGATTGTTATTAGGCAGGTGTTGCTGATTTTTTTGTGCATAGGCGGTGTTTTTTCTTCTTGATGCTGAAGATGAGGTTTCTCCTGGTTTTTGTGAGAGCTGTTCTGTCTCCAGACTTCAAGGCAGCATTCCAGGCTTTTTGTAGGGAGCACTCCTCTGCATTCAGCCAGGACATTTGGTTGGGCTGTGAGATAGCTGTTCTTGAGTTACCAATGTCATCTGGACACTGACGTGGCCAAGGGCAGATAAGGCATAATTCTCAAGGTTAGTATCTTCTGTGTTTGTGGCAGCCTCCTTGAACATTTGCCAATTAGTCCATTCAAAACAGTCCCGAAGCGTTGCCTCATTAGGCCAAATGGTGATGCTCCTCTTGACTGGCTTCTCCATTTTCAGCAGTGGTCAGTATGCTGGGATTAAGATAATGGAGATGTAGCCAGAGAGGCCAAGATGAGGGTGTGGGATGGCTTTGTAAGTACTGCACCTGTATAAACTTGGTCTAGTCTGTTCTCCTAGTGGCCATGGCCATATGTTGGTGGAATTTGGGTAAAATGTCCTGCAGGTTAACATTATTGAAGTTTTCTGCAATTATGAAGAAACCATCTGTATGCTTGTTTTGTGAAGAACTGATGATACTGTGTAGCTGTTGGTGTTTGCCTCGGGTGATGTAGACAACAGTGATGTACACAACAGTAAACTCCCTGAACAGGTAATGTGGCTGGAATTTAATTGTAAGATGTTCAATTGCCCCAGAACAGAGACTGCTAACTATAGATGAGTTTGTACACCAACCTTTGTCAATGTGCACACAGATTTCACCTCTTTGAATTTCCCCGACAGGGAGTTTCTGTCTGTGCTGAACTGAGCCATCCAATAGAGTTGAAACACCAAGTCGGGCATGTAGTTGTTTAAGATATCTTGGTGAAAACCTGGATGTGGTAGTTTCTCATCTCTTTCTACGCATTCATTCTCAGTCTCAATAAGTCCATGGAGTAAGACTTTGGTCAGGAAGAGTGATGTTACGGCTGCCTGGACGGGTTAGCTCTCAGCTTAGCTAGTGCCCCAGCTCTCAGGCTGTGTTTCTGCTTCCTCTCACACCACCTACGTCTGCCACTCCCTCGGCTGAGCCACCTCGGCCAGATCGCTAACACCGTGGCTGGTGTTCGTAGATTCCCTAGTCTATTAACTCAGTTGTCAGCGGATCTAAAGTAATTTTGTCTAAGAGCTCAGTGGTGCTGCATTCATGGAGCTCTGGTTGATTGAAATCCCTGACTAGGAACTCCGAAAAGCTACCTAAGAATTTAAAACTAGTACTATTACTGGGAGCTGGAGAAGCCACTGGGTATTTGTGTGCCGTCATTTTGAGATCATCGTCATCCTGTCTATCCATAGTATGTTGACACTCATGTACTTGAACCCCTTGGTCTCCCTGTCCTACAATACTCCGATGGGGCTCACCATTTACTGTGTAGGTCCAGACCTGGTCTAGTTTATGACAAAGCAACACTTCTTACTTGTCCAAGTTCAATTCCATTAGTACGGGATTAGTATAAGATTGGTATAGACTGATGTTTAATGGTCAGCTCAGACAAGATGGGACAAAGTGTTTATTTCTGTACAGAATGAGTCCACATTTCTATAAAGACTCTAAGTGTACAAATTGAAAACTTTTTAAAACAATTATAAGCAATTTAAATAATTAAAGACTCTATGAATATAAACACTATAAATGATTTTAAGTTGACCTCAGACCTTGGCAGTCATTCCTGTCCTGTTAGATGAATGGGTTTACTATTCCTGCATCAGCTACAGTGGGAAAATTCTTCAGAATAAGTGCTCAGGGAACCTTTCAACAGTGCTTTCCATGAAGAGCTCAATGTTGGAGTACAGTCAGAGAATTGATAGCACATGGTTTGTAAAGTGGGCGGTGCAGTTGCTCAAACAGTAGCAACTCAATATGGAGCTGCTGGCATTGTCTGTCCCAGTATCAACAACAATAACATGTTCTCCTGTTAACATTTAAAGCAGGACACTAATGGAGGCAGCAAAAGTTGAAGGAATCAGCTTTTGTCACCGTCAAATACTGAAGTTTGGGTTGACTGATTCACACAGCAATGATACAGAGTCATTCTCTGTCAGTAGTCATTCGCTCCACATCAACTTGGTGCAGATAATCTCTATGGCAATCTTCCCAATTTGAATCACATTAATTTAAATGTAAGGGTCACCGTAGGGTTCTTCCAGAGAAATCAGTTTTCTGCTATTTGTTTCCCTCAAGTAATTGAGTTCAGATGCTGGCTCAGGAGTATCTTTTCTTTTAATCTGAACCTGTCAAACTACCTTAAGCGTTGGTCTTGTTGCTCCTGAAACTAATGCTGCACTGATACATCACATAGCATTGGTTTCCAATCAACTGTAACTGTCATATGTTTGGATGGGCAATATACAATCCGGCATGGTGGAGATTAGCACATCAGGCATTTTGTGGAGGAAGAAATAACGCTTTCAGCTTTATGCATACCTGGTTCTAAAGGACAAGAAGTATTTTTCTTCTTTTTTTCCTTTCCAAGCTTTTTATTAATTAAAGTATATATATATATAAGAGGAGATTATCTCATCAATAACAATTCACATAAAAGGTAAAATAAACATTTTTTCTCTTTTACAGTATTTAAAAAATACACATTATCAAGATCATACATAGTATTAATCTAATAGTATATAATAAAAAATAAGATAATCAGTTCTCCTCTTATCATTCCATGAAAAGAAAAAAGATAAAAGAAATGTTTATAATTTTTATATACATAAAAAAACCCATTAAACACAAAAAAACAAAATAAAAGAAGAAGAGAAAAAAAGGAATTGGGCAGCTCATACTGAGAGTAAAAGCAAGAAAAAAGAGAAACTTTCTGATCAAATCCAACATTTCGAGAAAGTAACTGGAAGAGCAATAAATCAAACCATAGGAAAATATTGAATAAAAGGTCGCCAGGTTTCTTCAAATTTAAAGGATCTATCAAATGTCCGACTTCTTATTTTCTCTAAACTTAGACAGGACATAATGGAGGTAAGCCAATGAATAGCAGTAGCTGGATTAGAATCCTTCCATTTAAGCAAAAGGCTCTCCTAGCCAATAAAGTTGTAAAAGCTATCATCCGTTGAGCGGGAACAGGAATATCTCCTGCTTCCGGTGGAGTGATCCCAAAAATTGCTGTAAGTAAATTCGGTTGTAGGTCCAAATTCAAGACTTTTGATGAAGTTTTAAAGACATCTTTCCAAAAATTATCTATCTTAATTCAAAACCAAAACATATGTGTTAAAGTAGCCACCTTAATATTACATCTGTTGCAAATAGGATTAATATTGGAAAAGATACTTGCTAATTTATCCTTTGACATTTGCAACAATTTTTGACATTGTATCGTAAAATTTATTTGAAAATATTATTCTGCAGGCCGCAGAGGAAGGGATGGAGCTGCTTTGATGTTCTCTGTATTGCAATATGCAAAGCCCTTTGCTCCCGGACAGTTTTATGAAATTCAAGCACACACTATAGTCACACATCATCCAAATATGATTATGGAGATTTATTCTGCACTGTTAAATGACACTACATAATAGAGAATACCATATTGCCTATGAGTCATGATGCATGTCAAAACAGTGCCTCTCTGAGGGCAATAAAGTCTGATCAATCCTAAATAATTTCTTCAGGTGGTGATAAATGGTGACATTTATGAGTGAAGAGGCATAATACTAAATCTGCAAAATCTGAGATTGATCGTGAGCAATTTGGATTGGACGTGTCAGTTACTGGAGTTGGGGTATCAACACCGAAACAGAGAAAATAAGAAACCATTTGGCCCTTAAGACCTACTTCACCATTCAACCCACTCATCCACTGCAGTACCTTCACCCCCTAATTCTTTCTGCCCTTTAGAATAGAGAAATCAATCTACCATACCCCTTTCTTAAGTATATTTAATGACATAATAGTCTTAGAGCTATACAGCATGGAAACAGGCCTTTCAACACAACCTGTCCATGAGGAACAAGTACCCTTCCAAGCTCCTCCCATGTGCCTGTGTGTAGCCCACCTCGTTTGAAACCTTTCCTAGCCAAGTACTTACCCAACTGTCTTTTAAAAGACTTGGCTTCCCTTCTTCCTATGGTAGAGGATTCTATCAGTTCCCTTCCTCCTGGGTGAAGAAATTTTACTTGTTTCCAGTTCTAAACAGTACACCATAAACCGATTCTATGCCCTCTGCTTCTGGTCTTTTCCATCAGCTGAAAAGTCCAGTCTGTCTAGTCCTGTGAAGTCCATAAGTTTCAAAGAGATTGGCCTCCTCCTCTTTCTCCCCTCTCCATTGTACAACACTACAACAAATAACTGACTGAATCTCTCCTTGTTCCTCATTCCTGCTGACCTGGAATCAATCCAGCAAACCTTTGTTGCCAACCCTCTTTGCCAAGATATCTATCCTCAAAATCACCAAACTCCAACAATGTCTTAGCAAGGACACATCCAGTTGCAGCAGGACGTCCTTGATCTTTATTCAAACTGCTCTGCAATGAGCACCTTCCCAATTAATTGCCATACGGCAACATTTGGGTTTTGGCACCTGCTGCACAAGGACACACAGTTGATCATTGTGCACCTTTGATTTTCCAAATTAATCAGAATCAGGTTTATTATCACTGACATATGTCATGAAATTTGTTATTCTGTGACAGCAGTGAAGCATAATACATAAAAACATTACTGTAATAGTCAGACAGACAGGCGGGTAGACAGACAGATTGCCAGTACCTCCAGTTGAACTCTGTCTTTTTGTGTGTTTCCCTCTAGCTGTCAGTCTGTGGTTTTGTATCGCCATGTGCTCCTGTCCCTGCTCCGGCTCTACTCCGCTCGCACCTGTGTCTCATTGTGCTCCACCTATCATCTGCCTCTCTGTTAATTTGTCAGTGTATTTCAGTCCTGTGTTTTCACCTGTGTGTTCCCAGATTGTGCCAGTGAATTTTCCTGAGTCTTTCCAGCATTTGTATCTATGCAGTCTGAATACTGACTGCCTGTTTCCCCGATTCTAGTTTTTGGATTTCTCTGGATGTTTTGATCTCTGCCTGAACTTTGTCACCGACTTTGTTTGTACCTCGGGATTTGTTACTCAATTAATATCATTGTGTGCACAGTACTGGGTCTGCGACTGGATCCCTGTTCCAGTGCCCTGACACAGATAGATAGATAGATAAATAGATAAACAGATAAACAGTTAGATAGACTGAAATAGGAATAACAAGGAATTACAGAGGCATGAGAGAGGAGCTGGACAAGTTGATTAGAAGGAGACACTAGCAGGGATGACAGCAAAGCAGCAATGGCTGGAATTTCTGGGAGGAATCTGGAAGGCACGGGATAGATATATTCCAAAGAAGAAGGAATATTCTAAAGGCAGGATGATACAACTAGTTAACTTGCAGGTTGTGTTGGAGGTGAGGGAGGTAAATGCAATGTTAGCATTCATTTCTAGAGGTCTAAAATATAAAAGCAGGGATGTGATGCTGAGGCTTTACAAGGCACTGGAGAGACCTCATCTTGAATATTGTGAACAGTTTTGGGCTCCTACCTAAGAAAAGAAGTGCTGGCATTAGAGAGGATTCAGAGGTGGTTCACAAGGATAATTCTGGGAATGAAGGGGTTATCATATGAGTAACATTTGATACCTCTGGGTCTGTACTCACTAGAATTTAGAAGGATGAGAGGGTATCTCATTGAAACCTTTCGAATGTTGAAAGGCCTAGACAGAGTCAATGTGGACAGGATGTTTCCCTTAAAACAGATGTGGAGAAATTTCTTTAGCAAGAGGGTGGTGAATTTGTTACCACAGGCAGATCTGGAGTCTAGGCCGCTGGGTGTATTTAAGGCAGAGGTTGATAGGTTTTTGATTGGACATGGCATCAAAGATTACAGGGAGAAGGCCAGGGTATGAGCCTGAGGAAGGGAAAAATGGATTAGCCATGACTGAATGGTGGAGTAGACTTGTTGGGCCTAATGGCCTAATTCTGCTCCTATGTCTTCTGGTCTTGTGGTTTTATGCTATTAGTCAACCAATTCTCAGCCCATGCCAGCATATATACCCAAATTCCAATCTGCTTTAATTTTATACATTAATGTTTTAAGTTGGGCCTGACTGAAAGTGGGTTCTGTAACGATTCGCACGACTCAGCATGTTGGACTTTGGAGCACAATTCCAGCGCAGTCTTTAAGGAGTTTGTATGTTCTTCCCGTTATCCCTGTGATCACGTGGATTTCCTCCAGGTGCTCTAGTTTCCTTCCACAATCCAACATTAATTGAGCATTGTAAATTGTCCTGTATATGGTTAGCGATGTTTCCAGTAAGATGACAGTGTCCTCAGATGCAGTTTCTTCTGCGGGGCCATCTAAAGGTGTTATTGTCTTTTTTAAAACATTTTTTATGATAGGAAGGACATTAAGATCTTAAAGTACTGTAAGTACTGCAGGTCTGTTCCATCAGTGAGTTGCTCATTGGTGGAGAAAGTAAAGGAGCTGGACTTGGTGTGGACCATAGTGCTGCCTGCGACAGTGAGGTGCCGGTGCATGAAAGAGGTGTGCACCCTAACAGCGAGTGATCGTCTTAGTCACTTTCCTTGTGATTGGAAGAGCCTATGGACATCGGTGGTGTGGAATGCTGCAAGTCCATTCATCGGTCTGTGGCTGATCGGTGGTGACGGACGGCAGAGGCATTACATGGTCTTGGTCGTAGTTTGGTCTAGGCCTCAAGCCTGCTTGCTTTCAGTCACCCGGGGGGGGGGGGGTCACTGGAGTAGACACTCCACTGGAGTGCCAGAGGCGGTGTGGTGCAGTGTCCATGCTGGAGTCCATGCTGCCCCCCACCCTCCCCCCACAGCGTTTGCTCGTCAGAAGACATGCCGTATTGTGTTTGACTTTAGACTGCTGCAATGTTCATGGACTTGGGTTCTATATTTTTTTGTCCAACTGTATTTTACTTATAGTACTGTTCATATGCTACTGTATGACAGTCAGTACTGTGTTTTGCTCCTTGGGCCCAGAGTAACAATGTTTTTTTTGGCTCTATTCATGGTATTTCATGAATGGTTGAATGACAATTAACCTTGAACTCAAACTGAAATAGTTGGTTTGCTGGGTGGCACGGCTCATTGGGACAAGAGGGCCTGTTCCGTGCTGTATCTCAGATATATATATGAAACATCTGTTGAAAGTTCAAATATAGGGCATTAGTTTGTTCCCCATATTTTATTATACTAATTAAATCCTCAAACTGCAGTAGTTTTGATTTCCCTTTCATACACAGATGTTGAATTTGTCTATTCTTATTAATACTTTACAAGTGTTCTACTATTGCAGTGTTTCGAGATAATTTCAGTATTCTCCACAGTACTTATAAAAACATTCTCCTTCTCTCTCTTTCCCTTCTTAGTAAGTCTTTTTGTTCCACCCTCTCCCCACCACCCACCACCTGCTGAATTGTAAACTTCTCCAAATTCTCAGGCCTATTTCTTATTCCAGGAATCCTCCCTGGATCTAACACTATTCCTAATTTTCTTCATAAGCCTGTTTGAGTTCTCTTTCCCCTGATTATTTTATGTCAGACATGAATGAATAATTAATATATTTATGTATATATTCTTTGAATTTATGTATACGTTGACACCACTCTCCATTTCCTGTACGTCAACCAATTCCTGATCCACCTCATTACGTTGCCCCCATCCCATTAGTTGGTTTCACACACTAATAAACATTGTCTATTCATTGTCAAAGCATTTTGTAAAGTTCCCCAATCTATCAATGCCAGTTCATTCCTCAAAATGCTATTGTTTTCTTTGTTCAGATTCAGAAACTTAGTTTCAGGTTTCATAAAACTACTGAATAATTCACCTAACTTTTAATTTTTTTGCTATGCATCAATCATGGAACTGAGTTTCAGATTACAGTACAGCACACAATTGTTACCACTCCAACATGTCAAGGCCAAAATGTTCTACTTTAGTCTCATGTGACCACAAGACCTTCTTCCACATCTTTAAAGTATCTAAATGATGCTTTGGGAAGTCTTTACAGGCAAGGTTACATATTTTTGTGGCATGTGTGGCATAAATCTAATACTGTGCATAAGCCAAGTAGCACCATCCCTACCATAAAGTACGTGGAGGTAGCATCGTGCCAAAGGGATGCTTTTCAGTAGCAGGGACTGGAGATCTGGTCAGGATTGATGGGAAGATGAATGGTGCCAACTACAGAGATCCTGGATAAAAACATGCTAGTCTCTGCCAGAAAACTTAAACTGGGGAGGAGGTTCATCTTTCAGAAAGACAATGACCCAAAGCACACTGCCAGAGCAACCATGGAGTGGCTTTAAATGTAGAAAACTGATGTTCTTGATGTTTGGCAAGAGCTCAAGATTGCTGTCCATCACTGCTCCACAACTAACCTGGCACAGCTTAAGCAATTTTGCAAGAGGAATAGGCAAATCTTATTCCATGTTGTGCAAAGCTGATGGAGTCTTACCTAAAAAATCTATTGGCTGTAATAGCTGTGAGAGATAATTCAACTAAGTACTGGGCAAAGGGGTATGAATACTTTTGAAGTGATGACATATCACTTTTTGAATTGCTAGTTTTTCATGCTTCCCCTCTACAATTTGGGCTCTACTGTGAAAAAAGGTGCATATTCTCAGTTAAATTGATCAAAGTCCCTGGTTGCAATACTCATGTGAACAAAAGGTTGGGGGCTGAGTACTTTTTTAAGGCACTGTATTTAATGAGACTGGTAACTCATGAATAGCCAATTACTTTGATCTTTTATCCTTTAAAGCATATATGTCAAACTCAAGGCCCGCAGTGGAATTATCTTTGGCCCGCGAGATAATATCTAATTACTACTAAAGCTGGCCCCAGTAATCGAAGCGCCTCTGGCGTATGATATGGCTAATGCTGAGTTTATTCAGGTACCAGGTTTTCAGGGTTTTTAGTGTTTATTCGGCAGTCTTCTTCATAAGAAACGGAATTTGTAAAGTGAAACACTTTGTAGTTATAGCAGAGACTGAGACACATGAGAGCAGGCTGAAAAAACGGAGGCAACGAAAGCTGCGTTCACACGCGTCCGACTGATCCGGCCCGCATGAAGCTGCATTTTGCTCAATCCGGCCCGTGACCTAAAATGAGTTTGACACCCCTGCTTTAAAGTCATAACAGATTTTCTCCTTATGAAATCTTTGATGCACCATCAATAACTCACTCTGAGACGTAAGAAGCGAGATATCGGCTTTTATTGACTGGAAGAATGAACAACACTACATCCTGGAGAATGAGGCCGGGCTCAGGCCTCAATCGCCTTTATACAGGGGTCTGTGGGAGGAGCCACAGGAGCAGTCAGCAGGGGTCTGTGGGAGGAGCCACAGGAGCAGTCCAGACAGGTATACGTAGTTCACCACAATCTTGAAACAAGATCTTGTTCAGGTTTAAACTCTACAGAATAGACAGTTTGATTACAGGAGGAAATGCCACTTTGCAACTATATAAAGACTCCAAACTAAAAGCAACTGAAGCACATTTAAAATTACTGAGAATCTACTGCACGGAAAAATACAAGCAGTTCAACAAATCAGGGAACTTATGCTCCACAGGTCTTGCTTCGTGCCTTATTTCATCACAGCCCTGTATCAACAAATCAAATATATGGCATGACACCCGAAATAAGATTTTTCAAAGGGGATTTGGTACAATTGTCTGGTATTCCTACAAAAGCAAAAGCCAGAGTGGACTTGCTTGTACTGCAATTATACCGCTTGTTTTACACCATCTTAATGTGACTCATATAAACTGAAATACAAAAATTATGAGCTATAGGAACAGGAAGATCTGGATAGGAAATTGGAAGTACTGATAGACAGGAATTTTCCAGAAGTTAACTCCAAGACGTATTTCAGTTTCTTTTCAAGATTTTTTATCTGAGAGTCTGTGACAAGCTGGACAAGCAAGTCTGTGGCACAAAGCTATAACTCAGTTAATAGAGACAGCTAATTACAAAACAAAGGCTATAAGACGGGGCACAGGGGAGGCTGTGATGGTCGAGTTCAGAGCAGGTCAGCTTGCTGACCTAGTTGGTAAGTAGTTCTTCACTCCCAGGATCACAAAATGTGTTGTAAAGATACAAACCTCATGTATCCAACTCTCCAGCCCTTTCTATTGATCCAAATAGATTCACATCAAGACAATACAAAAATGAAGGCCCACACTTTGCTTAAAAGTTTCTAGTGATGGAGCTGCCTCCTGATGTTAAATTGGTTTCCGCCCTTCCATCCTTTCATCTCTTTAATTTTTGGTTGTGGGCAGACATGAATTGGATTAAGTTCAGCCACTTTTGGTGATTAAAGCTCCCTCCAAACTGTTCATGTGGTTTCTGCCTCCATGATTTAGTAAGGTCTCATCAATCTTCTACACTAGATGCTGTTGTAGACTTCAAGATAACTACAACTTGTGCCCATAGCCAACATTTGACACTTTAAAACTGAATCATTTAAGAAGAACTCTCAGGGTATCTGTCTGACCATCTTTGAACGTTCAATAATCCTTAATTCCTTTCGAAGTTCATTACTCAAGCAGAGATCATGGTCTTAAAACTATTCTGGGCAGCCTTTAGTATAACTACATCAATGCCAAGCCATTCATTTATTTAATATAACAGAACATAGTACAGTACAGGCCTTTGGTCCACAATTTTGTGCTGACTCCTTAACTTAATGCAAGATCAATCTAACTCTTCCCTCAGACATCTTCCTCCAATTTCCTTTGATTCATGTTATAAAATTGAACTATCAATCCTTGATTGGTTACAAGACATTCCACATGAGTACTTATGAGATCATCCTTTCTCTTTAACTTCCTTACTTTGTCATAGTTGATAGGGTCATAAACACAAGAGATTCTGCAGAAGCACCAACAAAGGGAATGCTGGGAGGGGAGGGAAGGGGAAGAGGTGGAGGTTATGGAGGATGATCATTTGAATATGGAGGCTGATAATCTTAAGCAACACACACGCATACACATAAAATGGTGGAGGAACTCAGCAAGTCAGGCAGCATCTATGAAGTGGAACAGAGTGTTTTGGGCTGACATTGCTCATTGGGACTGAAAAGGAAGGAGGCAGAAGTCAGAATAAGAAGGTGAGGGAGCAGAAGGAGCAAAGTGATATGCGGAGGAGAAAAAGGGCTGAAGAAGAAGGAATATGATAGTAGAGTTAACAGGGTGTATATTTTATGACCTATATTTTTTCTCTCATTCTTTTCCTCTCATCCAGAGCAAGAATATGGTTACCCCTTGTCCCCATTTTCCATCCCATCAGCCTCCATATTCAACTGATCATCCTCTGCTACCTCAGCAAGAAGAGACCCCTTTCCCCCCGCCCCCCAGTGTTCTCTCTGCGGCTCTCCAGTATACTTTTCCACTCACTGATCCTTCCCCTTCTCATTGCACTTTTCCACTTAACCCAGGAAGCAGAACACCTGCTCTTTTATCCCTTCCCTTCCCACAATTCAGAGGCACGATCAGATCATCTAGATTGAACAGCAATTTTTGTGCATTGCCATTGGTGCTCACAAAGTGGTCTCTTCTATACTGCGGAAATCAAGCACAGATTAGGTGACTACTTTGCAGAACACTTCTATTCAGTTTGCAAAAGGCTCCTTACAATTCCAGTCCACTAAGACTTTAAGTCTCTTTTCCAGTCCTATCTGACCCTTCTGTCTCAAGCCTAATCAATAATCCGGTGAAACCCAAAATAAACCTGAGGAACAGCTTCATATCTTTCAACTTGGAATATTACAGGCTTTAACACTCAACAATTTCAGGCAACCAGATTTTCCAATTTGTGTCAAAATTGATCACCTCTGATGTAAGTTATTCTAGCTGTAACTGTAACTTGTTTTCTCCATGGTTCCTGCCTGATTAAGTATTTCTAAGATTTGTTTTTATTTCCGGTTTTCAAAAACTTAACTGTACATACTAGTTCTACCATTGTTATTTTCTCATTCATTTCCTTTCATTTAAACTTCTCCATGTAGATCGGCAGGGATCAACATGCATTCACCACACCCTCTCAGATAACACTAACAAAATATGGACCATCCGCATCAGTGCTTCTGATGTCTCACTTTCTCTTTATTCATTGCTGCCATACTCCATTATAGTTAACAGCAGCAGATCGGAGAACAGAAGTGACTGTTCTTTCAGCAAGTGAACATCAAAAAAGGAAAACTTCACTGGGGTTTTGGCGATTGAACAGCGGACAATCAGAGAGCAGGATTCAAGGGCATGTGCAAATTAAAATAAAGCAGGGGCAAGCAGATGGCCTTTGTTGGAGTGCCACATTATTAGAGTGGGGACTTTGAGGCTTTAGCTCTTCAAGGCTTCAGCGAGGTGAGGCTTCAGGTGAGAGAAGATGAAAAGACATAAGTAGAGTTTTTAAAATTTATTTATTGTTTCCTTCTTTATAATTGTACAGTTAGAGCAGTAGGGATGCGAGACAGTATAGTTAAAGGTTCCTCTTGTGGGATGTGGGAAGTCAGGGAGGCCTCCACTGTCCCTGACGACATCAGCTGCAATCAAGTGCAGAAGAAGTCCATGTTAACACTCCACGTTAAGGAGCTGGAGCTGGAACTGGATGAACTCCAGATCATTCAGAATGCTGAGAGGGTGATAGACAGGACATATAAAGCACAGGACACAGGAAACTGGGTGACAGTCAGGAGGGTGAAAGGAGCTAAACAGCCAGTGCAGAGTACCCCTGTGGCCACCTTCCTCAGCAACAGGTATACTTGGGGGTGAAGACCCAGCAGAGGAAAATCACAACAGTCAGGTCTCTGTTACTAAATCTGGCTCTGTGGCTCAGAAGGGAAGAGGGGAATAAGAGGCGAGCTGTGGTGATAGGAGATTCATTAGTCAAGGGAACGGAAAGGAGGTTCTGTGGATGAGAATGAGATTCCTGGATGACATGTTGCTTTCTAGGTGCCAGGGTCAGGGACATCTTGGCTCAAGTCCTCAGCATTCTTAAGTGGGAGGGTGAGCAACTGAAGGTTGTTGTCCATGCAGGCATGGATGACATAGATAGAAGGAGGGATGAGATTCTGCAAAGTGAGTTCAGGGAGTTAGGTGTTAAGTTATCGGGCAGGTCTTCCATGGCTGTGATCTTAGGAATGCTACTCATGCCATCTGCTAACGAGGCCAGAAGTAGGAAGATGATACAGTTTAACAAATGGCTAAGGAGTTGGTGTAGGAGGGAGACCTTCGGATCTGCTAACGAGGCCAGAAGTAGGAAGATGATACAGTTTAACAAATGGCTAAGGAGTTGGTGTAGGAGGGAGACCTTCGGATCTGCTAACGAGGTCAGAAGTAGGAAGATGATACAGTTTAACAAATGGCTAAGGAGTTGGTGTAGGAGGGAGACCTTCGGATCTGCTAACGAGGTCAGAAGTAGGAAGATGATACAGTTTAACAAGTGGCTAAGGAGTTGATGTAGGAGGGAGACCTTCAGATCTGCTAACAAGGTCAGAAGTAGGAAGATGATACAGTTTAACAAGTGGCTAAGGAGTTGGTGTAGGAGGGAGGCCTTCGGATTTTTTGACCATTGGGTTTTCTCCCACAGAAAGTAGGAGCTTGGTGTTGCATGGGGCATTTAAACTAAAGTTGCAAGGGGAGTGAACTAGAGTGCCAGATCAGTTAGGACAGGCTGTGGAGACAGACGTTGTTAAGATCTCAAAGTCAGGAAGCAAAAGGTTGAGCATGGTGGGACTAATGTTCTGAGTTGTGCACATTTCAATGCAAAACATATTATAGCAATGTCACAACCACGGATTTGGCAGCGCAGCAGATATGGCAATTGCGCTCATGACTATCCACGTGTCAGCTAATTATTATTTCATTGTGATGGTATTTAACTCCATTCATTCCATCGTCGTATTTGTCGAGACTTGGACACAGCAACACTTCGCTGCCAGCTTGCATTCCGCCTTGCCTGAGAAATTGGACTGTTGAGTCAACTGACTCTGTGGACCAGCGGTATTCATTTAATTCTTAGTTGTTCTTTTCAGCCGCCGTGTAGGCTTCATTTTCCATTTGAGAGTTTTAGTCAACGGCCCTGTTTGGTTCTGGCGTTTATCGTTTTCTTTTCCCTTTAATATTGTTCACATTAAAGTCTGTGAACTATCAACCTGCTTCAGCATCTCTCACTCCGCACTTGGGCCATATCAGAGCCTGGTGACTGCAAGTCTCGACTACACGAAGATAGACCCAGCAGAGAGAGAGCAGCTGACTTTGGCCATGTGATTCATTGGTCAGAGTGATTTGTCGAGGCAACAACGTTTAGTTGAAATTCTCATGTATAAAATCCTGTTTCTGTCTCCATCGTGACAGAAGGATCTTGCCAAGTAATGGACCCAGCAAAGTTTGAACAGGGGCCCTGTCACATCCATGCATTCAGCAGCACAGAAAATACAGCAGTTGTGCTCGTGAATATGTATGTGTCAGCTAATGATTACTTAATTGTGATAGTATTTAACTCCATTCATTCCGTCAAAGTATTTGTCGAGACCTGGACACAGCAACACTTCACTGCCTGCTTGCATTCTGCCTTGCCTGAGAAATTGGACTGTCCAGTCAACTGACTTTGAAGACTAGCAGTATTTGTTTTATTCTTAGCTGTTCTTTTCAGCCACAGTGTAACCTTCGTTTTCCTTTTGAGAGTTTTAGTTAACAGCCCTGCTTGGCCTAGCATTTATAGTTTTCTTTTTCCTTTAACACTGTTCATATTAAAGTCTGTGAACCTGCTTCAGTGTCTCTCACTCCGCACTTGGGCCATATCCGAACCTGGTGACAAGTAAAGGCAGATAAGCTCGGGACATGAATCAACACATGGAATTACGATATCGTAGCCATAAGTGAGACTTGGTTGCAGGAGGGACAGGACTGGCAGTTCAGTATTGCAGGTTCTGTTGTTTTCGATGTGATCAGAGCGGGAGGGATTAAAGGAGGAGGGGTGGCACTACCAGATAGGGAAATATCACAGGTAAGTGATTGTAAGTTTCCATATATTGATTGGAACTCCCATACTGTGAAAAGACTAGACGGGGTAGAGTTTGCAAATGTGCTCAGGAGACACCGCTCAGGTTTCCAGCCAGGTACAGGTATCAATTTTAACACACATTTCGATGACTAACTCTGCCATTTTCATCAGGGATGATGCTTAGGGATGTCTAGTCCAGTGGTATATATAACCCCTGCCATCCGTCCTCCTGATTTGGTTAGTCCTCATCCAATCAGGTTTCTGCTGCCCCACCTTCTTTATGATTGAATTCCAGTTCTTACTTTGAGCAAGACCTTCATCTTTGTTAAAATTCTTTTTCTCTAGTTTTATTTCAATGACTGCCTTTACAAAGCAGCCCCAAAAACCACTGGCATTGCACAGTAGTTTTGTACCATGAAAGTCAATCCTATGGCCATTGACAATGCAGTGTTCTGCTACCGCTGATTTTTCTGGGTAACCTAAATGGATACACTTTCTGTGCTCCTTGATGCAGGTTTCCACTTTGAGCCAGAGAAGAGCTTATTCGTCAAATGTGCCAGGAAGGCACAATTTCCATTTTCCATGTTCTGGGGAGATTCCTTAATCAGTACATAGAAGTCCCAGTGAGAGCGAGTGCAATACTTGCTTTCCTATTAGGGAACGAGACAGGGCAGGGGACAGGAGTTTGTGTTGGGGAACACTTCAAGGTAATTATGAAAAAGAAGTCATCTAGTCCTCAGGTTGAGATTCTAAATTGAAGAAAGGCAAATTTTGATGCTATCAGAAAGGATCTGGCAAGTGTGGATTGGGACAGGTGGTTTTCTGGCGAAGGTCTACTTGGTAAGTGGGAGGCCTCCACAAGTGAAATTTTGAGAGTACAATGCTTTTATGTGCCTACCAAAATAAAAGGCAAGGATCACAGGTTTAGGAACCTTGGTTTTCAAGAGATATTAAAGCCCTGGTTAAGGAAAAAAAGGAGCAGGTATAGGCAGGTAGATACAAATGAGGAAGTTGAGGAGTACAAGAAATGCAAGACAACCTTAAAGAAAGAAATCAGGAAGGCTAAAAGAAGGCATGAGGTTGCTCCAGCAAACAAGGTGAAGGAGAATACCAAGGTCTTCTACAGATATGTTAAGAACAAAAGAGTAAGGGACAAAATTGGTCCTCTGGAAGATCAAAATGGTAATCAATGCAAGAAGCCAAAAGAAATGGGGGAGATCTTAAATAGATCTTCGCACCTCTATTATTATAGGATGATGAGCCTGACATCAGTAGAGGGTAAGTTACTGGAAGGTATTCTAAGAGACCAAATATATGAGTATTTGGATAGACAGGGACTGACTAAGGATAGTCAAACATGACTTTATGCATTATAGGTCACATCTAACCAGTCTTTTAGAGTTTATCAAGGATGTTACCGGGAAAGTTGATGATGCAAGCCAGTGGACTTCAGCAAAGCATTTGACAAGATCCCACATGGGAAGCTGGACAAAAAGGCTCAGTCATTTGACATTCAAGATGAGGTAGTAAATTGGATCAGACAATGGCTTGGTGGGAGAAGCCAGAGAGTGGAGTAGATGATTGTCTAACTGACTGGAGGTCTGTGCATAGTGGAGTGCCACAGGGATTGGTGCTGGATCCATTGTTGTTTGTCATCTGTATCAATGATCTGGATGATAATATGGTTTACAGGATCAGCAAATTTGCGGATGACACCAAGATTGGGGTGTGGTACACAGCAAGGCACACTATCAAAGCAACCGGGGTTGGTCTTATATAGTGAGTGACAGGGCACTGAGCAGTGCAGTAGAACAAAGGGATCTGGGAATACAAGCCCATAATTCAATGAAAGTGGTATCACAGATAGATAGGGTCATAAAGAAAGCTTTTGGTATATTGGAATTCGAGGATCAAAGTATTGACTACTGGTGTTGGGATATTATGTTCAAGTTGTATAAGATGTTGTTGAGGCCTAATTTGGAGTACTGTGTGCAATTTTGGTCACCTACCTATAGAAAAGACGTAAATAAGATTGAAAGAGTACAGAGATTATTTACAAGAATGTTGCCTGGTCTAAAGGACCCGAGCTATAAGGAAAGATTGAATAGATTAGGACTGTATTCCTTAGCATGTAAAATATTGAGGGGAGATTTGATAGAGGTATACAAAATTATGAAGAGTATAGATAGGGTAAATGCAAGCAGGTTTTCCACTGGCATTGGGTGAGGTCATGGGTAAAGGTGAAAGGTGAAGTCTTTAAGAGGAACATGAGGGGAACCTTTCTCATTCAGAGGGCGGTGAGAGTGTGAAACGAGCTGTCATCACAAGTGGTGCATGTGATCTTAAATTCAACATTTAAGAGAATTTTGGATAGGTGTAAGATGGGAGGCAGATTTGAGGCCTGTGTTGCGGGAGCAGGCCAATGGGACTAGGCAGTTTAAATGGTTTGGTATGGACTGGATGGGCCAAAGAGCCTGCTGCTCTGCTGTAGTTTTCTATGACTCTATAAACACAAGAGTTTCTGCTGGAAATCTTGAGCAACACACACCAAATTATGGAGGAACTCAGCAAGCTAGGCAGTGTCTACGGACGGTCTCCACCCAAGCATCAACGTTCTCTTGTACTCCTCACCCTTCCTGCTCTCTCTAGTTTAGAATTATGCCTGTTTTCTCACTGAGTTTTAAAGAATGGTGAAGAGCCTGAAATGTTAATTCTGCTGCTTCCTCCACAGATGCTGCCATGACCTCTTGAATAGTCCTAGTTGTTTTTTGCTTTTATTTCAGTTATCCAGCATGTGTTTTTGCTTTGTTTTCCAATAATCAGGGGCCCACTTTGTAATTTCTGTGAAATGCTGTGTCTGCCTCTGGCCGGGGAACAGTACAAGTAGACAGAACAACTCAATACTGTCTACCTATGGAAACCCAAAAGCAGGTATCCACAAGTATAATTGGTGAAAATTTAAACATTACTTGACCTTACTATCCATTGGGTACACGGTGGTTAATTATAAGCAGTATGAGTTAATTTCAAATCTTACCATCACAGATTCTAATATGCAGTAAGCAAAATGAACTATCAAGTTGAACCATCCAAAATAATTAGTTTAACACTTAATCTTACCTCCATATCCTTGTTCTTCTCTTTGTTTCTGCCTGTTGAGCTCCTTCCATTACTAGAGGTTTCCCTTGCTGGGACGACTGAGATCTGCTGCAGTGGCATGTTACTGCTGAGTGATAGATACCAGGTTTGATGGATGCTTTATAACCACAGCGGAATCATCTGCATGATTGTTCTCATCTCATTTCTGTAAATAAACCAAATATAGCTGGATATAACATACTGTTCTCCACACATTGAAGGGTATACAGAGATGCCCCACAATTACTTCACTTCCAGCATTTTACACACTAGACACAATATTCAGCAAAGCTCAAATTCCCGAATTCTAACTAAATGGAGCTGAACTTGGCTCAAGTTATAAATCAACCATTCAGCCACAAAAGTCCCACAGTGCATTTTATATGCCAATTCAATTTCTATGGCTTCTACTAACTGCCATGGAAACAGAGGGAAACTAGGTCTCTCAGGCACCTATTAGAAATGCTTCCGTTAATGGAAAAAAAACCTCCTACATTCTCAGTGGTTGCTGCCGCGCTACTGATTCCCCCTGAGTTTTCCAAGTGGCTGGAGATGTAACGACACACTAACTAGGTAAATATACAGAAGGCGGAAAGGCAGAAAGACTTAATGTCCTAATTTAGAAAAATCCCGTCCTTCTGGAGAAGCACACACAGCTTGTTCACTTGTCCATGCATATAATCAGCTTTAGGTCACAGTGATCAGAATGGCCTGACTGAGCTAAGAAGTAGCACGGAATCTGTACAAAGTAAAAGGAATCAGAGATAAGCCCTTAAGTACTCATTACCTATGCAGGGCCAACTGAACAAATGTTCACTTAATAAAGATTTAAGTGGCCCTTGATTTTTTTCTGCAATGCAGTGCCAACTGATGATGGATGCCAATATTAACTTCAGACTATTGCATGAACTGCTACATAATCTTTTGCCACTTTATAACCAGCTCTTTCTCCACAGTACTGATCCTATCAGTGTTTCCAGTCCCTTGAAAGCACCCTAGTAGAGGTATCTACAACAACCTGCATTTATGTATTGCATTTAACATAGTGATCTCATTGAAGTAAACAGTAAACATTGAACCACAACCAAAGGAGTTGAATGACTTCAGACCTGTTGCCTTGACGTCGCACGTGATGAAGACCATGGAGCGGCTGATAATACAGAATCTGAGGCCACAAACCAGGCACGCCCGGGATCCGCTTCAGTTTGCGTATAAGGAGAAGGTGGGAGTGGAGGATGCTATCACGTATTTGCTGCACAAATCACTCTCTCACCTAGATGGGGTCAGTTGTGCTGTGAGGATTACATTCCTTGACTTCTCTAGTGCCTTTAACACCATCCAGCCCAAGATCTTAAAGCACAAACTAACGGAGAGGGGAGTAGACTCTCACATGGTGGATTGGATAGTGGACTACTTGACAGATAGACCTCAGTATGTGCGGTTGGGAGACTGTAGGTCTGACACAGTGGTCAGCAGCACAGGAGCGCCACAGGGAACCGTACTCTCTCCGGTCCTGTTCACCCTGTACACATCTGACTTCCAATATAACTCGGAGTCCTGCCATGTGCAGAAGTTCGCTGATGACACGGCCATAGTGGGGTGTGTCAGGAATGGACAGGAGGAGGAGTATAGGAAACTGATACAGGACTTTGTGATATGGTGCAACTCAAACTACCTGCGTCTCAATGTCACCAAGACCAAGGAGATGGTGGTGGACTTTAGGAGATCTAGGCCTCATATGGAGCCAGTGATCATTAATGGAGAATGTGTGGAGCAGGTTAAGACCTACAAGTATCTGGGAGTACAGTTGGACGAGAAGCTAGACTGGACTGCCAACACAGATGCCTTGTGCAGGAAGGCACAGAGTCGACTGTACTTCCTTAGAAGGTTGGCGTCATTCAATGTCTGCAGTGAGATGCTGAAGATGTTCTATAGGTCAGTTGTTGAGAGCGCCCTCTTCTTTGTGGTGGCGTGTTGGGGAGGAAGCATTAAGAAGAAGGACACCTCACGTCTTAATAAGCTGATAAGGAAGGCGGGCTCTGTCGTGGGCAAAGTACTGGAGAGTTTAACATCGGTAGCTGAGCGAAGGGCGCTGAGTAGGCTACGGTCAATTATGGAAAACCCTGAACATCCTCTACATAGCACCATCCAGAGACAGAGAAGCAGTTTCAGCGACAGGTTACTGTCGATGCAATGCTCCTCAGACAGGATGAAGAGGTCAATACTCCCCAATGCCATTAGGCTTTACAATTCAACTGCCAGGACTTAAGAACTTTTTTTTAAAGCTATTATTAATGCTTTTTGAGTTAGTGATTTAGATGCATATCATATTATTACTGAGTTAAGTATTGTATGTAATGAGTTTTTGCTACAACAAGTGTATGGGACATTGGAAAAAATGTTGAATTTCCCCATGGGGATGAATAAAGTATCTATCTATCTATCTATCTATCAGAATTTGAAATTGGTCAATCTGACTTTGAGATGAAAGATAATGTAGTTTTAATAACTTTAAAAGCTGCATGAAAGGAGGAAAAAGAAGTCAAATGACCTTGGGAATGGAATAAGTTTCTGGAAGATGCCAACCATGAAAATATACAAGAGGGGTGAAATGGAGGAATACAGAGCTAGAGGAGATTACCAACTCAGAGTCCGTTGAGATAATGGAGAAGCATAAAAATACAGATAAGAATTTTATACTTGACATATTGCCTTTGAGGAAGCATATCTGTAACCCTGAAGTCTTTATGAATTTATAACTTATGAATAGTAATTTGACAAAATGGAACCTGTGTGATCCCAAAGTGCTTTGCTGTTTTACTGATGTGTTTGGATGGGAAGCTTGCAAGGGTATGTGATTTATAACAGGGAGAATTTTTACATTACATGATTGAAAGCAGAGGAAAAGCAAGTTGCAGATTTTGATGGAGAAGCCTCAAAGACAAACGTGCTCATTAAAGACAAATGCGACTCATTCAACAAATGCGAGATAAAGCACAAATGCAATTAAGGGATGGGATGACATCAAAGGTATGAAGTTGACTAATTACTGGACTTTGTATAATTATAAAAAAGATTGAAGCTATTTACCAACTTAACGTATGGAGATAGACTTTCCTTGTAAATAATAAAAGAGCATAAAATTTGATCCACTCTTAATTTGTTGTAATCTGCTACTGTTTATTTAGAAGACTAGATGAATGATACATGACACTTTCCTAAGAACCAGTTTCATAGGTTCATAGAACCACAGAGTCATACAGCACCAGAACTAACCCTTTGGCCCACCACACACACTTGGCTGGCAGCTTTAAATGCCATGGGAATTCAATTACTCATCTAGGTACTCCTTAAAATGTTGAGAGTGTGTCTGCCTCCATCCCCAATGAGAGCCAGAAGTAAAGGGATAAAGAGTAAGCCTATTTGCATTTGTAAGTAAAAGGTTTAGAAGACCACAAACTAACAACAGGTAGAATGTCAGACAGCAGACAAGAGTGTATTGAAATAATCAAATCCAGAGGTACGAAAAACACAAGTAAATGGAAATGAAAATGGATGTGGACGAGGCTCTTGTCCTTAAGCGGAAGATCAATCGTCTCTTGTACGTACACACCCTCTCCAGGTTAAGAATGTCTGAATAATGGACACTCATACTTATGAACAAGTTCCCATAAATATTATTAAATTCAAATCAGAAACAGGCTTGAAATAAAACCCGCTTACATGTAACTTCCCTAGCGTAATCACACTCTGTCTCCACAGGCTCCCTCTTCTTGAGAGGCTCTTAAGAGACTTGCACTGGGAAATGATGTCAATCACATCTATAGATAATTTTGTAAAGGTACCCTAACAAGCAACTTAACATAAATTAATATGACAAGCCCATTGAAACCAGTTATTGAACATTGTACATTCTGATTCTCTACCACTGTAACTAGACAGGGGAAGACAACGTTCAGATTTTGGTCCTCAATAACAACATCCATTTCAGTACAGTGGAGGTGTAGTTGTCAAATCTAGCGACTTTGTAGTTTTTTCTGACTTGTTGCCAAAAATGGGAAATAAAAAATGAAGGGAGCCAATCAGAGAAGAATAATGGCCCACATCATCCCTGGGTTATGAAAGGGTTAGACGTCTATAAAGAATAAAACCCTTTCATAACCCAGGGATGATGTGGGCCATTATTCTTCTCTGATTGGCTCCCTTCATTTTTTGTTTCCCATTAAATAGTGACTTACCTTCAATCACTCTATCAACTGCTGGAAACTTGAAAACTAGCATTAAATTGGATTCTTTGTTCTTGTTCTTTGTATCACTAACTTCATCCTCTCAAGGTTTTGAGTTATTGTCAGTCCACATCCTTCAATAACTTTGACAGTACATTGAATTCTAATAAAATAATAAGGAAATTATTCAGTAAAATTAAATAATTCAGCAGCTCCTTTCAAGGAATAGTTCATTGCAAATATCTGTTTAAACTGGTAATTGATTATTCAACTGAGGAGGGTAATTTAATTCTTCATTAAAAAGGGGGTTTGTAAATCTGTGTGTGGTAGCACACATGATAATATTTATTGGAGGATTGTGATGCCAGGAATGTCCCAGAATTTCACAAGAAGATAATTTATTGGCTCAGAATCACACATATAAAAGTCGCAAGAGATTCTGCAGATAATGGAAATATCGAACAACATGCACAAAATGCTTAAGGAATGCAACAGGTCAGGTGGCATCTGTGGAGCAAAATAAAAAGCGAATGGTTTTTTTGGCTTTCATCTTCTGGCCTCTGCCCCCTTCCTTTCCAGTCTTCATGCACAGGCTTAGCCTGAAATGTCCACAGTTTATTTCCCTCCATAGATGCTGCCTGACCTGCTGAGTTTCTCCAGTACTTTGTGTGCGTTTCTCAATATATCTATATAAAAGTTCCTTTATAATAAAGAAAATAATTGTTCTGAGGTACCGAATACAACTCATGTCTTTGCACCGAGTTCATGCTTGGCTGCTAATTTTCAACTTGGTAAGAGGAAGTACTCCATGAAGTGTCTTGTAGCAAATAATATCCTATCCTTGTGGACCCAACAGAACAGAACTGGGAATTTCCACCCTGGTTCCTATCTTTCTTTTACTCCAACTTGTCCAAGCTTCAATGTGTTACGTGGAACCAGCAAGAATAGATGTGGAACAGAGTCAGGATATTAACGGAAAACAACAGAATTTATTAACACTCAAGCAGAAACATGGAAAATTAAACAAGTGACTAGCTTAAAACAAAGTTAACAGCGCTATGTGTCTACAGCTCCCAAACGGTTAAACTTAGAAATAATTCTTAACAGAGTCTTACTGGAGCACAGTCTCAGAATGTCAGTTCAGAAAGTTTCAAGGATTCACGGAGTAATTGATAGGGGAGACTTTTAGATTCGAAGTGTAATGAAGAGACTATCTTGAAGACGGAGATTCAAATACAGTGAAGAAGCAAGTCTCGCAGAGATACGCCAAAACAGCCACCGTCCCTTTCTGAAGGCGATTCGGCAGACACAGAGTACCTCTCGAGCACTAGACTCACAAAGTGGCCACTGTACCTTTACGGTGGAACGAGTTCACGATGCAGTCTATTTCGAAGAGTCTATCAAGAGTCCACAAAAAGTGAGAATCTCACCATGTAACTGACAGGAGAAGTCCCTTTTCCAGGACTGGTCACCACACCCCCAAGGCTTTGCAGGGGTTTACCAAAGTGGGTGCCAAAAATCCACGTTTGGATTACGAAATGTCAGTCACTTCCGAAATGCACAGCGTTATTGACTACCCACTCCCTTCTGGGTTTGATCGAAGCTTGCACTCTTCACTCTCACTAACGACTCTGCTGTCCAAACACAACAGCTCTCCACCAAAGTGTCTCTCCCAAAGTGTGTGTCTCTGGAGCAATCTCACTGCTCCTTTTATACTCTTGGGATAGGTCCTCACGTGACACTCACAGAAACAGAGTCACAGATTCCCAGTACATCACATACTGTCCCAGGAATTGAAACTGGGGTTCATAACAATTGAAAGACATATACAGGCATTAATCTACAAACGTTTGTAAAGTTCGACCTCTCTGGTGAAGTTACCATTGTAGCTGTGGCATAGTTTCTACATCATCTCTATGACTTAAGGAAGTTAAAAGGGTAAGAAGCTAGGGGAGGGAGGAAGGAAACATCTAGGTCAGAGCTTATGCCATAGATCAAAATCATTAAGCAAGGGATCCGTGGACTGCAGGTTGGGAACCCCTGCTCTAGATAAAAACCCAGCTCCAAAGAGCAACTGTTGTATCACTCCAGAACCAACCATATTATCTGAGGTAGAACACGATCCAAAATAGAAAGATGATTGACTCAAGTTAAAAAAAGAACTAATCTAAAGCAAAATAAACAGATCATTCAAATATAAAGACCTTGCTAAATTTAAAATATTATGCATATTATGCAGAAGGAATGATTAAGAACAATAACATAACAGGCAAGAGATGCTTATCTCCTCAGCACCCAAGACATAACTAGATTAACAATGCTAGCTGTTAAAAATCAATGTAATTTACATCTGGCATTGAAATTAGTTTTGGAATTGCACGGGGAGAGTGTGAGTTAGAGAGTAAAGCTTTTCGCGTCCTTTCAACGTTAAAGCTCAGGTGTCATACAGAGCACTGAGAATGAGGCTGTAAATGTTACCTGACCTGCAGAATTCCTCCAGTATTTTGTCTATGTAAATCCACCGGAACATTTTAAATATATGACATTGGTTTTAACTTACAGAAATATTAATGCTGCTTCTCACCTCTCAGGGTTCATCTGTAGGAATGTATGATACTGTCACTTTCTAAAATATATACCTCCATGCCCAATTGATTAAAGCTTCAGAAAGCATAACTAATCCAAAATCTGCTTGATGCACTAAATTGCTCTCCACACTTAAAATGAAGCTTATTATATCTAAATAGCCATGATTTTAAATTATGACAGCAGAGCACTTGGAAGCTAGTGCAGGTAATAGGCTGGGTTAGGATGAGTGAGGACCTTACGCACTGAGGGCTGCAGACATCTGTTTCCAGAGTGTGATCCTGCCCAAATTCTGTACGAGTCACTGGCTGGTTGGCAGGCAGGAGAAAATTCCAACAGCAGTAAGCCAGGGCTCAGGGACAACAAAAATAGTCTCCTGCAGAAGAACTCCAGGAGAAGATTCCCTATTGAGTGAGGAGGGGTGCTGGGGAGTTGAACAAAGTGGTACCTAGAGTAGGGTGGCCCATATTTTCACAAAGCTCCAAAGGGAGTTCCTGCTGTTCCCACTAACAAGAAATTGATGCAACACACACAAAATGCTGGAGGGACTCAGCAGGTCAGGCTGCGACTATGGAAAACAGTACAGTCGGCGTTTCAGTCTGAGACCCAACATCAGGACCAGAAGAAAAGATGAGGTCAGAGTAAGAAAGTGGAGGGAGGGGAGGAAAGGCCACAAGGTGGTAGGTGAAACAGGAGGGAAGGAGAGAGGTGAAGTAAAGAGCTGGGAAGTTGATTGGTGAAGGAGATACAGGACTGAAGAAGGGTGAATCTGAGAGGACAGAAGGCCATGGAAGAAAGAACATGTGGAGGAGCATCAGAGGGAGGTGATAGGCAGGTAAAGAGATGTTTGTCAGGGGAGAGGGGAGTGTTGGGGTGTTCAGGGAAGGTGGGGTGACAGGAAGATAGAGTCTCTGAGGACCCAAGAGTTGGTGGTGGGACATGAGAGACATGGGATTGCAGAGTGGTGGTGGGAGAAGGGGAGGCTGGAAATCGATAGTTAGTTCCTTATGGTTTCCATACTGTCTTAGCCTCCCCTATTTTTGGGCAATGCCACCTTGCCCCCTGACATGTGATTTTCTCCCATTACTTCCAGCACCTACCTGATTATTACTGAAAGAGTGACTATTACTATGACCTTGAAGTGAATTTTAGTAAGGTTACAAAACAGAGAACATTAAAGAGAGAGCAAGGAAGAGCAACAGGCAATGATAGAGATGACAGAGTTGTGGAGAACACACACACACACACACACACACACACACAAAACCAGGTTTAATTATTAAATGCCAACGAGTTTCAAACATGGAAAGACAGTATCTTCCTAAGTGTCTTTCCCACATGCTTCATGGTTAAATAGTCAGACACGATTAACTCTAGTTGCTGAATTAATTGATGAAATTAAACTGATTACTACTGTGGAATGCAAAAATGCCATGTGACCAAGGAATGCCTGAACTGTAATACATAAATCAGAAAAGGGTAGATGATAGCATGATCCAGCCTAAGAAAAATTGACAAGATGGTTGACATGCTTTTTCTGATATTGATGATTGATCTGACACTCTAGTGTCACAAGCTTGCAGAAACCTTAAAAAAAAACACTTTTTAAAATAATTCTTTCCCAAGTAACAAGACAGTACATGGTTTTCCAAGATCAATAGCTCCAGGCAGAGTGCTGACCTTTCCTACCAGATTCCTCGCACCATCCCATGACTTCCACACAATTTTAGCCTCTTTTATTCTGGCGATGTCCCCCCCCCCACCCCATTCCCAGCAGTTGACCACCTTTCTCTACACGCAATGCTTATCTGATTATCGCTGAATGCTGTGACCCGTAAAAATATCAATGCTCTGGAAACGCGCTTTATTACTGCACCATAAGATGGTTGAATATGGCACTCTGTGGACTGGAGCCTGTTAGCTAAGCAGATTGTGCAGCAAAGCTCTGGTAATTCACAGCAGCTGCACATTGCCGGTGCTTTACAGCAGTTACAAGCCAATTTAGCTGAGAGGATTGCCTCAATAATTAAGCAATCTGTTGACTATTCCTCCTTTCTGCAATGCAGCAATGTCACCTGTCAAAACGTCACTCAAATCATGTGAGGTCAGCTGGTGAGATTGAAGGATAGTATTTTGTGCCATTCATGTTGAATTGCCACTTCCAAAATGAGAATGGAATTTTGGTCATTAGGACGTCATTCAAAACAACTGCAACCTCTTATTTTTAATGCTGCATTTCCAAGTCAGTGTTACCACACAAAAACAGAAACAGCATGTGCAGGAGAGGGAAAGGACTCACCTTCCCAAACTACAATCCCAAATCAAACAAAATGTCCAGATCACTGGAGAAAAGAACCAAGAGACCTGGTACCTGCTTGGATTCGTGGTAACCTTTTGCTGCTATTCATTACTGTCTCATTTCCCAATGGGTATCAAAATAATTACAAAGGACATAGAGCAGCCTAGCACAGGAACAGGCTCACTGGACTGCAATGCTTGTGCCAACCACAATGCCAAATAAAACTAATCTCATCTGCCAGCAGATAATCCGTATCCCCCTATTACCTGTCTGTTCATGTGGCCATCTACACACCTCATAAACATCATTAAGTGGACTAATTTATAAAATGGTGCCTCCCAATGGAATTATTCATGCTTGGGGATTTTAATGGCTGTAAATCTGGCAATTCCTGCTATATACTGTACATTCGTACATGACAATCTCAGAAGTTAAGTAGGGGATTCAGAACACCAAATCCCTCCACTTGTTTTGGCAGTGAACTCTACATCAGGTTCCTCGGCACTGTGCCGGGCTATCACCTCTCATTTCATGTGCTGGATCTGCTGCACAATGTGACAGCCCAATGATTTCAAGGAATTATAAGGCTATGGACTGGAATGCCAAAGGGGAAGAAAGATTCTTTCTCTAAAATGAATCATAGATGATTTAGCTGCTGCTTGTTATTATCTTATGTTTAAAAATGCTTAACTACTCTTTTTTTTAGTTATTTGAATGCAGTCAATTTACGTTTAAGTTACTTAGAAGAAAATTATAAATTTTTCTCAGTTTTTTCATCCTGCAAACCCTGGTAACAGTCTGCATTGGCTGTCAAAGTTTTCAGGAATGTTTTGAAAGCAGGAATTTCCAGTGCACCATGGTCAACTATATTGCTGCGTTGTTGTTTTAAGCCAATGAGACCAGACCTTTGTGTTGAACCAGCTAAGTATGGACTTGTGGGTGCATTGGGCTCTACGTCTGGGTAAGAGATCTGAGTCAGCAAGAGCAAACACGAGGAAATCTGCAGATGCTGGAAATTCAAGCAACACACACAAAATGCTGGTGGAACACAGCAGGCCAGGCAGCATCTATAGGGAGAAGCACTGTCGACGTTTCGTCTCGGCCCGAAACGTCCACAGTGCTTCTCCTTATAGATGCTGCCTGGCCTGCTGTGTTCCACCACCGTTTTGTGTGTATTGTTTGGGTCAGCAAGACGTGGCTTTCTATTATTAAACTACATGATGATCAAAACAAGTGTCTTTGAATGGCAGATTGAATTAGGAATCTATCAAAGATCATTTCCACTAAACATTCAACATTGCAGTGGCATCTTCCAACATTCAGTTTCATTGACTTCACTTTGAGAAACAGGGTACAAATTGTAAATGTAGCTATAACGATTTTAGTGCAAGCAACCAAGGATGAATAGCTGTCCCTTATAACATTTGGTACTTTGTCTAGGTGATTATGATGAGGGTCTATGAAACTTTAAAAAAACTGTAGACTGAAATTTGAACTAATTCGGAAAATGATGGAAACGCTGAAATCAAGCAACATCAGGTGAAAGTTTACTTTTCAGAACTGAGAATGAGAGGATGATGGGCTTGCACTCCTCAAAATTGAAAGAACAGAATGGTGAGATGATTTCTGATGAGACTTTTAAAATATATTTTTATTGAAGGAATGACACAATACAGAATACATAATGGATATTTTCTTCCATTTTGCTTTTATATCTTACCCCTAAACAAACCTCCCCTCACCCGCCCTTCCCAAACATACTATGGCAACTAATGTATTTACAATACGACAATTCACAAATGCAAGTATGGACATTTCACAGCCATACCCCCACACTACTTCAAGACGAAGGCCCACACACATCCACAACATGTCAGATGATCTAGAATACACTCATATTACAATTCATCAACCACCCTGTGAGGTAAACCATATGCGTGTTAAAAGGGAAGCAATTTCCCAAGTACAATCAAATGCCCTCAACTAGTAGGTAATTCCTTAAGACTCCCAAATTATGACAAGAAAGGTCCCCATTTTTAATAGAACTTTTTCACAGAGCCCCTCAAAGTGAATTTAATCTTTTCTAATTTCAGAAAAAAAAAAATTACGTCCTCTAACCAAGCAGTAGCAGATGGGGGAGTGGCAGATTTCCAGACCAGCAAGATTCTCCTACGGGCCAATAGCTGTGTAAATGCAATGATATCTGACTGGCTTGCATTTAAACCCAAAACATCATCTGCCACACCAAATACAGCTAAAAGTGGGCAAGGTCTCAGTGTCACCCCAAAACCTCACTGATAATTTTAAAAACCAGTGCCCGATAGCCATCAAGCCGAGGGCAAGACCAAAATGCATGCACTAAACCAGCCGGAGAGAAGGAACACCTGTCACAGCCAGCGTCTGTCCCAAGATATATGTCAGCAAGCCTGGCTTTACTTAAATGTACCCTGTGTAAAATTTTAAATTGTATGAGCCCCAGTCTAGCACATGATGACGAGGAATGTACCGATTCAATGCTTTTGTCCAATATTCCTCAGCCAAATCCATACCAAGGTCATCCTCCCACCTAGTTTTATTTTAGATCTTGGAACTCCCAAAGACATCAGCTGAGAGTATAGAACAGAGATCAGCCCTTTATTATTAAAGCTACGAGTGAGTTTTTCCCATAACGTAGCAGGTGGTAGATCAGGAAAAGAGGGGAATTCTGATGAGACTTTAAGCAATAAATTATGAAAGAATAGTCAAAAGGCAGTGGTGAGGGTGTGGAGATGTGCTGGAAAGATACTTGCCCAGTCCACCACTGGGAACACAGTGATAAGTATTTGCCAATAGAGAACCATGTTACAAACTATTTTAATCACAGAAATATACCAAAAATGCAGATGTTAATCTTTCTTTGAGGGAATTGCTCAATATTTTTGGCAACACTTTGACATATCCAACATTGGAACAACTGATCTATGTGGTCTTCTAGAGCACTTCTTGGAAAGAAATAGCATAAGGGAAAAGCAATATAAAAATTATGTGTAAGGGAAACATTCATGGTGAGTTTGTCAGTGATGCTGTTTGCCCCATCCAATCACATGCACTTTGCATAAACCAGCTTTATTATAATCCAAAAAAAAATTTCATGCACAAATCTGAGACATTTTGAATTTATATGACTATATAAAATTCTCAAAGCAAATAATAGATTTATACATATAAATAGGCAGCACTGCAACATTACAAAAAAATGACTCTTCACTTCATGAATCATCTTCTCCTTTTTCTAATTCTGAATTTATTATAGATGTAGAATCATCTCACCTGATGCTAAACTAGTAGAGCTAATTCCATCTCTGCCAGGGGCATGAAATGGGCTTGCAGCAATACCAAATTATGACAGTCAAGATATCTGAATCAGAATCAAAATCAAAATCAGGTTTATTATCATCGGCATGTATCGTGGTATTTGTTAACTTAGCAGCAACAGTTCAATACAATACATAATATGGAAAAAAATAAGTAAATCAATTACAGTATATGTATATTGAATAGATAAAAAATCATATAAAAACAGAAATAATATACATTTAAAAAGTGAGGAAGAGTTCATGAGTTCAATGACCATTTAGAAATCGGATGGCAGAGGGGAAGAAGCTGTTCCTGAATCGCTGAGTGTGTGACTTCAGGCTTCTGTACCTCCTACCTGATGGTAACAGTGAGAAAAGGTGCTGGAGGTCCTTAATAATGGACACTGCCTTTCTGAGACACCGCTCCTTGAAGATGTCCTGGGTACTTTGTAGGCTAGTACCGAAGATGGAGCCAGCTAAATCTACGACCCTCTACAGCTTCTTTCGGTCCTGTGCAGTGGCCTCCCCCCGCACCCCCCCCCATACCAGACAGTGATGCAGCCTGTCAGAATGCTTTCCACAGTACAACTATAGAAGTTTTTGAGTGTTTTTGTTGATATACCAAATCTCTTCAAACTCCTAATGAAGTATAGTCTTTATTGCCTTCTTTATAGCTGCATCAATATATTGAGACCAGGTTAGATCCTCAGAGATCTTGACACCCAGGAACTTGAAACTGCTCACTCTCTCCACTTCTGATCCCTCTATGAGTTGTGTTCCTTCGTCTTACCCTTCCTGAAGTCCACAATCGGATCTTTCATCTTAATGATGTTGAGTAAAAGGTTGTTGCTGCAACATCACTCCACTAATCAGTATATCTCTTCTCCATCTGAGATTCTACCAACAATGGTTGTTCATCAGCAAATTTATAGATTGTATTTGAGATATGCCTAGTCACACAGTTATGGGTTTAGAGAGACTAGAGCAATGGGCTAAGCACAAACCCCTGATGTTCACTATTGTTGATTGTCAGCGAGGAGGAGATATTATCACCAATCTGCACAGATTGTGGTCTTCTGGTTAGGGTGTTGAGGATCCAATTGCAGAGGGAGGTACAGAGGCCCAGGTTCTGTAACATATCAATCAGGATTGTGGGAATGATGGTGTTAAATGCTGAGCTATAGTCGATGAACAGCATCCTGATATAGGTGTTTGTATTGTCCAGGTGGTCTAAGGCCATGTAAAGAGCCATTGAGATTGCATCTGCCATTGACCTATTGTGGCAACAGGCAAATTGCAATGGGTCCAGATCCTTGCTGAGGTAGGAGTTCAGTCTAGTCATGACCAACCTCTCGATTATGCTAACCTAATGACTATTGCTACTGAGCAATAGTCATTAGGCAGCTCACATAATTCTTCTTTGGCACTCGTATAATTGTTAGCTTTTTGAAGCAAGTGGGAACTTCCACCCATAGCATTGAGAGGTTGAAAATGTCCTTGAATACTCCTGCCAGTTGGTTGGCACAAGTTTTCAGAGCCTTACCAGGTACTCTGTCAGGGTACTCCATCTCAATATATGGCAATGGTCTTGAAAATAGGGTAAGAGGTAAGAAGTGGGGTCAAGAAAGCATTTTTACCCCCATCATGTGGTTGAAGTCTCGAACACAACTTGAGTGTTGGAGGCAGATACTGTCACTGCATTAAGAAGAAAACAGAACATTTTGTTGAACAGTACCACCACGGTACTGCCCACACTAATTAAACCAATGATTCATAATTAATCTAATCTCTCTTCCACACATATTGGCAAAACCCCTCCCATCTCTGCGTCTGCATCAACCTATCTATGAGTCTCTTAAACAATCCTATTGTGATGGTATTGGCTTTACTGTCCTGAAGTTCCAAACTCAAAATGAAAATCATAAGCCCCATCCAATATACATTAGATAGCTACAGGTACCCTCACTAAAGAGAGGTTATACTGTATGCACCTACTCTTCAAAGGCTAGATCACTTCACTGTTTATACTCTGATGCACCATCAATAACTCACGCTGAGACTTAGGAAGCAAGATATCGGCTTTTATTGACTGGAAGAATAAACAGCACTACATCCTGGGGAAAATGAGGGAGAGCAGCAGCCCACAGTCGCCTTTATACAGGGGTCTGTGGGAGGAGCCACAGGAGCAGTCAGCAGGGTCTGTGGGAGGAGCCACAGGAGCAGTCAGACAGGGGTCTGTGGGAGGAGCCACAGGAGCAGTCAGCAGGGTCTGTGGGAGGAGCCACAGGAGCAGTCAGACAGGTATATCTAGTTCACCACATACTCCACAGAGAATCTTGCTGCCAATATCCACTATTTGAGCTGTAGGTCCACGCTCCCTACCAAGAAGGAGATACTTCCACCTACCAAGTAGTTTAAATACAGTTAATTTATCTTTAGTGATACACATTTAAATTTAGGTAAAATTCTTATTACACATTTAAAACTCACAGAGGATTTCTATCTTATTATGGATTTCTGAATTAGAAAAGATGCCAAAAAACAAAGGATTTCCAAAACACAGGTACAATTCTATAAGCTAAATAGGCATACCAATGAATTACAGATGAACAAATTGTCTTTTACAGAAATCGAAGGCTATTGAAGGGATTCTAGTTCTCCCCGTCTTTCTGTCATTTTTCTCAATGTCCCATGACCATTACCAACTACCCTGACTGCTCTCTTTCATTTGTAATATAACGTCACAGTGTGTGCTACTTTTTCAGATACCTTTTCACACATATGGTCTAAAACAGTGGTTCCCAAGCATTTTTGGGTTACAGTCCTTGGCTCTGCAACCACATCCACAGCACCCCTCTCTCCCTTTTCAACCATTACATAAAAACTATAAATAATTTTGATTTATGCTGCACAGAGAAAGAAAATAAGAACTTCAAATATAAAGCAGTGACAAATACATGTAAAAATTATTCAAATTTATTTAAAGGTCCAGGTAAAATTATTTCTTCATTTAATTACAGTAGAAACAATTTTCATCAACAACTTTAGAGCATGCATTTGTAACCCAAATATTCACTACTTCATTGCTTTTTCATCTTTCAGTGAGACGGACGGGCTTGGTGCAGTGATATCAGCTTCTCAACATCAGGCTGAATGTCACCCAGAATGAGTCTCAGATCCCCATGCCGTCTGTTTCATTGCTACTGCATTGAAACTGCACTCCACTAAATACGAAGTGAAAAAGGCAATAAGGACCATCTTGATCTTTCACAGGGTGGCTTTCAGAGCTTTCTGTTTTAAATCTCAGCTTCAGCTCAGTCATTTTGTAGCGAGATCAGTTCTTCCCCCATCCTTCCAGTTCATTCCTCATTACAAGTGTCCAGGATTGGATTTATTACCCAGTCTGGAATTTGGATTGACTGAAGATCCGGAAAACTTTCTGACACGTCTTTATGCAGCTCACCCAGGTGGGCACAGTATACTGTACTTGAAGATCATCGTCTAGTATTCAGCAGGTCGGACAGCATTGATGGAAAAGAGTAAACAGTCTCGTTTTGGGCTGTGATGTCATGGCCTGAAATATTGAATGTTTACCCTTTTCCAGAGATACTGCCTGACCTGCTGAGTTCCTCCAGCATTTTGTGTGTGTTGCTTTGGATTTCCAGCATCTGAACACTTTCTCATGTCTGGTACTCTTTTTTCCTCTTCACATTCAGAGAGGCTCCGAAACTGGAAAAGGTCATGACAGCCAATGTTGTACTTAAATAGGTTTGCCTGGACAGAAACGTGGAGATGTCTGATTTGACTTTAATAAAATTCACAAAATTTCCTTGCAATTAAGACTGATTTCATTAAACTTTGCAAGTAATTCTGACAAATAAGCAATGTCAAACCTAATATTCTTGAGTTGATTATTGAATGAAACAGCTGGGCCTTCAAAGAATTTTATCACAGTTTACTTTTGAAAACCATCTGACTTCTGTGTGCAACAGAAAACATTCAAACTGTTCATCATTCTTAATACAAAACTCTCAAACTAGTCAAGAATTGAGAGCATGAGACCTGATTTTATAATGCTGTGATAACAGTATTTAATGATTTGTATAGCCGATCACTTAGCTTTTTTACAACAAGATGTTATCTGTGAATTACACAGTGAATGGTAAATATGTGAGGCACACCATTTTTTTAAGTAATAACTCCACAGTGGCATCCTGTCATTGATGGTGCCCCAGCTGTTGCACAAGCAATAACGCTGGTGAGTGGAATGTCTTTCTCTTTGAAAAATTGCTTATCAACCAGAAATATTGACTACCATTTTGTGTCTGTTTCTAGTCCCCTTGCAAATAACAACTCTTGAACTATCTTTTATGAAATGAACATAACCAAGAAGCAAAGATTCATTGCCCAGCAAAGTTGACTCATCCAAATGCAGAGAAATTCCTGTTGTCCTGGGTATATTGTGTCTTCCGCATTCTCAGACATTTTGTCCATTCATCTTTGAACAGAGCTATCATTATTGCTTTAAACATTTGGCCCGATAACTTATGCAAAACTGCACTCAGAACTTACCTTACTGATGGCAGAATCAGATCTCCAATTGAATGGGGCTTTCCAGATTGAGCAAAGAGCAACAAAATGTTATATAAAGCACACAAACCATTAGTGTTTTGTTTGAAGTGCTGGCAAACATATTTTGAAGTGTTTTCCATTTTAGAATGTTATCATGACTGAAAATAAGCCAACTTCTTGTTTGCTTTATCAGAGTGTATTCTCTTCAAATGTTTAAGGAGCCTGGATGGTTTCATTGCCTCATTTGAAAAATGTTTGAACAGACATACCGGCTGCTATTGGTTGCTCGGTGCTGGTATAAAATCCTATTTCAGATACTCCACACTCTACTGTCGGTAGGAGCCTTGTATCTATTTTCTGACTGCATTGTATTTTGTGGTGTGTCTATTATGGTAATCTGGCACATGTGTTGGACATGGTAGAAGCAAATGAGTATACTTATGTATTTATGCTTTGTCTTAATTTAGTTTAGTCTCACGGAGAGAGAGTGAGCCACATGAATGAAATTTTTTTGTTGATTGATAAGATCGCTAACTATGTGGTTAACTTTGCATATTTTGCTAATTACACTCAGTATTGCTAAACATGTCATTAGACCGCTAATCAGACCATTATACAGGTGTCCCCCCCTTTTCAAAGGTAGAGCATTCCTATGAAACCTTTCTTAAGCCGAAATGGCGTGAAGCGAAGAACCATTAATTTATATGGGAACAATTTTCATAAAAGCAAAAATCCTCTTTGTAATGCAAAAACAGGTTACTAATGTAGGCCTTTTGTAAAAGCAAAGTGGTGTAAAGCAAACATTTGTAAAGCGGGGGACACCTGTATCACTAATTTAGTTTCATCGATTTTACATTGCTACAAAATCGTTCATCTTTGCTGGATTTGTAATGGAGGACCAAACGCACCTTTCTCGATTTGGAAACTTGTTATTTGGAAGTGCATCGTACAGTGTTGATTACCCTCGCTTCGTCTCTCAGTGGTGTTGGTTTGCTTTCAAGTAACCACCATACTGTCTACACAACTTTTCCATTTGGTCTGCTTATGACCATCTATTGTTTAACTCCAACCTCAGGCATTGTGATCAATTAACGGGAAGTTATGATGTCATAATAGCTCAGGCCAAACCTGACTGCTTGTCGGTACATAAAGTGGGGCAGTGATACCCTGGTTGTGCCATGGGCTATAGAAATGAGGTCAAGACCATTTGAAAGGATAGATTCTGAAATTTACCCCATTGAATACTATCCCGTAACTCACAGGAATTGCATCACTACATGATTAGACTATGGGAATCTTACTAGCAAACAGTGTATTACAGTTGTGAATGGAAACAATGCACGATCCAGGCCCGGAAATAACACGATTTCTTCAGTCCAGGTTCCTCATGGTATGCCAAATGCAAAAGCATCGCATTGCTTTCCAACAACTATAATGCGCTTTGAGCAAAGTCTATGAGAACAGTGGGGTAGCAAGAGATGAGGTTATTATGTGATTATTGAAATCAATTATGAGCCACTGAGGAGCGAATGCTTATAATAAGCAATTCATTTCTTAAATTAAGCCTAGAATCCCTTGGCTGCCCCTCTTTCTACCAAGTGCCCCACTCACCACCCCCTTTATCTTTATCATCCCCTTGGAAGCTCCCAGCACCTGCAGAGACATGACACAGCCCACTATGAGAGCCACTGGTCTAAAAGCTTCTGGTGACAGAGGTCCCAAACATCCAAAATTAATGCTGCGAAGACTGACTCTTAGAGTACACACATCTTCCAACTATTAATAGATCAGCTACTGTATTTGTTGTGCATCTGTAGTGATAGTATTAATCTTGTCTGTGAACTTCCTTGAATTAAATAACTGAGTCAGTTTTGTCTGGTTTGATTCGGGTCTTTTAACATCACCCCACCCTCTTATACTGAATCTCTTGGGCAGTCACCCCATGCTGCTCTCTATATAGTCTACACTCTACAGACTGTGCTCTTTGTTTGCAAAGCTGTCCTTTTAACTTCAGACTGATTATTGCTTGCCATTTACATTAAGAACTGAAGACTGGCTCTAATTTACCACAAGAAGCTGAACAAAGAATATTTGTTGGAAGTTTATCTTACTTAAAAACAACTTTTTGATCTCTAGCAGTGTCATCTGCTGTCCATCACACTATGTTATCTGTCTCTACCATTACACCTGGCATTGCATTTCAGTCCTCCACCACCCTCTGTGTTAAAGCTTTGCCTCACACATCACCTTTATACTTTCCCTCTCTCACCTTAAATACATGTACCTGTAGAGCTAGACATTTCAATCCTGGGGTAAGATACAAACTTTTTCACTCGATCTATGCCTCATATAGTGTTATAAACTACTAATAAATCTCCCCTCAGCCTCTGCCACTCTAGATATAACAGTCCAGCTTGTTCAACCTCTTCTCGCAACACATGTCCTCCAAACTAGGCACCATCCTGGTAAAACCCTTTCCAAAGCCACCCCGTCCTTCCTATAATGAAGAGTCTAGAAATGAATGCAATACTCCAAATGTGGCCTAACTGGAGTTTTATAAAGTTGCAATATAATTTCTTGGCTCTTGATCTCGAAGCCTCGACTAACAAAGGCAAGTATGCCATCTTTATCACCTTATCAAGCTGTGCCATATCTACAACTGATCTACATCTTTCTCTATTCTATGGCAATCTTTTATAGAATCTACAGCACCATTGATTTTATTATTATCTGTAAACTTCCCTCCCAGCACATTTACATCCAGAGTAAGACTCACCAACCATAATGATCAAGCCGATTTTCGATCCTATCAGCCAAGTCACTATGGATCCCGTGCATCTTCTTTTTCTGGATAAGCCATTCTGTAATGATCAGTAAACTAATTGTTTGGAATCAAGTGACCTCACCTCGTGTCTCAGGGATGGGTGTATCTGCGGTCCTTCTTTGCCACATGTCCCACACCCCTCCAGTAGTGCTCCACCCTCACCATTCCCAACATCCTTTGCTCCCACCAGATTTACCACACGCCCTCTGCTCCACGTTGATAAACACAGTAGGGTGCAAAGATCTTAGGCACCCTACCTATATAAATGTGCTTAAGACTTTTGCACAGTACTGTACCTAAAGAACTCATGTTAACATTACTGTTTGTTCAATGCAGTGCAATTAAAGTGCTGTTTTATTGTTAAATATACTTAAAATATATATGGTTATAATGAAGAATAATAAGCTGAATTTTTATGATTCATACCACATTTATATTCATACTAAGAAAATAATTAGACATCTTTGAACAGTTGTCAATGTGAGACATATCAAGCTTTTAAATTTTACATTCAATTTGATTTAACATTTTCATCTATGCAACAGAGGTAGATTACATTTTCCTGGTTTATTCTGTTCTGAATTAACACAAATTTTTATTAACTCAGGAGTCCTCCAGGGTTCTGTCATCTCACCTTCTGTGCCCTTTTATTTCAATTGATGGTGCAGGTTTGAATCTCTGTAGATGTCATCTATTTCATATTTGGTTTACTCTATTACAAAGTAGCCAATGAAACTCTGAAAAGAGGAAGGGTTTATCTTGACAGCCACAAGCAGATTAGAGGCTACCAGTTAAATTTATGGTCAACTCAAGCCAACAGGTTCCTTAGATGCATGACTTATATTAGGATTGGCAGTATTAGCATTTGAGTTCACACAGTTGCGATGGATTTTAGAATCAATAAACCAGAGATTCTTGGATTATTGTGCATCAGTGATGCACAAATCCCGGAGTCAGAAGGCTGTAGACATGACGCCCAATCCAACAACCAGAGTGACTCTCAGTGCAATATTAAAGGGATGAAACATATTGAGACTTTAAAATCATTTTACTTCCTTAAGATGATGTAAAACTTTCAAACTTGAAGAACAGCAAGGCATTTGACAAGGTACCTCATGCAAGGTTTATTGAGAAAGTAAGGAGTCATGGGATCCAAGGGAACATTGCTTTGTGGATCCAGAACAGGCTTGCCCACAGAAGGAGAAGTGTGGTTGTAGATGGGTCATATTCTGCATAGAGGTTTGTCACCAGTGGTGTGCCTCAGTGATCTGTTCTGGGACGCTTACTCTTGGTGAATTTTATAAATGACTTGGATGAAGAAGTGGAGGGATGGGTTAGTAAATTTGCTGATACACAAAGGTTGGAGGTGTTGTGGATAGTGTGGAGGGCTGTCAGAGGTTGCAGTGGGACATTGATAGGATGCAAAACTGGGCTGAGAAGTGGCAGATGGAGTTCAACCCAGATAAGTGTGAGGTGGTTCATTTTGGTAGGTCAAATATGATCACAGAATATAGTATTAATGGTAAGTCTCTTGGCAGTGTGAAGGATCAGAGAGATCTTGGGGTCTGTGTCCATAGGGCACTTAAAGCTGCTGCGCAGTTTGACTCTGTGGTTAAGAAGGCATATGGTGCATTGGCCTTCATCAATCGTGGGATTGAGTTTAGGAGCCAGGAGTTAATGTTGCAGTATATAGGACCCTGGTCAGACCCCAAAATTGGAGTACTGTGCTCAGTTCTGGTCGCCTCACTATAGGAAGGATGTGGAAACCATAGAAAGGGTGCAGAGACCAAAGATGTTGCCTGGATTGGGGAGCATGCCTTATGAGAATAGGGTTAGTGAACTCGATCTTTTCTCCTTGGAGCAACAGAGGATGGGAGGTGTCCTGATAGAGGTGTATCAGATGATGAGAAGCATTGATCGTGTGGATAGTCAGAGGCTTTTTCCCCAGGGCTGAAATGGCTAGCATGAGTGAGCACAGTTTTAAGGTGCTTGGAAGTAGGTACAGAGGAGATGTCAGGGGTAAGTTTTTTATGCAGAGAGTGGTGAGTGCATGGAATGGGCTGCCGGTGACGGTAGTGGAGGGTGATTCAATAGGGTCTTTTAAGAGACTCTTGGACAGGTACACAGAGCTTGGAAAAATAGAGGGTATGGGTAACCCTAGCTAATTTCTAAGGTAAGGACATGTTCAGCAGAGCTTTATAGGCCAAAGGGTCCTGTATTGTGCTGTAGGTTTTCGATGTTTCTAAGAACAGGAAATATCCTTTCCAGTGACCTAGGTATAGTTCTTCTCTTTCCTATTGTAGAAACCTTCACAATTTTAATTCTCTAAAACATAATTATGTGAATGTAAATCACCCAAAATGGACACAGGGTCTGTTCAGTGTGATTCAATGGCACAGAGAGCAGCACATTCACCCACTGAACCAATTGAGGTCCCTTCTTTTACTCCGTTTTAAACCACTGCAACATTTATGTGTCTGGGTACATGACTGAACTTCATGGCAAAGCTTTTAATTGTACAACATTAGTCATTGCCAGAAGGTGTCTTTAAATAGCTGTGAAACTGACAGAAGTAAAGCCTCTGAGATGTATGTGTCTTAGCATATGTCGTGGCGTTTGTCAAGCATTGAAGTATTAGTGTGCAATACCAACAACGGTGCAGGAATTTGTACCAACCAAGAGAACCAAAAAGATCCCAGATGATAAAATGACATATTCAAGGTAGTTGTGCAAAATCTCAGAGTGGGGAAGATTTGTCCGGCCTGGACAGCTGGGCGGGCACCTCTCCGTCTGCCAAGCTAACAGGAATCAGCTGACAGTTATTTCCAATGCCATCACCTGCAACTTATTTAAACCCAGGTCTCCTCCACAGACCTTGATCATTCATCAAACCAGCCAGCCACAACCTGTTGCTCCTAGCTGGTGGTATTCAATATTTGTTCTCCTTTGTTTTGTGGCTCCTTATGGGTTGTCATTTTGCAGTCTATAATTACAGTTACCATTCATCACTGAATCGCTCTGCTGATCTGCTTTTGGGTCCAGCCTCCTCTACATTTTCCAACAGGGTGAATGAACCAGCAATTGACGCAGCAGATTCTGCTTGCCTAAAGGAACTCATCCATCGACATGATCGCATGATCCGCAAGCAGCAGAAACCACTAACCACCCGCTTGCCAATCTCAACCAACTCTTCTTCTCAACACAGCAACCCCTGTGCCCGTCAAACTCCTCCCTCAGAGCACCTGATTCTAGTACCTGAACACATTAATGGATCCCCAACCAGTTGCTGCAGCTTCCTGAGCCAATGCATGTTGAATGCTGAGCTCCAGCCATCTATTTTTTTTAATAGACCGAGCCAGGATTGCCTTTGTCTTCTCTCTTTCAACAGGGTGAGCTCTCACATGGGCCTCTGTTAACTGAGACAGTAAGACCTCCATATGGAACAGACATGGGGACTTCTCCATGGAGGTGGGCCATGTTTTCCACCATACAGGAAGTGGAAGGAGGGGCAACAGATCAAATACTTTGCATGTGTGAAGGCTCACGCTCGTGCTAGATTACACCATGGAATTCCATACCCGTGGGGCGAGTGCAGCTGGAATGTAGAGAGATTGCTGGCCCATTCCCATCACAACCTCTTGGAGCACTTAAAGCATGAGCTGTCTACGCAGGAGATTCCCACTGAGCACAGTTGCCACTTTGGCCTTCTGTAATGACAAGCGTCTTATGGAACAACACGAATTTCATTCCCAGGCGGCAGGACCCTCCTCCTCATTGCCTTCCTAACCCCAGCAGATAGGGAGAGCATCCTCAACGAACCAAGAGCACGAGCATCAGTAGAGAAACAGCTTGTACTCCTACAGTGGAGCAGCCAGCCCGAGCCATGAGTGACTATCTCTCTGAAACACTACAGCACAGGTTCACTCAGCCAACCCAGACCCCAGCCAGTGTAGGATTCTTCTTCATCAAAAAGAAAGATGAGGGTCTGTCCCTGAATCAACCACCATACAAGGAAGTCACCATCCTAGCTGCCAACCATGCCAAATGCTGCCAGGCAAGCCAGCAGCAGAGCCCAGCCAGACTATTGTGGCTTGGGGACCGTGTCTGACTGTCCACCCAGGATCTGCTCCTACGCACCGACTCATGCAAGCTCTCACCTCAGTTCATTGGTCCCTTCAAGATTACCCATTGTGTCAACCAGTCATTTACTGTCTCCAGCTGTCACTGTCCCCCAGGAGCACACCTACCTTCCACATGTCCTGCCTCAAGGCTGTTGTCTTTGGACCCCTCAACCCACCTGAGTCTGTACCTTTGAAACCCAGGTTGAAGGCAATCCAGTGTAAATGGCTCAAAAGTTCATGGATTCACATTGTCATGGACAGGGTGTGCAGTGCCTGCTCAAAGGAGAGGCCTTGGGTACTGTCCAGTTTCATCTTGGATCCAACCCTCATTCAGGAGTTTCAACAGACCTACCCGGATTGCCATGGGCTGTAGGAGATGGTTCCTGTAGGGCTTGCACAGGTAGGCACCTTCTAGTCTCCACCCAGCTAACAGGAATCAACTGACACTCACTTACAACTCATCACCTGCAGCTTATTTGAACCCAGCTCTCATCTACAGCAATTGTTCACTCGTGGAGCCAGCCAGCCTTAATCAGATGCTCCCAGTCACCTTGTTGTGTGTGGCATTCAGCATCTGTTCTCCCTTGTTTCATGACCCCTCACAGCTTGTTATTTTGTAGCCCGATTAAAGTTACTGTTCATCACTGAATCATCTCTGCTGCTCAGCTTTTGGGTCAAGCTTCCTCTACGCTTCCTTATCAAGATTTACTGATGCAAAAAAATACAAACACCAGCTTGTAGTTTCTGTAATAATTTACAACTAACTTGTGAAGAACGACTACAGTTTTTTCCATTGCCGCCCATATTTTCACTCATGCCAACAACCCTCCCTTGAATCTGGCATATTCCACCATATGTCACCAAGTAAATGTAATTAGTTGGAGATCTATACACAAGATCTGCAGTAAAAAACATATTTAAACCAAAATTCATGATTGGTGTTCGCAGTTATACTGTCAGCATGAAGTTTAATCTGGAAGTTACAGTTGAACAAGTCTTCATGGGCATTTCCTGATTTATTAGCCTGTAAAAGCCATCAGAATAAAGGACTAAATACTTACAGTTACTTTGGTACTGACATAGCTCTAATCTGAGGTGTGAGGTGGGATTGCATGTAGAGGGCAGGATGAGTTAAAACACGAGCACTGATAGAAAACTTCTTGGGGAACCCCATACAGTGATCACACCTGGAGAAAGTCTCTTGAGCTACCCATTTGGTCAGATATATATTTTTTAAGTCCTTATCTGAGAAATTTGTAACCTCTTCCCTTTTTGCACAATTTCTGGCTACTGATTTCCATGGAGGTGCCTGTTGGGACTGTCCAGGGTGTAGCGACTGGGATCCCATACGAGGTCAGCCAGGCTGAGGTTTATTTTGTTGAGAATTGTGCAGCACTCTTACAGGCTTTTTTGAACAATGAGCAGGTTGAACCTTCAACATTACTAAAAGCTTACTTCCTCTGTGAGTGAACCACATCAGTTGTGATTCAAAGCAATTGGATTCAGTCTTTGCCCTACTATTGACTTCATTTTGTCAAACTGAGCTACAGAAGAATGGTGCTCGAGTGGGCAAAAGGACTCAGATACTAGAGTGGTTACTTCACAGTTCCAGCAGTGCAGGCTGAACCAGAACTAGTTTTGTACGTGTGGAGTTTACATTGTGACGGTCTATCTGTTCCTTCTGGGTTCTCCCATTTCTTCCCACACCTCAAAGGTAAGCAGGTTGGTAGGCTACTAGGCCACTGTAAATTCCCTCTAGTGTGTGGGTGAGTGGTAGAACGAGGGAGGAGTAGGCGTATGGAGGATAAGTATGGACTCAGTGAGCTGAAGAACCTGGTTCAGTGCCGTGCAGCTCTATCACAAAAATCTCACACCAACAAGGTGTAAGCGACTGGCGCAACTTCTCTCTGAAATTTGCAGAATTGGTTATTGACACATGAACACGATTCTCAATTGTACAATATCCACTTTTCTGTCTTCAGTAAATATCTGGCCATTTTCACCCAGAGAGGGAGAATCTGTGAAGGATCGGTAATGAATGCACACCTCAAGAATACTGCTCAAAAGAACAGTTGACATGGAGTTTACTTTCTAAAATAGAATTGAAGGTCAAATCTCTATACATAGTAGTTCTGCAACATTTCACCTGCAATCTATGTTCTTTTTTTATTACCCAATCTTTTTTAGGGTAAACTACTGTCCAATTGAGTGCTTTGGAGTTCCAGTGTTTTTCTGTCATTCATTATTTCTCTCTCTTTCGTGGATGTCTGTGAAGAAGAAGAATTTTAGGTTGTATACTGTATACTGTCTGGGTAGTCTCCAGCCCCTTGGTATGAATATCGAATTCTCCAACTTCCAGTATTTCCCTCCCTCTCCCTTCCCCCATCCAACTTTCACTCTGCCTCCTCTTCTAGCTGTCTATCACCTCTCTCATGATTCTGCCTTCTTCTACTATCCATAGTGCTTTCCCCTTACATTCCTTCTTCACCTCTCCTGCCTATCCCCTCCCTGCTTCCCCTCCCCCACCCCTTGATCTTTCCTCTGATTGGTTTTTCATCTGGCACCTTCCACCCTCCCCCCACCTTCTTTATAGGGCCCCTGCCCCCTCCTTCTTCAGTCCTGACAAAGGTTCTCGGCCCGAAACGTTGACTGCTCATTTCAACGGATGCTGCCCGACCTGCTGAGTTCATCCAGCTTGTTTGTACGTGTTGATTTGACTACAGCATCTGCAGTGTACTTTGTGTATACTGTATAAGTTATCTGATATTAAACAGAAACATTGAACCATTGATTTACCAATTGCAACAGAATTCAGGGGAAATGATGTGAATATACATGAACTGAAAACATGATACTGGCAGAGGTGTTTTGTTTGTGGGCCTGCCTTAGGTAATCAGCCCTTGAAGTGTGCAGAGCCAGGATTAGTAGTTGGGGTCGGTGAAGTGTCATGGTCACATGAACAGCAGTTAAGGGGGCTGCGACTGGCAAGCTGAGGACCTACGATCAATGGCCAGGCTGGGTAGTGAGTGGGGTCAGTGGGGTCTTGAGATCAGCAGTGAGGATGGAGATGTGGTCAACCACCAGCCTATGATCAGCAGACAGCGTGGTGTGGTGGTGTTGGTGAGCTAGGGTCCCTGTGGGGTTCTGACATGCTGGGAGAGCTCACTTGGGCAGAGTGCCCCAGCGGCATACATTGGGACCAGGTGAACTAGTTTTGTCCCATGACCAATCTAAAGGGGCAATGCATGAGGAACAATGATATGATCTGCAGATGTACAAGGAAAATAGTTAATCTGCACTAGGAGGTCTCCAGTCGAGATTCTAGACTGACTTGATTCTACAGGGATGCACGAGCCACTGTACCGAAAAATCAGCCCCACGTGACTGAATTTCAAGGCCAGAATAGCCAGTTGCTGAAATAGAATGGGAAGGGTTTTCAACTGAACATCTGAGTTCTCAAGTCATTACACAGGTATCAGGGGAAGTATATTCAGAGTAAGAAGGAATGAGAAAACATCTACAGGATATGTTTGAATCTCTAAACCAGGGAAAATATCTCGCAATAAAGTTCACAAACACTAGCACACATTCCCCTTGCAGCAAGATGAGTTACTAGAGAGCATTTTATAGGCAACGCAGATTGTACACGTTGTTGTCTGATGACAGGAGGAGTGAATGTTTCAAGCAGGTTGCTGTGTGTCAGATGCAGCCAGACCTCTTGAAAGCAGTCGGAGGTGCCATGTGTTCTGTAATACTAATTTGTGCCCTGTAGCTGTCAGAAAAACTTTATGGAGTCAGGGTGTGAGGCACTCACCACAGGAAGCCTCGTCTCTGATCTGCTCCTGTAGTCGCAGCATGATATGTTGGCTCTTGACCTGTGGTAAACTCCCACTACTAGGCTCCTCTGGCAAGTCCCGACAGGAATGGCACATCTCCAGCATGCAGGAACTAAGATCAATGAACCAACAACTCCCGTGGCAAATAGGTGCAAACACTACACAATCAGTAGTGAACAACCCAAGTGTTATTGAAAGCATGCATTAATATGCATGCATTTGCTAAACAATATAGTCAACAAGACATGTCCTCTTATCGACAATATTGACAGGATCAGAAGGAGAACAAGTAACAAATGATTCCACAGGTATTTCAGAACTACAACATTAACATTATTTGCCAGATTGGGATTAATTTGCAATCAGAGATGTGCCTGCATTTTAAAAAACCCTGCAAAACAAAAGCAAGAGAGTTGATGCCAAAACACATGCCTGGTAAGTAAATTTTAATTATACCTAATTAAAGACTTTTTTTAGATAGATAGATAGATAGATAGATACTTTATTCATCCCCATGGGGAAATTCAACTTTTTTCCAATGTCCCATACACTTGTTGTAGCAAAACTAATTACATACAATACTTAACTCAGTAAAAAAAAATATGATATGCATCTAAATCACTATCTCAAAAAGCATTAATAATAGCTTTTTAAAAAGTTCTTAAGTCCTGGCGGTAGAATTGTAAAGCCTAATGGCATTGGGGAGTATTGACCTCTTCATCCTGTCTGAGGAGCATTGCATCGATAGTAACCTGTCGCTGAAACTGCTTCTCTGTCTCTGGATGGTGCTATGTAGAGGATGTTCAGAGTTATCCATAATTGACCGTAGCCTACTCAGCGCCCTTCGCTCAGCTACCGATGTTAAACTCTCCAGTACTTTGCCCACAACAGAGCCCGCCTTCCTTACCAGCTTATTAAGACGTGAGGCGTCCCTCTTCTTAATGCTTCCTCTTCAACACGCCACCACAAAGAAGAGGGCGCTCTCCACAACTGACCTATAGAACATCTTCAGCATCTCACTACAGACATTGAATGACGCCAACCTTCTAAGGAAGTACAGTCGACTCTGTGCCTTCCTGCACAAGGCATCTGTGTTGGCAGTCCAGTCTAGCTTTTCGTCTAACTGTACTCCCAGATACTGCCCTTTGTGCCATTGGAGATTAGAGCAGCAATAAGGGTCGTCCATCTCCATCTCTGGGAGTGTCCTCCATTTCAGGGCTTCTTTCATCATGGGCTTCCTCTGGGTTTTCACTACTGTCAGTCATGCAAGTCCCGAGTGGAGACTCAGGAACACCACTGCACTCAGATGTTGAAGGATTCTTCATTGCTATTTCCATAATAGTTTTGTTTGACCAGTCAGGAATTTTAGCCTTGAGCAGAACCCCCGAACCTGGAGGAGCAGTGGACCACTCTTTGTCTAACCTCTACCTTTTGACCTGTTTGGCATGGGTGACCCTACCAAGAGCCAATGCATAAAGCCTTAACTCCAGCCAACATAGCTCTCCAAGGTCATCGAGACAAGCAAGCCTCCAATCCCATTGACAAGGTTGTGTTCCTCTTGGAGGAATTAAAGGTTATAATTGACTTCCATTTGATGAGGTACTGTTAAATAAATATATCAATGGAAACGGAGCACTTGTGTGGTGTAAGCTTTGCTTCAGTGTCTCCTGCAATGGTGTGTGAACATTACTTTAATGATGTAAGATCCAAAAAGTAAAATTTTGAGGTGACTGATATGACAATATCCTATATCACTGAACCATCATCTCTCCTTCATGCACTTGAAGATATGATGTGATCCTCTCGAAGAGGTTTGGAAGAAATATGCAGTGGAAAGCTCCTTCACAGGATTAATCATGCAGCTTGGATGTCGTACGCATGCATCAGTAAATTCTTCAGCACAACCTTTCTCTTCCTTCATGAAACTTTGAACAGCAACATTCAAAAATAGTGGAGAAAAAGTTCAAAGTAAATTTTATTATCAAAGAACATATGTGCTAGCACATACAATCCTGAGATTCATTTTCCTGCGGGCATACTCAGCAAATCTATCGAATAGTAACTGTAACAGGATCAATGAAAGATCAACCAGAGTGCAGAAGACAACAAACTGTGCAAGTGCAAATAAATAGCAATAAATAATGAGAAAATAAGATAATAAGATAAAGAGTGTTTGAAGTGAGATCATTAGTTGTAGGAACATTTCAATCATGGGACAAGTGAGTGTAGTTATCCCCTTTAATTCAAGAGCCTGATGGCTGAGAGATAGAAAGTGTTCTTGAACCTAGTGGTGTGAATCCTGAGGCTCTAAACCTTCTACCTGATGGTGGCAGCAAGAAAAGAGCATGACCTGAGTGGTGGAGATGTCTGATGATGGTGTGATGTAGAATGTCACTGAACATCACTCCATCGCTGTCAGTGACACTGAATGTGGGATGTCACCGGAGTGTGCGTGTGTGTTTGACCTCTTTACTTATTCATTGCTGCACAGACTTGACATGAGTAGGCAGCATTGATTACTCACTCGTAATAACACTTGAGAAATGGTCGTGGATTATCTTCTTCAATCATTGCAGCCCATATGATTTAGTGATGTTAAGTAGGCATTTAGTAACGTTAATGTTAAGTAGTAATGCTAAGTAATGTTAACATTAACATCAATGTTAAAAAAAAGCACCACACAGTACAGTCCCTTCATCAATGATGTTGTGCCAACCATTTAACCTACTCCAAGATCAATCTAATTCTTCCTTCCTGTGTTGGCATCTATTTTCTTTCATCCATATGTCTAAGAGTTTCTTAAGTGTCTCTAATGTATCTGCTCCTACCACCATTGACAGCACCCACCACTCTTTGTGTAAAAAAAACCCAACTCTAATATCCCCCTATACATTCCTCCAGTCACCTTAAAATGATGTCTTCTTGTATTAGTCAATTGTGCTCTGGGGAGAAAGGTACTGGCTGTCTACTCTATCAACACCTTTAGTCATCTTGTACATCTCCATCAAGTCATTTCTTTTCCTCCTTCACTTATAAGAGAAACACAGTGGCTCACTCAACTTCTCCTCACGAGACATGCTCTCTATGCCAGGCATCATCCTTGTAGAACTCCTCTGTACCCTCTCTAATGCTTCCTATAATGAGGTGAAATGAATGAATGCAATACTCCAAGTGTAGCATCTAGCCAGAGTCATATAGAGATGCAAAATTACCTCACAGCTTTTGAACTCAATCCCATAACTAATGAAAACCAATACATCATGTGCCTTGTTAACCACCCTATAAACTTGCATGGAAAATTTGAGGGACTGTGGACATGGACACAAGATCCCTCTGTTCATCAACACTGCTAAATATCCAGCCATTATGCCTTCAAGTTTGACCTCCCAAAAGGTATTGTTTAACATTTTTCTGGATTGAACTCCATCTGCCACTTCTCAGCCCAGCTCTGCATCCTGTTGTGGTCCTGTTGTAACCTACAACCTTCTGCAGTATCTTTAAACTTACGAAGGAGTAAAATTTATTGTGCTCCAATCTTCCGATTTCACTCTTGTGGCCAATGAGGACACAAAGTCCATCACCAAAAGTACAACAATTTTGTCCTTGCTTTCCACAGTAACTCAGGATATGTCCATTCAGGCTCTGAGTACTTACCTATCCTGAATGTTTTTCAACCATTCCAGCACACCTTCTTTATGAATGTCAACATCTTCCAACACTCCGGCCTTTTCTATGCTGTTCTCATATGAACTAATGTCCCTCTCACTGGTGAATATTGCAAGAAATTACTTATTAAGGACCTTCTCTACCTCTTTGACTCCAGGCACATTTCCTCTTTTATCCCTGATTGGTCCTATCCTCTTTCTAGTCATCCTCCTGCTCTTCACATACTGTACATGTACTGCAGATAACCTTGGGATTTTCCTTAATCTTACTCACCCCTCCTCTAGTCGGTTTGTCTATATATAGGGTTCAGAATCATTCCTAGGCAGGCTTAACAAATTCTGTGTTATCCAAACCTTTTGCTCTAAGGAGGTGCCAATCAATATTAGGGAAGTCAGAGTCACCAATGGCACCAATTCTGTTATTTTAGTACCTCTCCAAAATTTGCCCCCGATCTGCTCCTCAGTGTCTCTGCTGCTATTTGATGTTTGGTGGGGAGGGGGCGGGTGTCTATAGAATACTCTCAGTAGAATGATTGCTCCCTTTCTGTTTCTGAATTCCACCCCTCTAGTATTTTGACCTTTCAATAAAGGAAAATGATTCTCTTTCCCAGGTAAAACTAAGTGTGATTTGAATAGAAATTCGCAAGTGGAAGAGGTTGTATGCCTCTGGAAATTCTGTCCTGTGGTGTAACAGTCAAGGGTTTAGGAACTGATGTAAAGAAGTCTTGGTGAGGTAGAGCAGGGAATTTTACATATGATGTACATCACACCCACAGTACATTTGTGGCAAAGGAAATGAACATTTAATCCAAACGGACCATAACCTTGTTGTGGTTTGGAGGCTTGCATGCCTGAATGACCCAGAGAACTATCTTGGCTGGAGTCAGGGCTTTATGCTTTGGCTCTTGGTACAGTCATCAATGCCAGGCAGGTCAAAGGTAGAGACCAGAATGAAATTGGCCCACCAGTCCTTCACATTCAGGCTTTCAGCTCGGGACTATCAACCCTGACTGGTAAATCAAAACTGTTATGGAAAGAGCAATGAAGAGTCCTTCTATATCTAAATGGCCAAGGACAGAGAGAAATGCAGGACCTTCATGGCTGCCCAAAACTTCAGTAGTGTAAAAAGAGAGTAAGTAAGTAAATGGGATATCAATCAAGTAGGCTGCTTTGCCTGGATAGAGGCAAATATTTGAATGTAGCTGAAACTGTGTGCAGTCCATCACAAATAACAGTATGACATGTGTCCTATAAGTCCTGGGAATTCTCTGTTGAGCCACGCACCAGAAATTATCTGGCTCCCAGTCTGTTCCTGTCACCACAGCTGCCCTCGGTAGAACCCATAACTCTCCATTCTTTCCCTGTCCATATACCTATCCAATTTTACTTTCAATGACAAAATCAAAACTGCCTCTACCACTTCTACTGGAAGCTCGTTCCACACAGCTACCACTCTCTGAGTAAAGAAGTTCCCCCTCGTGTTACCCCTAAACTTTTGCCCCTTAACTCGCAACTCATGTCCTCTTGTTTGAATCTCCCCTACTCTCAATGGAAAAAGCCTATCCACGTCAACTCTATTTATCCTCCTGATAATTTTAAATACCTCTATCAAGTCCCCTCCTCAATCTTCTATGCTCCAAAGAATAAAGACCTATCTTGTTCAACCTTTCTCTGTAACTTAGGTGCTGAAACCCAGGTAATATTCTGGTAAATCTAGTAGAAATGATTATTGTAACAAAGCACATTGCATATTTAAAACATCCATATCTTGATCACAAATGCTAAAAATACCCTTCTATGTGCAAAATTTACAATGTGTTTATGCTAGTTATGAAATAAATTCATCAATAACAAAAATGAAAATCATTGTATGTCTATAATCACCTCTAATAATAAAGCACATTAGTATACAAACTCCTGAGGTACAAGGAAAACTTATAAGAATATGTCCCATGCATGGATTATCTTGTTCCTTCCTGAGAATGTAAACTCAGTGGCAACTTTATTACTTACACCAGCTTGTTAATGTACATATCTAATCATCCAATCACGTGGCAGCAACTCAGTGCATCAAAGCATGCAGACAAGGTCAAGAGGTTCAGTTGTTGTTTAGAATAGGGAAGAAATGTGATCTAAGTGACTGACTGTGGAATAATTATTGGTGCCAGATGGGGTGGTATGAGTCTCTCCGAACTGCCGATCTCCTGAGATTTTCATGCACAACAGTCTCTAGAGTTTACAGGGAGTGGGGTGAAAAACATTAAAAAAATCCAGTGAGTGGCTGTTCTGTGGATGAAAATGTCTTGTTAATCAGAGAGGTCAGAAGAGAATGACCAGACTGGTTCAAGCTGACAGGAAGCTGACAGCAATTCAAATAACCACACTTGACAACAGCTGTGTGCAGAAGAGCATCGCTGAATGCACAACACATCAAACCATGAAGTGAATGGACACAGCAGAAAACCACAAATTACACTCAAAGGCCACTTTATTAGATACAAGAGGTTCCTAATAAAGTCACCGTATGGATGTCCAATATGCTTTTCTAAATTTTGTTCTCATCATTCTCTATATACAGGTTAGAGAAAATGAATTTTTGAAATTGATGTGTGAAATTGGCGAGGAGGTGATAAGCTGGTCAAGATATAATGTAGAGTGATATGAGCACTTGAGACAATATTTTGGTCCTGAGCTTTCTGTGAGTCTATACCTTAAATGTGCTACTACAAACCATGAGTTTCAGCAGCATTCGAGTAGAATGTGACACTCTCCTGCTGGTCATCATCATTACACTGTGCTTTCCGAATACTCTGATCCACAACCCACGCACAATCCTGCAGAAATGGAGAGAACACACTGTGATCTGGAGGACAGAGACGGGAAGGGAGCCACTATATAGGAGTGCAGTTAGTAATTTTAGTCTGCATCATCCTATCGAGGTCTTTGTCTCTGATGATTTCAGCCAAGTGCTTTCACAGAAGCTTTTTAGTTTACTTTTAAAACTGACTGTCACTAATAACCCATCCAATGCTCCACTTCTCATGGATACTGAGCAGTGGATTCTGCCAAAGCAACGGAATGCATTAGGAGAGGGTTCAATGTTGAGTTCTGTATCCATGTGGCATTACACAGATGGTGTAACAAGAAGAAGAGGATGAAGTTCCATAGGTAACCATTTCAGCTCCTAATTTTAAAGAATCAACAAAACATTGGTGACTAATGACCCTAAGAGATAAAAGAGAAAGTAACCCGTGTATTACCCATGCCTTCAGCAGACCCCTAAATCTTTTGCCACATTTATCTGTAGCTTCAGGGGAATGAAAATGGTCAGAGAGTGTTGTTGATCACTCCAGTGTCCTCTCATATTTTTATGTCCAAGGCTACATTTCACAAAGGAAGGGTTTGCTTGGTGCTTTTTTTCCTGTTAATTTCTGTTTCTTTTACATGGTCTGCTTCCTTCCCTGAATGATAAAGTAAGTCCTTCACTGGACCACTGCCATAAAATTCTACTTGAGCTATCTATTACAAACAGCTGACCAAAAACTTTCCTGCTTCCCACCGACTCCTCCTGCCCGCTGTTTCAATTTTCCATCATACATAACTTGCTATAGACTGGACTCTTGTGTTGTGCATTGAAGATCGTGTGATGTGTACATTTATTGGCCATGTTTATATATCCCCTGAATTGACCTGTGTGTTAGACTACTGCCTCACAAGTTCAATTAAAAGTCAACAACACAGAATGATATAAAAGCCAGATTTCTTCCACAAAGAATCAGATTTTGTTTTGTGACAATCTAATGATTTCATGATCACCTCACTGATTTTAACCTTTTATTCCAGTCTTTTAAAATAATTAAATAAGTGGATTAACATTTCCCAAACTCAGGTAATGGAATATAATCCCTTCTCTAGATTTGTAATTGAGGCCTCTGGATATGGATTCAGGAACTGGAAGGAAAACATTTTGGAGAAAAAAATAAATTGAAAATATAACACAGCTTCAACTAATTAAGAGCGTTTTCTTCGAAAGGCCGACTATCAACCTTAGTAATATTGCCAGCAATCAGCTCAATATATCGCCAGTTCTCCCAATTTTGCTAAGGAATTAGTTTTCATCACTCTTTTTAAAGTAATTAATATCAATTCACTGGCAATTGTCAAATATTTGTCAACAAAAAGAATTGAATATAAAATGTTTAAAGGATGCGAGGAACTGATGAAGGGTCTCACCCCGAAACGTCGACTGTACTTCTTCCTATAGATGCTACCTGGCCTGCTGCATTCCACCTGCATTTTGTGTTGAAATATCCAATGACTATCATAATATTGCCCTTTTGACACGCCTTTTCTATTTTCCATTCTATTCTGTGGTCCACATCCCAGTTACTGCTGGGAGGCTTGTATATAACTGCCATCAGGGTCTTTTTAGCCTTGAAGTTTCTTAGTTTAACCCACAAGGATTCAACATCTTCTGATCCTATGTCACACCTTTCTACTGATTAGATGACATTCTTTACCAGCAGAGCCATGCCCCCACTTTACCTATATTTCTATCCCTTCGAAACAGTGTGTAACCTTGGACATTCAGCTCCCAACTACAACCATCCTTCAGCCATGATTCAGTGATGACCACAACATCATACCTGACAATCTGTAATAATGCAACAAGATTATCCACTTATTTCTATACTCTGTGCATTGAGATAGAACCCTTTGAATACATCATTTGCTACCTTTTTTGATTCTGCATCCCTAATGCACAGATACTCACCCTGCTGGCTGCAATTTTGTCCCATCATCTGTCTGCCCTTCCTGATAGTCTGATTGCATGTCATCTTTGCTTATTCACCATCGGGCCTATCCTGAGTCCCTTCACTCCGGTTCCCACCCCCCTGCCAAAATAGTTTAAACTCTCCCCAACACCTCTAACAAACCTGCCCGCGACAGGTGTAACCTGTCACTTTTGAACAGGTCATAGCTCCCTCAGAAGAGATCCCAATGATCCAAGAGCCTGAAGCCCTGCCTCCTGCACCAGCTTCTCAGCCACGTATTAATCTGCCAAATCACCTTGTTTCTACCCTGATTGGTACATGGTACTGGCAGCAATCCAGAAATCACTACCTTGGAGGTCCTGCTTCTCAGCTTTCTACCCAGCTCTCTAAATACTCTTTTCAGGACCTCTTTGCTTTTCCTTCTGATGTCATTGGTACCAATACGTACCAAGACATCTGGCTGGTCTCCCTCCCTCTCCAAAATGCTGTGAATGTGATCCGAGACATCCCTGACCCTGGCAACTGGGAGGCAATATACCAATCGGGTCCCATTCATGTCCACAGGATCTCCTGTCTGTTCCGTGGACTATTGAGTCCCCTATCACTACCACTCCTGTCTTCTCCCTCTTTCCCTTCTGCACCATGGACCTATGCTCAGTGCCACTAACCCGGTCTTCATGGCAGTCCCCTGGGAGATCATCCCCCACAACAGTATCCAAAATGGTATGCTTATTATTGAGGGGAGTGGTCACAGGGGTGCTCTGCGCTAACTGCCTATTCACATTTCCATTTCTCCTGACAGTCACCCAGATACTCGCCTCCTGCAACTTCAGGGTGACTACTTCCCTGTAACTCTGATCGGTAATCTCCTCATTCTGCTGCACAATCCGATGGTCATCCAACTGCCACTCCAGATCCCTCACACAGTCTTCACGGAGCTGCAGCTGGATGCACTTCACTCTGATTGGTTCCCGGGAGACTCTGTATCTCCCAGGATTCCAACATCTGTCAGGAAGAAGACACAACAGCCACTTACTACACTAGGTACAGTAAGAGGTAAAAAAAGGAACCTTAACGGAAGCTTATCCAGAGCCAACACCTCTTTTGAGCCGAAACCTGCTTTGAGCCAAAGCCTGACACTGTTACTTTCACCACTGGCATACTCCCAACAATGACGGCCCGACAAAGCCTGCCCCGCTTGTCCCTTCTGTACTTTTAAACAAGCGTCGCTGACCTGCCAGAAACCTCTTTGCTATGGCCTGCATCTACTGCTGACTGGGGTGATGGAATGAGCCTGAACGCCCTTGAATCTCTCCTTTTAAACGAGCATCACCAACCTGTAAGAAACCACATCACTGTGGCCTACTCCTGCTGCTGATTAGTCTGCCATTATGACCCTTATCTACCTTTTTCCCTTTTATCAACACCCCCCTTTGCACTGTGTATTCACAGTGAGTAAGCCTGTTTGAGTGTCAAGCCTACTATATGTAGCACCTTGTGTGCTACATGAGCCACGTGCAATTTAATCTTTCCCTTGTATGTACAATGGCAAGCTTCTGACATGGAGTTAATAGGATAATTGCTAGGCTGGTGACTTAGTATTGGTTTACTCTCACTCACTTCAGCAGGCAATTTATTGTTCAGGTCAGGTTGAACTGGTTCCAGCTATCCCTGTCTGGTCCCAATCCTGAAGAGTTCTCCCTTATATCTCATCTTGTACTGTAGGGTCACAGGGTCATTTTACTTATTCCCTACTATAGTATTGATTGCATCACATTCTGGAATTGTTGGGAGATTTACGATCTGTAAGGGATGAAACATGGATTAATATTGAGCAATAGGTGGTGATTGGAGGGATTGCAGAACTCATTTGTTTTGGTTGAGAGGAAGGGAAAGGGAGTGGGTGTCATTTGGAGGACTGATCAGCTCTAAATGAACTTTACAATGAATGATAAGGTGATCTGGGTTTTCAATGTGGGAAAAGCATTGTGCATTTCTGCATCATCGTCCTAATTTCTGCTCTTGTCCAAAGAAGTGAAGCTCACTGACATTTCTGCTGTTGGTGACCAATATTTGGTAATTGGTGCTTCCTTGTAATGTGGTGCAGAATCTATACTGACACTGGCTTGGCACATATAGGAAGGTGCATCGTGAAGTTACGATCTTTTGCAAGCTAAGTGCCCTTTTTGTTTGTCATATGATTTGAGCTGTAATTTTCTGAGCACCATTGTTTGGGTTCCTCATGGTTTTTGAAAGGATATTGCTTGTTTCTAAATAATGAGCTACTAAATTCACTTGGTGTTTGTGCAGATATTGAAGGCAGATGACAGAATCAATACATATGGATCTGCAAATGATGGAATCTGGAGCAACAAACAAGATTCTGCATGGACTCAGTGGGTCAGGCTGCATCTGTAGAGGGAATTACAGAGGCATGAGAGAGAAGCTGGCCAAAGTTGATTGGAAGGAGACACTAGCAGGGATGATGGCAGAACAGTAATGGTTGGGGTTTCTGGGAGCAAGAAAGATACATCCGAAAAATAAAGAAGTATCCTAAAGGGAGGATGAATCAACTGTAGTTTACAATGGAAGTCAAAGACAGCATAAAAGCAAGACAGGGCATATAATATAGCCAAAATTAATGGGAAGTTAGAGGATTGGGGTGCCTTCAAAACCTAACAGAAGGAAACTAAATAAAACATAAAAAGAGAAACGATGAAATATGAAGGTAAGCTGGCCAATAATATTAAAGAGAATACAACAAGTTACTTCCGATATAGAATAAGAGCATAAGAAATAGGAGTAGGAGTAGGCCATTCAGCCCATCGAACCTGCCCCACCATTCAATAAGATCATGGCTGATCTGTCTGTAAACTCAGCTCCATCTGCCTGCCTTTTCTCCATAACCCGTAATTCCCCTACTATGCAAAAATCTATCCAACTGTATCTTAAATATGTTTAGTGAAGAAGCTTCAACTGCTTCCCTAGGTAGAGAATTCCACAGATTCTCCACTCTCTGGGAAAAACAGTTTCTCCTCATCTCCATCCTAAATCTTCTCCCCTGAATCTCGAGGCAACCTCCCCTAGTTCTAGTCTCACCTACCAATGGAAACAACATTCCTACTTCTATCTTATCTATCTCTTATGTTTCTATAAGACCTCCTCTCATTCTTCTGAATTCCAGAGAATATAATCCCAGGTGACTCAATCTCTCCTCATAGGTTAACCCCTTCATCTCTGGAATCAACCTGGTGAACCTCCTCTGCACTGCCTCCAAAGCCAGTATATCCTTCCTCAAATATGGAGACCAGAAGTGTACACAGTACTCCAGGTGCGGCCTCACCAGCACCCTGTATAGTTGCAGCATGATCTCCTTGCTCTTGAATTCAATCCCTCTAGCAATGAAGGCCAACATTCCGTTTGCCTTCTTAATAACCTGTTGTACCTGCATTCCAACTTTTTGCAATTCATGCACAAGCACTCTCAAGTCCCTCTGCACAACAGCATGCTACAATCTTTCACCATTTAAATAATAATCTGCTCTTCTATTATTCCTTCCAAAGTGGATGATCTCCCATTTACCTACATTGTATTCCATCTGCCAGACCTTGGTCCACTCACTTAACCTATTTTTATTCCTCTGCAGACTCTCCACAATCTCTGTACAATTTGCATTTCCACTCAGTTTAGTGTCATCAGCTAATTTTGCTACGTACACTCATTCCCTCTTCCAAATCATCAATGTAAATGGTAAACAGCTGTGGCCCAGCACCGACCCCTGTGGCACCCCACTCACCACTGACTGCCAACTGAAGAAACACCCATTTACACCAACTCTCTGCCTTCTATTGGTTAACCAATCCACTATCCATGCCAAAACACATCCTCCAACTCCATGCATCCGTATCTTATTCATAAGTCTCTTGTGTGGTACCTTATCGAATGCCTTCTGGAAATCCAAGTATACAATATCCACCTGTTCCCCTCTATCCACTGCACTCATTATGTCCTCAAAGAACTCCAGTAAGTTTGTTAAACAGGACCTGCCCTTTCTGAATCCATGCTGCATCTATCTAATGGAACCACTCCTTTCTAAATATTTTGTTATTTCTTCCTTAATGATAGCTTCAAGCATTTTCCCAACTACAGATGTTAAACTAACTGGCCTATAGTTGCCTGTCTTTTGCCTACATCCTTTTAAAAAAAGTGGCGTGACATCTGCTGTCTTCCAATCCGCTGGGACCTGCCCAGAGTCTAGAGAATTTTGGTAAATGATTACCAACGTGACTACTATAACCTCCGCCAATTCCATCAGCACCCTGGACCAGGGGACTTACCTACTTTCAGGCCCTCTAGTTTGCTCATCACTATCTCATTAGTGACAGTGATTTTATCGAGGTCCTCAACTCCCATTTCACCCATTACATCATTCTTTGGCATATTAGATATGTCCTCCACCATGAAGACCAACACAAAATAGTTGTTCAATGCCTCAGCCATTTCCTTATCACCCAATATCAATTTCCCCCTCTTGTCTTCCAAAGGACCTATCAATTTCCCCTTATCATCTTCCAAGGGACCTACATTGACTTCAGCCACCCTCTTCCACGTTATATATTTATAAAAACTTCTGCTATTTGCTTTTATATTTTGTGCTAATTTACTTCCATACTCTATCTTCTCTTTTGTTATTTCTTGTTTAGTTGTTCTTTGTTGCTTTTTAAAGTTTTCCCAATACTCCAGTCTCCCACTACTCTTTGCGACTTTGTACACATGAGCCTTTAATTTAATACTATCTTTTATTTCCTTAGTTATCCCACATTTACTGTCCTTACTTTTGACTGGAATATACTTCTGTCGAGCACTGTGAAAAATCTCTTTGAAAGTATTCCACTGTTCCTCAACTGTCCTACCAAATAGGCTGTGCTCCTAATCCACGTTAGCTAACCCCTCCCTCATCCCGTTGTAGTCTCCCTTGTTCAAGCATAGTACACTAGTTTTAGATCTAACTATTTCATCCTCCATCTGAATGCGAAATTCAATCATACTATGATCACTCTTTCCAAGAGGATCCCTGACTACAAGATCGTTAATCTTACCTGTCTCATTGCACAGGACTAGATCTAAGATAGTATTTTCACTTCTCAGTTCACTAACATGCTGCTCAAGGAAGCCATCTCGGATGCGTTCTATGAAGTCCTCCTCAAGACTTCCTTGACCAACCTGATTCACCCAACCTATCTGGAAGTTAAAATCCCCCATGACAACTGCCGTTCCGTTCTTACAATCCTCAGTTACTTCTTGGTTAATTGCCTCTGCCACTGCAATATTTTTATTAGGTGGCCTATAGACAACACCCACCAGTGATTTTTTTCCCTTTACTATTCTTAATCTCTACCCAGATTGACTCAACATTCTCCTCCATAGACCTTATATCAAACTCTCAGAATCGCCCTGATCTCATCCTTAATTAAGAGCACCATCCCACCTCCTCTGCATTCCTACCTATCTTTCCGTATTACCCGATACCCTTGGATATTTAATTCCCAGTTATCTCCACCTTGCAACTAGGTTTCTGTCATGGCCACTAAATCATCTGTTTTGGGATTGATCTGTGCCACAAGTTCACTAATCTTGTTTCTAATACTACAGGCATTTAGATAAAGTGCCATTATAAAAGAGAGATGAAAGTGTATATCAGACTGTTGGAAAGTTATACTAGAGGCGAAGAGTCAGAAAAAAGGCCTTTTGTAGTTAGCTGCTGATAACTAGTGGTGCGCCACAGGGGTCAGTGTTGGGACCACTTCTTTTAAAGCTATATGCCAATGATTGGGATGAAGCTGAGCCTACTGTGCCCAAACACCTCCCTCTGCAACTGGATCCTAGACTTCCTGACTGGGAGACCTCAGTCAGTCCGGATCAGGAGCAGCATTTCCAACACCATCACACTGAGCATGGGGACCCCCCAGGGCTGTGTGCTCAGTCCACTGCTGTTCACTCTGCTGACCCATGACTGTGCTGCAACACACAGCTCGAACCACATCATCAAGTTCGCCAATGACACGACCGTTGTGGGTCTCATCAGCAAGAATGATGAATCAGCTTACAGAGAGGAGGTGCAGCGGCTAATGGACTGGTGCAGAGCCAACAACCTGTCTCTGAATGTGAACAAAACAAAAGAGATGGTTGTTGACTTCAGGAGGGCACAGAGTGACCACTTCCCGCTGAACATCGACAGCTCCTCGGTAGAGATTGTTAAGAGCACCAAATTTCTTGGTGTTCACCTGGCGGAGAATTTCACCTGGTCCCTCAACACCAGCTCCATAGCAAAGGAAGCCCAGCAGCGTCTCTACTTTCTGTGAAGGTTGAGGAAAGTCCATCTCCCACCCCCTGTCCTCATCACATTCTACAGGGGTTGTATTGAGAGCATCCTGAGCAGCTTCATCACTGCCTGGTTCGGAAATTGCACCATCTTGGATCACAAGACCCTGCAGCAGATAGTGAGGTCAGCTGAGAAGATCATCGGGGTCTGTCTTCCCACCATTATGGACATTTACACTACACACTGCATCTGCAAAGCAAACAGCATTATGAAGGACCCCACGCACCCCTCATACAAAGACTTCTCCCTCCTGCCGTCTGCGAAAAGGCACCGAAGCATTCGGGCTCTCACGACCAGACTATGTAACAGTTTCTTCCCCCAAGCTATCAGACTCCTCAATACCCAGAGCCTGGACTGACACCCTACTGCCCTATTGTCTTGTTTATTATTTATTGCAATGCCTGCACTGTTTTGTGCACTTTATGCAGTCTGTAGTCTAGTGTAGTTTTTTACGTAGTTCAGTCTAGTTTTTATACTGTGTCATGTAACACAATGGTCCTGAAAAAACGCTGTCTCCCTGTGCTCATGAAGCACAGGGAGTATGCAGAAGGACTTAGACAGATTGGTAGAATTGGCCAAGAAGTGGCAGGTGGAATACAGAATGGGGAAGTGCATGGTCAGGAACTTTGGTAGAAGGAATAAGGGTGTGGATTATTTTCCAAATCGGGTGTGCAAAGGGACTTGGGAGTCGTCATGCAGGGTTCCCTGAAGGTTAACTTGCAGGTTGAGTCGGTGGTAAAGAAGCTAATTGCAATGTTAGCATTCATTGTGAGATGACTGGATGTCATGCTGAGGCTTTATAAGACACTGGTCAGATTGGGATATTGTGAGCCTCTTACCCATGTTGCTGACTTTGGAGAGGGTCCAGAGAGTGTTCACAAGAATGACCAGAAGGAATGAAAGTGTTTTCATCTGAGGAGTGTTTGTTCATTCTGTGCCTGTACTTGCCAGAGCTTAGAAGAATGAAAAGGGAAGCTCAATGAAACCTATTGAATATGGAAAGGCTTTGATAGAGTGGATTTGGGGAGGATGTTTCCTGCAGTGGGCAAATCTAAGAGGAGAGGGAACAGAGTGATGTCCATTTAGAACAGAGTTGAGGAGGAATTTCTTTAGTCAGAAGGTGGTGAATCTTTGGAATTCATTGCCACAGATGGTTGTGATGGCCAAGTAATTAAATATATTTAAAGTGGAGATTGATAGGTTCTTGAATATTAAGGGTGTCAATGGTTATGGCGAGAAGGCAGGAGAATGGGGTTGACAGGGATACTAAATCAGCTATGATGGAATGGCCTAATTCTGTTCTCATGTTTTATGGTTTTATGGAAAAATAACAAGGAATGTCAGAGCATCAGGCCAGCCTGGAGAACAACAGGATAAAGAAGGTTAGGAGGAATCCTACCAGGGATTGAGCTCTTAGCTTTCACAGTCTTAAACAGAGAAGGCAGAATAGAAATCATGACTGCAACTTGGGAAACTTCTGCTCAGGTGAAAGGAAGTTAACTTGTGATTGCAAACCATTGGTAGTGTGAAGCTGTGTGCTTGATAAATAATCCTTGGACTTCTTGATAGCCACATGTGTGCAGTTCAAGGTACTCTGTACCTACAGTAAGACAGCCAGAGCCAGATATTTAACTCATTCTCAGAGAGCTCAGTACAAGCAAAGTTAATATAGCTGTTATAGCAAAGTTAATATAGCAAAAAAAGAGGTGGGGGCGTGGCACTGTTGCTCAGAGATAGTATCATGGCTGCAGAAAAGGTGGACGCCATGGACGGATTGTCTCCAGAGTCTCTGTTGGTGGAAGTTAGGAACAGGAAGGGGTCAATAACTCGTCTGGGTGTTTATTACAGACCAATCAGTGATAACAGAAACATCGAGGAGCAGATAGGGAGACAGATTCTGGAAAGGTGTAATAATAATAGGGTTGTCGTGGTGGGAGATATTAATTTCCCAAATATCGACTGGCATCTCCTTAGAGCAAGGGGTTCAGAGAGCAAGGGGTTTAGATGGGGTGGAGTTTGTTAGGTGTGTTCAGGAAGGTTTCTTGACACAATATGTAGATAAGCCTACAAGAGGAGAGGCTGTACTTGATCTGGTATTGGGAAATGAACCAGTTCAGGTGTCAGATCTCTCAGTGGGAGAGCATTTTGGAGATAGTGATCACAATTCTATCTCCTTTACCATAGCATTGGAGAGGGATAGGAACAGACAAGTTAGAAAAGTGTTTAATTGGAGTAAGGGGAAATATGGGGCTATCAGGCAGGAACTTGGAAACATAAATTGTTCTCAGGGAAATGTATGGAAGAAATGTGGCAAATATTCAGGGGATATTTGTGTGGAGTTCAGCATAGGTGCATTCCAATGAGACAGGGAAAGGATGGTAGGGAACAGGAACCATGGTGTACAAAGGCTGTTGTAAATCTAGTCAAGAAGAAAAACTTACAAAAGGTTCAAAAAACTAGGTAGTGATGGAGATCTAAATTATCAGTCTAGCAGGAAGGAGCTTAAGAATGAAATTAGGAGAGCCAGAAGAGACCATGAGAAGGCCTTGGTGGGACAGGATTAAGGAAAACCACAAGGCATTCTACAAGTGCGTGAAGAGCAAGAGGATACGACATGAGAGAATAGGACCAATCAAGTGTGACAGTGGAAAAGTGTGTATGGAACCGGAGGAGATAGCAGAGGTACTTCATTATTCAAAATGGAAAAGGATCTTGGCGATTGTAGGAATGACTTACAGTGGACTGAAAAGCTTGAGCATGTAGATATTAAGAAAGAGGATGTGCTGAAGCTTTTGGAAAGCATTAAGTTGGATAAGTCATCAGGACCGGACGAGATGTACCCCAGACTAATGTGGGAGGCGAAGGAGGAGATTGCTGAGCCTCTGCCGATGATCTTTGCATCATCAGTGGAGACAGGAGAGGTTCTGGAGGATTGGAGGGTTGCAGATGTTGTTCCCTTATTCAAGAAAGGGAATAGAGATAGCCCAGGAAATTATAGACAAGTGAGTCTTACTTCAGTGGTTGGTAAGTTGGTCGAGAATTTATGAACATTTGGAGAGGGATAATATGATTAGGAATAGTCAGCATGGCTTTGTCAAAGGCAGGTTGTGCCTTATGGACCTGACTGAATTTTTTGAGGATGTGACTAAACACATTGATGAAGATAGATGTAGTGTATATGGATTTCAGCAACGCATTTGATAACGTATCCCATGCAAGGGTTATTGGGAAAGTAAGGAGGCATGGGATCCAAGGGGACATTGCTTTGTGGATCCAGAACTGGCTTGCCTACAGAAAGCAAGGAGTGGTTGTAGATGAGTCGCATTCTACATGGAGGTCAGTGACCATTTGTGTGCCTCAGGGATCTGTTCTGACATCCCGATTCTTCGTGATTTTTTTAAATGACTTGGATGAGGAAGTGGAAGGAGGGGTTAGTAAATTTGCTGATGACACAAATATTGGGGGTGCTGTGGATAGTGTGGAGGACTGTCAGACTATCAGGACATTGATAGGATGCAAAACTGGGCTGAGAAGTGGCAGATGGAGTTCAACCCAAATAACTGTGAAGTGATTTATTTTGGTAGGAGAAAATATAGTATTAATGTAAGACTCTTGGCAGTGTGGACGATCAGAGGGATCTTGGGGTCCGAGTTCATAGGACACTCAAAGCTGCTGCACAGGTTGACTCTGTGGTTAAGAAGGCATACAGTGCATTGGCCATCATCAAACGTGGGATTGAGTTTAAGAGCCGAGAGGTAATGTTGTAGCTATATAGGACTCTGCTCGGACCACACTTGGAGTACTGTGCTCAGTTCTGGTCACCTCACTACAGGAAGGATGTGGAAACCATTGAAAGGGCACAGAGGAAATTTACAAGGATGTTTCCTTGATTGGGGATCATGCCTTATGAGAATAGGTTAAGTGAACTCGGCCTTTTCTCCTTGGAGCGACAGAGGTTGAGCGGTGACCTGATAGGGGGTATAAGATGATGAGAGGCATTGATCATGTGGATAGTCAGGGCTGAAGTGGCTAGCACGAGAGGGCACAGTTTTAAGGTGCTTGGAAGTTGGTACAGAGGAGATGTCAGGGGTAAGGTTTTTACACAGAGAGTGGTGAGTGGATGGAATGGGCTGCCGGCGATGGTGGTGGAGGTGGATGTGATAGGGGTCTTTTAAGAGACTCCTGGACAGGTACATGGAGCTCAGAAAAATAGAGGGCTATGGGTAACCCTAGGTAATTTCTAAGGTAAGGAAATGTTCGGCACAGCTTTGTGGGCTGAAGGGCCTGTATTGTGCTGTAGGTTTTCCATATTTCTATGTCCATTCTGGAGAAAAAACTCACACATGACCACCCAGCTTTAAGATCAAATTTCTTTGGCAAGCCCTGGAAACATCTCAATGCAGACTAATTGAGTCCACTGATTGTAGTGAGACAGTGGCACTGGGATAATACTATTGCCTTGCAGTTCTAGTGACCTAGGTCCAATCCAAGCTTGTAATTTACATTTCTTCCCTGTGACACATTTCTTCATGTGTGCTTTGCTTTCTTCCCACGTCTTAAAGCCTTAGTGGCTGGTGTGTTCATTAGAGGAGGCCTTCTATGGTGGGGATCAGCCATGGATGTTGCATCCTAGCTGTCTACATGTTGTGCAAGCCAGAGCAGTACCATTTGGAGAGCAGGTTGTTACCCAGGCAACACGCTCCCCCTCTCCATGCAGCTGAAGATTACAAAGGAACGGCAGAGACCAATACAGTTCAGCGCCAACGGCGTCGCAGGAGTTGCCAGTCTGTGTTGAGTTCATCATAGGCCTCCCCTTAGCGACTCCAGATGCAGCTTCTTCCTTAGGATTTACTCCAAAAGCCTTTCCCGTGACTAGGTGTGGCCATAAGCCTGTGGAGGTTTTTCCCTTTCCTAGAAGAACTGCAAACCACGGCTGACAAGCCCCATCTGCCCAAAGTGACTGGTTTTAAGGTGCCAGCAACCTGCCTTTGTCCGTTCCAGTGTCTGTAGAAACGGTTCTGCCTAGCTTAATGGCTAAGCCACACGTGAAGGCCAGGAGCTGAAAGCGGTTGGCAGATGCTACTTGAGATGCACACCACTGGGAGCATTTAATAGGTAGTGGGATCATATCCCCACAACCACTCGCAGCTATAACAGCCTTAAGGAACCAAATGTTAATTAGTGAACTGGAAATTGAGGGGTGGATGGGCATAAAAGATTGAATACACTACAGAATAACCGAGGGGCTTGGGTTAATGGGATTGTTCCGAGAGCTAGCACAAGTGCCATGGGCCAAGTGGCCTCCTTTACAAACAAATATGAGTGACAAATTTCTACCGCCAGTGCACGGGCACCTGTACGAGCAAGCAGCAGTGACTGCCACCATCTGGCACCGTCAGCACAATCTATGATGTTTGAATATATCATGGGTTTAAATGTATTAAAAGTCACAAACTGTCATCAGCCACAATGTCTACATTTAATACAAGAATAATTGGATACGTGAATGAATCCACTTGGGAGAGAAGGGATGGCATTTTCAAAATGGCAATTATAAATTTAGAAGGACACTAAGGGAAGCTTAGCTCAAAGGAATTAACATTTTACACAAACAATTCTTGTTCACAGGCGAGCACACATAATCATTTGAAAATTATGTTCTCTGAACACCTTATTAGGATCAGCAGCCATTACAGAAGAACTGAAGCAAGTTGCCTTTAAAATGTTCTCCAAGGCCCTGCGATGTGTCTAGCATTAAGTGTTGTACTTTGGTATTCACTGCCCTGAGGCTGAGGTTGTAGGCGACGATTTGCTCTGCTGTGTGATGAACTGAGGCTGTAGGCCTGCTCAGGTTGCTCCAGGCTCCATGAGGATTTGCTCTGCTGTGCGATGAACTGAGGCTGTAGGCCTGCTCAGGTTGCTCCAGGCTCCATGACGATTTGCTCTGCTGTGCGATGAACTGAGGCTGTAGGCCTGCTCAGGTTGCTCCAGGCTCCATGACGATTTGCTCTGCTGTGCGATGAACCAAGGCTGTAGGTCTGCTCAGGTTGCTCCAGGCTCCATGATGATTTGCTCTGCTGTGTGATGAACTGAGGCTGTAGGCCTGCTCAAGTTGCTCCAGGCTCCATGACGATTTGCTCTGCTGTGCGATGAACTTAGGCTGTAGGCCTGCTCAGGTTGCTCCAGGCTCCATGACAATTTGCTCTGCTGTGCGATGAACTGAGGCTGTAGGCTTGCTCTGCCCTCTCTGGGCTTCGTGCCTATGAACTCACTTTCATTCTGAATGCCGTTCCTTGCAGTTATTGTTTGCACAATTTTTTTCTCTCTCTCTCTGCACATTGGGTGTTTGTTGGTCTTTTATAAAATGGGCTCTTTGGGGTTATTGTTTTACGGCTGCCTGCTAAAGAGACAAATGTCAAGGTTGTATCATGTGTGCATACACTGATAATAAATTACTTTGAACATTCTAGTGCTATCTTTAGGTCTGCCATTCACTTGTTCAACAATTCACCGTGTTCAGTTTATAAGGTTTACTTCACAATTAGATTTGTATCAAGGAAAACAAATGCAGTTGCAGACAATGAACTAAACAGCCATTGCACACCATCCTAGCCTTCAAATCCTTGCAACTGGTGTACAGTATGTATATTGAAAGAATTGTCATATTGGATATGATTAATATGTACACACTCTTAACAATTCTGCAAGCAGAAAATTTAAATTTGCAATGTACCCACTTAAGACTGAAGGCTGACCAGTGCTGGTACCAAAATCAGAACATATAGCATTTCGGTTTTAGAAGCTACACGATCCATTTTCGATTCTGCTTTTTAATATCATCATAGAGATTATTACTGGGTGAAATTGCACCAGCTGCAAAACTGGACAAGGCACTTCTGTGTGTTCATGTTATGTTAGGATGCTTAATATTCTCCCTCTGTCAGGCACAGATTAAAATGCAGCATTTAGGAGAGCTGTTTCCTCTTGTACCTGGATAAACTGAAGCAGAAAGCTCCACACGACAACTGTTAAAATCAAGCTAGTTAGTTGTGATTTGTGCATTGCTCTGTGGATATTAGCACAGCTGACTGGATAAGTTGTTCAAAACCTTTAAACATACACAGCAAAATAGAATGGGAATAACTGACAGTAATTCATTACCAGAAGCACCATCATCTTAGCTGGGCGACTAGGGCAGGATAGAAATTCATGTATGTCTCTGTCTCTTCTGAGTTGACTGCATTTTCTGTGTGGGTCAAGGTCATCTTCACTCTCACCTTCCTCGCCGCAGGATCTTTTCAATCAGCTGCAGAGGATCTCTGCAGCATTTCCCAATCTGCTGCTCACCACTCTCTTTCAGAAGGCTTGCCAAATACCAGAATTCACAAAGAAATGATGTAATGCACTTTGCTTTCTGCGATGACCAGGCTGCGTCTTGGGCATAGCATTGCTGGCTCCCCACAAGTGCAAACAATTCGGCACTCGACTCCCTGTAAGTCTTTAATAACCCAAAGGTTGTTCTGAACAGGAAAGCTACCCGATTTCTTAAAGAGCAGGTGATGTGGGGTAAGAGGAATTTCCTAAGCATGAATAGTATTTTCCTAGGGAGTTCATGCCACTCTCATCCAAAGTCCATACTACTGGACATTTAATGTCCACCCCTCTCCAGGTCCTAGGGCTTCCCTGGTTCTTCATACCAGCAGCTGAGCATGGGCATGAGGCAAGTACAGGACTGTAGTGAAATCATCACAGGTATCCTAAGAATGAGGTTCTGGGTGCCACCGATGGTCTGGGAATGCCTTGTAGTGCATACCAAGTATCTACAGAGACATTGTCCTGTGCTGCCTGGTGCAGAGCCTTGCAAATTAAAGGCAGGAGGCTGGACAAAAAAGAACAAGGATACCTTGGTCATAAGGCAAGCCTGGAGAGCAGCAGAAGCAAGAGAATCAGGAGGAAACTACTGGGGACAGTTTCTTGGCATCCACAGTCTCTCAGCTAAACAACAGAGATAGACTTTGGTTTAAAGCTGAAGGTGAATTTTCATTAAAAACACAAAAAATAAGATTCCCAAGGCAAAGCATGTGGTCCTCTCCAGACTACAGTGTAGGCCAATCATTAGGAAGGAATGCCCAGCAGCAGAGAGCTTTTTCATCTTCACTGACTATAGCAGAAGAATAAACTTCTGCTCCAGTTACTACCATGGCTTATTGTAATTTGTCAGCATTGCCTGATGAGTGCTGCTTCACTCAAAGCAATCAGACACTTTATCTGTAAAGATCTCCATCTGCCACTGTAGACAGGTGAGCTGGTCATCTGGAGATTTCTGTGCAATCATGATTCTTTTTGCAGTACCATGACTTGTCAATCCCTTTCTGTGAATGTGTTCTTTCTTTTTCCAATATTTTTATTAGTTTCTACATAGAAGAATACAGAGTACAAGGAAGTGTGTATAAAAGGTCATGAAAGATTTTTTTAAAACTGCCAATTACATTATATCTGTTCATAATCCGTTGAAAGTAATTCAGAAAAGGTCCCCACAATGCTTGAAAGTCTTGATGAGATTCCGGAATTGAACAACGAATCTTCTCTAAATCTAAACATGACATAATGTCGCATAACCATTGAGCATGAGTAGGAGGAAAAACGTCTTTACATTTAAATAAAAGCGTCCTCCTAGCTATAAGAGAGCTAAAGGCCAAAATATGTGAATCAGATGCCTTCAGCTTAATATCTTGTCCTTCAATAATACTGAATAGGGTCGTCAGAGGGTTAGGCTTAAAATTGACTTTAAAAAGTAAGGAAAAAGTTTTAAAAACTTCTTTGCAATATTTTTTAAGATTTGGACAAGTCCAAAACATATGAATTAATGAAGCTTTTCCATTATTACATCTGAAATGTGGTATTGTTGATGTTTGGCGTTTCTTACATCCTTTAGATGGGGGTACTTGTTTTCTCCCCATGTTCATTATACATACTCCAGGATTGATTATTTTTTTATTGCTAGTCAAATGATTTCATCAGTTCATTCCTGCGAATATAAAGAGACTGCTGTTTCAGATCATGCTCCTGTATTTCTATCTTTAAATCTCCCTGGTCTTGCTCAAACAAACAGAATTTGGCATTTTAATACAACTTTGTTATCTGATAAGGATTTTTAAAAATTTCTAGAGAGGCATATTATTTTGTATTTTGAAGAGAATAATAAGGAAGAGACTTCTAATCTTATTGTATGGGATACTTTCAAGGCCTATATTAGAGGACACATTACTTCTTATACTGGGAGAGTTAAGAATAAAGCTAATAATGAAAGAATTGAATTAGCCAATCAACTGAAACAATTAGATCAAAATATGCTATAGCTCCAGATCCTGTTTTATATAAAAGACATGTTGAAGTTAAAACTAAATATGATCTTCTTTTAACATATCCAATTGAAACTCAACTTCTTAAAGATAAAACTCAATTTTACATTCACAGAGATAAATCAGGCAATGTATTAGCCAACCAATTAAAAACTTCTGTAGTTAAATGACAAATTAAAGAAATCTGCAAAACTAATGGTGATGGAATAACTGATCACTCTGAAGTAAATGATACTTTTAGAATCTAAGAATCAAGAATCTAATGATATCTGTGGTATTTTAAGGAGAGTTATTACTCTCAAAATTTCACTTTATGCTGATGATATATTGCTGTTTATCTCTAATGTTGAGACCTGGTTACCTTGCGTACTTTCTTTACTCTCCTGTTTTAGCCAGTTTTCAAGATATAAATTGAACCTACATAAGAGTGAATTACGGATGTGACTAAACACGTTGATGAAGGAAGAGCAGTAGATGTAGTGTATATGGATTTCAGCAAGGCATTTGATAAGGTGCCCCATGCAAGGCTTATTGAGAAAGTAAGGAGGCATGGGATCTAAGGGAACATTGCATTGTGGATCCAGATCTGGCCTGCCCACAGAAAGCAAAGAGTGGTTGTAGACGGGTCATATTCTGCGTGGGGTTCGGTGACCAATGGTGTGTCTCAGGGATCTATCTGGGACCCCTTCTCTTCGTGATTTTTAGAAATCACCTGGATGAGGATGTGGAGGGATGAGTTAGTAAATTTGCTGATGACACAAAGGTTGGGGGTGTTGTGGATAGTGTGGAGGGCTGTCAGAGGTTATAGCAGGGCAATGATAGGATGCAAAACTTTGCTGAGAAGTGGCAGATGGAGTTCAACCCAGATAAGTGTGAGGTGGTTCATTTTGGTAGGTCAGATATGATGGCAGAATATAGTATTAACGGTAAGACTCTTGGCAGGGTGGAGGATCAGAGGGGTCTTGGGGTTCGAGTCCATAGGACACTCAAAGCTGCTGTGCAGGTTGACTCTGTGGTTAAGAAAATATACGGTGCATTGGCCTTCATCAATCGTGGGACTGAGTTTAACAACCAAGAGGTAATGTTGCAGCTGTATAGGACCCTGGTCAGATCCCACTTGGAGTACTGTGCTCAGTTCTGGTCACCTCACTGCAGGAAGGAAGTGGAAACCATAGAAAGGGTGTAGAGAAGATTTATATGGACGTTGCCTGGATTGGGGAGCATGCCTTATGAGAATAGGTTGAAGGAACATGGCCTTTTCTCCTTGAAGTGACGGAGGATGAGAGGTGACCTGTTAGACGTGTACAAGATGATGAGAGGCATTGATCATGTGGATAGTCAGAGGCTTTTTCCCAGGGCTGAAGTGGCTTGCACAAGAGGACAGAGTTTTAAGGTGCTTGGAAGTAGGTACAGAGGAGATGTCAGGGGTAAGTTTTTTACGCAGAGAGTAGTGAGTGCCTGGAATGGACTGCCGGCAGCAGTGGTGGAGGCAGAAACAATGGGGTCTTTTAAGGGACTCCTGGATAGGTACATGGAGATTAGAAAAATAGAGGGCTATGGGTAACCCTAGGTAATTTCTAAAGTAAGGACAAGTTCGGCACAACTTTGTGAGCCAAAGGGCCTGTTTTGTGCTGTTGGTTTTCTATGGTTCTATGTTTTTACTAGAACATAGGAAAAGGAGTTAAATAACACCATAATGGAACATTAATTAACTGGAACAGGCAAACTCAAGAGCACAGTTATTGAACCTGTTGTGCAGCCAGCCTGTGCAGGTGCATGGACACTCAGTAACATGGTTAGAGTAGAAATTGATGAGTCAGAGTGATCTCTTCCTAAAATGTGTTTAGAATGGAGAAGTAAACACAACTATAAGATTAAGTTTAACTTATAGTTTCCTTTACAACTTTAGTGTAAAGTACACAAGTTGTCTGCCATTAGCAGTTAAGTGTAGTTATTTGAATAGATGGTAATTTACATCTTGGTGGTATTGAACAATCATGTTGCAAAATGGTTGTTGTGAAACGTCTACTGTGGTACTGTAATGGGTAGTGCTTGTCACTCTCACTCTCAGCTTCCGCTGCTGCCTAACAGTCTAGTGCAAAGGAGAACTGAGTTAATCTCTCCCTACCAGTACAAAGTACATGTAGTGTCTCCTCACAGGTGACAGACAGAAGCTCAATGCCTCTCGGACTCAGGCTGAACTACAGAGGACGGGGAGGAGGTCTGGCCCCTGTAGACGTGGCGCACATGCTAACTGGCGTGCAGGCATGCCTTGGTGCTCATGAACCAGATCCTCAGCTATGGGTAAATAGCCCCACTGCCTTGCGGGCAGCCTCAGGAGAGACAAAGGCTACGGGAGTAAATCCAGACAGCAGATCCGAAGTGGAGCCCGAGGCAGCTAGACATAACTGAACATCCTTCCGGCAGCTCCTGCAGCCAAGCTGGTGCCAAATGTATTGCTTCATAAGCTTTCCTTTGGACTACACTGGTGAGGCTGAGAGGGGGATCTCGATGATTGGGCATCTCAGGATCTCCATACCACCCGCTCAGACTTGTGATGATGATCATCATCACCCATTGTCCTTTGAGACAGACGGATGCCAACCACCACCAGCAAATTACAGAAAGCAAGCGAGTGTATGAAAACTTTGAGTGTGATTTCTGCTGAGAAACAGAGCTAAAATTAGATTGAATGCAAATCTTGGCAATCTGTCCAGCATCAAAAAATATTACTTGGTACCTTCAAGTGAATTCACCTGAAGTCAGCACTAGGAATGAACTGATGATTGCTCTAGGCCTTGGCAAAATAACTGGGGAGTGTTCTCGATAGTGAGAAGAGGCTGAATAGTTATTGAATTTAACCATTTTCTCCTAGTGGTTGGATCTTCAGTTATTCTAGTAAACAGAGGTATAACAGGAGCTGTGGGTACTGTTGAAAGAATATCCGCTACAATGTGGGAAATAGTGAGGTAGTATACATGGGCTCCTTGCCCATTCTGAAATTTGATGGTGGAAGGGAAGAGGAGACGATGCGAGGACTGCCTCTTCAAGCACCTGCACTCTTCTGTATTTCAGAGTCTCTGACCTTTTGCATGGATCTCTCCTCCACCCTCATCACTGGTAGCTGAGCTTTGCCTCTGAGACTCTCACCCCAACCCTTCCAGCTTCACACCTCCCTCTCAAGTGATGTAAACCCAGAAGAGGTTTATCAAACATTTATCATTTATTTACAGACTGGCAATAAACTCTGGAAGGCTTTTGTGGCTAATGCCATGTCAGGTTATCAACTTGCAGTCCACTCAACACTTCAGCAGTGGTCTGTTTATTCTGGCAAGTCCCATTCATGGATGAAGCAGCATAGGAATATTCCCACTTGCAAGTGTTAGGGTTGTTGAATATCAAAAGATAATATAATTCCTCTCCACGAATGCCATGGTAGCAAAAGAGTTAGCACAGCGCTACTACAGCTTAAGGCAATGGAGTTCACAGTTCATTTCCAGCATCCTCTGTAAGCAAGTTTGTATATTCCTTCATGTGTGCTCTGGTTTCCTCCCACAGTCCAAAGGTATTAGTAGGTTAATTGCTCATTGTAAATTGTCACAGAAATGAGACTTTCCTCCATGCAGTCTGTCTAAATTTCTCACTGACTCAGTAAAGAGGTCAGTAAATTCAAAGACTCCATCCACCCAGAATGTTCTTTCTTCTCCTTTCTCAAATCAGGCAGAAAAGCCTGAAAGCACGTACCAGCAAAACTCAAAAATTCTGAGTTGAAAATAAAGTTATGTAATATCAGAATACGTATATATCACCATATACTACCTTGAGATTCCTTTTTTGCAGGCATTCACAGTAGAACAAAGAAATACAATAAAGTCAATGAAAACTACACACAAAGACTGAAAGGAATTAATGTGGAAAAGAAGACAAGCTGTGCAAATACAATAAATGAATAAATAAATACCAGGACAGAATTTGTAGAATCTTTGAAAGTGAGTCCATAGTTGTGTTCATTGTTGAGGTGAGTGAAGTTATCCAGCTGGTTCATGAGCCTATTGGCTCACCAGGCTTAGGGCCAACTTCTACCCTGCTGTTATAAGACTAGGGAAGAGTTACAGTACCTAGCATGATAGAACAGACTCCTGACCTTTTGTCTACATGCATTGCACATTCTCTGTAGCTGTTGCACTTTATTCTTCATTCTGTTATTGTTTTGCCTTGTCCACTGTGTAACAGTTTGATCTGTATGAAGATTATCCATGTACCTCAGTGTGTGACACTAATAAACCAATTCCAATCCGAGACAGAGTCTATGGCTGAGAACATCAGATTCTGGTCTTCCAGATCTTCAAAATGCAACACTGAGTTCAGAAGGCCTGTAACCCACTGCTCTGGTGGTCAGATACACTTTATATTTATACTTTAGACATACAGCAGTCAAAGGTAGTGCATCTAATGTATCCCCATTCCTTTGAATTCAGTCATTGACCTTACTGTAAACATATAATTGGTTTAAATTAATTTGCTGTAGCCCAAATGGTTTCGAAATTGTATCTTACTTTTAAAAATTATCATCCAGAGGGCTAGTTGCCCTTTGTGGTACACTCGCAAGAGGTAGAGAACTGAGGGCTTGAAGTTATTTGTAAGGAGGTGGTAAGTCAGATCAAAGTCAGCCTATGAAACTCCTCCTATCTTTTTCTATCACATTTCATATCACATCCTGACAACATGGGAATCCAGATAATGATTGTGAGTTTGATGTGGAAAACAGTTGTGCTGATTAGTGTCAAGCTGTTTTGAGTTAACCTTATTAACTTAACCTGAGTATAGATTCATGAATATCTGTTGACATTTGGCTAGAGGCTGAAATTATCCTTGCAGTTTTGGAAGATAAGTTTTGGAATGAAAATGTATCTTGACATGTCTTTAAAGGTTACTCCTCTCAGACTTCTCATCATTAATATGTATCTACTGCCAAGTACTTTGGAACTATTAATTATCAGTTTAATTATAATTATTCAGAATTAAGTCCTGTGTGTCTTACCTATAATGTTGCAGCACTCAGTACTAAAGTGCCTTTTATCTTTTTGGAGGGGATTGAAATTACCAAGATTTGAACCAGAAAAGAAATACAACAAATTATTTAATTAATGTTTTGCAGAGTGTTTTAACTAATAATGTGCACAATTTATTTGCATTCATCAAAAGTGCAACTGATTGAAATTTGCAGCAAGAGCTCAAATATATTTGTAGAGGTGAACGTGTTTTGTTGCTGTCTAGCAACTGTGGTTATTTTTGTCCATGAGAAGTCCATTGGCTGTTACAACATTAGTACAGGTACTGGTGCTTAGAAGTGGTCAAAGTGGACAAATGATAGATTTTTAGTGCTGTTCTCCATCCATAATGTATGATTTGTATACAGTTTGCTCTTGCAACATTCCTGATGCTGAGAAGGGCATGTCCATTGTTCATTCCTAGTTGCCCTGGGAAGGAGGGAATTAATCTTAACAAATAACTCTGTTTCTGATGCCCACAGTGTTGGGCAGAGACGTCCAGAGTAGTGACAAAACTCAAAAGATGGAACAGTGATACACATTCATGTCAGAACACTAAATCATTTGGAAGAAACTTGAAAGTAATGCTGTTGCAATATAGCTGTAAACCATTTCATGAGGAATTCGCGCAAGGAAATTTTCCTCAGTGATGAATTATTGATCGTTCCATCAGGGAGAATAAAAGGCACAATATCACCCCAAAAGCACAGATCTCCAGGTCCAGAATAAAATAAAAAATGATAATATTTTTAACATTTAGAGAAGGAAATATAATTTATTAATATGGCCCACTAAAATAAATGGAAATTTTGGTGCAACATGTGTACTTGCCACTAATTGCATATTGTGTTGGAGCTGTATCCGGCAGGGAGATGAGCGTGATGAGAATGGAAAGTTACTTCAGCATTCAGTGGTTAAATCACGTAGTGCTGTTGCATTTAGAATGAGCCTTGTTGGATTTCTAAAGGAAAGAGACCTGTATGGGGCCAGGTAGGAAATAATTAAACTGGATCACCGTGCTTGTGCAGGGAATAAACATCAGAGGATTCTAGCTGAACTGAATTTACTGTGTTTTATGCTTTAAATCAAAAGTACTTCCAGGTGGAATTTTCTGGTCCACACTGGGAAGTTTAATATGCTTTTAAAACCAGATAAAAGACTATTCACATTGCAAATAAACTGTGTTTACTACCAGAGAAGGTGACCATGGGATTAAATTCAAATTTAGATAGGTGGTAAACAGTTTATGGCTGACGATTTTAACCCAGGCTGTGGGTAAAAATGTTAGGGACAACGTTAGCAATAGTCTTTTGCTCCATTCCATGTTTGTATGCTATTGAACTAGTCCCTAAAAATACCTTTGTACAGCTTACCCAGTGCTTGTCATACCTGCATATGGAGCAGCAAGTCCATATAGGTTTCTGTTCACATGAAGGGGAAGCATCACACAACAAATCAGTTGAAAATGCATGATTAATGTTTAGAACACCAAATCACTGCAGATTTGGTAAATGCTCGTTATCCTGAGTGGTTTTTCAGTTTATAATCGCAGGATGTCACCGACTCGCTCCACAGATCTGTTGTCCACCTGATGCCTTCCTCAAGCTCCACAGTGGGCCGGCTGGTGGATGTCAGGCTTTTGTGTGCACAGATACACAAGGACTGAGGTTTTCCAAGTAACTCTTTGTGCTGTATGCTCTGCAAGGCCTCTGTTAGGAGGGGTCCTTGCACAAACTGATGAGAGCCCCCAGACAGAGTTCTTTCAAATATGACACCATTTCTGTCGCGGAATTCCAACAACGTCAATTTAACAAGAAGGACTACATTGCAAGTGCGCTGTAATTGCAAAACAAAGCTACACATTACAGAACAGCACTTTCTTTCACTGTGCATGAGTAGCATCAACAGAACCATATCTCAGGACATGGCTCAATGGAAAATAATGCTTAACAACATAATTAAACATTTTGACATACAGACTCTAGCTCCAGCGTTAGTTCTGCCCTCAACTTGCATTACCTGAAGACCTCTCTCCTTTCAGATGACCAGTACTCTAATCCAAACACTGCAGCAGGCAGCTTTCCAACTATTTTGATCCCAATTCCACATTCTAGAGTGAAGTTAATTATTAGCTTCATTTCCTCACCTCTCTAATATTCTTTGGACGTTACTATTCTGGTTCCTTAAGTAATGTCTTCTCTGAATCATTCTTCCACACACTATGTTACCTCTTAGACACAAGAGACTCTGCAGATGCTGCCAATCCAGAGCAACACACACAAAATTCTGGAAATGAATGAACCCAAGGAAATGAATAAACAGTAAATGTTTTGGGCTGAGACCTTTCATCAGTCCTGATGAAGGGTCTTGTCCCAAAACATAAACAGTTCATTTGTTTCCATAGATGCTGCCTGACCTGCTGAGTTCATCCAGAATTTTGTCCCTATAATCTCTTGCCTTGATGGAGCTTGAATGCCTGATATTAGACATATGAATAATTCTAGCCTGTCAAAGCCAATTGACTATAATTGGAGCCTCGGAAGTGGAAAGGACAGTGAATCTTCCGTACTTGTCCTGAGCCTTTACATTTGGATGGCAATGTTGTTAGATGTTCTTTTGCAGCCTAGGTCCATTATCTTGCGTTAAATAGAATGTAGAAGCAGCAGGATGGTGTATTAGTTCCGTTGATTTCAGTTTCATTGATTTTTAATCTGTCACTGAGTTCCGGTGGTCAATCATGAAGTGACAAGTCAGCTACAGGAACACTGAGGTGTGATCAAAATGAAGGACACCTGGGTGAGAGCTTTGCAGGGAACAAATGCAGCTAGAAACATGCAAATCAATTCATGATGAAGCTCTGTAAGTGTTGAATGTCTGGATTTAAACATTCAGTCATCATACAAATCAGTGTGTAGAGGTAGTGCTGGGCAAATAGTAGAGTGTGCATATCAAATGCTGCCAACCAGCAATTTCTCGCAGTCTTAATTTAAAAACACTTAAACAGAAAACAAAGGGAACAACTGCCATTCTGGCTAACTTTCTTGAGTTAAGTGGATAGTCCTGGTCTAGTCTCTACAGTTATAACTGTAAAATGAATTCTGGCAATCAATCAGAGTGACAGGTCTCATGAACAGCAACCTCTGACAGGTACCATGGATGTTTTTTTTTTAAATTCACGTGATGGCACGATAATTTTGTTTGTCAGGAGTGCCCAAGAGAGCACATTATTTTATCATTTGCCCTCATAGTGTTCCAACATCAAACTTGTCAAGTCATAGAACACAGAAACAGGTGCCACAGCCCTTCCAGATGCTGGAAACAGGAACAACAAACAGTCTGCTGGAAGAATCCAGCATCTGCGGGAGGAAAGTAATTGTCTGATGCACAGTTTTGACACAGAACATCAACAGTTCCTATCTTCCAAAGATGCTGCTTGACCAGCACCTGTGAGAAGAAGAGTTCTTCCAGCAGATTGCTTGGTACTTCAGCCTTCTGGGCCTGCCCTGGCCATTATGTACTGATTTATACTGCCCTTTCCCTAATATTTCATTCTCCCCACATTGCAGCCAACTTTCCCCTAGACTCTAACACTCATCTATACAGTGGAGACAACTCACAATGACTAATTTCCCACCAACCTACGTACTTTGGGATATCAGAGGAAACCCACTAATTCAGAGGAAGAACGTGTAGACTTCATACAGACACAACACCAAAAGCCAGGACTGTCCCTGGGGCACTGGAGCTTAATTACCTGTGACAATGTCCATATAAAATAAATTACTAACCCTATAATAAGGGATGAAAAATTTCTAAATACAAAAACATTAACCAAATGGAGCCAGAAGCATGAACTTCTGAAGAATAGGATGTATGACATACATGAATTGTGTAGGCAAGTTATTCATCTGCTGAGAAAATTGACAAAGCTGGTAATCTAACTTAGATAAAAGCCTCCTTAGACTGGATATGGGGAGCAGTCTTGTGGTGAGAGGGTCTAGGACCAGAGGACACAGCCTCAGAATAGAGGGACATCCATTTAAAATGGAGATGAGGAGGAATTTCTTGACACAGAGGGTGGTGAATTTGTGGAATTTGTTGCCACATGCGGCTGTGGAGGCCAAGTCATATATTTAAGGCAGAGGTTGACAGATTCTTGATGAATCAGGTTTTGAAGGGTTACAAGGAGAAAGCGGGAGATTGAGGCTGAGAGGGAAATGGATCAGTCATGATGAAATGGCAGAGAAGACTTAATGGGCCAAATGGCCTAAGTCTACTTAAGAATCTTATGGTCTTACAGTCTAAATGTTGATGGTCTAGAAAGACTGCAGGTGATAGGTGAGCTGAGGTGTGCAGGGTCTTGGGGGAGCAGCTAAGTGTACAGGTCTTTAAATTGTTATAGGCAGGTGTAGAAAATACTACAAAATGGAACATTACCTTTTATATCTGTAGATCTAATTCAAGGTGGATAAAAATTGAACCATATTGTGTTAGTTGGACCACACCTTAGATTGACAAGACTATATTTGGATTTCAAGCATTTAATGATGATAGATCTAGAATTTTAGTAACTGGCTAAAAGGTGATTCAGTTGACATTTTCAAGTTTTCTTGAGGAAGCGATAGATTTGATGGAGAGCTTATTGCTACTGATTGGAGAACCTAGATCCAGAGAGCCATAATAAATTAGAGCTATATCTTTCACCACTCTTGTAACAACAGTAATTGTGGCAACTTCAGTTAACAATCTTAAATTTGGTATTCCAAAACAAAATAGACAAAATTCTGGAGGAACTCAGCAGGTTAGGCAGCATCCATAGAAATGAACAACCGTTCAATGTTTTGGGCCAAGACCCTTCTTCTCCTTTGGGTAGGAAGAGGGAAGACACCAGGGTAAAAAGGGGGGGGGGGAGTGGAAGGAGGATGTTCGAAGGTGAAAGATGAAGCCAGGTGGGTGGGAAAGGTAGAAGGCTGGAGAGGAAGAAATCTGATAAAAGAAGAGAGTTGACTATAGGAGAAAGGGAAAGTGCAGGGTCACCAGGGGGAGCTGATAGGCAGGTAAGTAAAAGGCCAGAATGGGGAATAGAAGAGGGGAGGGGGAGGGATTTTTTTTTACCAGAAGGAGAGATTGGTATTCATGCCATCAAGTTGGAGGCTACTCAGACAAAATAAGGTGTTGCTCCTCCACCCTGAGGGTGCCCTCATCGTGGCTTTAGAGGAGGCCTTGGATTGACATAGAATGGGAATGGGACTCACAATTTAAATTTTGGGCCGCTGGGAAATTCCACTTTTGGCATGGAGCGGAGGAGCTCAACAAAGTGGTCCCCCAATTTGCGACAGGTCTCATCAATATAGAGGAGGCCACACTGGGAGCACAAGATATAATAAGATGACCCCAGGAGATCTGAGCTGAGTGAGCTTTTATTTGGGTACTTCCAGCATTTTCTGCTTTTATTTCAGATTTTGAGAAGCTGTAGTTGTTTACTTTTCTATTATTAGTTTTTTTAAATTTATTGGGATACAGCACGAAGTTGGCCCTTCTGGCCCTTTGAGCTGTGCCACCCAGCAAGCACAGATTTAACCCTAGACTAATCACGGGACAATTTACAACAACCAATTAACCTGATAATGGTACGTCTTTGGTGCATGGGAGGAACCCGGAGGACCGAGGGAGAGTGGCCTTACAGATGACATCAGAATTGAACTCCGAACTTTTATCTGAAAATTTATCTGACTTACTTTAGCTGCAGACAACAATGAGTTAATCTGAAATACGGTTCCTAAAATTTGTTTTACTTATTAGATGACTTGGTTTATTGTGATCTTGAAGAAGTGGTAAAAGTACAGATTTTCAGACCATACGTCAAAAAAGTAGTTTCATTTTGATTGATTGACAACCATCATTTGAAATGTTCAGTAATAAAAGTTCTAGAATTTTAGTGGAAAGCAAATAATATTTCAGATGCTAGGAATCTGAAATAATGACTGAAATTGCTAGAAATTCTCAGCAGATGAGATGCCACAAGAGGAGGAAAAATAAATCATATTTCAGGTTGGTGATTCGTCCAAGTAGAAAAAGTTTGAAATTAAACTTACAAAGTTGCTAACAGTTGCAGAGCATGGGGAGTGTGGAGAAAGTAAATTGCCTGTAACAGGTGGAGGTCAACAGAGACTGAGTGGGAGTGGTGCTGAATATCGTGTTCTTACCGCTGAAACCTCAGGAGAACCTAAACTTGTGATAGTGAGGATTTTGTGTGCTTGCTTGGTTCCTTAGGTTTGGCATGGTCGTGGGGGGTGGAGGGGGTAGCGGGTATAATCTCCCACTGGCTATTAAGCGCTCCCAATGGAGTGCATTTTAAATAGCCTCTGACAATCAAGTCCAGATCCTGGCCCTCACATGTAGCTTAGCTACTAAGCCCAACGGAACAGTTTCTTCAGGCAGATGGGGCCTATCAGTTGAGATTGGCAGCTCATCTCAGAGAAGGAAAACTCTGATCTCAAACTTCCACTGCCTTGTGGCCATACCCACTCATGGGGAAGGCTTTGGATGTAAAATCTGAGGAAAACTGCGGAGCACGATTCCCTAATACAGTTCTACATTGGGATTAACTGGCAACTTCTGCAACATCACTGTTGCCAAACTATATCGATCTCTGTTTTCCCCTTGGATTTATCAGCTGTGTGGAGAGGGGCAGCTTGCTCTCCATATTATACTTCCCTGGCTTGAGTATTGACTGATTATAGACAGCTGAGACACCACAACCACGGTCAACCCCGAGCAATGGAGGTCTAGCAGATGCTTGCTTAGATTTGAGGAAATGTTTACTGAAATATGATTTTTCTCTTTATGTGGATTGGATGATCATGAATTTTTAAAACTTGCTTGTAATCCACATTTCGTACTCTATTCCAAACCTTTTTTTTATACCTGATAGCATTGTTGTACTTTGGAAAGTCTGATCCAGGCAAGACTTCCACAGTAAACATAGAACATAGAACAGTACAGGCCTTTAGGCCGATAATGTTCTACTGACCTTAAATACTCTAAAATCAATCTAACCCTTCCCTCCTACATACAGTGCCTATAAGAAGAATTCATCCCCCTTGGAAGTTTTCAAGTTTTGTTGTTTTACTACATTCAATCACAGTGGATTTCTTTGACACTAACCAACAGAAAAAGACTCTTTTGAGTCAAAGTGAAAACAGATATCTACAAAGTGATGTAAATTACTTACAAATATCAAACACTAATAATTGATTGCATAAGTATTCACCCCCTTCGAGTCATTACTTAGTAGATGTACATTTGGCAGCAATTACAACCTTGAGTCTGTGTGGATAGGTCTCTATCAGCTTTGCACATCTGGACACTGCAGTTTTTCCCCTCATTTTTCTTCATGTAACTGCTCAAATTCGGTCAGATTGCATAGGGATCGGGAGTGAACAGCTCTTTTCAAATTATCCTCAAAGTCTCTATTGGATTTTGGTCTGGTCTCTGACTTGGCTACTGCAGGAGATTAACTTTATTGTTTTTAAGCCATTCCTGTGTAGCTCCGACTTAATGCTTGGGGTCATTGTCTTGCTGGAAAACAAATCTTCTCCCAATCACAGTTGTGTTGCAGATGACAACTAGTTTCCCTCCTGGATTTCCCTGTATTTTGCTGCATTCATTTTACCCTCTATCTTCCCAACCCTTCCAGGGCCTGCTGCAGTGAAACATCCCCACAGCATGATGCAGCCACCACCATGCTTCATGGTGGGGATAGTGTGTTTTTGATGATGTGTGGCATTTGGCTTATGCCAAACATAGTGTTTAGTCTGATGGCCAAAAAGCTCAACTTTGATTTCATCAGACCACAGACCTTTCTTCCAGCTGACTTCAGTCTCCCACATGCCTTCTGGCAAACTCTAGCTGAGAATTCATGCAAGTTTTATTTTCAACAGTGGCTTTCTCTTTGCCACTCTCCCATAAAGCTGCAACGGGAGAAGCACCCGGGCAACAGTTGTTGTATGCACAGTCTCTCCCATCTCAGCCACTGAAGCTAGTAACTCCTTCAGAGTTGTCATAGGTCTCTTGGTGGCCTTCCTTACTCGTCCCGTTCTTGCACAGTCACTCAGTTTTTGAGGATGGCCTGCTCTAGGCAGATTTACTGCTGTGCCATATTCTTTCCATTTCTTGATGGTTGACTTGTCTGTACTGCAAGCCATATTCAGTGACTTAGAAATTTTCTTGTATCCATCTCTTGACTTGTGCTTTTCAATAACCTTTTCACAGATTTGCTTAGAGTGTTCTTTTGTATTCATTTTTGACAGGATACTGACTCACCAGCAGTTGGACCTTCCAGATACAGGTGTATTTTTACTACAATCAATTGAAACACCTTGACTGCACATGGTGATCTCAATTTAACTAATTATGTGAGTTCTAAGACCAATTGGCTGCACCAGTGATGATTTGGTGTGTCATATTGAAGGGGGTGAATACATAGGCAACCAATTATTTTCTGTTTTATATTTGTAATTCATTTAGATCACATTATAGAGTTCTGTTTTCACTTTGATACGTAAGAATCTTTTTCTGTTGATCAGTGTCAAAAATCCAAATTAAATCCACTGTGATTCAATGTTGTGAAACAATAAAACATGAAAATTTCCAGGGGTGGGGTGGGGTGGGTGAATACTTTCTATAGGGATTGTAATCCTCTATTTTCCTATCATCCATGTGCTTATTTAAAAGTTCCTTAACTGTCCCTAATGTATCTGCCGCTAACACCACTCCTGGCAGGGAGTTCTATGCACCCACCAGCTTCCGTGTAAAATACTTAACTCTGACATTCCCCCAATCACTTTAAAATTCTGCCCCCTCATATTAACCATTAACCCTGGGGATAAAATCTCTGGCTATTCACTCTATCTATGCCTCTTACCATCTTGTACCCCTCTATCAAGTCCCCACTCATTCTCCTTTCCTCCAAAAAGAGAAGCTCTAGCTTGCTCAATACTCAGCTCACAATCTCTTATTAAGGCGATCAAATGCCTGGTAATAACATTCACAGCCATTTCCCAGTCCAGTAATTCCGTCACCACTTCCAAATATTCAATCAACTTCAAGAAACAAGACTTACACACTGGCTTTCTCTGATCATCTAAATATTCATGATGTCCAGTAATATATGACACTTGTAAATTTCCAACTGCAGATGTTTGACTAGCTGGCCTGCAATTCCCCAGCCTCCCTCTCCTGCTACTCTGATATAGCTGTGACTTGCATAATGTTCCAACTGAAAAGAACAGTTGTCAAAACAAGACGACTTTCAAAGTTGTACAGAAGCTATCTCCAATATACTTAGCTCTTTCCTTTAACCCTGGAACAGAGCAAGTGGGGGTTACTCATTCCTCAGACCTATTATCTTTTACAGTGTTTCACTGCTTGTACTAATTCTGGTGAACACAACTGATTCAATGTTTCTGTGAAATATCAACTATTTTATCTGCTCTGCACTAGCCAGTCAATATTCAACATGCATAATTTCCTGAATTCCACTACCATAATTATTTGTTTTCAAAGTGCATACATTGCTTCTAAAACAATTGTTTAAAATAAGTTCTGATTTGAATAATCTTTGCAAATATATGGAAATATTCTTTTTGTAGGTTTCAGTTTTGCAATTTGTTCTTACACTGTGTTATTTTGCTAGGACCTGTCATGGTTTTGGGTTTGATATATTTTTAATGTTGTCATCTTTCTCTTGTTTAGTCATCTGTGACTGTTTTCTAGCAAATAGAACTTCTGCCCATTGGATAAATGAGGAATAAAATGGTTTACATCATATTAGACTCTTTTATAAACATCTCTAGCTATAATTTCACCTCTGAAACTACACTCAGTGGCCAATTTATTAGTTACCTCATGTACCTAATAAACTGTCCACTGAGTACCTGCTTGTAGTCTGCTGCTGTAACCCACCCACTCAAGGTTCAACATGTTAAGTACTCAGTGATGTTCTTCTGCACACCACTGTTATTTGAGTTACTTTCATTCTTCTTGTCAGCTTGAACCAGTCTGACTATTTTCAGTCTGGCCTCTCTCATTAACAAGTTTTTTGCCCACAGAAATGCCACTCACTGGATTTTTTTTTTTGCTTTTCACACCATTCCCTGTAAACGCTAGAGATTGTTGTGTATGAAAATCCCAGGAGATATCAGTTTCTGAGATATTAAGTCCACCCCATCTGACCCCAACCATCATTCCATGGTCAAAGTCACTTAGAACAGATTTCTTCCCCATTCTGATGGGGAAGAACAACACTGAACCTCATGACCATGTCTGCATGCCTTTATGCATTAAGTTGCTGCCACATGATTGACTGATTAGATATTAGATGTATTAGATAAGACCATAAACCATAAGAACTAGGAGTAGAATTAGGCCATTTGGTCCATCAAGTCTGCTCTGCAAGTTCATCATGGCTGATCTATTTTTCCTCTCAACTCTGTTCTCCTGCCTTCTCCCTGTAACCTTTAATGCCCTGATGAATCAAGAACCTATCAACCTCTGCCTCAAATACACCCAATGACTTGGCCTCCAAAGTCACCTGTGGCACTGGATTCCACAGATTCACCACCCTCTAACTAAAAATTCCTCATCTCTGTTCCAAATGGATGTCTCTCTATTCTCAGACTGTGCCTTTTGGCCCTAAGCACTCCACTAGAGGAAAGATCCTGTCCACATCTACTCTATTGAGGCCTTTCAACAGTTGATAGGTTTCAGTGAGATCCCTCCCCCATTCAATGAAATTCCAGTGAGTACAGGCCCAGAGCCATCAAATGCTCCTCTTGCCATGACCTTTTCATTCCCAGAATCGTTCTCGTGAACCTCCTCTGTACTCTCTCCGTCAGCTTATCTTTTCATAGAAACTCAAAACTGCTCATAGTACTCCAAGTGAGTCCTCCCCAGTGCCATATTAAGCCTCAGCATTACATCTTTGCTTTTATACTCCAGTCCTCTTGAAACGAATGCTACCATTGCATTTGCCTTCCTCACCACCAACATAAACTGCAAGTTAACCTTTAGAGAATCCTGCATGAGGAATCCCTAGTCCCTTTGCATCTTGAACTTTTGAATTTTCTGCCCATTTAGAAAATGTTCTATGGTTTTGTTTCTTCTACCTAAGTGCATGACCATACCTTTCTCAACACTATATTCCACCTGTCACTTCATTGCTCATTCCTCTAATCTGTCTTAGTCCTTCTGCAGTCTCCCCGCTTCCTCAACACTACACGCCCCTTCACCAATATATATTTGTATCATCCCCAATGCCATCATTGATGTATAACGTAAATGATTGGTCTCAACACCAATCCTTGCAGAACATAACTAGTCACTGGCAGTCAACTAGAAAAAGCCCAATTTATTGCTATTCTTTGCCTCCTGCTAATCAACCAATCCTGTAATACCATGGACCCTTACCTTGTTAAACATGTTCATGTGCTGCTCCTTGTTAAAGGGCTTCCGAAAGTCCAATTCACAACATCCACTGATTCTCCTTCATCTATCCTACATGATATTTCCTCTAAGAATTCCACCAAATTTGTTTAGCAAGATTTTCTCTGAAGGAAGCCATTCTGACTTTGGCCTATTTTATCATGTGCCTACAAATATCCTGAGACCTCATCCTTCACAATCAACTCCAACATCTTCTCAACCACTGAGGTCAGGCAATGTGGCCAATAAATTCCTTTATTATGCCTCTAACCCTTCTTAAAGAGTGGTGTGACATTTTCAAATTTCCAGCTCTCCATTTCCACATGATTCTTGAAGTGAGTGACCTATATAGAACTGAAGACACACAATATATAAAATAAGGTAGATGATCTTGTAACACTGTTAGAGATTGGCAGGTATGACATGGTGGGCATTACTGAGTCATGATTGATAGAAGGTCACAGTTGCGATGAAATCAAATCCTTAGAAAGATGTGAAATGGGATTAGAAGTTGTAGAATCCTTGTAAATAGAGTTAAGAAACCGCAAGGATAAAATACACTGTTGGGAGTTATATACAGGCCTCCAAACAGTAGCCAGGATGTGGGCTACAAATTACAATGGGAGAAAGAAAATGGATATCAAAAGGGCAATGTTATGGTAGTCATGGAGGATTTCATTGTGCAGGTGGAATGGGAAAGTCAGGTTGTTGCTGGATCCCGAGAGAGAATTTGCACAATTCCCATGAAATGGCTTTTCAGAGCAGCTTGCGGTTGAGCCCACTAGGGGAAATGCTATTCTGGATTGGGTGTTGCGTAATGATCTTTGAAGACAGCTACCATCAGTCTCTACACCCTGAAAAGACTACTTAAAGTATTAGTCAGTTCCAGAAGATAAAAGAAGCATTTGAAAAGAGTTGCACACTCAAGTCATTTGCCAAGAAACCTAAATATGATCTTTATAGTGGTCTCAATGCTTCATATAACATTTCCAAAATGATAGCAAGGTCAAATATTAGTAATGCCTACTATATCAGAAGTGTTCACCACTGTTCTTTAAATGCACAGAGCTAAAATAAAAAACAGAATTTGGGATACAACTGGACAAGTCAACTGTGCGAGACAATTGCTAATGGCATACATACGGTTTATCAAAATTGGAAAAGTTTATTAAGTGATTCTCTTTTGTAAATGTTACCAACAAATATCAAACAGAGAATCAATCTACAACAAGCTCAAAATGTATATTGAGGATAAAAATATTCCAATTAGGAACACGATTTCTTGGGGAGCACCATATATGACAGATTGCCATGCTTGTTTAGTGGCATTTATGGAAAAACAAAATTCCAAGTCTGTTTGCAAACCATTGTGTAATTCATTGTCAACATCTCGCAGGCAAAAACCTCAGCCAGTGACACTTTTCAAGCATAACTCTTGTAATATCTGCTATCAACAATATTTAAGCTCCTCCATTAAACAGCAGAATATTTCACCAGTAAATGCTAAATTAACGATGAAGAGTTTTAATGCTTGCTTCTTCACACTGAAGTGCATTGGCTGTTAAAAGGCTGCTGCTTAAAAAGTTTCTTTGATCTTTTTGACACTGTGGTTGAAGTTTTGCTCAAAATTGACAAGAGCTTAGGAAACAAATTGAACTTCTACATGGAGATGTGGGATACCTAACAGATCTATATGACAAAATGAACATTCTCAATATGAAACTGCAGGGTAAGAATTTCAAAAAAAGTGCAGTGTCCACTTTTATTGGAAAGTTGCAAATACACAAGCAAGACATTGGTAGAAGAATGTTCTATCCTCCTCCCTTGTTGAAAGAGGCTTCAGTGCAAAAAACAGAAACTGTTTGGACATTGTTATGCATGGGGACTTGAGGCTTTTGCTGTCACAACTTGAACCAGATATTTCAGCTCTTGCTAAAAACCATCAAGCTCAATGACCACATTGATATCAAAGCTGCTGTACAGTGCACAGGTACTGTGTAAGGTAGGTTTAAATAAAAAATTAGAGCAGAATCATTTTTTTCATGTTAGAATTTGGTAGGCATGTCTTTACACTATGGGGGCATTGGAAAGTATATTGTGCCTAAGGGGCGTGGCAAGTATGAAGGTGCTTTGTGGGGGGGGGGGTGTATTGGCAAGTATGAAAGTGCTTTAGGGGAGCGCTAGGATAAAAAAGGTTGGGAAACACTGATGAACCAGAATCAACACCATAGATTTTAAGCTAGCTTTGTACATTGCCTATGATTTGGTATGCACAATTATTTCAAACATTTCCCAATTTGTATCAACTTCCCTAGAGTTTAGTTGATTGGTATTAAAAAAAGATTCTGGAGTTATGTGAATATAGCAGATATTAATTCAAACAGGAACCAGTCCTTATTATAAATTCAAATACGTTTAGGAAGCTTGCAGTTAGCTTCAGTTTTTGTTGTAAATTGCAAGCAGTAAACTCAAGTTAAAAGCCCAAAGACTAAGAGATATGATTTGCAAAATGGTGACCATGAGATATTTGCATATGCAAGAGCCAAACATCAAGACAATGGGGTTGTGCTAATTGGCTTGCATCAAGCCAGGCAACATGGCCTAGCTATTTGCACCATTGTGACTGAGTTCAAGCTGGCAGGCCAGATGGATGTTGTGTACCTATGATATTTGTTTCCTTAGAGACAGTCCTTGCAACATTAATTCTGGGCATCTGGGATTTCAGTTCCCAGAAGTTTTTTGGATTATTAGTATGAATTACTTTGTAACAAAGGTGTTTGAACATTCAGAAGTCTCTGTCACTGTAGATATGTAACTTTAAGGAAGCATTGTCAATCCAAAATATTGAAGGAAACAATGTCACTGTAACTATTGAAATTGAATTGTATCAGCTAGTGTTACCTTTGATCTTAAGTGTATAAAAATGTGATGTAGCTTTGGGTTCGTGAGCCTCGACCGAGAGTGCCTCCAGAATGATGCCTGCTTGTTGTGCTGAATAACAGCTTCTATATCACCAGCTTCACTGTCTCTCCCCCAGTGTCTTTGTTCACAGTTACAATATTGGTTTTCATTTCTTGTGTTGAAACTGGAGAATTAATGCTGTTCAAAGCAATTATGCCTTTCGGGTTGTGAAAAATTAATGAAGGCCCCATACAGCGTTCTGTGGTGGGATGTGAATCCTCCGGCATTAAGGTAAGTAATTAAAATGGTTCTTATATAGTTACCTAGCATTTAAAGTGGATTACCTTTGCTATTTGAAATAGTCATCTTTTGCACTTGGTCCTTTCAAGAATACTTTAAATTTAAGCATACCTAATAACACACCTCTGTTGATTTTTAAATGAAATATCTGCAACTGCAGATTAAACATCTGAAAAGCTTCATCACAGCTGAATTCAAAATATCTATGATAATAAAAGGCTTGAGTCTAAAACTGATATTTCACTGAGGGAAATAGAAGGTCCAAAGAGTTCCACAACATCTATAGGGTACATCTCAGAACCCTCATGAATACTAAAGATACATAACTTATATGTAGTATATTCATTTTGAAATTGAAAAAAACATGGAAGGTTTGGAGAGGTGCAGAAGTGATTTACCGGGATGTTGCCTGGACTGAAGCATATTAGTTATCAGGAGAAGTTGGACAAATAGTCCTCTCTAGAGCATTGGAGGCTGTAAAGCCACCTGACAGAAGTAAGTAAAATTATGAGAGGGGCAGATAGGGGAAAAAGCCAGGGTCTTTTTCCTGAGGGCAGAAGTGTCAAATACTTAAAGTCACAAGTTTAAAGTGAGGGTGGGGGAAAGTTAATGGAGATTTGTAAGGCAACTTTTTTTACTGGTAAATGCCTGGGACGTGCTGCTAAGGGAGCTGGTAAACACAAATATGATAAAAATATTCAAAAAGGCATTTAGGCAGACAGTGAACAGGCAGTGAATAGAGGGATATGGACCAAGTTAAGGCAGATGGGAATCACTTAGACTGGAATGATGATCAACAAAGACCTGATGCGGCAAAGACTTTTTCTGTTCTGATTTTTACTTTTCTATGTCCCTTGTTCTAACGTGGGCTTCACATTTGAAAGAAAATATATGTTTTTGCATATCTGAAGTTATTTAGATCATTTTTAACTTTGCTGCTAAAGTTGTTAGAAAGCCCAGTACTCTTCCTGTTTAGGTAGGTAGTGAGGAGACTTTAATTAAATAATTACAGTCTCCACTGTGTAAGCGTTCCCACAACTCTGCTGAGTAGGGAGTTGCAGCTCTTTAACCCAGAAACAAAGACATGAGGTGCATGTACGGCTTCGAGAGAAATGTGGAAAACTTTCACAAACCCATTCAGTCTGCTGAGGGCTAGATCTGTGACATTTAAGACTGGTGACCCAGGCCTACACAAGAAAACCAGGTATGATTTGCAGAGGGCTATTTCAAGGTCAAGAAACAATCTTGAGAGAGGTTGGAGGTGTCATCAGATGCACATCAACTCTGGCAAGGTTTGCAGTACATTATTTCCTACAAAGCAAAACCCAACATCACGAATGGCAGTGATGCTTCACTACCCGATGAGCTCAATGCTTTTTATGCACACTTAGAAAGGGAGAATAAAACTTCAGCTATGAAGATCCCTGCAGAATCTGGTGACCCTGTGATCTCTGTTTCTGAGGCCAATGTCAAGCTGTCTTTCATGAGGGTGGACCCTCACAAGGTGGAAGAGCCTGATGGAGTACCTGGTAAGGCTTTGAAAATCTGTGCCAACCAACTGGCGGGGGTATACAAAGATGTTTTCAATCTCTTATTACTACCATCGGAAGTTCCCACCTGCTACAAAAGGGCAACAATTATGCCAGCGCCAAAAAAAAGATGTGCGAGCTGCCTTAACGACTATCGTCCAGTAGCACTTACATCTATGTTGCTGAAATGCTTTGAGGTGTAGGTCATGGCTAGAATTGAAGAGCGTGTTTGTCTCAGGAAGGACCTGGACCCACTGTAGTTTGCCTGTCACAATAGGTCTACAGCAGATGCAATCAATCTCAATGGCTCTTGGATCATCTGGACAAAAGAAATACCCATGTCAAGATGCTGTTTATTGATTAGAGCTCAGCATTTAACATCATCATTCCTACAGTCCTGATCAAAAACCTACAGAACCTGGGCCTCTGTACCCGCCTCTGCAATTGGATCCTCAACTTACTAACCAGAAGACCACAATCTGTGCAGATTGGAAGTAACATCCCCACCCCTCTGACAGTTAACACTGGTGCACCATAGGAATGTGTGCTTAGCCCACTGTTCTGCTCCCTCTACAACCATGACCATGTGGCTAGACATAGCTCAATACCATCTATATATTTGCTGATAATACAATCATTGTTGGCAGAATCTCAGGTGGTGACGAAAGGGCTTACAGGAGCAAGATATACCAGCTAGTTGAGTGGTGAAACTTGCACTCAAAGTCAGCAAGGCCAAAGAGATGATTGTAGACTTCAGAAAGAGTAAAACAAAGGAACACAAACCAAATCTCATAGAGGGATCAGAAATGGAAAGAGTGAGCAAATTCAAGTTGCTGGGTGTCAATATCTCTGAGGACCTAACCTGGACACAGCATATCGATCCAGCTATAAAGAAAGCAAGACAGCAGCTATATTTCAGTAGGAGTTTGAGGAGATTTGGTTTGTCAACTCAAACACTCAAAAACTTCTACAAATGTGCCGTGGAGAGCATTTTGACTGGCTGTTTCAATGTCTAGTTCTGGTAGGGGAGGGGGGTGCCCTACTGCACAAGATAGAAGTTGCAGAAACTTGTAAAATTAAGTCAGTTCCATCATGGGTACTAGCCTCCATAGTATCCAAGACATCTTCAAGGAATGGTGATTTAGGAGGAGGGTGTCCTTCATTAAGGACCCCCACCACCCAGGACATGCCCCCTTCTCATTGTTACCATCAGGTAGGAGGTACAGAAGCCTGAAACCACACACTCAGCAATTCAGGAACAGCTTCTTCCCCTCTGCCATCCGATTCCTAAACAGAGATTGAACCCATGAATACTACCCCACTACTTTTTGTTTCAGTTTTTTTGCACTACTTATTTTAACTTAACTATTTAATAGGTATATATATATTCTTGTTGTAATTCAGTTTTTTTCCTCTATATTTATTTATCATGTATTTCATTGTACTGCTGTCATAAATTTAGCAAATGTTACGAGATATACCAGTGATATTAAACCTGATTCTGATTCTGATTCAGTTGCTGCTATTGTCTTTCCAGGGGGTGAAAGAAATATTATCAGTGATCTAATGCTTTCTAGGAGTGACCATCACCAATAGCCGATCTTGGTCCATCCACAGAGACGAGAAAGCTCACCAATGCTTCTACTTCTCTACTTTGTCAGGAGGTTAAAGAAATCTGTCAACGCTCCAAAGGGACAGCAGAGTTGTGTAGCAATTCTTTACAGTATGCCAGCTGTAAGATTGGGATTCAATTCTTGCCGATGTCTGTGAAAAGATAGTACATTTTCTCCATGACCACTTGGGTTTCTTCTAGGTGCTCTGGTTTCCTCCCATATTCCAAAGACCTAAAAGTGGGGTATGTAAAAGTGTGGACATGCTACGTTAATGCTGGAAGCATTGCCACACAGCACAGCACAAGACAAGTGACACATTTCACTGAATGTTTTGATGAACATTTTGCAAATACAGCCAATCTATAATTGACCCTAACCAATTTTTTCTGGTACACCACAGAAAGCATCACTGTTTGATATTATCCCACCCCACCTCCCACCACATATAGATATGTGAAAGAGTCCAGGGAATGTGGTTTGGATAACATAAAATGGGATCAGTGTATTTGAATTTCACAGCTCCCACAAAGGGATTCAAACTTGCATTTCTGGATTAATACTACAGAATTTTGTTTTATTCTAGTAATGTAATTCCTATGCTACCTTAGCTTGCAATTAAATTAGCCACTTCTGAACAAAGACTATAGGAAAACAACAGCTGATAACATAAGCACTAGTTCCTGCTAGTACAGATAGCCAGTAATTATAGTCAGCCTGATCTTCACAGACAGCCAATTCCTAGCAGCTTTAATGCAGTCAAAAGCCAATTCATTTGCAGGTTCCATCACTGATAGTCAGCCACTGGGCAAGAACTGAACATGAGGAATGATAACACTGCAAGATATCTAAAAGACAGGTGCTTAAGGGGATATACCAGGGTGATTAATTGATTTTGAGAGCAATGTAGTAAAATATTACTTGTAAAATTGGTATGGAAAGTTTTGTGCTAATTTTATTTTATTGCACTGAGGCCAAGAAGATGTTGCCTTGCTCAGCAGTAGGTGGAAGGTAAGATGAGGAGTTGTCTGCGAATAGGAACTTGAAACTGCAAGCTCCGGGATCCCTCATGATTCCAATCCTTCACTGTCCATTGTGGAGCAGATGGAGAGTGCAGTCTCCCCCCAGTGGTGAGGTTGTGCAGAACCCAGTTGAAATTGCCAACTATTTCCTGAACTCTGCAGGATTTCTTCACCAGTCCAAAGAATGAAAGCTATTTTTGAGCATCCCAAGGATTGCCCTTTGACATTCTGTATGAAGCATGCTTATCATGTGCATGCTCTTCACAAGAAGAATTGTTAGTGAATAGCTAATGTTGCCAAATGACCAATCTTTAACTTGCTGTGGTGGTTCAACATGCTTGATCCAGAATACTAGATTTCACTCCCTTTTTATTTGTTAAACATGTGGTCCACATAACATGAATGGCCATTCTCATTTCCTGAAAGAGTGCAAAAAGAGATCATAGAAGCGGATCCACACGGATACCAGATCACACACTAATCTGCCTTTGTTGCCAGTGGCTTCCTAAAGAGTTGAGAAGCAATCAGCACTTGAACAGTCACTCCCACTACAGCCACAGTTCTACTGCACAAATGCCTGCTAAAGTGATCGGGGGAGGGGGTGGGGGTGGGGGTGGTGAAGAGATAGTGGAAGGAGGCAACAAAGAGACTGGCAGAGTGATGTCCTGTGTGAATGGGCATTGAACCAGCCCAATTACCTACTATGTCTCAAAGGGTCCTGAGTCATTGGGTTGGTCAAAGTATCAGTGATCAAGGCCTGTAGTGCAGAACAATTCAAAAATATGCAGTGACGAATTCACTTTAATGTTAACTAGTGGACCAAGATGGTGCACTGTGCAAGTCATCAGTATGGACCTAATGATTGCTGTCTCCTTCCAGACCATTGTGTGATGCACTCCTAGTTCCTTTCTGAAGTATCAATGAAGACTGTAGCTCTCCGGGTTGCTTCAGCCTCCGCCATCAATGGAGGCTAAGCAACTTCTGGCATCATTAGGTGTGTGACTGATGAAGTACAAAGAAAATCCATACTAAAGAGTGCATGCAAATGCCCAGACCAAATTCACGAAGATAGCTAGTGTGACTTATTGTACAGAGAACAGCTTTTATATGTGATTTGTACTTTAAACTGTGAATGCATCCAATTTCTATGCACATGACTGCGGTCAGTCATGACTCCTTGTTGACGTGTTCATATGAGGCACCTATAAAGTGACCTGTGTTCAGCCAATGGCACATCACCACGTTGTGAGATAGGCAACTGTGGTGAGCCCAAGAGTTCTGTCTGCCGACTGACGGGAAAGAATGTGGTATAGTTAGCTGGCTTTGAAGGGTCTCAGTCATCTTGCTCATAATCAATGGCAAACTGTAATGTATCACAAATAACAAAAGCTCCAGTCTGTAAAGAGCCAGATCTAAAAAAACTCATACGAAGTTCCCTGTCTCCGACAATGATTTTTAAAACTTACTAAAATATGCACCCAGTTTATGAAATGGTTGCGTATTTGATCGTACAAATCCTAAAATTCACTAAAAATACCACCAATTTACAAAATGGTGGTTCTATTGTTTGATTTTACAAAACATTTTTATAGAAAGAGCAGTTTTACTGAAATAAAAATTAATTTGGATGAGACATTTCACATTTCCAGCTCAGAAACTAATTGAAGAACTGACTGCACTGATCTCTTTTTAACCCCAGTTCCAAGGCAGTTTAACAAATTTGATTTGAGATGAACCGCAAGCATCAGTTTTTGTGACTGAAAACATAACTATGAGATTCATGCATTAATTGCCTGGCTATTAAGGTCAAAACAAAATCATATTTGTGTAACTGCATGCAGTTCACAAAGTCAGAGCAAATAAACAAGATGTACGTGGAATGATACCAAAATGAAAGAGGCAGTGTATATATCATTGCCAAGATAAAGAGCAAAGTGAACTATTGTGACAGGCACAGTTTAAAACCCATCAAAGGGTGAAATCCTGCCAAACACAAGATATTAAAATGAGTTTCAACATGATTATATGCTGCATACCGGTTTCATTTAAATTTTAAATTAACTGCTGTTTATTACAACACTTTACAACAAATTAATTGTGCCACTGGCTGACTGCTTCTTCATTACAAACAGGAGCAGGAGCACATCAATTTTTAACTAACAGACTAGCTGTTATAAATTACATTTTAACTTGCAATAGAAAATAGAAGGAATTTAATATGAAATATTCTATCAATAAAGTGTGCACGGTGTGTGTTTTTAAAAAAATCACAGTTAATGGAAATAATGCAGTGAAATGGAAGATGCTAGCAATATGCAACGATCTTCAGAAAAGCAGTGGGGGTGAGCTAGATGTTCCCCAAGGTGGCCATTCCTGTTTGAACGTGACTGAACACAGTTAATAACCATTATTCTAGCTGGAAGTGATGACTTTCACACAGTCAATTTTCATAGACTGAGCACTGGTCAATTAGGAATTTATAATATTAAAATTCAAATACTTGCAGACTACAAATTGCTCTGCTCTTTACCCTAGCATACATCAGGACCTTTTATTGTAAGCCTCAAAGACAACTGACATTCAATGAGAAATCCTGAAATTCTTCTAAGCTGACAGGTAACATTCCTGAACTCTGTGAATGAAAATTATTAGAAGATTAATTCAGTGATCCTAGATATGAGCGTGGTTTCAACGGCTATACTTTAAGCAGAAATGATAGGATCCTATTCTGTCAGTTTGCTGCTCCAGTGCCAACACCATCATTCTTGACAGAGCTCCTCCTCTTGAGTCAGGTGGCTAAGTATCCAGCTATGGCATGCATTCACATTAGGATTGCCAACCCTCAAGGGTTCTCGTGGAGTTTCCTGAAGTTAAAAGATAATCTCCACAGCACTGCTGCAAGCAAGCCAGCAGGAAAATCACAGTGGCATTACATAATCGTGTTTTCTGCTTCCTTGAAGATCCTTGCAAATTGTTAGTATCTCTCATTCAAATGTGTTATTTCCATTAAATGTGCTTTCTACACATAAAAAAGACATCAAACAAGCTTTATTCATAAAATATTTCAAACATTTTAAAGAATAGATGAAAAAAAATGTTCAATTTGCCATCGAGATTATGCTAATATATGAGAAGGCCTATGTAATAACTAATGTGTGCCACAGCAATATCTCCCCCATGGTGGTAAGCAGCAGTTAGAGGAACAATGGAGGATTTGAAGTTCACCTTAATGATGGAGATGTTTTAAAATTTGTTTCCATATTTCCTGATAGGGAAGTATCCTGGGAGAGCCAATCCCATTATTAGAACACAGGATGAAAGATAGATGGTGGGGAGAGTGGAGCGGGTTGGTGGGGGGCAGAAATAAGGCATTGTTTGTGGATGAGGTCTCAGATATCACAGGGGAAGGAAATGGCCATTGAATTTATTTGGTTGCCTCTCAAAGTCCCCATCCTGAGAAGTGAAAACAGGTAAGGCCAGCCAACAAGACTCTGGTGGAGCTGTACAGGCCAATCCCCTGTACAGTGGTTATAAAGGATTACAAAAACATTAATGAACTCCAACTATACCATTGACTTTGGATGATGAAGATGAGAGGTCACCACTGGGAGCTAAGGGCCCAAGAGGAAGAAGAAGAAGAAGGAGGATTTCATTGGTAAGGTGGGACAGTCATCACAGAGCAGATCGAGGGACATCATGACTGTAATGAACACTGTGGGTTTGGGATCTGACATGGCAGTGCTTTTGCATGGGTTGGCCACTCACACAAATTCAGGCTTATGTGGTGCTCTCACCACATGGAAGTGCCCACAGTCACTGAACCCTGGCCCCATTGTCAGTCCTTCTTACCTGACGGATCCAACTTCCATGCTTTCCATTTGGTACCCGGTCTATTGTCATGTTTGACAGGAGCATGGGAACCACAGCAGCAAGCCAGGGACTGAGAAAGGTAGATTTCATGACCAGTTTGTCTATAAGGAAGGACAGCCAAGAGCAACATAACAAACACAATGAGAAAGACCGGTGTTTATTTTAATGCTACGAGTATCAAAGATGAGGATGATGAGATTAGATTATACTACAGAACAGCCAATAGAGGTTCCCAACCTGGGGTCCATGAGCCCCTAGCATAGTGGCATTGGTCCATGGCATGAGAAAAGGTTGGGAAGCTTTTCAATAGATGCTGAAACACTAAGGGAAAGTTGTTAATGAGAGAGGTGAGAGGAGAATGGCCAGTCTGGTCTAAGTTAACAGTAAACACGGATATCCACCCATTACAACAGTGGTGTGCAAAGGAACATTTCTGAGTGCACACCACGTCAATCATTGAAATGGATGGGCTGCAGCTGCAGAAGAGCACATCAGATTCTACTCCAGTACCTACTAAGTGGCTATAGTGTATATATATACCTAAATAGGTGAGTCAGTAAATTTGCAGATTATACAAAAGATTGGTGGTGTTGTGGATAGTGTAGAAGTCTGGTAAAAGATACAGTGCCTTATAGATGAATTGCTGATCTGGGCAGGGAAATGGTAGATGGAATTTAGTCCTGCCAAGTATGAGGTGTTGCACTTTAGGAGATCGAATGTAAGGGGAGTGTACACAATTAATGGCAGGACTGTCAAAGGCATTGACATAGAGAGAGGGATATTGGGGTCTAAGCCAATAACTCCCTGAAAGTGGCTAAACAGGTTGATGCGTGGTAAATAAGGCAAATGGCATACTTACCTTTATTAGTCGAGGTATTGAGTTCAGGAGCTACAAAGTCATGTTGCAGTTTTTTTTAAAACTCTGGTTGTTACATCTGGAGTACTTCAATTCAGATTGCCCATTATTGGGAGGAAATGGAGGTGTTAGCGAGGGTACTGAAGAGGTTTATTAAAATGCTGCTGGGATTACAGAGCACGTGATGCAAGGAGAAGTTGGATAGTTTTGGTTGGTTTCTCTGGAGTGATAGAGATTGGGGGAAGATCTGATATTAGGTTATAATATTATGAGAGCCATAGCAAGAATAGATGGCTGGCATCTTTATCCCAGGACTGATATTTTTAATACCAAAGGGCATTCATTCAAGGTGGATGAAAGGAGACATGTGGGACAATTTTTATTTTTACACAGAACTGGTGGGTGCATCACAACATCCCTCATTAAACTCTGTGTTTCAAACTAATCAAGACGTTTCTCTGTCTGACAATGAGTTGAAGCTACGTGGAGAAGGAGAAAACCAGTAGAGTTTACAGCTCCATAAATAAATAGAATGATTTCAAATTAAAGTTCTACTTCAAAACATCCACCATTCTCCTTGTACCTAAAAAGACCAAGGTAACATGTCTGAACGATTGGCATCCTGTCACACTCACCTCAATAATAAGCAAATGACTTGAGAGGCTGGTCAGGGATTACATCTGCAGCATGCTGCCACCCAAACTGGACCCGTACAATTCGCCTGCTGACACAACCCATTGACAGACGAAGCGATAGCCACTGCTCTACTCATCGTCCACACACATCTGGAGAAGAAGGATGCTTATGTGAGAATGCTGCTCTTGGGCTACAGTTCAGCATTCAACACCATAATTCCCTCCAGGCTCAACAAGAAGCTCAGAGACCTCGGCCTTCACCCTGCCTTGTGTAGCTGGATCCTGGACATCCTGTCAGGTTGCCAGCAGGTGGTAAGAATGGGCCTCCTCACCTCTGCTCCTCTGACCCTCAACACAGGTGACCCTCAAGGCTGTGTCCTTAGGCCCCTCCTTTGCTCTCTGTATACTCATCACAGTGTCACCACCCATAGCTCCAATCTGCTAAATAAATTTGCCGATGATACTACATTGATTGTCCTTATCTCAAACAATAACGAGGCAGCCTACAGAGAAGTCATCACTCTGACACAGAGATGTCAAGAAAACAACCTCTCCCTCAATGTCACAAAAACAAAGCAGCTAGTTGTGGACTATGGGAGGAATGGAGACAGGCTAACCCCTATTGACATCAATGGATCTGGGGTTGAAAGTGTGAACAGCTTTAAATTCCTCAGCATTCACATCACCGGGGATCTCACATGGTCTATACGTACCAGTTATGTGGTGAAAAAAGCACCACAGCACCTCTTTCACCTCAAACGGTTGAAGAAATTTAGTATGGGCCCCCAAATCCTAAGGACTTTCTACAGCGGAACAATTGAGAGCATCCTGACTGACTGTATCACTGCCTGGTGTGGGAACTGTACTTCTCTCAATCACAGGACTCTGCAGAGAGTGGTGCAGACAGCCCAGTGCATCTGTAGTTGTGAACTTCTCACTATTCAGGACATTTACATTGACAGGTGTGTAAAAATGGCCTGAAGGATCATTGGGGACCTGAGTCACCCCAACCACAAACTGTTTCAGCTGCTACCATCCGGGAAATGGTACCGTAGCATAAAAGCCAGGACTAACAGACTCTGGGACAGCTTCTTCCACCAGGCCATCAGACTGATTAATTCATGCTGATGCAATTGTATTTCTATGTTGTATTGACTGTCATGTTGTACATACTATTTATTATAAATTACTATAAATTGCACATTGCACATTTAGACGGAGATGTAACGTAAATTTTTACTCCTCATGTATATGAAGGACATGAGTAATAAAGTCAATTCAAATCAATAGTTATTGTAAAGCAAGGATATTTACATATACTACATATTTCTTATTTCACCAGCAAAATGCAATCAATATGGAGAATAGGAACAATGGCTACAAAGGGTACTAAGCAGGTGACTTGTCCTGACTGATTTCACAGAAGAAAACTGATAGGAAATCTGGAACAAGCAGACGCGCATTAAATGTGACCATCTAAAAGATGCAGTCATCAATTTCCTGTTCTTGTTCACCATTCTCCACTCTCACCTGCAGACATTAGTGAACTGACAAGATATCTGGATGCATATCAACCAAAACATCTTGAAAATGTTCTTTTTCACTGTATGTCAGTACATGTGACAATAGCAAACCAATATCAGTACTCTGTTCCAGGTATAAATATATTTTAGAAATATGTTTTGATAAATAAGCACTCCAGGCTGGAAGCAATTTTATTTCTAAGTAGATTGTAATAAATATTTCAAATTTCATTCTTGTTTGATATATATTTAAAAAATAATGATAATTCAGCCTCTACCTTAATTGTATGTGCATATTCTAATATTTATTTCATGCTCCACTAAATATTTAAAAAGTTAGTTCTTGATGTGTTGCTGTGAGAATCCTTCACTGCAATTGGCTGCCTGGCCTGCTTGATGGACATCAGAGATTGGATAGTAAACAATGTCAGAAAGTATCACCCTCACGGCAAGGACATCACTGGCTTTATTCAATATTGATTGTGACGGTGGTTTCCATGGTCACTGAGCCAATATAATTGGAATTCTTATTACCAGTTCTGTACATCATCCCAATTCACTCATTATTTTTGAGATCTCATCACAACCCTTGCAGAGGCAACAAATCACACAACAAGTAAGAAAACCAATTATGTTTAAAATTGTAGGCACTATTATGGCCAGCATGATTGTTGAGGGGGTTGCCCAACCAGCTCCTTCACCTGGAAATGTTATTAAGTTAGGTTCAATAAGTTCAGATTTGGATTCATTTGTTTATCACACATACAGTGAAACATTCATTGCTGTTTGCACTAACAAAAAACACAGCATAAGGATGTGCTGTGGACAGCCCACAAGTGTTGTCACACATTCCAGTGCCAACATAGTATGTCCAGAATGTTCAGCAGAACAATACAAGCAATAACAACAACAGCATCAACACAACCAAACTTAAAACAGCAGCAAAATAGGCCCCTTTCCTCCCTCCTATTCACCCACCCACACACTTACACACACACGGACAATGTTCCAACCCCAGGACCAGCCACCTGCAGTCTCCCAACCTCCAGTCCCAGGCCTGAGCTCAAAGATATCGGACTTCTGACCAAGGGTCTTCAATCATCAGGCTTTGACTTCCGGACCCACCGATCTGCGGGCTTCGACCTTTGGGCCTCGACTTCTGGACTCACAATTTCAGTATTCCCCGCAGAACATGCTGATCAAGGGCCTGAACTCCAGTCTCCAATCCCGGGACTTGCTGAGTAACATAACTTTGGGTTACATGACTTTAATGCCTTTATCTGAGAACAATTCACAAAACTTTGTGAGGAAGGTGCCGGATAAATATATTCCAATAAAGAAAAAATATGCAAATAGCAAACTAGTACAACCGTGGCTGACAAGGGAAGACAAAGCAAAACAATGTAAAAGTAAAAGACAGGGACTACAACAACAGGAAAATTAGAGGGAAGACAGAGCATTGGGAAGCTTTTAAAATCCCACAGGGAGCAACAAAAGGAATCGTTAGGAGGGAAAAGATGAAATATGAAAGCAAGCTAGCAAATAATATCAAAGTGGATAGTAAAGCTTTTTCAAGTAAGTAAAAAATAAAGAGAGGTGAGAGTGGCTATGGGATCACTAGAAAATGAGACAAGAGAAATAATAATCGGGAACAAGGAGATGGCAGATGTACTAAATGTGTATTTTGCATCAGTCTTCACTGTGGAAGACACCAGCAGTGTGTCTGATGTTGAAGGGTGTGAGGGAAGAGAAGTAAGTGCAGTTACTATTACAAGGGAGAAGGTGCTCAAAAAACTGAAAGACCTAAAGGCACACAAGTCACCCTGATCAGATGAACTGCATCCTAGGGTTCTGAAAGAGGTAGCATTAGAGATTGTGGAGGCATTAGTAATGATCTTTTGAAACTCCTTGGACTCTGGCATGGCGCCAGGGGACTGGGAAATTGCAAATGTCACTCCACTCTTTAAAAAAGGAGGAAGGCGGCAGAATGGAAATTATAGACCAGTTAGCCTGACCTCAGTGGTTGGGAAGACGTTGGTGTCAATTGTTAAGGATGAGGTGATGGAGTACTTGGTGACACAGAACAAGATAGGACAAAGTCAGCATGGTTTCCTTAAGGAAACATTTTGCCTGATGAACCTGTTGGAATTCTTTGAGAAGATTACAAGTAGGATAGATAAAGGGGATGTAGTGGGTTTTGTACATTTGGACTTTCAGAAAGTCTTTGACAAGGTGCCACACATGAGGCTGCTTACCAAGTTAAGAACCCATTGTATCACAGGAAACTTACTGACATGGTTAGAACACTGGCTAATTGGCAGGAGGCAGCGAGTTGGAGTAAAAGGATCCTAGTCTGGTTAGCTGCCACTGACTAGTGGTGTACTGCAAGGGTCGGTGTTCGGACCGTTTCTTTTTAAGCTGTATATCACTGATACAGATGATGGAATAGAAGGCTTTGTTGCCAAGTCTTCAAGTGATGTAATGATTGGTGGAGCAACAGGTAGCGTTGAGGAAACAGGTAGGCTGCAGAACGACTTAGAAAGATTAGGAGAGTGACAAATGAAATATAAAGTTGGGAAATGCATGGTCATGCACTTTGATTATAGAAATAAATATGCAGACTATTTTCTAAATGGGAAGAAAAATCTTAAAATCTGAGATGCAAAGGGTCTTGGTAGTCCTTGAGCATAACACCTTGAAGTTTAACTTACAGTTTGAGTTGGTGGTGAAGGCAAATGAAATGTTAGCATTCATTTCAAGAGGTCTAGAATACAAGAGCAGTGATGTGATGCTGAGGCTTTATAAGGCACTGGTGAGGCCTCACCTTGAGTACCGTGAACAGTTTTGGGCTTCTCATTGCAAAAAAGATGTGTTGGCATTGGAGAGGGTTCAAAGGAGGTTCACAAGGATGATTCTGGAAATGAAAGGATTATCATATGAGGAACTTTTGATAACTTTGGGTCTGTACTCGCTGGAATTTAGAAGGATGAGGGGGGATCTCATTGAAACCTTTCAAATATTGAAAGGATGTTTCCCATGGTGGGGGAGTCTAGGACAAGAGGGTGCAGCCTCAGGATAGAGGGGCGTCCATTTAAAACAGAGATGCGGAGAAATTTATTTAGCCAGAGGGAGGTGAATTTATGGAATTTATTACCACAGGCATCTGTGGAGGCCAGGTCATTGGGTGTATTTAGGCATATCTTGATAGGTTCTTGATTGGACGTGACATCAAAGGTTAGGGGAGAAAGCCGCTAGTGGGGCTGAGGAAAGGAAAGAAGGATCAGCCATGATTGAAAGGCAGAGCAGGCTCAATGGGCCAAATGGCCTAACTCTGCTCCTTTGTCTCACGGTCTAAGTTTGTAACATCGAATCCGAGTGACTTGTATTGGTAAATGGAAATAACATTGAGCAACAGAAATCTAAACAGTAGCAGTTGCTCTCTATGGATCTATTAGTGAAAGTAGAATCTGTTTTTCAAGCCACATCTGTGGAGAAGAGAAACGGAGCTAATATTTCAGATTTAGGATCTTTGATTAGATGAAGGTGCTGCCTGGCCTACTGAATGCTTCCAGAGTCTTTTTCAGATTTCCAGCATCTGTAGTTAATTTTGGAGTAACTGATTCTACCAGACTGATCTTAATAGACACAAGGACGGGCAGTTCTTCTTCCTATAAAGTTATCATCTTTAACTGGGCAAGGCTGCTACTCAATAAAAATGAATAATTAAGACTGGAAAGATATTGCATTGTTACATTAAGCAGACTGATAATGAGAAAACAAATTTTATAGTTACGGAATAAGTTATTTCACCACTTTTCAGTGCAATTTGGGAAATTGCAATCTGCACTCTGAACATTGTTGTGACTGTAGAACTGCCTGGGCTGCACCGAGCTTGCCCATTGCTCTGAATGAGGAAGAGTGACTTCCTCTCCAAAGGACATAGCAGCATGAATTTCACTTTCTAATTCATACATTAAAAAACAAACTGATGAAGATATTAGCTTTATTGCAAGGCCCGCTACTGTAGTGAAATGTCTCTCTGAAATCCATCAAGCATCATTATTTTAATATATTCTGAAAACAAACCAATTGGTAGCACTTGCAATTATGCCAATGCTATCAGTAAAATTAATCTGATCTATCCCTAATGGCAAAGCAACCAGCAACGGGATAGCTTCAGTCTGTTGTTCAACAATATGGTTAGTAACTGAGGTGGTGGGCTTGTAATGGCTTGTGCCTGTGTTCTTTGTTACCTTTGTAAAAAAAATGAATCTGGATAATGTGAGGCTCAAAGCAAAGTTGTCTTCCAAATGCACCAGCATACTCATTGATAATTCAAATTAAGATCGAGAAGATCAAGACTTGAGCTTTGAACCTTAACTTCCAAGTTGATGCACCATCAATAACTCACGCTGAGTCTTAGGAAGTGAGATATCGGCTTTTATTGACTGGAAGAATAAACAACACTACATCCTGGGGAAAATGAGGGAGAGCAGCAGCCCACAGTCGCCTTTATACAGGGGTCTGTGGGAGGAGCCACAGGAGCAGTCAGCAGGGTCTGTGGGAGGAGCCACAGGAGCAGTCAGACAAGTATATCTAGTTCACCACACAAGTAGTTTGCTTACATTTGGGATAAAGGAATGAAAATCCTAACTAATCAATAGTTTTGTTAAAAAATACAATAGGAGCTAAAATTTTAAAATTTGACAATGATCCACCTAGTCAATATCGACATCGAAAAGTTTAAATCCCAACTATAGGAGAAGCCACTGGCAACTTCAGAGAGACGTGACCAAATGATATGCAGTAGCCTAGAAGCATGTCTGAGCTTGCAGTAAACACTGTTTATTGTGCCAGGACAGAGTAAACTTTAACTAAGGAATGAATAAATTACTGCAAGCATTCTGCAAAGATCACTGTGGATCATGAGACTGAATGAGTCAGAATTTATTGAGGTATACTATATTTGGGTGATTCTTTAATTAGGCTAACTTTTCTGTCGGTTAGATTTTCAACAAAAAATATTTTTTTATAAAACAAGCACTGTAGTTTTAAAAGTTAGATAATAATAACTAAACTTTTTTCAATATGTTTCATAAATAATATTTTCTTAATTTTGAAGTGAGTTAAAAACTTGAATGTGCCAGAATTTCACTCTTTTGGGCTTGTCCCCTACCCAGACTCTGTAACTTTGTCCTCAAAATAAAATACCGTAGATGTCGGATTATAAGCCGCTACTTTTTTCCCACATTTTGAACAGCTTTGAACTCTGCGGCCTTTAATACGGTGCGGCTAATGCATTATTTTTTTCATGCCACCAAAAACATTTTGCCTCGTAACAGTAGACCAATAAAATTGATGAGTAGTTCACAGAGGTCCAATGAAATTGTACGATAAATCAAGCGCACTTTCACAATTAAATTATTGTAAATCAGTCATTTGTACTCACCCTCATCAACATGGAAAACACTCGAAGAAAAGCATTGTGCTGCCTTTATGGCAGTTATTTAGTTTATAATATTTTCGCTTAGTAATTCATTTGTTAGTTAAAGTTAGAAGTGTTTTAACTATATTTGTTTTCTGTACTACATCGCGGGATGCTATGACGTCACACCCGGTTTCGCCGCGTCTTGTGGGATACCAGTTTGCGATAAACGGGAAGGTGGGGGGGAGCACATTACGCGAGCGGCTTTGGATCTGAGCGAACGCTGCTTTTAAGCTAAAGGCGATCAATAACTTTTCCTGGTAGGCTGCAGTATATATATTTTTTACCAGTCGTTAGGAGATATTGGAATGTTGTTCAGTAAAAAAGTATACGCAACGTATATTTAAAAGTAGCCGCGTTACAGGCACGGTTCGAAAAAAAGCATTTGCAATATGTATTTGTTTATGTTACCATATGGATTTAATTAAAAGTTAAAAAATCCTCACGTGTAATATCTTTCTGTGTAAATATCTCATATTACAACGTGGGACACCTGCGGCCGAAAATCCGGTGCGGCCGAAAATCCGGTGCGGCCGAAAATCCGGTGCGGCCTGTACAAGTAAAAAATTGATTTTCTTTCTAAAATTAGAGCCAGCGGCTTTTAATCAGGTGCGCTCTGTAGTCCGGAATCTACGGTAATAAAATTTTAGTCTGCATCTTCTCACAACAAACTTTAAAACACATGCCAAATTCATGTTGGTTATTTTTTATATAATTTATACATTTTTTGTTAACAAAGAACTGCTGTACAGAACACTTCTGTCATTACCAACAGGCAGCACACTTCAGAGACCAATCAAGCTTTTCAAACAGCTGCTTTTGTGGTTGTCATGGAAATGAGAAGTGACAGGAGAGCACTTGGCTGCCTTGATAGAAGACTGACATTTTGATGTCCAGAAATGTGAGTAATTTAAAGATTTATACCTCCTGATCTGAGTGTATGTTTATTACATGTCATTACCAAACAAGTTACTATTTGAGTGTTCAACTAATAAATAAATAACTTCACTTTATTTCTGAATATTGAAATTACATTTACAAGTTAGCTATCCAGTTGAGTTAGCAAGTGAGAGACTAGGCCAAGAAAAATATTAACACGCTTAAGGAAATGTGTCTCACAAATAAACTGAGTGTACTTTAAAATGAGTTATGACAAACTTACTAAAGGGCATAGTTTTTATTCGCCAGATTGTCTTTGAAATCTCTGTCATTTAATTTTTAATTTAATTCAGTATCTTGATGGTGTGATGGTAATGTCACTTATCCGCGAAAACTCTGAAAAAAACACCTTAAAATATAAAAGTTCTCATAAAGGCTGATCAATGCCAAGATCTAATCTTCATTCCAGAGCCTAAAATAAAGGTTTAACACAAACAAACCAGAGTTCCAAGTAATTTCATTTTTCAGAATTTCAAGTAGTCAGAAGTGCCCCCGATTGAAGAATCACCCATTTATTGAGAAATTAGTGAGGTGGGTTCTAAATAGCTGAAGCAATAAGACCACAAGATATAAGAAGAGCGTAATTAGGCAACTTGGACATTTGAGTCTGCTCAGCAAATTCATAATGGCTGATCCATTTTCCCTTGTAGCCCCAATCTCCTTGCCTTCTCCTCGTATCCCTTCATGCCCTGACTAATCAAGAATCTATCAGCCTCTGCCTTAAATATACCCATTGACTTGGCTTCCACAGCCACCTGTCTAAATGAATTCCACATATTTATCACTCTCTGGCTAAAGAAATTCCTCCTCTTCTCCATTCTAAAAGGAAATCCCTCTATTCTGAGGATGTGTCATCTGGTCTTAGACACCCCAACCATAGGAAACATCCTCTCCAATAGTGTCAGGATTATTAAAAAATAAATAAATTACAATTAACAGTCACAGGAACTGTGTGTTTCACAGCATACAATGAGGAATAACAGAATATTTGAGTGCAGTTCAAGGTAGTGATGAGCTACGGTGATAACTCTTTCCTCCCCACAGCTGCTGCTCAACATGCTAGGTTCCTCATGCAGCTGATTTGTTAGTTTATATTCCAGCATTTGCAGATTATTTTGTTGATGTTATAGAGACATGTATGCTTAACCTCGTTTTAACTGTCCATCAACCACCACGTTAGGTCGTTCAATCTCACCCTACCAGACATATCCAAGATTCAAGATCGTTTAATGTCATTTCCAGTAGTACACAATAGTAAAGGAAAACTAAATAATGGTTCATCTGGATCCAGTGCAGCATAAAGGAAACACAAAAGAGAATGCAATAATAAAAAATAACCATTGGTAAATACATAAGATAGCTTACATACTGTAGTGACAGTGGGTACAGGAGTGTGGGTACATAAGGTGACCCTGACTGGAAATGATAAAGTAGTGGTGGTGGTGGATATTGAGGGGTGGGTTGGGGTGGCCAAGATGTTAATCAGCCTTACTGCTTGGGAAATGAACTGTTTCTGAATCTGGTGCCTTGCCATGGAGGCTACACTCCCTGATGGGAGTGGGGCAAACAATCCATCAGCAGGGTGTGTATTCATGATGTTATTGGTCCCTTTTCTGTGAATCGGGATGGCTGGTGCTGGTGATGCTTAGGAAGTTTTGACGATCTGTTGCAGAGCCTCCCTGCCCACTGCAGCGGTGTTGCCAAACCATACAGTGACACAGCTAGTTAGGATGCTCTCTATACATGTCTGTAGAAGGATGTGAGTGTAGGTGTGCTTAGTCCAGCTGTCATCAGCTTCTTCGGAAAGTAGAGGCATTAGTGAGCTTTCCTGATTGTTTAGGATGTGTTCTGGGACTATTTGTTCCACAACTTGTGTTGTCCAACTATTCCCCTCACTAACTTTGCTGTTTCCTAAACTAACTTGTTTCTCTCTTTTCTGGTTTTGCAGAATCTCGGACCTTACTGTTTACTCTATTCAGCTTTTCAGAATTTTTTTTTGCTTTTACTTACAGCTTGAACAACCTTTCTTCCATTCAAAATAAACAAGCTAGCAACTTGTTTGACACAAAAGATTCTGCAGGAAACAACACACACAAAATGCTGGAGAAACTCAGGCAACATCAATGGAGGGAAATGAGCAGTCACCATTCAGGCTGAGACCCTTCAGCCTGAAATGTCAACTGTTCATTTTCCTCCTCAGATACTGTCCGACCTGCTGAGTAACTTGTTTGACTTGATTTCTTGATTTCAAAAGGTTAAAAGGTAATTGCTGAACAGTGTGCTAAACTTCAAACACCGAACATATTCAGAGTGAACAACTTAATGGCTTGTTGCTGTCACGTCTCACGTCTCTCTGATTCTCATATTTGCCTTTGATAGGAGAAATAAAAGCCATTAGTTCTTCCAACCTTACTTTAAAAGTTTACTTAAGCATAGCATTTAAAATGCCACAGAAAGCAGGACAAAGTTTATGCCCATCCTTCCTGACCTATCTTGGTCTCTCTACATTTAAATGTCAGTGAGTTCCATGCTCTAAGAAAACTCACCTATCCAATTCCAACTTATTCCAATGATCACCTTGATAACTTATCTTTTTTTTCCAGAGCACTTTGGTATGGTTGTGACAGAGGACAGCTGGAATGCAGAATGGGGGAGGAATGGAAGCAGGTTTTTGATCACCAGCCATTCTTTCTCTCAAATGCAACACCAGTAGCCAGCAGCAGATATTCTGCTGTTAACTCCTGCAGCATTTACCTATCTGAAGAAACATGTAGATCAACTTTTTAAAAAGACACGCATCACTCCTACCTAAACCAGACAGTAGGCTAATTAGCTGTGTGAATCAAAGTACTCTTGTTGGGCTCCGATTTAAGATGAATAGGCAAAGGCTAACCGTTCCTCTGATTCCAGGCCTTGAAAGGCCTAACTTGCTGGGCTTAACTTCCTTCCCAAAAGGCTAATACATTATTCTAAAAAGATTTTTATGGGTCAAGCATATTTTTGTGTCCAAAACCTCTGATTTGCATCTCCTTTTGATGTGTGAAGCAGAAGATGGAGCCCAGCAACAGGAAAAGCCCAGTGGTAATGATATCACTGGCAAAAATAGATCAGAGGATTTCTGAATGGTGTGTTGTTTGTGAATAAAATCAGCATTTAGTGTTGGCATCCATGCCAGGTATCATAATACTTCCATTCACAAAGATTAGCATCAACTCACACAGCCCAATTCTGTAAAACAAAAGCAATGCAGAAAGGAGCAATGTTTTTAGATATAAACAGGGTTATGTGGACTTGTAGGGGATGCATTATTTATCACCTTACTGGGTTACGCTCATCGGATGCAGGAATCTGGAGTGTCAGGCTTCTGTCAAACAAAAATACAACATTGCCTCTACGATTGAAGGTGACAGCAATACCCACTTTGCTGACTTCTAACCATCTATCAGGGTTTTTCACAGGTCCAGCTGCATCTTGATATTCCTGTAGTTTCCTTCTGTCCTTCGGCAAACTTTGAGGTCATGAAACTGGGACCTAGAATTTCTCCTATTTAGAGCAATGTTTCTAAGGATGAATTTTTAATTGAACACCTAGCTATTATACATCATTACCTACCTCTTCAGGCTGAAGCATACCTCCGTCAGCTCCATACATCTTGATGCCAATCATCTCCAGTTGTGTCAGATATCATATAACATCTCTCTTGGAATCATTTACGCCAAACTGCACTGCACAAATACAGCGCTCAAATGCTGTGGGTGTGCCTTGCACTATCAAAGAAAACCTAATCTTATGAGGCTGCTGCCAGAGTCTGTGTCACCCATCTTTGTACCTGATTCTAAAGGAAAACTAGCCTTTAATGGATTATTTCAGTGATTGTTTCCACTCTATCTGGATGTTGATGATTTCAGGCCTCTTTAATGGGTCTTCCCAGATATGGTACAATCCAGCCCATGGACTTTCCTCTCATGGCCACAAAACCATTGATAAAAAGCAGTTGTTGTGAGGTAGGAAGCCGGCTTAAGGGGCCAAGTCCCCTTTTCCTGCTCCTAATTTGTTTCCTCATGTAACTCCACACAGCAAATGGCATTGTCAAGTTTGTGATAGGATTCCTAATAGCAAATTCCCGTACTTGTCGGCAAGAGGACCAGCAGTTGTAGTACTTTCAATCAGTTCACAAAAGGACACAATCTCCAATTGCCAGGTTGAGTGCAGATACAAGAATACAAGAACATTTTAAAAAGCTCACTGCCAACCAGGAAAGGTTGTCTACTGGTTTAGCACCCTATCTACCACCCTAAGTATTCATACAACCTACCACAAGCGCTGCATTGTATGTGATCTGAAAAATGCCATTATTCTTCTAAGCCACTCTGGCAACTCCACCTAAGCCTGCTTCCTCTGTTAAACAGGACAAATAGGGCAGGAGGCATTGCAACACCACTGACACCGCCCATTAAAGTCCAGACAATTATGATTTGTAAATACATTATCGTTCCTTCCTTGGGGCTTTATCTACGTTTTGGAATCCCTATCCAACAGCAGAATAGGAGCGTCTTCACCGAAAGAACCAGAGTTTCAAAATGACAGCTCACTCCACCTCCCTGTGATCAACTGGGCATGTCAATAAATATTAGCTTTGCCAGTGAAACCACATTCCTAAAAATTGAATAAAAATGTCAAAACTGCCCTCAAAATAACATTAGAGACTGAAATGAGCAGTGCCAGTGGCAATGCAGGCTTCTCGGTGGATTGCTTTTTGGCAAATTGTGTGAAATGGGGAGCAGGTCAGGGTACATTGAACAGTGTGCCTAGGGTCCAGGAGAAGAGTACCGACAGAAGGAACATCATTTGGGAGAAGGGCCATGGAAGGCAGCCAGGGAGCTCCCTGAAATATCAATGAATGCATGCATTTGGAGGCAAACACTAAAAGGTTGCACAGCCTGCTCCAGTGAACTGAATGTTCTTTTTATTATAGAACAGAGTTTTGATCAGTGGCCAATCTGGACACTGGAATTTTTGAGAAGGGGGATTTCACTCAGGTACACTGCCTGAATAGGTCAGGGAGCAACAGTTTGCTGCAGCGTAACAGAGCATTGACCAGAACCAATCTGGCCATCAGAAGTTTTGACAGGAGACTTCTCTCAGCCCACAGCCTGAGTAAAAAAGGGAGCAGTGGATCATTGCATGGTAACAGAGCTTTCACCAGCCATCAATCGGTGTTTGGGATTGATTAGCAAGAGCTAATGACAGGAAGGCCATTGCCGCAGTGCCCGTCATCTGAGTGGACAGTCAGAGTGGTGATCTTGAAGCTTTAGCTCTTCAAGGCTTCAACAAAGACAGACTTCAGTCAGAGAAAGCAAAAAATAAAGCTCAAGGTTAAGTTTCCTTTTTCTGTTTCTTTTCCTTATATCTGCTCAGCTAGAACAGTAGAGATGCCAGGCAGGATAGCGGAATGTGGGAAGACAGGGAGACCTCTATTGTCCCTGACAAACACTACTGTGAAAAGTACATGCAGCTGCATCTAATAACGATCCGCATTATCGAGTTGGAGCTGGAACTGGATAAACTCCAGATCATTCGGGAGGCTGAGTGGGTAATAGATAGAACGTATAGAGAGGAAGTTACACCCAAGGTGCTGGACACAGGAATCAGGAAGAGGAAAGGGTTAAGAAGACTGTGCAGAGTACCCCTGTGATGGTGCCTCTCAGTTACAGGTATATCACTTTGGATACTGCTCGGGGGGTGGGGGGGGGGGGTGTTCACCTCACAGAGGAAAGTCACAGTGGTCGGGTCTCTACCACTGAATCTGGCTCAGTGACTCAGAAGGGAAAGGGGGGAGAAAAGGCACATTGTCGTGATCAGGGATTCGTTAGTTACAGGAGCAGACACGAGGTTCTGTGGGCAAGAACAAGATTCCCGGATGGTATGTTGTCTTCCCGGTGCCAGGGCCTGGGACATCTCGGATAGAGTCCTCAGCTTTCTTAGGTGGGAGGGTGAACAGTCAGAGGTCATGGTCCATGTAGGTATCAATGACATGGGTGGGATGAGTGCAGAGTTTCTGCATCAGGAGTTCAGGAAGTTAGGTGATAAGTTAAAGGGCAGGACCTCCAGGGTTGTGATCTCAAGATCACTGCCCATGCCATGAGCAAGTGAGGCCAGAAATAGGAAGATTATACAGTTCAATAAGTGGCTAAGGAGTTGGTTTAGGAGGGAGGGCATATAAATTTTGGAACATTGGTCTCTCTTTCAGGTAAGGTGGGACTTGTATAGAAGGGACAGTTTGCACCTGAACTGGAGGGGCACTAATATCCTAGTGGGAAGGTTTGTTAATGCTGTACAATGGGGTTTAAACTGGAGTTGCAGAGGGATGGGAACCAGAGTGCCAGAGCAGTTAGTGGAGAGCTTGTGGAGGCAGATGTTGGTAAGACCTCAGATGAAGTTAGGAATCAAAAGGTTAAGCATGGTGCAACTAGTGTCCTGAACTGCAGGTATTTCAATGTAAGAAGTATCGTAGGAAACACAGAGGACAGTGCCGAAGATGAAGTAGCTGGTTCACAAACAGAGGTAATGTGTAATGAGGAGAGGCTGTTGATAGGGCAAAATTGCAGTCAGCAGGATGAGTTACAATGTAAAAGATGACAAAATTGAAAAGGGTGTATACAGGACTGAAGGTGTTATATTTGAATGTGTGCAGTAGACGGAGATAGGTAGATGAACTGGTAGCATGTGTAATACAGTAGGTATCACTGAATCATAGCTGAAAAGAGATTGTAACTGGGAGCTTAACGTCCAAGGATACACATTTATATCAAAAGGACAGGCAGGAATGCAGAAGGGTAGCCGTTGCTCTGCTGGTAAAAAATCAAATCAAATCATTAGAAAGAGGTGACAAAGGGTCAGAAAGTGTTGAATCATTGTGGATAGAGCTAAGGAACTGCAAGGGTAAAAAGACCCTGATGGGAGTTGTTTACAGACCCTTAAACAGTAGTAAGAAGGTGGTCTACAAGTTACAATGGCAGATAGAAAATGCATGCCTAAAGAGCAATGTTACTATAGTGATGGGGGGGGGGTGGATTTCAAAATGTGGGTAGATTGGGAAAATCAAGTTTGTGCTGGTTTACAAGGGGGGGGGGTTTCTAGAATGCCTATGAGATGGCTTTTTAGAGCAGCTCGTGGCTGAGCCCACTAGGGGATTAGTTGTTCTGGATTGGGTGTTGTGCAATGAACCGGAATTGATTAGGAAGCTTAAGGTAAAAGAACCCTTAGGGGAAAATGATCATAATATGATATAATTCACTCTGAAATTTGAGAAGGAGAAGCTAAAGTCAGATGAATCAGTATTACAGTGGAGTAAAGGGAATTACAGAGGCAGTATACTCACAGCATCTCTCTCTGACTCTGTCAGAAGGCCATCTATGCCACAACTCACAGGTGCATTATACAGAGCCCAAGGAACATTCTCCTGGCAAGTTGGGGAGCCTTGTATTTTTGATATATGCAGTTTCAACATTTACACCTGGAAGAGATTTTTGGCTGTGTTGGGGGGTCTCTATAGTGCTGTCATTTCTGGAGAATTTTCTAAACACATTCTATTCTATAACATATGCTTGACAACTCTTACCAAACTATCAACGTTTTAATCACTTCTCTTTTCCAGTTTCTCTTGCCTAATTCACATGGAACCACCTTTAGTACGTTGTCTGGCCTCTTAAATTTGAGGGGGGACTTGCTGAAGATACCTGGCGCTGTGGTGACTGTGACGGTCTACTCATGGTGGTTTTTGAAGAGCTGTGCAGTAATCCACTCTGACTGCAGATGTGCCTGATCCTCCAAACAGCAGTCAGTCGGAACTCTCAGTTTTATTGGGAACTGAGTGAGCTGTGCCGGGAGTGATTCAGTCCACTGGGAATGCAAATCTCACCAGAGTCAAATTCTGGACATTCACTACTGTGGATGACATGCGGGCAAATTTGATGCGTTGATGAATACCATCAGTTAATTTAGAAACACAAACAAAATCGATTTATCTTCTTCTCGAAATTTAGGCATTGCAGAATCAAATTTACAGGCTTTTATTCTGTAAATTCCCAAAGGTACCCAGTATCCATAAACTCATCATTGAAGCATCCAAGCATTGTATAGCCATTAAATCCTATCATACCATGAAGCCTGTTTGTTTGTCTGAGGCTACAATGGATAGCATTAGAATGCAAAAACTCTTACTGCCTTTGTAGAATGAGCCTTTTTCCCAGCTTTATGATCCTTTGTCTTAGATCCCCAAGCCACATCACGTCTGAAGTGGCAGAACATCCCAAACACCACTTAGAAGTGAAAGCAAAGACAACACTGAGCCAAGCAATGAGATATGAAGGCAGGTTAGTTAGAGTTGGTAGGTTTTAAGAACTGACATAGCAAGAATGGAAATGGAAGAAATTTAAGCTGGGAACCCTAGTTCTTACACCTAGATTGCTTAGAGCTCCGTGTCCTAGGTGTAAAGATTGGAGAGTGAACATGAGCTCAAAGTTAGAGAAATTCAAGAGTTATTTGTAAAGACAGTGCTGGAGGAAGCTACAGAAACTTGGAAAGGTAAAGGCATGAGAACTGAAGGATTGTTAGACGGAGGAGTCACTATCAGAGAAACAGGGTTGAAGGATTCGGAGTGGGTTAATACACTGGGCAAAATTTCAGGAAAACTCCAGTACTGAGAGTAGAAGGTGGGAAAGCAGGCAGAAGAGCAGCAGAATAATCGGGTAAGAAGCTAACAGAGATGGAGACGAGGATTTGGCAGCTAATAAGCTAGAGCAAAGACACATTTTGTTCCTGAAGGCACAGCCTTAACGGGCGCAAATCACATCTGTAAACTAAACAAGAGTATTGAGGTTACAATTAATACCGTTCAGCCTCCGAGTCACTTGAGAGGAAAGAAATGAATGAGTGAAGAAAAAATGTTACAGGGACCTATAACCACATCTGCAGTCACAGCATTTCATTTTTAAGTAATTACTTTAAAGGTTACCATTGAATCCTATACGGAAACTGTTAAACTATTAAAAGCCATGTATGGCATCGAGCAGAAGTGGAAAATGCAACAAATTCTGTTGGGGTATTGATGGTACTTGGAAGATCCCAGACACAGCTGAAGCTTCTAATCTTCACTAGTGCTTACTGTATTTTTCTGCTAAATTGATTTTCAAATGAAGCTGTGAGAAATGGAAATGGAGAGTGTCATAAAATCACTGGTTTTTTATGTCAGGATGTTCCTGTCTACTGTAGGTGTCATTCAGTGATCCTATTAAATTATAGTTTCTTTTGCTTTTCTCATTTCTGTCATTTTGAGTCAACCCGGTGATTTCCTCCCACTGATTCCTAACACCGTGTTTCTTGATGTGACAGAATCAACACTGGCAGTTTCTGTTGTTAAAATAGCCGTCTTCTTTGATGAACATATAACTGGAGACACTGTTAATAATGCTGTCACTTGAAGCTCTAAGCAACAAGGTGACTAAACGGCACAGCTCATCAACATTCTCAGTATTTACAACACAGGCCAATGTCTACAATCCACATATTCTACAGATTACCTGCCACCGAGGCATAGAACAGTACAACACAGAAATAGACCTTCAGCCCATCTAGTTCCTGCCGTACTGTTATTCTGCCTCCCAACGAACTGCATCTGGACTATAGCCCTCAAAAACCGTTCTCATTCATGTACTTATCCAAATTTCTCTTAAATGTTGAAATCAAACCTGCATCCACCACTGCTACTGGCAACTCATTGCACACTCTCATCACCTTCTCAATGAATGTTTCCTCTCTGATCCCCCTTTAAATGTTTCACCTTTTACCCTTAGCCTTTGGCCTCTGGTTTCAGTCTTGCCCAGCCTCATTGTAAAATATCTGCCTGTATTTACCCTATCTATGTCCCTCATAATTTAGTATGCGTCTATCAAATCTCCCCTCATTCTCCTACACAGCTATACAAGTAAGCAGAATTTCTATCAGTTATCACTATTTTACCAAATTAAAGGAATTCAAACAGAAAATCTGGAATGGCCATTCTCAAGGGCATTCACAAATTGCCCCTATTAACATTTTAGTCGAAGGAACTGGATTTCACAAAGTAATGTAATTGTGTCTAATGATGCAAGCAAAGAGATGAGGAGACAATAAGAGGGAACATTCAGTAATGGAAAAAGAAATGACCAAAGAATTTATGTTGCAAAGACTTGCAGCCAAGTTGCTCTCCAGCATGTTAATCTCCATTTTATGAATTCAGCAAGTCTCTTAGTGGAAAGTCAGCAGTCATCTGTTTCCAGATTGAGTTAGTGGAATCAAAACAGAAAAGGCTCGGAAAACATGTTTGTATTGTGCTCCCATTGGTTCAACGAGATCAGATTGAATGTTTTTTGTTATATTTGTTAACCTAACCAAACCTGGTTCATATAAATTGAATAGCCAAACTTGAAGGGTAAAATTGAAATGGCTGGCTCATGGATTCCAGGGAAGATGAAATCATGGTGCAATATGAAGAGGAACAATGGGACCACTGTGACTTTAATTAACTGACTTGGACTCTGGCAGCAGTAATGTTGTTCTCTTTTTAACAGGACTTTTCTTGGGTTTTAAGAAATGAGCAAGTTTTTATTTTGCTTTTTGAAAGTTTTATGGTCTGCTTGTTCGCTGTCAGCCAGTACATGCAGCTGATGGTTTTGTGTCAGAAGCTGATAATGATGGAGTCAAATGCCACTGTAGTCCTCAAACACACCTGGGTTAAGACATCAGTGTACTACTGCGGCAATGCTATACTGTCAATCATGTTGTCTCTCAAATAACAACATACTGTACTTAACATACACAAATTGTTGGAGGAACTGCCCTTTACCTCTTCCACCTGTCACTTCCCAGTTTCTGCTTCTGCTTGTTACTGTGTAAGCACGCGCAGTCGGTGTGAACGGCGTGAGAGTTAAATTGTAAAGTGAGCTTTATTGACTAGATCCCCTAAGTTGATTTGATTGAGTCTATCTTTAAAACTATTAATGTCAGAAATACTGCACAGGCCTGGCAGCAGAAGATTCCACTCTCTTGTTGATCTTGGGTAGAGAGAGTACTGGTAGCAAATCCTGTTGAATGAAGGGGTTTCCAGTGTGTACGGTCCAGTTTGCTGTCGAGTTGAACTGACCCTGTGACGAATTTGGATGTCTGATGGAGTGATGTTGTGAACTTCTTTGAAAATGGAGATTAACCGTAGTTTAGTACGTCGGTTTTCAAGTGGTTCCCATTGAAGGTTAGAGAGCACGTTGGTGACACTGGATTTCCTGCTGTAATCGTTTAGCACAAAGCAAGCAGCATGGCGTTGGATTTTTTGATGGACTTCTTATTGTTAGCTTGATGGGGATCCCATATGGCTTTGGATGGACGAGTGTCTTGTATGCCATGACCTTGACGGATTTACCACGAGTGGAGGTATCTTCACAGGATACCCAGCATTTTGTTTGCTTTGGCTGTAAGCTGATTGATGTGGCATGCCCAGTTGAGATTGTTGCTAATTTCAACACCAAGATATGGGTGGTGAATGACTGGTTCAAGGATCTTTCCTTTCACGTTATATGTCGTGTTGATTGGTTTAACTTTATGACTGACATGACTGACATTTAGATGAGTTGAAGGACATTTGCCATTGAGACTCCCATTGACGTAATGAATCAATATCGTTTTGCAGCAGCTGAGCATCTTGGTCGTTTTTTATCTCACGGTAGATTATGCAGTCATCTGTAAAGAGTCTGACCTTGGACTTGACTATATTTGGCAAGTTGTTGATGTAAATGAGAAAAAGTAAGGGTCCCAACACGGTTCCCTGGGGCACTCCGAATGTTACTGGAGGTTCAGAGGACTCTGCCCACTCGAGAAGCACATGTTGCTGTCTGTTGGTAAGGAACATGTTTAACCAATGTAGAAGGCTGTTGTTCATGCCCACCTGTTCAATCTTACGTAGCAGTCTCTGGTGGGGGACCGTGTCAGATGCCTTGCTGAAGTCGAGTATGATCAAGTCTGCTTGGCTTCTGTTGTCAAGGATCCTTGCTAAGTTGTTGATCAGCCCTGCAAGTTGTGTGTCACAGGATCTGCCCTGTCGGAATCCATGTTGGTGGTAAGTAAGAATATTGTGTCTGTCTCAATGCTCCATAATGTGATGGTGAATAATATGCTCAAGAATTTTACAAGGGATGGAAGTGAGTGGAACCGGTCTGTAACTTCCCAGATTTTTGCGCTCACCCTTCTTATAAATTGGAACGATGTTCGCTTTCAACCAATCGTCCGGTGATGTCCCACTATCAATAGACTTCTGGAATATCCTTTGCAAAACGGGAGCTAGACTAGAAGCACAACTCTTCAGAATCAGGGCTGGTATTTGATCCGGTCCTGGTGTTTGATCCGGTCCTGGTGTTTGATCCGGTCCTGGTGTTTGATCAGGTCCTGGTGCTTCCTTAGGCTGTAATTCCTCAAGAAGCTTCTTAACTCCTGTTACAGTTGGAATGAGATCTGGCAAGTCTGGGATGTTGCTGGGGTCTAAAGTGGGGAGTTCATTCACGTTTTCCCTTGTAAACAGCGCAAAACTGCTGATTAAGTGCTTGTGCTTTGTCTGCAGCAAGAGATACAACGTGGCCCCCGGTTGAGAGAGAAGAAATTCCAAAAACGTCTTGCCTTGTAGATTTAATAAAACTCCAGAAGGGTTTGGTGTTTAAGCCCTCACCTATTACCTCATTAGCATACCGATGGTGAGCTTTCCTGATGTTTCTATCAATAAGTCGGCGCGAGGATTTGAACTTTTGCCAGTCTTCACTATGACCGGATTTCCTAGCTTTATTATAGAGTATTTGTTTTCTACGTATCACACGCTGGGTGGACCGGTTTACTTATGGTAAGTTGAACCTGGAAGAGCTCACCTTAGAGGGGACATACTTATCAATTGCTGCTTGAAGGACCTCTTGGAAGTTAGGCCAAAGAATATTAATACTGACCGATGCTAGATATTCCTTAGCTAGTGACTGGATGAAATCACTAACAAGTTTTGCAATTCCACTAAAGTCTGCTTTCCTGTACAAAAATATTTTCCTTTTCGGGGGTTTCATTAATTTCACAGTAAGCTTTGCATTCACAACAACAACATCATGGTGACATGGTGATTTACAACGAAAGCTGGATTTGACACAAAACATAAGTCCAGTATGTTTCTTCCTCTAGCAGGATGTCGAACAATTTGTGTCAAATTAAAATCAGCTACAATATCAAGCATTAGTTTACCGACTGCCACTTAACTGCCCTCTTGGCGGACAACACTGCTGTCCAAATCCACACTAGGCCGATTAAAATCTCCAAGAAACCAAATAGATGCTGATTGAGGGATTTTTGAAAGAGACAAATCCAGTTCCTTTAAATAATCACATCAGGTGATGGAGGACGATAGAATGCTCCAACATACACTGATTTCAGGCCTTTAACATGAACACTAATCTATTTTATTTCTCAATTTGAATCTAGGGTATTTTCTTCAGTAACTATGTGAGTATTTTTCACTGCAATAAACACTCCACCATGGGAGCTAGATTTCCTGTCTTTCCTAAAAACCTGGAAGTAGGAGGGAAAGATTTCTCCCGAAACAATGTCGTTGAGCCATGACTCAGTACCAACTATTATGTCAGGGTTTTCATCGTCAATCAAGGCTTGAAAATTAGCTTTCTTTGATCTCAAGCTCAGACAATTCATGCTTACAATTTTTAAAGTCCTAAACTTCTGCTGGTTGCATGTCTTTGTAGATCTGAAATACTTCCCTATAGTTTTAAAGTTTGGTAAGGGATCCAATATCTGGGGGGACATTTAAGTCCAACTCTGACTCTGAGGGATCCGAAGACTGAGATGCGAGCAAATCGAATCTATTATGAGTTTCAATATTATCTATCAACTATGAAGAGAGGGGTATCAAAGTTGGCGAGACCACAGTTACAACAGGTCCAGAAGTAAGATGGATGTTCTACTAAAATCTTATAAATCTGTTCATTCATTTCAACGCATGGAAGATGAAACCAAAAATTACAAGTTTCACACTCAGTTGCTTGTTGTCCATCCTTAGCAGCTCTGTTACAAACCAAACAGGGAAAGTTTGGCTGATACTGCCCTGGATTTAAATTAATGTTATTTGCGAGAATGAGTATAAAAAGCACATATGTCTTTGGTCTAGAAGTCAGAAGCGTGATGTTCATCTTATTAATGCAATTAGCTTTGATAGTAACATGGAACAAGCTCACCCAATCCACTGGGTTGGTGATTGTAGCCAGTCGTGGTGTGGTCCAATGTTCAGCAAAATGTAAGTGTGGCACTGACAGTGACGTGTTAAAAAAACACATTAAAAACAAGTTAAAAATACAGGAGTAATCCTGCAAAATGGAGAGCCAAAACAAAACACGTCTGTTCACACCGAACACCACCCCCATGGCATTCACGTGATCTGCTCTGTATACCGGCCTTGTCGCACAGGTCCCTAGCTCTTGCCTGAATGAAGCTTCTCACTTCATCCCATCCCCCCCACCCCTCCCTCACTTACCCACCTTCACCTCACCTGGTTTCTTCATTTACCTATCGGCTTGTATTCATTCTGCTTCCCTATCCTTTCGTTCTGGCTTCTTCCCCCTTTTGTCCAGTCCTGGCGAGGAATCTCAACCTGAAACACCATTTGTTCATTCCTCTCCAGAGATGCTACCTGCCCTGCTGAGTTCCTCCAGCTTTTTCAGTCTGCTGCTCTGGATTTTCAGCATTTGCAGAAACTCTTGTGTTTAAAACAATCCCTTTTACAAAGCAATACTATCCAGGGTACTTCACAGGAACTTTAGCAATCAAAATCTGATGCTAATGTTAGAAGATGATCAAGAAGGTAGATTTTAAGAAGTATCTTACAGGAGGAAAGAGTGTAGACAGACAGTGAGGTTTTTAAGGAAATTGTTGGACTTAGGACATTGGAAGCTCAAGACGCTTCAGTCATTATTTTTAAAAAAGTGAACACAAGGCTAGATATGGAGTTCACCAGACACCTCTGCCTGTTGTAACTTACTATAAGTTAAAATACCGTAGATTGTTAAGAACTAACAAAAGGCATGGATAAGGTCCTCAACAGCAGTGGTCCCCAACCATGTGCTACCTGGGCGCGAGGAAACGATATGATTTGGTGATATGAAACGATACGAGTCAGCTGCACCTTTCCTCATTCCCTGTCATGCCCACTGTTGAATTTGAACGCACGCGAGGTCATCAGTCAGTCATTAACCTACAACTACTCGATGAGTAAAAATCAAATGTCGCTTGGGAGTTTCTTTGGAAGAGGTGGTATGGGACGTAAAAGGCCTAACGATGATGATAACGCAGAGACAGCTGGGGCCGAAACGGCAAAAAAAAAAGAAAGCTTCTTTCAACAGAAAATACGACGAGTCGTACATAAAATATGGCTTTATTACAACCGGTGACTCCCACGCTCCAAGCCCTCTGTGTGTGATACGTGGAGACAAGCTGTCTAATGAGGCAATGAAGCCCTCAAAACTGCTTCGGTACCTTGAGTCCAAGCACCCTGCACTTAAAGACAAATCCACTGAGTTTTTTGAGCAGAAAAAATGTGAGCAAGTAGGACAGAAGCAAGAGCTGAGAGCCACCACCTCCACAAATGCTGCTGCTCTGAGAGCATCGTACTTAGTGGCTAGCCGTATTGCTAAGGCTAAGGAGCCTTTCACTGTTAGTGAAGAATTGATTCTGCCTGCTGCCAAGGACATGTGCCATGAACTGTTGGGAGAAGCTGCAGCTAACAAGATGGCACAGGTTTCTCTTTCAGCTACCACAGTTTCAAGGAGAATCGATGACATAGCAGAGGACATCGAAACACAGCTACTGGAATGGTTTAATGAGTCACCATGGTATGCCATGCAGATCGACAAGTCTACCAATGTCGACAATAAGGCAATGCTGCTGGTTTATGTGCGATTTATATATTTCAAGACGACGTGCACGAGGATATGTTGTGTGCACTGCCGTTGCCAACTAACACAACTGGGGCAGAACTATTCAAGTCTTTGAATGACTACGTCAGGCAAACTGGACTGGTCATTCTGTGTTGGAATATACACAGATGGGGCTGCAGCTATAACTGGACGACTGTCTGGTTTCACTACCCGAGTCAAAGAAGTTGCTCCTGAATGCCAGCCTACACACTGTGTCATACACAGGGAAATGCTGGTTAGCCGAAAAATGTGACGTTGCTGAAGTTACCAATCACATCAAAGCAAAAGCCCTTAACTCACATCTGTTTGAGCAGCTTTGCAAGGAAATGGATGCAGAGCACAAACTGGCAGCACACTTCAGTGACGAGGAGTGGATAGCAAAACTCGCTTTATCTATGTGACATCCTCAACCTGCTCAATGAACTCAAATTGTCACTTCAGGGAAGAATGACAACTGTCTTCAAGTTGGCAGATAAAGTGTCTGCTTTCAAAGCCAAACTGGAACTGTGGGGACAGGGAGTGGACAGGGGCATATCTGACATGCTCCCAACATTAGCTGGGATTTTGGGAGAGACTGAGGCTGCACTGTCTTTCTCACAGCTGGTGCGCGATCACCTAACTTCGCTGTCGACAGAATTTAAGTGTTACTTCCCAACCGCAAATGACCCAAGACGTGCTAAGGAATGGGTCTGTGACCCATTTGTGAATGTCTCCGGTGAATCATCCACGTCAGCGCGGGAAGCAGATCAACTCCTCGAGCTTGGACGGTGGCCTGAAAAGTATGTTTGACATAACATCTCTGCCGTCATTCTGGATCAAAGTCAAGGCTGAATATCCTGAGACAGCCACGAAAGCACTGAAAACGTTGCTTCCATTTCCAACATCATATTTTTGCAAAGCGGGGTTTTCTGCAATGAATGCAATGAAAACTAAATTGGGGTTAATAATATCAGTATCTTATTTGCCAGGGAGGCGAAGTGGTGGTGGTGGTAATCCAGCATACTTCAATACCAATATCTCTTATTTCTACTTCCGCAGCAATACCCAACTCACAACTGGCACCCCTATTTCAGAATGTCCATATACTGTTCAGCAGGGGTCACCGACCTTTTTTGCACCGCAGACCGGCCGACAGGTGGGGGTGTTAATCACGACTGGAATATAGGGGATAAGTCAGCTATAGTCACTTAAAACTGGCTAATACATAGAACATAGCACAAAAAGAAACATAGCACAACTGAAAGAGAGTTAGGATTCTTCCTCATATGTTCTGTTCAATACTAACCCCTCCCCCCCCCCCCCCCCCCCCGCTCCCACCCACCCCAGTTTGGAGCCATGAATAAAAATTGTCTGCTTTGTCCTCCTTTTCTCATATGGCTATATTTTAAAATAAATCATTTGGCGTTAACGTAATTGGGGACTTCTAGAATTTATGAAAGATATGTATATAAGTACAATCTTGAGTGGCAAATTGCTGCATAGTATTTGGGTTAATGTGCATATCTATCACTTTAGCATGAATCTTTGTTGATAACAAGTACCGTATTGTTAAGGACATTGTTTTAAACCTCTACCTTAAACAACAGAATATCTAAAATGTGTGGCAGTTAAATATTCTTTACAAAATATTTCCATTATCATCAACCGCCAGTCAAACAGAATGATTCTTGACACAATACTCCCTCTACAGCTCCGATTTTCTATCTTCTTTATGCCTGTAAGCAAACAGCTTGTCGTGGGATGTATCCAATCTGCAAAAATAAAGGAGTTCACTGCTAAAGGACACATTTTCACCAGTAACTTCAAACAGCACAAGTAAAATTTTAATTCATCATTTGAGCTGGAGTAACATTAATTGGGTATCTCCTTGGTTTTGGACCATCCGCTCTTTCCCAACATTGCTTCTTTACATGCTGATAGAGAAGAGCTATTCTGGAAAAAAAGACTTCGCAAATTTGATGCATGAAAGGATTATGTATTTGAAAATCTTCACGTTTTTGAATGACTATTAAACTGATGGCAGAGCTTGCTGGCTAATATCTTGCAGCAGGTGTGGAACTAGGAACAGTCCGTTTGCTTTATAATAATCTTTCAGCTAAGCTTCTTTTCCTCTCATAATCCGCAATGGTGTGAGACTGCAATGCAGGAGGAAAGTGCCCTTCCACCATTATGCTCCAAGACATATCAATAGCAAATGTTTGCTTCTCTGTCGATGTCTGGGTGCCTCCGGGTTTAGACAGCTTCATCACTGACTGCACCTGCAGAACTGTGCTGTATGCTGCAATGTGATGTGGAACACAACGCCAGCTTGGGCACTGGAACGGCGTTGGTTGTGAAGGTCCTTCCTTCCTTTGCAGAAAGGCTGCACCGCGACCTTATGGGTAAGGTCATTTGGATTACCAACCAGCAACATAATATCCACACTCAGCCACTAAGTACGGATTTTATTTTTGAGTATTCAGTCGCCTGTGACTGCATAGCACTATGTGAAACAGCGCTTTGAAATGCAAAAATATTGCAGGGCAGAGAAAAAAACAATGCCCCCCCCCCCCCCACCCCTCATGTTCATGTTCACTGTCATTCTTCATGCTCAACACAGGACTCTTCTCACTTAATACATCTATCAGCACATTGTTTGGTCCATTGCATTCTCACCATTCTCCTGGTAAACAGACAGGGTTTCTTTTCTGGCTTAGCAGGTTTATTTGTACACTTAAGGCCTTTAAGTTTTGGATTAACCCACAAACCGAAATAATGATTTATTTACACCCTATTAAAAAAACATAATTTTGAAAATATCATCATCACCTCTTGCCTTGTCATTTCTAAAGAAAGGAGTGGCAGATCAGTCATATTTTCTCTAGAGTTATTGTTTTCCATTGTGCTTTCATCAAAATAAAATTGAATGCAACAGAATAGAATATTTTGTCTTTGTGTAAGACAAAGCCTAAGAAAGTAGAAACATATTTTAAATGCAAAGGTCTAGTTTAAAGCATTTTTTTATGCACAGAAGTGTCCAGTTAATTGGGACACATCAGGAACAGTACATTTTGGCACTATTAAGGGGCTGTCCCAATTAGCCAAATTTTCATAAAAATAGTTAAAAAGCATATAAGAAAAGACAAACTATCCTTCAACTGAGTAACAAATTATGTATTTAAATGAAATCTACTACAGTGCTATAAAACTGTGTGTTGGTTCCTAAAATTTATCGACGGAGGAATTCATCCAGTGTACTCTGCCGTGTTTTTCTTTGATTGACTGTAAATGAACAAAGTCAGTGCAGACACCTAGTGCACCTAATCAATCAATGATGTGATCCATTGCTTTCTTTGAACATGATAGTGTTGCATGTTTGCAGCCAAGGGAAACGATAAAAAAAACCTGTTTCATTGCCATTGTAGATATCATCTGCGGAAAATTTTTGAAGCAAGTTGGTGCGTTTTGTAGATTCCCACATCTCAGCACTTACAGCATCAGCACCATCTTTCTCACAGTGTGCATTGTCAATTTAACATGGTGCCAGCATTTCCACCTAGACAATCAACCATCTGTTGCTTTAAAATTTTCGTGACCAGCTTCTTAGCTAGCTCATCTGTCATGTTTCCTTTTTAACCCTGGTCCACTGACAAGCACACCTCATCCAGTTACAATGGAAAACCATTGATTGAGGGCCTCTTCAACATCTGGACCTTTACCTTTCTGTTTTGATTTTTGAGATGTTCCCCATTGTCCTAGCAAATTGCCCATTCTTCTCGCAGTTTATCTTGCTGATGTATCAAGCATGCCATTGTAGATTTCAGTACTCTATTTATCTCTGCCAGCTGATACTGAGCAGTGTTAGGTCGATGGCTTTTAATTTGGTCCAGTAGAGTAACTTTTTCAAATCTTTTAATGGCATTTTAGGAAGTGTCTGGAATTTTTTCAGGTCAAAATAAAACACTAAATTATCAAAAAATCACTGCTTTTTGATTCAGCATCCATCAGTCCAAATGGATAACGTAACACAAGCACACGCAGCTGACACTATTTAAAAACTCTAAGCACAGTGTAGTGTCTAATGGCCACAAGACATGCACGCGACTGATAGATAGATAGATAGATAGATAGATAGATAGATAGATACCTTATTCATCCCCATGGGGAAATTCAACTTTTTTCCAATGTCCCATACACTTGTTGTAGCAAAACTAATTACATACAATACTTAACTCAGTAAAAAATCTGATATGCATCTAAATCACTATCTCAAAAAGCATTAATAATAGCTTTTAAAAAGTTCTTAAGTCCTGGCGGTAGAATTGTAAAGCCTAATGGCATTGGGGAGTATTGACCTCTTCATCCTGTCTGAGGAGCATTGCATCGATAGTAACCTGTCGCTGAAACTGCTTCTCTGTCTCTGGATGGTGCTATGTAGAGGATGTTCAGAGTTTTCCATAATTGACCGTAGCCTACTCAGCGCCCTTCGCTCAGCTACCGATGTTAAACTCTCCAGTACTTTGCCCACGACAGAGCCCGCCTTCCTTACCAGCTTATTAAGACGTGAGGCGTCCCTCTTCTTAATGCTTCCTCCCCAACACGCCACCACAAAGAAGAGGGCGCTCTCCACAACTGACCTATAGAACATCTTCAGCATCTCACTACAGACATTGAATGACGCCAACCTTCTAAGGAAGTACAGTCGACTCTGTGCCTTCCTGCACAAGGCATCTGTGTTGGCAGTCCAGTCTAGCTTCTCGTCTAACTGTACTCCCAGATACTTGTAGGTCTTAACCTGCTCCACACATTCTCCATTAATGATCACTGGCTCCATATGAGGCCTAGATCTCCTAAAGTCCACCACCATCTCCTTGGTCTTGGTGATATTGAGACGCAGGTAGTTTGAGTTGCACCATATCACAAAGTCCTGTATCAGTTTCCTATACTCCTCCTCCTGTCCATTCCTGACACACCCCACTATGGCCGTGTCATCAGCGAACTTCTAGGTTCGCTAGGTACAAACTGTTTAATAAGTCTCCTGTCCCAATTGTTACGAACCCCGTAACTGGGTCACTTACCAGCAAAGATAGAGAGGTCCGTTGAAGTCTGATGATACTATTTTTAACAGTATTTATTAGTAAAAATACACAAAAATAATATCAATGCAAACATACAGATAATATACGTCGTCAATACTAAATCTAAAAGTGCGGGTATAATAATAATCAATAAGAAATAAGCTCTATCGTTGTCTAGGGGATAATGTATTGTCCGATGGAAATATAAAGTTCACTCAGTTCATGCAGGCTGCAGCCTTTGGGGACCACTGGGTTTGCAATGGTTGGAGAGAGAGAGAGATTTTGAGAAACTTGCCGGCTTTCCTTTTATGATTTCGATCCATCAGAGTCTTGTTGGTGTGGCCGTTCACTTGTGGCCTCTCCTTTAGCTAAGCCGTTCTTCCGTGGCAAGCCCGCCAATCCCAGGCAAGGGAAGGACGCACACGAGCCCCCCACTGGCTGTTGCTATTAAATGCTGTCACGGGATTTCTAGCGTTTCTCCTGGTGCGTCTAAAGGGGTTGTTCCCCAGACCCTCTTTTATCCTTACTCACAGGGTCTCAGATGTCAATCAGGTTGGGATGATGCAATCCCTCAACCAGCCCACTCTGGTCGTCCCGAGGGGCTTCAATGAATAGTACAGTATTCAATACACAATTCCGTCTCCAAGCCGTTATCAATGGTTTTGTTTCGCTGAGGCCAGGACACATTCCAAACCTTGTGGATTCTCTCTCATTTCCTGGGTCCCAGACCTGAATTAATAGCGATCTTGCGATTCTCAAAAAAGGAGGGGGCGACTTTGTACCCTTCGGCCCTTCAGAGTTGCGGCACATTCGTAACACAATTAAGTGGCCTAGTGTCACAAACAAATGAAGGAAACCGGCTATTATCTCAATCTGTTCTTGTTCTTAAAGCATTGTCCCAAATAAGTGACTGCCATGCTTAACCAATGGCCCAATTAACCAGAATCCACTGGATTCGAATTTTTCAATTTTTAAAGTGTTCATGCCTTAAATATTTAATTTTAATATTTCATTTATTCTAACCATCTGGTATGGGGGGAGGGGTGCGGTGTGCTACTTGTACAGGATCGAAGTAAGCTCCAGAGAGTTGTAAAATTAATCAGCTCCATCATGGGCACTAGCCTCCATAGTATCCAAGATATCTTCAAGGAGAGGTGCCTTAAAAACGCTGCGTTTATCATTAAGGCCCCCCCCCCCACCACCCAGGGCATGTCCTCTTCTCAATGTTACCATCAGGAAGGGGGTACAGAAGCCTGAAGGCACACACTCAGCGATTCAGGAACAACTTCTTCCCTTCTGCCATCCAATTCTTAAATGGACATTGAAGCTTTGGACACTACCTCACTTTTTTAAAATATACAGTATTTCTATTTTTATGCATTTTTAAAATTTTTTTCAATATATGTAATTGATTTACTTGTTTATTCTTGTTTTATTTTTATTTATTATTTTTTTCTCTGCTAGATTATGTATTGCATTGAACTGCTGCTGCTATGTTAACAAATTTCACGTCAGATGCCGGTGATAATAAACCTGATTCTGATTCTGACAGGGCAAACCAGAAGCCATGGTTGACAGCAGAGTTTTGTGCATTGCTAAGGGATTGGGATGCTGCCTTCAGATTGCGGCAAAGGAAGACACTGAGGTCTGCAAGAGCCATGCACTCCTGTACCATCAGGAAGGCAAGGCATGAGTATGCACAGACAATCTGATGCACCATCAATAACTCTCGGAGACTGGAAGTGAACGATAGGCTTTTATTAGCAGCAAAAAGGGAGCACAACATCTCGGAGACTGAGGGAGGAGCAGTGCCCCAATCGCCTTTGTACAGGGGTCTGTGGGAGGAGCCACAGGAGCAGTCAGCAGAGGGGCTTGTCCAGACAGGTATACATAGTTTACCACACAATCACAGGCACCTTTGTGACACCAGGGACACACAGCACATTTGGCAAGGTATACAAACAACAACCAATTACAAGTCCTCCCTGCACGTCAACGATGATAGGCTGAATGATTTCTATGCACAATTTGAACAACTGAGTGATGTGACATTGCGGAAAGCCCCCTTTCATCCTGCGGAACAGGCACCCTGTCTAGCCACAGCCAAGGTGAGGAGGACGCTAGCCAGGATAAACCCATGCAAAACTGTACAGCCAGACAGCATATCTGGTCAGACACTGAGAGACTGTGTGGCCTAGGTAACTGAGGTCTTAACGGACATCTTTAACATCTCTCTGAAACAGTCCACTATCCCTGAAGGCTTCAAGGCAGCCACCATCAATCTGGTGCCCAAGAGAGCAATGGTAACTGATAACCGCCCAGTGGCACTGATTTCAACATTCATAACGTGTTTTGAGGAGCTGGCAATGGATTGTATAAAATCTCACCTTCCAGCTACATAGGACCCTCTCCAGTTCACTTACTGCTCTAACCAGTCCACTGATGATACCATAGACTTAGTTCTCCACTCTGTCCTGTCCTGTCTAGAAAATGATGACTTGTACACCTGCATGTTTATCAACTTCAGTTCAAAGTTTAACACACTCATCCCTCAGAGGCTGGTGGATAAACTGTCCACCTTGGGACTTAACAGCCCTCTCCATAACTGGACGTTGGACTTCTTGATGAGGAGACCCCAGTCAGTCCGAGTTGTCAGCAACACCTCAAGCTCCAACACGCTGAGCACTGGGGCCCCACAGGGTTGTGAGCTCAGTTCACTGCTGTTCTTGCTCCTGGCTCATGATTGCACAGCCAGGTTCAGCTCAAACCACATCATCAAGTTCGCTGATGATACTACAGTGTTTGGCCTCATCAGCAACAATGATGAATTAGTATACAGAGAGGAGGCAGAGAAGCTTGTCAATGGTGTGAGAACAACAACCTGAGTCTCAATGGGGACAAGACAAAAGAGATGATTGAGGACATAAGGAAGGCACAAATCGACCACTCTACATTGCACATCAATGGCTCTGCCATGGAAAGAGTGAAGAGCATGAAGTTGCTTTGTGTGCAGATAACGGGCAATCTAACCTGGGCCTACAACACCTTCTCATTAGTCAAGAGGGCACAGTAGTGTCTACACTTTCTGAGGAGACTGAGGTGGACAAGGCTCCCTGCCCCCTTGCTAACAACTTTCTACAGGAGCACCATTGAGAGTGTCCTGTCTGGCTGCATCATTGTGTAGTACGGAAGCTGCGAGATATCAGAATGCAAGACCCTACAGAGGACAGTAAAAACCACCGGGAGGATCACTGGGGTCTCCCTCCCCACTATTTGTGGCATTTACTGGGAGTGTTGTAGGCAAAGGGCCCAAAGTATTTTTGAGGATCCCAAACACCCATCCCACAATCTCTTCGACCCACTACCATCAGGAAGGAGGTACAGAAGCATCAGGACTAGGACTGTCAGACTGGGTAACAGCTTCTTCCCTCAGGCTGTGAGACTAATGAATACCCTGACACCCCCGAGGTCTCGTCACCAGGACCTGGTGCTGTTTACCTGTGCTACATTTTACTACGTGCATTTTGAATTATATTTTATGGACGTATTTATTTTATAATATTTTGCTTATGTGCGGTGTGTGATGTATGTCGTGTGGGTGCACTGTGGTCCGGAGGAATGTTGTTTTATTCAGTTGTGTAACCCTCAGGTTCAGCGGTGGCGTTAATCCAGGGGAAGACAGCCCCCGGCCCAGCCAAACTTGGGAGATCTTGTTTGGGTGGATGGTGCGTGATGTGTCCCCCTGTTACAAATCAGTACCCCAAAATAACAAACAGTACATAATATGCAATTAAATGATTGAGCTTTATAATTCTTAATTTGACTATAGGGTTAGAAAAGAAAACAAAAAGAAAAAGGGCCCATTTTAATGCGCACATTGGAACTCATGTTTTCCCGTCTGTTCGTTTTCCATCAATTTACCCCGGGTGTCGTTGACTCCCGACCCCATTCCAAGTCCGCTCCGTCCTGCAGTCTACAACTTCCCCATTCTGACATCCTCTCCCTGCTGAACAGAAGACCGCGAATCCCTCACTCTCGGGCTCACAAGAAAGAAAACCACCCCCCTCATATGAAGCCGCAAATTCCAAAGCCCCAGTTACAGCAAAACCATTTAGTATAAAGTTACTACTCAAGGAGTGGCCAGAGAATAGACAAGAATGGTAAAGAAGGAAACAAACTACACAAATCAAAGAAAAAGGGCTAGAATTTAAAGACACATGAAACATACCTTTGAAAGGAACAGGGTAGGATAGTACTGGAAACTGGCAGTCAACAAGAACAAACAGAAGAAAATATTATAAGGTATTTAGATTAGATAACAACATTCATAAGGATGACAACCTGTAGTCAGTAGAAAACAATGACCTGTGTCATAGCCAGAGGACCAAATTCCACTGTTCTGAGAAACAGTCTTATTACCTTTGCAGAGTAGCAGTTGTTTGCATGTCTTGGGCCTATTACCAGAACATCTGTACCCATTGTGCTTTGTTAAAGTTGCAAACAAGTCTCATGAGTTAGATTAAATTGACAAACCTTACCCTTGTGTGTGTGTATATATATATATAGATACATACATAGAGTACTCATAACAGTACAAATAACTCAATGATGGAGCCCAGCATATGAGTGCTGAAGAGAAGGTAGTCATTGTAACGTAGCCATTTGTGTGACACTTTTACAACTCGGGGTGTTGGAGTTTGGTGTTCAATTCAAACGTCATCTGTAAGGAGTTTGTACATCCTCCCCACAAACATGTGGGTTTCTTCTGGGTGCTTCCATTTCTTCCCACAGTCCAAAGATGTACCAGTTGGTAGGCTAATTGGTCATGGAAAATTTTCCAGCTTAGGCTAGGCTTATATCGATGGGTTGCTGGGCAGCGTGGCTCGAAGGACAGGAATGGCCTATTCCACACTGTATCCCTAAATTAAAAAAACAGAAGCATTCACAGATACGTTCATCTTAGTTGATCTAATTTGGTTTCTTCCTGAGGTGTCTACCATTTGAGCAACCAGTCTTCAACAAATTCAATTCACTCCTGTTAAATTAAGGCCAAAAGCACTGGATACAACAAAGGTGTTGCAATCAATCAAAGTAATCTCCCAACTGAAATACCACAGGTCAGTGCTCCAGAAATAGCTTTATCTCTAGCCAGCTTGTGCTAATACAGATATAACAATGATATCAACCAGTTGATGTGGAAAATTGCTGAGGAATTTCCTGCTAAATAAAAAGTGAGAAAAATTAAATCCGGCTAAGTACTGCCCAATCAGTCTAATCTCAATCATCATTAATGTGATGGAAGCTATTGCCAACTGTGCAATTAACTAACACCAGTTTACCAAAATCCCACACAGAAAGGGTCAGTTTGGGTTTCACCAGGAGCACACCACTCCAGACCTCATCACAGCCCTGATCCAAAGACCAATTTGGCTGAATTTCAAAGAAGACTGGGCAATGGATTTCAGAAAATACAGCATTTGACTAGGTATGGCACAAAGTTACCTGAGTGAAGTTCAAACCAAAGGACTTTAATCTGCGCCATTATTCCTTGCTGATTGGAAGATGGTTTTCATTGTCAGAGGTCATTTACCCAAGATGGGTGGAAAAAGGCCATATGGGTGGAGCTGAGAAACAGGGTTGTATTATAGACCAGCCAATAGTCAGTGAAAATTGGAGGAGCATATCTGCAGAGAGCTAGCAGACAACTGCAGGAAACATAAAGTTGTGATAGTACGGGATTTTAATTTTCCACATATTGATTGGGACTCCCCTACTGTTAAAGGTCAAGACGGGTTAGAGTTTGTAAAATGTGTTCAGGAAAGTTTTCTAAATCAATATATAGAGGTACCAACTAGAGGATGCAATATTAGATCTCCTATTAGGAAACGAGTTAGGACAAGTGACGGAAGTGTGTGTAGGGGAACACTTTAGTTCCAGTGATCATAACGCCATTAGTTTCAACTTGGTCATGGATAAAGTTTCTTACACTTTGGTTTTTGTCCATCCTGCTGGGTAGGGTCTTTCATTAATTCTATTATATGTTGAAACTTGAAACTTAATCATGGATAAAGATAGATCTGGTCCTCGTGTTGAGGTACTAAACTGGAAAAGGGCTAAATTTGAAGAAATGAGAAAGGATTTAAAAAGCGTGGATTGGGACAGGCTGTTCTCTGACAAGGATGTGATTGGTAAGTGGAAGGCCTTCAAAGGAGAAATTTTGAGAGTGCAGAGTTTGTATGTTTCTGTCAGGATTAAAGGCAAAGTGAATAAGAATAAGGAATCTTGGTTCTCGAGGGATATTGGAAATCTGATAGAAGAGAGAAATGTATGACAGGTATAGGAAACGGAGAAAATAAGGTGGTTGAGTATAAAAAGTGCAAGAAAATACTTAAGAAAGAAATCAGGAGGGCTAAAAGCAGACGAGGTTGCTTTGGCAGTCAAGGGCAAGGATAATTCTAAGAGCTTCTACAGGTATATTAAGAGCAAGAGGGTAGTAAGGGATAAAATTGGTCCTCTCGAAGATCAGAGTGGTCGGCTATATATGGAACCAAAAGGAATGGGAGAGATATTAAATGGGTTTTTTGCATCTGTATTTACTAAGGAAACTGGTAAGGAGTCTCTGGAAATAAAGCAAACAAGTAGTGAGGCAACCTATACAGATTAAAGAGGAGGAGGTGCTTGCTGCCTGGAGGCAAATCAGAGTAGATAAATCCCCAGGACCTGACAGAGTATTCCCTCGGACCTTGAATGAGACTAGTATTGAAATTGCAGGGGCCCTGGCAGATATATTTAAAATGTCGGTATCCATGGTTGAGGTGCCGGAGGATTGGAGGATAGCTTATGTTGTTCTGTTGTTTAAAAAAGGCTCTAAAAATAATCTGGGAAATTATAGGCCAGTAAGTTTGACATCAGTACTAGGTAAATTATTGGAAGGAGTACTAAGGGATAGGATCTACAAGTATTTGGATAGACAGGGACTTATTAGGGAGAGTCAACATGGCTTTGTGCATGGTAGGTCATGTTTAACAAATCTATTAGAGTTTTTCGAGGAAGTTACCAGGAAAGTGGATGAAGGGAAGGCAGTGGATGTTGTATACATGGACTTCAGTAAGGCCTTTGACAAGGTCCCGCATGGGAGGTTAGTTAGGAAGATTCAGTCGTTAGGTATACATGGAGAGGTAGTAAATTGGATTAGACATTGGCTCAATGGGAGAAGTCAGAGAGTGGTAGTGGAGGATTGCTTTTCTGAGTGGAGGCCTGTGACTAGTGGTGTGCCACAGGGATTAGTGCCGGGTCCATTGTTATTTGTCATCTATATCAATGATCTGGATGATAATGTGGTAAATTGGATCAGCAAATTTGCTGATGATACAAAGATTGGTGGTGTAGTGGACAATGTGGAAGGTTTTCAAAGCTTGCAGAAGGATCTGGACCAGCTGGAAAAATTAGCTGACAAATGGCAGATGGAGTTTAATGTGGACAAGTGTGAGGTATTACACTTTGGAAGGACAAACCAAGGTAAAACATACAAGGTAAATGGTAGGACACTGAGGAGAGTAGTAGAACAGAGGGATCTGGGAATACAGATACATAATTCCCAAAAAGTGGCATCACAGGTGGATAGGGTCGTAAAGAGAGCTTTTGGTACATTGGCCTTTATAAATCAAAGTATTGAGTATAAGAGTTGGAATGTTATGGTAAGGTTGTATAACACATTGGTGAGACCAAATTTGGAGTATTGTGTGCAGTTTTGGTCACTTAATTACAGGAAGGATATTAATAAGGTTGAAAGAGTGCAGAGAAGGTTTACAAGGATGTTGCCAGGACTTGAGAAACTGAGTTACAGAGAAAGGTTGAATAGGCTAGGACTTTATTCCCTGGAGCATAGAAGAATGAGGGGAGACTTCATAGAGGTGTATAAAATTATGATGGGTATAGATAGAGTGAATGCAAGCAGGCTTTTTCCACTGAGGCTAGGGGAGTAAAAAAAAGAGGACATGGGTTAAGGTTGAAAAGGGAAAAGTTTAAAGGAGACATTGGGGGGGGCTTATTCACACAGAGCGTAGTGGGAGTGTGGACTGAGCTGCCAGTTGAAGTGGTGAATGCAGGCTCATTTTTAACATTTAAGAAAAACTTGGACAGGTACATGGGTGAGAGGTGTATGGAGGGGTATGGTCTAGTTGCAGGTCAATGGGACTAGGCAGAAAAATGGTTCAGCACAGCCAAGTTTCTGTGCTGTAATGTTCTATGGTTCTATCTAGGGCATCCCTGCAGGAGTTCCTCATGACAGTGTTCAGGGGGTAACCATCTTCAGTTGCTTTATCAATAACCTTCCTTTCAACATAGGGGCATACTTATAAGTTCACAATGTTTAATTCTATTTACACCTCCTCAGAAAATGAAACACTCCCTTGGCTACCAGCAGCAGGATTTCGACAACAGTTAGGCATGGGCCGTGCTCTTCTCTTGCTGCTGCCATCAGGCAGAGGGTACAAGAGCCTCAGAATACACACCACCAGGTTCAAGACCAGTTACTACCCATCAACCATCAGGCTCTTGAGCAAAAGGAGAAAACTAACTACACTCTCTTGACCATCCACTGAAATGTTCCCACAACCAATGATCTCACTTTAAGGACTCTTTATCTTGTTATTTCAAGTTTTCATTATTTATTGCTATTTATTTATATTTGCATTTGCAGAACACAATTTGTTGTCTTCTACACTCTGGTTAATCTTTCATTGATCCTGTTACAGTTACTATTCAATAGATCTGCTGAATATGTCCACAGGAAAATGAATCTCAGGATTGTATGAGGTGCCATTTACTTTAAACTTTGAACTGAGCAGTAGCATGCTTTTGCATATGCTTGGGACAGAGTTCCAAGATGTCATCAGCTCATTCACTAGAACATACAAAGATGGCACTGGTAGTATTTTTCCAGTGCCTTGAGATGTCTGCTACTGTAGTTCAGGTGTTATATGTATCCGGGATGAACTGACACTCAACACCTGCAAGACAAAGACTCCCTATCAATTGGCCACAAATATACAATCCAACTCTCTGACAACAAGGTTTCACACTGCAACCTCAAAAAATGTGGATCACCACCTCTATTTTTGGAATCACCACTTGGTTAAAGCAGTCAATGATAATATTCACCATTATTTTCAAATGTTGGCCCAGCCTTTAGTCAATTGAGGAAAAGGGAATTTGATTATTTCCATCTACAATTTTCAACAAAACTTATGGTCCATAAAGTGCTTCTGAGACCTACATTATGTACAGCAGGCACCTCACAAGATGCTTAAAGATAACACAAATGTGGTCTCCACAAAATCTTCTAAGTTTACTGGACAGATAAGCAAACAATATTGGTATCCTTTCCTCTGCCAGCATCCCGAGCAATAAGGATCTTACTACACACAGTCAGTTACATTATGTGGACCACATTATTCACATCACAGGCACAAGCTTCCTGAAACTGACGCACCATTCCAAGTTCTGTCACAGGAAGATGATTGCCAAATGAATCTCCGGGGAAAAGATTCAAGGATATGATCAGAGCCCTCTTGCTGATTCCTGGAAATCTTTGGACTCTAACTACTTAAAGTGGGGAAGTAATATTTGGGACAATATGAGGGTATATAGAGGTCATCCAATCAGAGCACACAGAAGTTCTGTGTAAGCAATGAATGGAATGCACCTATTCTCAAACTATCACCGGCCCACCTCAGTAATCACCTCCTGTGGAAGAATCTGAGGACCCCCAACATTTGCCGTATCAGTCACTTCAAAACACACCAATCCCAGAGCGGAAGGAAGTCATCCTTGAGCCCGAGAGACTGCCTAGGATGAAAAGGCAGCGGTAGTCAACTAAACAATACAGGGCCCAAACAGCAGCCTAGAGGGCACAGGGATCCACATTCTTGGATACGATGTCCAGTTCTCGTTAGTTCACAACAACAACACACTGAAGCAATGGAGGCACTATATGGATGAGTCAGAACACCTAACTCCATCATTGTACCACTTAAGAGATTTTATATCAGGGAAGGTATCACCTGAGAGATCTTAAAGAGGTGCTGAAAGTTATTGAGGTTAGGAACCTTATGATTCATCGGGCAGAGATTAGAAAACATTACACACATTCAGACAAGTGAATTGAGTACCTCCATTTCATCCATCCAAAGAGGAACTTCCCCGTGGCCAAACATTTTAATTCCAATTCCCATTTCAACATGTGCCAAGATGAGGCCACCCTCAGGGTGAAGGAATAACATCTTATATTCTGCCTGGGTAGCCCCCAACCTGATGGCATGAATATTGATTTCTCCTTCTGGTAAAAATGTTTTCCCCACCCTCACCTCTTCCTCTATTCCCACTCTGACCTTTCAGCTACATATCACTTCCCCCTGGGTGACCTCCTACTTCCCTGTCTCCTATGATCCACTCTCCTCTCCTATCAGATTCCTTCATCTCCATCACCTTACCTTGCCCACCCACCTGGCTTCACCTATCACCTACTAGTTAGCCTCTTTCCTCTCCCCCTTCCTTTGTATTCTGACATCACCCCCCCCCCCCCCAGTCCTGAAGAAGCGTCTTGGCCCGAAACATCAACTGTTTAGTCATTTTCATAGATGCTGTATGATCTGCTGAGTTCATCCTGCATTTTGTGTGTGCTGTAGTGAATGGTAATGTTAGAATTTATGCTGGCAAAGTATTTACACTGAGGTGATTTAATCCTGGAAAAATCAATGAGTGGTAGAGTGAAAGCAGAAAACACAAATAAATAAACATTGTAATTGAAGGTCAATACATTCCACCTCAGGATGGTTGATGGTTGAATTAAGACAGGCCAACTGGTTTACACTCTCAGTAATTATCTCAGTATTGTTAATGAAAATATAGATTATTGTCTTCTCTGCAGAAACATCCATAACAGGTGTCCATAATGGCCTCCATCCTCCAATTATCACAAACTTTAGCTATAGATTACCAAAATGTTACTTTCAAAAAATCTGTACTTCAAGTTCAAGTTTGTCATGCAACCAAACATAAATACCCATGATTACATCCATATGAAACAGCGTTCCTCTGGGGCTAAGGTGCAAAACACAATACCAATAATCATACACAGCACAAGGCACATGTAGCACACATTAGATAGCAAGTAAACATACAGTCACACAAAAAAAATATAGCTCTATTCCTAGAGTCACATGTCCTGAAAACTGATGTTGCATGGGTGTTATTGGCAAGAACAAGGAGTTCTCAGCAGTCTGCAACAAACGCACACACACAATCTAGCTTATCATTCCACCAAACAAACAATGGAGGGCAGCACCGGTAGGAGGGGCCAGCCACTAACTCAGCATGGACACTATGCTACATCAACTCCGGCGTCTCCTCTCCTGGACTGCTTCAACAGGCAAACCCACAGAATGAGGCCTAGTACTTGTTACAACCTAGGCCACCCAGCTCCCCTACCATCTGTCTCCCAGTAAACAAGGGAGATGGACTTGCAGCATCTTACTTTATCAGCAACCAACAGGGTCTTGCGACTGCAAGAAGAGTGGCCAAGACAATCATTTGCTGTTGGACTGCATACTGCCAAATAAAACTTATTTCCAATTATTTTCAACATCATTTAGGGTATCTTCTCAAAGGCATTGTCAAGTAACTGCAAGGGGCTTGAAACAGAAGACTTAGCTCAGGACAATGAAGAAACACTAAAGCAGATATAAAATTAACAATATTCCAAGCAATCTCTACATCATCTACAGCAATGTAATGTTATAAAACCTGAATCCGAGGGAGACTTATATCCTTGAGGGAAGGTTTGCTAGAACTGCTGGGGAGGGTTTAAACAGTGGAGTAAAGGGAATTACAGAAGCATGAGAGAGGAGCTGGCCGAAGTCGATTGGAAGGGAACACAAGCAAGGATAATGGAAGAGCAACAATGGCTGGAGTTTCTAGGAGCAACTTGGAAGGCGCAAGATAGAAAGAGGATTGGAAATCTTTTCTAAGTTGCTGAAGGCAACTAAAAAAGGCCGTAAGGAGGGAGTCGATGAAATATCAAAGAGGATACCAGAAGTTCCTTCAGATATATAAAGATTAAAAGAGAAGTGAGAATAGGTATTGGACCGCTAGAAAATGACATTGGAGAGATAGTAATGGGAGACAAGGAAATAGCGGATGAACTGAGTAAGCATATTGCATCAGCCTTCACTGTGGAAACACTATCAGCATGTCAGATGCTCGAGAGTGTCAGAGGCAGAATTGAGTGCAGTTACTATTTATAGGGAGAAGGCATTTGGGAAGCTGAAAGGTCTGAAGGTAGATAATTCACCTCAAGTTTCTGAAAGAAGTAGCTAAAGAGATTCTGGAGGCACTGGTAATGATCTATCAAGAATAACTAGATTCTGGTATGGTTCCAGAGGACTGGAAAATTACAAAAGTCAATCCACTCTTCAAGAAGGGAAACAGAAAAAGAAAGGAAATTACTGGCTAGTTAGTCTTATCTCAGTGGTTGGGAAGATGTTGGAGTTGATTGTTAAGTATGTGGTTTTAGGGCACTTGGAAGCACATGATAAAATAGGCTCAAGTCATCATGATTTCCTTAAGAGCCAATCTTGTCAGGCAAATCTTTTGGAATTCTTTGAGGTAATAACACCCAAGATAGGCAAAAGAGAATCAGTGAATACCATATACTTGGATTTTCAGAAGGTCTTTGACAATGCGGCACACACAAGGCTGCTTAGCAAGATAAGGGCCCATTGCATTACAGGAAAGATTCCAGCATGTTTAGGCATTGCCTGTATGGCAGGAGGCAAAGAGTAGGAATAAATAGAGCCTTATCTAGTTGGTTGCCAGTGACTAGCTCTGTTCCACAGGCGTTGGTATTGGGGCCACTTCCTTTTACGATGTATGTCAGAGTTTTGAATGACAGAATTTATGGCTCTGTGACCAAACTTATGGATGATGTGAAGACAGATGGAGGTGCAGGTAGTATTGAGGAAATAGGGAGTCTGCAAAAGGACAGACAGATTCTGAGAATGGGTGTGGAAGTGGCAGATGGAGTACATTGTCGGGAAGTGTACGATCATGCACATTGGTAGAAGACATAAAAGTGCAGTCTGTTTTCTAAAAGAGGAGAAAATTCAAATATCCAAGGTGCAAAGGGACCTGGGAGTTTTCATTCAGATTAACTTGCAGTTTGAGTTGGTGGCAAGGAAGGCAAATGTAATATTAGCATTCATTTCAAGAAGACTAGAACTTAAGAGCAAGGATGTAATGCTGAGGGTATATAAACATTGGTCAGACCACACTTGGAGTATTGTGAGCAGTTTTGGGCCGCTTATCTAAGAAAAAATATGCTAACATTGGAGAGGGCCCAGAGGAGCTGCACAAGAATGATTCAGGAAAAGAAAGAGTTAACCTATATGGAATGCTTGGTGGCTCTAGACCTGTAGTCACTAGAGTTTAGAAGAATGAGGGGGGATCTCTTTGAAAATTTTCAAATGTTGACAGAGCTTGATAGAGTGAATTTGGAGAGGAGGTTTCCTATGCTGGGAGAGTCTTAAGACCAGAGGACACAGCCTCAGAATATAGGGACATCCATTTAGAATGGAGATAAGAAGGAAGTTCTTTAGCCAGACGGTGGTGAACCTGTGGAATTCACTGCCGCAGCCAGCTGCGGAAGCCAGGTCATTGGGTGCAGTTGAGGCAGAGGTTTCCAGGTAGTGAAAGGTGGAGGGAAGAAAGCAGGACAATGGGGTTGAAAGGGAAATGGATCAGTGATGATCAAATGACAGAGCAGACTCAATGAGCCAAATGGCCTAATTATTCTCCTATGACTTATGGTCTTATGGTGATATAGAGCTGAGTATTGTTAATTTCAAAAAATTTCACATCAGAATGCTTTGTTGTTTGGATTTAGAGCAAGGATAACATATGAAAAGTAATTGTAGAATCTATGAAGAAGTTAGCATATACCCTTCGTAGAGATTATACTGTAAAAAGCCATAGTGAAGACTCCTCTGTTAAGTATAGTAATGATCTGAATCTGTTGAAGAATATGGAGTATAATTGAATTGCAAATATTCATTGTAGATTGATGTTGGATACATTCCAATGTGCACTATCTATTATGCCTCTTTAAAATTGAATTGCTTCATGTAATTAGATTTCCCTTTAAAACAGCAATCTTGCTTGAGTAGTTCAAAACTCCTGATGCATAAAATAGGAGTAATTTTTCTGTGGTCATCAGCCTAGCTATAAAAATAACCTCGTAAAAGAAAGAAGCTCAAACCATAGCAAATGCACTGGATCAGAAATTACACCATGCTGAAAAATGTCTCAGAAAGAGACTTTCCTTAGTGTTTGATGGGGTGCCATGCCTGCCTGGTTCCTTGGTCAATAAGGTATCATAGTTATCTCACATATGGTATGTTTTTGGCATCATATTATCTCCAAATGGGACAAGAGGACTTGGGATGGGTGCAACAACTTATACATTAGACTAATGAATAATATTCTTAGTATAGCAATTTATCCAAACACACGTTTATTTCTGATAATGTGGAAATGCAAGTTATAATTTCCAGATGGGAATCCAGCCAGTAATTTTGAGATAGGTGTGCCAATGGTTCAGCTACTGCATGAGGAACAGTACATGTTTATTAAATTTACTGTTTTGTTCTTCTGTAGCTGTAAACTGATCAATAATGAAAGTTTTCTCTCAAAGAATGTTGAAAACAAAATTGCTTTACTCCAAGTACTGAATTAATTTTTAAAGACTGCGTCCCAAATTACATATTTGAACACCTTCTCAATTACCGGCTTTTGTCGTTCTGTGTCAAATGCTGAACAAAACCACTCTAATAGTGTTCCTTGGGACAATTTACAACATAAAACATCAAACAGCCACCTCAGCTCATGATGTTATGCCAACCATTATAAGCCTATTCCATGGTTAATTTAGCCCTTCCCCCAGCAGTTCTCTTTTCTCCAGTATAAGTTCTTAGTTGGATATCTGCAGGCTTCATTTCAGTATCTTTGAAATGCTATTCAAACTTATTTTGTGGAATGACTGAAACAGCCGAACCAGTGTCTAATTCCATTTTTATTAATTTGCCGTTCACTTCCGGTGTAAGCCATTTTGCACGACTATTGATAGTTTCACATTGTAAATCCCAAGGCTACCCAATCCTGCATCATTCTCATCATTACCAGATTTTTCATTAACAACATGCAAATTAGTGCTCTTTTTGAAACTACAACTTGTTACCTTCTTCTCTTCCCCATGTAGTCCATTTATTTCTATCACCCCAACACTCTCTTTGTATGTGTCTGATTTTGTTGCATTTTCTGAAAATTTTGTCTTTAGAACTATATTGGTCTGATGTATGTGAACCCCTGCCACAATGGTAACAAGAATTGTTTGCCCAAGCAATTTTCTGTTTCGATGTTGCAATTTTGTTCATGGTCACTTTCATTGCTGACTGCAATGCAATTATGTCTGAAACCTAAGGTATCTGCAATCAACAATCATTTTGGTTCTAAGTATTCCTGTAATAGTTTCACAATATTAGCAAAGCTCATTTCAACTGGTTTGGTTGGAGCAGCTAAAATTCTAAGCAAACTGTATGCCTTTAAACCCAGGAAGCTCAGCAAAAGTGGCACTCCCTTTTCACTGGCCATCTCTTTTGCTTCAAAATACAGCTCACTTCATTCAGGATACAATATCTCCTGTGCAATTGAATGCATCTATCTTTCTGATATAGCCAGTCATTTCTGCTTTTTTTCTTATTATTAATATTATTACTATTTATAAACACATGAATTAGTCCATTTTTCATCCTTTTTAATCTCAGATGTCTCTGTCCCTTCCCAAAGAAGTGCATACTGCTCGTTTTTTTACCTCAAACATCTCACTGAGCTTTTTAAAGATCAGACATCTTGCTGTGTTTCAGCAGGTAGACAGTCAACTCAGGTTCATTTAAAAATTCCTTGGCGCCACTTTGTAAGTCGAAAGCATTAAAAACTAATGGAAAGAGAAACACGGAGCTGGGATAGCTTGTGTACATTTTTTGTTTTACATTTGGAGAGACTCATATGACATGGTGGCGTGATGATGCATGCCCTTTGTGCACTTTAACATATAAATTGTCATTAATTATTTAATCAAGCAATATATTTATAATATTTCTCAAATATAACTGAAATATTAAATATACAACACTGGGAGGCTAGCGCCCATAATGGAGCTGGCAGAGTTTAAAATTTCCGAGTGTCATTGGTGACATATCAATTCTCAGACTCCTAATGAAATATAGTTGCTGTTATGCCTTCTTTGTAACTGTTCCAATACATTGGGCCTAGGATAGATCCTCAGAGCTGTTGACACCCAGGAAATTGAAACTGCTCACTCTTTCCACTTCTGATCCCTCGATGAGGACTGGTGTGAGTTTCCTCAACTTCTCCTTTCTGAAATCAATATTCAATTCTTGCTCTTACTGATATTCAGTGCAATACTGTTGCTGTGGCACCACTCAACCAACTGATCTATCTTGCTCCTGTATGCAAAGCATCAGGACCTGACAGTATACCAGGATGGGTAACAAAAGCAGTCAACGCTCGAAGCCTTTTCCTGTAATACTCCCCAACACTTCCTCCACTACATTCCCTTTCTCGATCTCTCTGTCTCCATTTCTTGAGGCAAGCTGTCAACTCACATCTTCTAGAAACCTATCAATTTCCACATGACTATACCTCTTCTCACCCTATCGCCTATAAAAATCCTATTCCTTTTTTTTCCAGTTCCTTTCCCTCCACCAGATGAGGCTTTCTATTCAGGATATCAGAGGTGCCCTCCTTCTTCAAAGAACGGGGTTTCCCTTCCTCCACTGTTGATGCTGCCCTCATCTCCTCCATTTCCAAAATATCTGTCCTCACACCATCTTCCCACCGCATTAACAGTGTCAGAGTTCCTCTTGTTCTTACCTATCACTCCATGAGCCTCTGCATCCAACACATCATCCTCTGCAACTTCTACCATCTCCGAAGAGATCCTATCACTTAACATATCTTTACCTCTCCTCCACAACTCTCTCCGCTTTCCACAGGGATCACTCTCTCCATGATTTCCTTGTCAATTTGTCCTCGCTGCTAACCTCCCCCCGACACTCATCCCTGCAAGCGGCTTAAGTTCCACCTGGCCATTCACTTCTTCCCTCACCTCCATTCAGGTCTCCAAACAGTCCTTCCAGGTGAGGCAACACTTCACATACAAATCTGCTAGGGCCATCTATTGTGTGCGGTGCTCCCGATGAGGACTCCTCTACATTGGTGAGACCCGTCGTAAATTGGGAAGCTGCTTCATCGAGCAACTCCACTCCACCAGCCAAAAGCAGAATTTCCTGATGGCCAAACATTTTAATTCTGGTTCCCATTTCGACATGTTGCTCCATGGCCTCCCCTTGTGCCAAGAGGAGGCCACCCTCAGGGCGGAGCAACACCTTTTATTCTATTTGGGGACTGTTCTAACCTGATGGCATGAATATTGATTTCTTCTTCCAGTAGTTTTTTTTCCTCCCCCTCCCCTCTTCTTCTATTCCCCACTCCGGCCTTTAACCTCTTCTCACCTGCATATCATTTCCTTCTGGGTCCCTATTCTCTCTATCAGATTCCTCCTTCTCTAGCCCTTGAACTTTCCCACCCACCTGGCTTCACCAGCTTCCAAGTACCTTGAAACTGCCCTCTCGTGCAAGCCATTTCAGCCCTGGGAAAAAGCCTCTGACTATCCACACAATCAATGCCTCTCATCATCTTATACATCTCTATCAGGTCACCTCTCATCCTCTGTCTCTCCAAGGAGAAAAGGCCAAGTTCACTCAACCTATTCTCATAAGGCATGCTCCCCAATCCAGGCAACACCCTTGAAAATTTCCTCTGCACCCTTTCTATAGTTTCAACATCCTTCCTGGAGTGAGGTGACCAGAACTGAGCACAGTACTCCAAGTGGGGTCTGACCAGGGCCCTATATAGTTGTAACATTACCTCGCGGCTCTTGAACTCAATCCCACAGTTTACAAAGGCCAATACACCATATTGGCGCAGCAGCTTTGAGTGTCCTATGGACTTGAACCCCAAGATACCTCTGATCCTCCGCACTGCCAAGAGTCTTACTATTAATACTATATTCTGCTATATTTGACTACCAAAATGAACCACCTCACACTTACCTGGATTGAATTCCATCTGCCACTTCTCAGCCCAGTTTTGCATCCTATCAATGTCCCACTATAACCTCTGACAGCCCTCCACACTATCAACAACACCCCCAATCTTTGTGTCATCAGCAAATTTACTAACCCATCCCTCCACTTCCTCATCCAGGTCATTTATAAAAATCACAAAGAAAAGGGGTCCCAGAACAGATCCCTGAGGCACACCACTAGACACCAACCTCCATGTAGAATATGAACTTTCTACCACCACTGTTTGCCTTCTGTGGGCAAGCCAATTCTGGATCCACAAAGCAAGGTCCCCTTGGATCCCATGCCTCTTTACTTTCTCAATAAGCCTTGCATGGGATATCTAATCAAATGCCTTGCCGAAATCCATATACACTACATCTACTGCTCTACCTTCAATGTGTTTAGTCACATCCTCAAAAAATTCAATCAAACTCGTAAGGCACAACCTGCCTTGACAAAGCCATGCTGACTATTCCTAATCATATTATGCCTCTCCAATATTCTGCATGGAGGTCAGTAACCAGTGGTGTGACTTAGGGATCTGTTCTGGGACTCCTACTCTTCGAGATTTTTATTTGATGCAGTGTAGAAGAATGAGTTTAGTTTGAAATTAAGTAAGTTGTTAACAAAATAGAAGGATGTTTCCCTGTCTAAGGGCCCTAGAACCAAGCACAGTGTCTCAGGATAAGGCAAAGACCATTCTGGATTGAGATGAGGAGAATCTTTGGAATTGTCCAAAGGCAGCGCAGATTCAGTTATTGAATTCATTTAAAACTAAGACCAACAGATTTATAGATATCAACAGCATCGCGGGACATGGAGATAGTGCAGTGAAATGGCATAGACGATGAAAATCAGCCATGGTTTTGAAAGGCAGTGCAGCATGAAAAAGGAACAAAGAGCCAACTCCTTTCTCCTTTTCCTTATGTTCTATTTCTTGTCACCTTCTTTTTCCGTCTCAGTTGAACTATCTGAAGAGGATACAAGCTTTTCATCTTTCTCATCCTGCATTTCTAAAACTTTTCTGCTGCTGACTGAAACTGTGCCAACCTGGAGAACAAGCTAATCAACAGATCTCTCTGCGCAAGGGCTGTCTTGCACCTGCGAAAATGTACATACAGCTGCAAATCTGGGCATTAACTTAATCTGGCTAGCTTCAGCACAGATAAAATTGACCTGCTGTACAGGCAAACATGCTATTAATCATCTGCTCAGGATTAATGAGACATAGACTGGGATATCCTAGATACATGTCTCTGAAAAGATCAAAAGGTAAAATTGTGGGCCGTGAAGGATTTGACAGCCACTGGCAACACTAGGAGGCTGCAGATATCTGTCATTACTTGACGAGACAAGATATGCTCTTAATCGGATGTGTGGAGTAAACACTGTCTACCTGCACAATCATAATCCAGGCAATATCTTCAGTGAACAGCAGTCCTCTACAGTTGCCCTCTCTGCTATACTTCTTTCCACAGCTCTGCTTTCTACAGAAGCCCTCACTGTTGTCCAAGTCTTTCAAAAGCTGCTTTGCTGCGTGTACTCATACAGTTGTGTTTCTAAGATACTACCCAAGGCAGCTGTATGTGATTGCTGAATCCTTTAGAAGGACAGGAGAAGAATTTCATCAAAACTTTGAGCAAACAAGATACTTTAAAAGTCTCAAGAGCATGCAAGCTCATAGCTGTGGAGAGTGAGTTCTCAGCACACTACCTTCCATGAGGATCCTTCAATTCTCACTGTATTCTCTAACATTTCAGGATTAAGGGTCTTTTAGCATGAATGTTAACTCTTTCTATTCCCACAGCTGGTGCCTGACCTGCTGAACATCTCCTGCATTTTTCAGGTATTACTTCAGCTTTGTTTCCTTGATTTTTCAGTCACTGTGTTTTTCAGCCTGGCTTCTTCTGGAGCTCCTCTCTTCCAACCCTGCCCAAGAATCGCCCATGTCTGAGAAGCCCATGTACACAAAGGTCAACTGAAGTACCACGCTGCAGAGCTGGAGTGACAAAGTGGATTTGGGAGAAGGGTTCAGCTATGTTACTACTGAATGACACACGCGGTTTTAGTGGCTGCTTTTGCTATTTTCTAATGTTATTTCATTGATTGACATATGCCAATGGGCAAATAGTCTTTCCCAAGGGACCTGCATGCGCGTGACCCACGGCATTCCAATTACACTTGATGTCTGTAGGATAAACTCAGCTTCTCAATGCACTGATATTTTAAGTAGTTTTAACTACCTCATCTACATCTTCCAGGATTAGAACTCAGCCCAATATGTCTTAACACCTTCAATGAAGGTACAGGAGCTGCAAAAGTGAAAGATAAACTGCCAGAAAATGAAGTCAGTAAGTGATTGCTACAGGGAGTGTGAAATCCAAATGCCAGCAAACGTTATAATTAGGATGGGGCCAAGGTGGAAGAGTGTAGTAATTTAAATTCCTGTTCAATAAACTGGATCATTTTGTATAACTATTTCCATTGTTACTTCAGATCATTTTAAAGTACATCATTGCAATCAAAAGGTCCCTTTCTCCATAGAATGGAAATGAATGGAAAAATGGCACTGCACAAATGCAATGAAGTAAAGATGGGTTTTGAATCAATCTCAATTTACTCTAAAGGTAAATTCGAGCTGGCTCAGCTCTGTGAGACTGTGGAGAGCCCTAGGTGATGACTTAGGCTAAAGCAATCTAAAATTCATTTCCTCTTATGGCAGTAGTAATACAGTCGGGAATTATAGGACGTCATTGAAAAATGAAGCAAAATGTGATTGACAACCAATCCAGTGCTTTAAGCATTCACCCTCTGCACTGGTATGAACATGTCCATTAACAAATTCCACAGTAGAAACTAGCTGAGGTTTCTTGGACGTTGCTTCCAAAAGCTGTGAACCCTAACACAAAGGACAAGAGCAAAATAATGCATGGAAACAAAACCACTTTCCAAACCACATTTCAGCTTCTTCCAAACAAACATACAGATTAATTGTAGAAGTATGCCACTCCAACCACTGAGCCTGCCCTTGGGTGTTAACATCTCTAATAGCCCACCTTGGTCTATCCACACAGACGCTATGATTAAGCAAGCACACTGGTGTCTCTACTTCCTCAGATGACTAACAAAATTTAGCATGTCCCTGTTAGCCCTCACCTCTTGTGTAGATGCAGCATAGAAAGCATCTTATCCAGATGGATCACAGCTTGGTGTGGTAATTACTCTGCCCAGGACTGCGAGAAATTGTGGAGACTTGTGGATATAGCTCAGTCCATCCTGAAAACCAGCCTCTCCTCTGGGGACCTGTCTACACTTCCCACTCTTGTGAAAGCAGCCAAGTTAATCAGAAGTCCCTCACACCCCAGGCATTCCCTGTTCTCCCCAATTCTAGCTGGCAGAAGATACAAAACCTTGAAAGCACACACCACTGGGTTTCATGAAAGCTTCTATTCTGCTGTCATAGGACTTCTTGTACAAAAAAAAATGAACTCTTGACCTGACAGTACACCTCACCATTGCCTTTGCACGTTATAGTCTACCTGCACTGCACTTTGCTTGTACCTGTAACTGTAAGGCTATATTCTGCAGGCCATTATGGTTTTTGCTGGGTAGTACCTCGGAGATCTGGATGGATGATATGAAAACCAAAGTTTCTCACTGTATCTCAGGGCATGATCCACTACCAAACATTAAAATTATGGCTGACTAACTGTAACCCCAACTTTGCATTTCTGACTACCTGCAGTAACCTTTGACCTTCCCTCTTTTGCTTCTCAAGATCTCTAACTGCCTTTAAAAAAATCTCAGAAGTTTCTATTTCCACCGCTCTTTGAGGAAGTAAGTTTCAATGACTTTCAAATCCCACATAAAAAAAATATTTTCTTTTAAATGGGAAACTTGCTACTTTAGCACAGTGATCCCAGTTTTAGGTTCCCGCAAAGCCTCCTCAAGTCTGGTCAGGACCTTATATGTGTTAATCAAGTCCCTCTTTACTCTCAGAAATGTCTCTATGTTCTTTCATGCGTTGAGTTGCAATCCTAGAATCTTCTGCTCAGTAACACAGTGGCTAGGCCTTCAACCTGTGGATAGTAGTGTTTCAATAAGGTGAGTCATCTTCAACTTCACAGCGCACACTTGGTTACCCTGAAATATGTAATTTATAAAATTTATACTTATTAAATACTGTATATCATGTATATCTTACACCTGTGTATATGCAGGCATTGCTGCAGGGGAGTCAATGCCACAGCTCTACTTCAGCTGGTAAAATTCTATAACATTTATTAACGAGGCACCATCTTCACTTCAGTGAGGCCAAAATGGCAGCTGCTCAGGGACACGTGTGGGTCTCAATTGTTTAAATTGTAGCGTGGCAATTAGTGCAACGCTTTGCAGTACCTGTGACCCGGGTTCAATTGTTGCCACTGCCTGCAAAGAGGTTGTTTGTTCTCGCCCTGACCCCGCATGGGTTCCTCCGGGTGCTCCGGTTTCCGCCCACTGTCCAAAGATGCACCGGTTGATAGGTTAATCGGTCATTGTAAATTGTCCAATGATTTGGCTCAGATTAAATTGGGTGTTGCTGGGTGGTGTGGCTCATAGGGCTGGAAAGGGTCTATTCTGAGTTGTATCTCAATCAATCAGTACATAAATAAGTAAACAATGTGAATGTGAGAAAACTATGGAAATCAGTTCGATAAATCTCTGATTAGGACTTGTTGGTTTTGTGTCATTTTTGTGATATCTGGATGTTCTCTCCAACTTGTAATGACCAGTGTGCGCAAAAAATTTGTGCTGTGCAGTATTTTGCAGAGTGACAATAACACATGTGCGTTGAATTTTTAAGTGGAAGTACACCTGAAGCTATTCTAAGGATAATAAACTATCAAGTCCAGTTTTTATTTATTGTTTAAAAGAAATGAAATCTGTCAATAAAAACTTTGATCTCCTCTGGGTTTGACTGTTTTCATTCTTGTTCATCTGCACTCTCACAAAACATACGTAATAGGCCTGTAGTGGGTAATGCAAGATTTTTTCACATTAGGGCTTTTGCCCACTGTCCATACATTATTTGCTTGCTAAATGATGCTTTAAAAAGTCGAGTTTCCAAATATCAGTCCTCCAGCAACTTTTGCATCGTGACAATACACACAGGTGACACCAGTTTCAATATTGTATGTAAATGTTTCTCATAGCTGCATGTTCCTGACTTCATGATCTTTCAGTGTAAGAATTTCAACTGTTTCATTAAGCCATTCTGTTTTAAATGAACTAGCGGTACTTTTGCACTTCACACACTTTGCTTCTTTGGAATTTGACATAGTGAATCAATAATTTCCTCAATAAAAAGAGTATAAATCAGCCAGTTCTAAAATCTGCAGACAAATCATCACAAACTCCATGTTGTCAACACTGTCTACATCAGAAACCAGAAAAGGAAATGTGATTGTGTACGATCGCAAAATCAGTTCAGTTCAGTTTATTATCATTTAGAAACCACAAATGCAATGCAGTTAAAAAATAAGATAATGTTGTCCAGAATGATATCAAAATAGCACAGGACAAAACAAACTACACCAGAAAATCCACATAACGTTTGGTAATCCCCAAATCCAGAGTCCAGAGAGGCTGCTGCTAAATATACTTAACATACCAATGAAATAGAGGGTATGCAGTTTAAAATCCTCTGTGTGCACATCAGACCACGAGACATAAGAGCAGAATTAGGCCATTCAGCCCATCAAGTCTGCTCTGCCATTCCATCATGGCAGATCCTGATCCCACTCAACCCCGTACTCCTGCTTTCATGCCATATCCTTTGATGCCCTGACCAATCAGGAAACTATCGACTTCTTCCTTAAATATACCCATGGACTTGGCCTCCATCACAGTCTGTGCCAGAGCATTCTACAATTCTCTGGCTATAAAAATTCTTCTTTACCTCTGTTCTAAAGGGTCAGCCTTCAATTTTGAGGCTGTGCCTCTAGTTCTGAATACCCCCACTGGAGGAAGCAACCTTTGCACATCCACCCTATCTAGTCCTTTCAACATTCAGTAGGTTTCAATGAGATCCCCCCGCATTCTTCTAAATTCCAGTGAGTACAGGTCCAAAGCTGCCAAACACTCCTCACACGTTAACCCATATATGTCAAACTCAAGGCCCGTGGGCCAAATCCGGCCCGTGGTGGAATTATCTTTGGCCCACGAGATAATATCTAATTACTATTAAAGCTGGCCCCAGTAATCGAAGCGCCTATGGCGTATGATATGGCTAATGCTGAGTTTATTCAGGTACCAGGTTTTCAGGGTTTTTAGTGTCTATTCGGCAGTCTTCTTCATAAGAAACAAAATTTGTAAAGTGAAACACTTTGTAGTTATAGCAGAGACTGAAACACATGAGAGCAGGCTGAAAAAACGGAGGCAACGAAAGCTGCGTTCGCACGCGTCCGACTGATCCGGCCCGCATGAAGCTGCATTTTGCTCAATCCGGCCCGTGACCTAAAATGAGTTTGACACCCCTGCGTTAACCCCTTCATTCCTGGAATCATCCTCAACAACCTTCTCTGGACTCTGTCCAATGACAACACATCATTTCTGAGATATGGGGCCTAGAACTGTTGATGATACTCTAAGTGTAGCCTGACTCATGTCTTATAAAAGCTCAGCATTATCTCCTTGCTTTTATTTTCTATTCCCCTTGAAAATAAATGCAAACATTGCGTTTGCTTTCTTTACTACAGACTTAACCTGTAAATTAACCTTCTGAGGGTCTTACACAAGGACTCCTAAGTCCCTCTGCACCTCTGATGTTTGAACCTTCTCCCCATTTAGATAATACTCTGCACGATTGCTCCTTTTACCAAAATGCATTATCATACATTTCCCAACACTATATTCCATCTACCACCTTTTTGCCCATTCTTCCAATTTGTCAAATTGCATTGCTTCCTCAGCACTACCTACCCCTCCACCTATCCTCACGTCATCTGCAAACTTTGCCACAAAGCCATCAATTCCATTATCTAAATCACTGACAAACAATGTGAAAAGTAGTGGTCCTAATACTGATCCCTGAGGAACACTGGCAGCCAACCAGAAAAGGCCCCCTTTATTCCCACACCTTACAGGGAACATTAGTGGTGGGGTTGGGGGAAGGGATGTGGGTGGATACACAAAAATACCTGTTGCTGAAGAAATTAAACTGCATTACAATTTCAAAAAAAAAAAACAAGCTACTACTTTCATCAGCTTGTCAGTGAGAGGCTAACTTTCTGTTGTCCGGATTCTTCAGCTTTCAACAGCTCACATTCCTTTTCACATTCTGCTGCTGCGAAGCTGTTCCAGGAAGATGATTGTCCAAGGGGCACCAATTCAGAATCAGTGGCCACACACGGCCAGAGTGCCAGTCTGACCAAGCTATCAGTTTTTAAATGACCTGGGTCAAGAAGGAAAGAATTCCTCACACTTTCCATGCATGCACCACACATCTTGCACTCAACAATGCCTTCCTCTCTTGAATTTATGAATGAATACTATCAACGCTCATGAAGCTGAGTCATTGCCTTTTCCCCCCATGGCTTTCATTTGCAAGTGTCAATTCACTCACATTCTATGTGCCTTTATTATACCATCCCCTCACTGATTACTTTCATCTATCTCTCTCTCTCCCTCGCTCAAGGCTGTACATTAAATGCCATGGAGGTTAAAGATTTGCATACATCTAATATTTTTGTTGCAAGTCCACAGCAACTAGGTGAGATCAGTGAAAAAACCATTGTGACTACAGATGCAGATTGTACCCTGCATTTATTCTCAGTGAACTTAGTTACTGAAGGTGACACATAACAAGAAATGATTATAAAACTTTTTTTTCCTCCTCGATTTCTTGCAGGAATATCTTGTCACATCTTTAACATCAGGCAATGCCATCAGTTCAACTCCTGTACAGCCACTGGCTCTATCATATAATTGCAACTTTTTATAGCACTGCCAAATATGTTAATATTTGCTCTTCGCTAAAGCAAAATTAATCCTCTTTTCCAAATTCTTCCCATCATTTTATATCTTCTGCTCCTTCACATAGATATCAGTTACTCCTTGTGCAAACCATCCCATGCTCCATCAACTCTTCATGTAAAAAGAAATCAGTCCTTACTCTGGCTATCATTTTAAATTGGTTACCTCTTATCACTTGGTCCTTGACCAAAGTAAATAATCTTCTTCTCTTCACATGGATAATTTCCTTCCTTTCAACCATCTGTGGCTAGATTCTTCCATATCCACCCTTTCAAAAGTCATGCTAGCTTTATCTCCTACTCTGCATGAAACAGTCCCTATAAGTAATGATAATTACACTGGAAGATGAAGAAATCCCTTTATTGCATTTGTAGCTGCATTTTGGACCCATGTGTGAAATGTAAACTCTATAGGACATCCCAAAATTGTGAAACATGCAATGTTAGTACTGCTCTTTTTCTCTTTATTTAAGTGCAAAGTAGGTGGAATTTAATCCAACCGAACTCACCACGTCCTGAGTGAGTGAAAAGAACCAATAGTCCAGACTCCACCACACACCGCTGCCCTCTGATAGAATTATTATGCTCCAGTCTCTTAAAGGTCAGAATCAAGTTTCTTTCAAGCATAACATATTTAATAGATTTCTTTCAATTTCAGTTAATTGCAATTGTGAACATTTGTAAATACAAATTAGGAGCAGAGTAGCCCATTTTGACCCTCTAGCCGGCTCCACAATTTAACAAGATCAGGCTCAGCTCTGTATTCCTATCTTCTCTAATAACCTTTCACTCTCACACCCAATGCTTATCAAGAATTTAGGTACCACCATCTTAAGAACTTTTAAAGACTCTCTCCAACCATTGAGGAAGAAAAAGTTCCAAAGATTCACAATCCCCTAAGAGAGAGAAAAGAAAATCACCTAATCTCAGTAATAGGTAACTCCTTATTTTCTCACAGTAACTCCACTCTTAGACTCTCTCAAAAGAGATGACCTTCCTGCAATCACCCCATCAAAATGCCCTCAGAATCCTCTGCTGTTGAAAATAACCAAATCATAGAAATTTTGCACATCTCTTTCTTCCTCTTCAACCCATCATCCCCTACTGGGGCATAGGCCACAGATAGCAGCTCTCCACAATCCTCTGTCCTAGGCCAGTCTTTCAAGTAGCTTCCAAGTGTAGCCCATCTTTGAAGATCCTTCCTTTTTCCAGGGATGAGGTCTTTGGAGCTTCTGTTGGCATTTCTGTAGCCCCATCCTGAGAAAAATCCAGAGCTACAGACGGCAATACGAACTCCGTCTGCGACCCGTCTTAAACATGTTGCCCCTCGGCTTTGCAATGTACCCACATGGCCCACTCTACAAATAAGCTTTGCCTCTACTTGCAGCATGCAGCGTTGTCAGGCATACATTAAAGATTATACAGAAAGAGTCTGAATTGAATTGACTTCATTATTTACATCCTTCGTATACGTGAGAACAAAATCTTTACATTATGTCTCCAGCTAAATGTGCAAAGTGCAATTTATAGTAATTTATAATAAGTAGTATGTACAACAATATAACACAGAAATACAGTTGTGTCAGCATGAATTAATCAGTCTGATGGCCTGGTGGAAGAAGCTGTCCCGGAGCCTGTTGATCCTGGCTTTTATGCTGCGGTACCATTTCCCGGATGGTAGCAGCTGGAACAGTTTGTGGTTGGGGTGACTCGGGACCCCAATGATCCTTTGGGCCCTTTTTACACACCTGTCTCTGTAAATGTCCTGAATAGTGGGAAGATAACATCTACAGATGTGATAGACTAATCTAGCGACTAGCTTAGAGACTTCCTCCATATTCTACCTAATATTTTAACTTGACTATTAGCCTGAAAAACAGAACATCTGATTGCAGCCACCTTGTCATGTGCAAACAATATGTTGCCTTTTCTATTTTTAATAATGACGACAAATCAAAAGTGCTTCAATGGTTGTGATGCTCTTTGGGACACTGTGGAAGTAAACAGTAAAAGATGATTTAAATGATAAAAACAGAAAATGAGGGAACTAGTGAGTCATTTATCAGTCACATCACCACAACAGCTATTATGGTGCAAATTTGCAATAGAGAAAGAAATTTGATGGAATACAAACTGTACCAGTGTGGAGCACACAGCACTCCAGCTGAGCCTTCATTGAATTTCTTGTGGAGCAGCTTTCAAGTGGCCTCTCACAGATCTGTCACTTCTTAGCCCATTTTTGGATCAATATCTAAATTACCCACTCAGTGGCCACTTTATCATGTACACCTGCTCGCTAATGCAAATACCTAATCAGCCAATCATGTGGCAGAAAATTAATTCATAAAAGCATGCAGACGTGGTCAAGAGGTTCAGATGTTGCTCAGACCTAACATCAGAATGGGGAAGAAATGTGACCCAAGTGACTTTGACTGTGGAATAATGTGCCAGACAGGATGGTTTGAGTATCTCAAACTGCTGATCACCTGAGACTTCGATATACAACAAAATTTACAGAGAATGGTGCAAAACTCACAAAAAAAAATCCAGTGAGCAGCAGTTCTGTGGGCAAAACTGACTTGCTAATGAGAGAGTTCAGAGGATAATGGTCAGACTGGTTCAGGCTGACGGAAAGACCACACGGTACAACAGTGGTGTGCAGAAGAGCCTCTCTGAACACAACATCGAACCTTGAAGTGGATGGACTGACTACAGCAGTAGAAGACCACAAACATACACTCAGTGGCCACTTTATTAGCTACCTCCTGTGGCCACAGGGTGTATGTAGATTAGGGAATGAGCAAAGTCTGTGTATAGAAAACATCTAATACCAGCATTGATTCAGACCCCAAGACTTCAGCAATGACATGTTAACTGCTGACACTAAACTGGACATTCTAATGACTGGAGGAATTATTAAATTAGAGAGGCTCCCACTACCAGCCTGTGCTATCATCTTGTGTGGCCATAGCACACTGCAGTCTACTCTGAATAATAGTGCCACTTTCAAGGACAGTGCACATGGGTCCTCATAACTCAATCTATACCCTCATATACACAGCATTTGTGGAATCCTAGTTACTATGCAGTTTCCACTTCTCAATGCAAAAATCTCATCCTAGAGTGATGTTTGAATCAAATGAAAACTCCACATTTTTTTCTTTTTATACTCAATTATCCATGATAAATGGAATTGATAAGCTGAAGGTCTTTGGTGGTGATAGTAGGACTATGGAGTGTACTTCCTTGCCTGGTCCAAACAGTACCCCCCCCCCCCCAATATTACTGGTAAGTTTCATAAGAAATTGAGAGTCTTGGAAAACTGGGTTCTCTTCTCCTACCACATTTCCACCATCATTCAAATAATTGTGAAATCTAAGAAGTATTATCATCAGACCTCCAGTGTGAATCATTATACAGCAGCAGAGAAAATATGAACTATTATTAGTGGACCTCCACAAAAAATACTCAGTCATTATTTATCCAATCAGATTAAGTAGTGCTGCACAGTTTTTCAAATGGAGAGTCCAAATGGCCACCTTTTCTAAAGGCCACCGAAATTAAATATGCCTAATTTTATCCAAATAACATATTGCTATATTTACCACTGTTTTGTAGACCAAATGCAAAAAAAAATTAATGAGTTAGTTTCTGTATGGACTGTTACCATAATAATAAGCCATTAATATTTCCTTATATTAAATGCAAGAAATGGTGTTATGATTTTATGTGTTTGACAGCATAATTTGCTTGAAATAATTACTTTTCCAATTCTTTGATAGCATCCCATTTTTGAATCAAAGTGTTTGCTCTTTTTAAAATTAAAGTTTAATAATTAAAACCTGAGATCCCACCAAGTGAGAAATCAACTTGCCACTTCATTTGACTCCACCATAGAGAACACCACAGGAAACAAGTGGAAACATGGCTTGTGAGATAGTCCTCCATCACTTTTTAGGTCTACGAACTTTTGTGAACTTCAATGTTCTGTATACACAAAGTTTCAAGTTAATCATTATTGCAAAATGATATACTATATTGAAAAGTATTGTTTCAAATTACAGGATTCAATGCTACTCTCAGAAAAAAATCAGTAGCTTTTGCTTCACACAACACACACAAAATGCTGGTGGAACGCAGCAGGCCAGGCAGCATCTATAGGGAGAAGCACTGTCGACTTTATGGGTCAAGACCCTTCGTCAGGAATAACTGAAAAAAATATATTAAGAGATTTGAAAGTAGGGAGGGAGGGGGAAATCTGAAATGATAGGAGAAGACAGGAGGAGGAGGGGTGAAGCTAAGAGCCAGAAAGGTGATTGACAAAAGGGATACACAGCTGGAGAAGGGAAAGGATCATGGGATGGGAGGCCTAGGGAGAAAGGAAGAGGGAGGGGAGCACCAGAGGGAGCTGGAGAACAGGAAAGGAGTGAATGTGAGAGGGGCAAAGAGAGAAAAAAGGGGGGAATAAATAAATAAGGGATGGGGTAAGAAGGGGAGGAGTGGCATTAACGGAAGTTAGAGAAATCAATGTTCATGCCATCAGGTTGGAGGCTACACAGACGGAATATAAGGTGTTGTTCCTCCAACCTTCATCTTGACAGTAGAGGAGGCCATGGATAGACATATCAGAATGAGAATGGGACATGGAATTAAAATGTGTGGCCACTGAGAGATCCTGCTTTCTCTGGCGAACAGAGCGCAGGTGTTCAGTGAAATGGTCTCCTCGTCTGCGTCGGGTCTCACCAATATATAAAAGGCCACACCGGGAGCACCAGACGCAGTATACCACACCAGCCGACTCACAGGTGAAGTGTCGCCTTACCTGGAAGGACTGTCTGGGGCCCTGAATGGTGGTGAGGGAGGAAGTGTAAGGGCAGGTGTAGCACTTGTTCCACTTACAAGGATAAGTGCCAGGAGGGAGATCAGTGGGAAGGGATGGGGGGATGGGGGGGGGGGGAGAAACAAATGGACAAGGGAGTCTCGTAGGGAGCGATCCCTGTTGAAAGCAGAAGGGGGGGGGGGGAGGGAAAGAAGTGCTTGGTAGTGGGATCCCGTTGGAGGTGGCGGAAGTTACGGAGAATTATATGTTGGACCCAGAGGCTGGTGGGGTGGTAGGTGAGGACAAGGGGAACCCTATTCCAAGTGGGGTGGCAGTTGGATGGGATGAGGGCAGATGTGCATGAAATGGGAGAGATGCGTTTGAGAGCATAGATGATTGTAGAGGAAGGGAAGCCCCTTTCTTTAAAAAAGGAAGACATCTCCTTCATCCTGGAATGAAAAGCCTCATCCTGAGAGCAGATGCAGCGGAGACGGAGGAATTGCAAGAAGGGGATAGCATTTCTGCAAGAGACAGGGTGGGAAGAGGAATAGTCCAGGTAGCTGTGAGAGTCTGTAGGCTTATAGAAGATATCAGTAGATAGGCCGTCTCCAGAGATGGAGACAGAAAGATCAAGAAAGGGGAGGGAGGTGTCAGAAATGGACCAGGTAAATTTGAGGGCAGGGTGAAAGTTGGAGGCAAAGTTAATGAAGTTAACGAGCTCAGCATGCGTGCAGGAGGCAGCGCCAATGCAGTCATCGATGTAGTGAAGGAAAAGAGGGGGACGGATACCCGTATAGACTTGGAACATGGACTGTTCTACAAAGCCAACAAAAAGGCAGGCAACACTGGGACCCATGTGGGTGCCCATGGCTACACCTTTAGTTTGGAGGAAGTGGGAGGAGCCAAAGGAGAAATTATCGAGAGTAAGGAATAATTCCGCTAGACGGAGGACAGTGGTGTTAGAGGGGAACTGGTTTGGTCTGGAATCCAAAAAGAAGTGGAGAGCTTTGAGACCTTCCTGTTGGGGGATGGAGGTATATAGGGACTGGACGTCCACGGTGAAAATAAGGCGGTGGGGACCAGGGAAGTTAAAATCATTGAAAAAATTCAAAGCGTGAGAAGTGTCATGAACATAGGTGGGAAGAGATTGAACAAGGGGGGATCAAACAGTGTTGAGGTATGCAGAACTGAGTTCAGTGGGGCAAGAACAAGCTGAGACAATAGGTCTACCTGGACAGGCAGGTTTGTGGATCTTGGGTAGGAGATAGAAACGGGAAGTGTGGGGTGTGGGAACTATGAGGTTGGTGGCAGTGGATGGGAGATCCCCAGAGCTGATAAGGTTTGTGATGGTGTGGTAGACAATGGCTTGGTGCTCTTTAGTGGGGTCATGATCGAGGGGTAAATAAGAGGAGGTATCAGCAAGTTGTTGCTGTGCCTTGGCAAGGTAGAGGTCAGTCCACCAGCCTACAACAGCTCCCCTCTTATCAGTAGGTTTTATAGTGAGGTTGGGATTGGTGCGGAGGGAGCAGAGAGCAGAGCGTTAGGAAGGAGTGAGGTTGAAACGGTTGATGTCCCATCAGCAGTTAGCAATAAAGAGATCCAGAGCAAGCAGAAGACCAGAGTGGGGTGACCATGAAGAGGAGGAGGGTTGAAGACAGGAGAAGGGGTCATTGGTGGAGGTGGGGGTTTCTCGCAATTCCTCTGTCTCCGCCGCATCTGCTCTCAGGATGAAGCTTTTCATTCCAGGACGAAGGAGATGTCTTCCTTTTTTAAAGAAAGGGGCTTCCCTTCCTCCGCCATCAACTCTGCTCTCAAACACATCTCTCCCATTTCACACACATCTGCCCTCACCCCATCCGCTCACCACCCCACTTGGGATAGGGTTCCCCTTGTCCTCACCTACCACCCCACCAGCCTCCGGGTCCAACGTATAATTCTCTGTAACTTCCGCCACCTCCAACGGGATCCCACCACCAAGCACGTCTTTCCCTCCCCCCCTTCTGCTTTCCACAGGGATCACTCCCTATGCAACTCCCTTGTTCATTCATCCCCCGCATCCCTTCCCACCAATCTCCCTCCTGGCACTTATCCTTGTAAGCAGAACAAGTGCTACACCTGCCCTTACACTTCCTCCCTCACCACCATTCAGGGCCCCAGACTGTCCTTCCAGGTGAGGCGACACTTCACCTGTGAGTCGGCTGGTGTGGTATACTGCGTCTGGTGTTCCCGGTGTGGCCTTTTATATATTGGTGAGACCCGACGCAGAGTGGGAGACCGTTTCGCTGAACACCTACGCTCAGTCCACCAGAGAAATCAGGATCTCCCAGTGGCCACACATTTTAATTCCACGTCCCATTCTCATTCTGATATGTCTATCCATGGCCTCCTCTACTGTCAAGATGAAGCCACACTCAGGTTGGGGGAACAACACCTTATATTCCATCTGTGTAGCCTCCAACCTGATGGCATGAACATTGATTTCTCTAACTTCCGTTAATGCCCCTCCTACCCTTCTCACCCCATCCCTTATTTATTTATCCCCCCTTTTTTTTCTCTATCCCTTTTTTTCCTCTCTCTGCCTCTCTCACACAATCACTTCTTGCCTGTTCTCCATCTCCCTCTGGTGCTCCCCTCCCCCTTTCTTTCTCCCTAGGCCTCCCGTCCCATGATCCTTTCCCTTCTCCAGCTGTGTATCCCTTTAGCCAATCAACTTTCCAGCTCTTAGTTTCATCCCACCCCCACCTATTTTCAAATCTCCTACTATCTTTTCTTTCAGTTATTCCTGACGAAGGGTCTCGGCCCGAAAAATCGACAGTGCTTCTCCTTATAGATGCTGCCTGGCCTGCTGTGTACCACCAGCATTTTGTGTGTGTTGCTTGAATTTCCAGCATCTGCAGATTTCCTCGTGATAGCTTTTGCTTATCAGTTTTTCCAATAAAACCATTCTCTGAAATATTCTTAACTTCAAGATTTCAGGTCAACTTTTAATGGATTGCTAGAAATAAATATGCCAATTTTGGAAGGATGAAATCAACCACTTAAAATTTATTTTTACTCTTTTATTGGAGGCAGCAATCCATGTAATTTAATTAAATTTGTGAAACATGAATGTTAACTACTGTTAATGATTTGTCCTTATTAGATGCATAAAAATATAACAATGATCACTCAATGGATTATTGCATTATGCCCAGAAAATATTCCCACCAAAGGCATAGGTTCAAGTTACAGCAGAACTTGCTCTCAAGGGTTGAAAAACACTTCCTTCAAGGATTTGATGCTGCCAAACAAAATTATCTCTTGGACTGATTTTAATTACCAAAGAAAACCAATGAGTTTTCTTTTGCAGAGAAGTTCTTTTCCTCAAATAGACACGGGGCTTTTTAAACTCGCTTGCAGTTGCTTGGAGTAGAAATTGTGCAGATGTTGGTCAACAAGATTTTGTAATTCCGTGGAGAAGGCTTAATGGACAAGAGGCTCAGTCCCCATGCATCATTATTGTCTGACATACGGTTTAAAGGTACTAACTTATACCATTCAGCCATTTGGTGGTGTTGGCATGGAATCCAATAATCTTATTATTTCATCTGCATTAATTTATTTTTCAAATATATTTGGCCACTTCTGTAACAAAATAACCTTATCAGCTACTGCAATCTGACCTGAACAAATATTTAATATAAAATCTATTGCCTTGTACAAGTTAAACATCCCATCTATTCCAAAATTTCCATGTCTAAATAAATATGATTGTACATTCTCACTCTGGCATGTCTAGTTGTTTGTGATAAGATAATGTTTAATTTGTTACTTAACTCTCTTAAAAAAATTACAATACAATTACAATACAATTGCAATTACAAAAGTGCAGATTCAGCATTCCTTATCCGAAATGCTTGGAGCCGGGTGTGTTCTTAGGTTTTGGATTTTTTGGGATCTTGGAATATTTGCAACTATCCAATGAGATGTGTTGGGGATGGGACCATAGTATAAACACAAGACCCATTTACCTTACATATACAGTTTATGTGCAGCTGGTGTGCCGCTCACAGTGCAAACAGTGTGCAGACAGAGCACAGACTGGAGCTGGGTCCTCCACAGGCTGTTGGTGTTGAATGACCACCCCCAACCGCATCTATTACCAGATTCCAGCACTGCAACTGGCTTCATATTCACCATTTGTTTCAAACAGCCTGCTGTTCCACACAACTATGAAGGGAAGGGAGTAGTTTTATATCGTATTTTTAATAATTTTGTGCATGGAACAATTACCTTCAGTCTTCAGTTCGTCAAGGTAGATCTTTGCTTATTTCATGATCAGCATACAGTTAAGTGGCATAATGTTCACTCCAACGCTAATGAATCCATTCTTTTTTCAATGCACAAACCAAGATCTTCATCTTTCCCTTTTTGCAGTTTTTTTTCTGTTTTTCATCAGCTCCCGTTCATTATGTATGTGAGGTCACTTTTCAAAACTGTCTGTGATGCACAGAGACCTGTGTATCACCTGGGAAACTTTCCAGCGCCTTCTGGAATTTTCCAGTTGTGACATCATGTCATGCTCAAAAGAAACACTTGGATTTTAGGAGATTTTCAGAGTTTGGAATTTCAGATAAGGGGTATTCAACCTGTATTTGCTACCGTGAAGAAACTGAGCAAACAGGCTACTCTGACTTAGTTCTTTGCTATTAAAAATGGAGGAATTTCTTCCTCAGTAGCCATTATCCCTGGTGGCCAATCAAAAGAGAGTCTTCAGTATAAAATTTTCCTCCATGGGTAAATTGTTCTGACGATATCGAGTCTGTGGGGAGAATTCTGCTTGGCATGATTAGCTCTGAAACTTATTTGAAACACCTTCCAATTGCATGGCAATGCTTCATGCAGTCAACACCAATCTCCACAAACCATTCACAACTGGATTCAGCAATGTAAGTCTGCAAAGTCTAAAGATAACACTCTTGAAAGTGACCTCAGGGCAATTGTTCCACGTCAGATATGTATGTAGCACCTAAGCATTGCTTTTGTCTCTGCATCTCAGTATATTTTTTACCCGTTCTGTTCACTCTTCAAAGGTAAAAAAGATTGAATTCTGGAAGCAAAGAGACAAGCTGATCTTACTTTACAAGACCAACAATTACTTTCTTTTACTGGCTCTTTTAACACAAACAAACCTTCTACAGTGTTGTAAAACATCACAAGAACTGCACACAAGTATTATTGTTACATTATTCAGCACACACTGGCAATGAATCATGGTGTATATTTAATATTTCAGTAATATTTGAGTAGCATTGTAAAAATATTGTTTCATTAAGCATTCTTTGTTGTTTGCATAATTCGTTACATGTGGCTAAGGAACTGGTGTAGGAGGGAGGGCATTAGATTTTGGATCATCATGCTCTCTTCCAGGGAAGGTGGGACCCGTACAGAAGGTTTGCACCTGATCTGGAAGGGGACTAATATCCCAGCTGGAAGGTAGTCTATTGCTGTACGGTGGGTTACTTGAGTTGCAGGGGGATGGGAACCAGCATGCCTGAACACTTCGTGGAGAGATTGTGGAGACCTCAGACAAAGTCAGGAATCTAAAGGTTGAGCATTGCACAGCTAATATCCTGAGCTGCGTATATTTCAGTGTAAGAAATATTGTAGGAAAGGCAGATGAGCTCAGGGCATGAATCAACACATGGAATTATGATTCTGTAGCCATTAATGAGACCTGGTTGCAGGAGGGGCAGGACTGGCAGCTCAATATTCTGGGGTTCTGTTGTTTTAGTAGTGATAGAGTGGGGAGGGATGGCGTTACTAGTCAGCGAAAATGTCACGGCACAGATCAGTCAGAACAGACTGGAGAACTCGTCTAGTGAGGCGATATGGGTGGAACTGAGAAATAAGAAAGGCATTTGCATGTTAATTATATTACAGGGAACCCAACAGTCTGAGGGATTTAGAGGAACAAATTTGCAGAGAGGTTGCAGACTGTTGCAAAAAACATAAGGTTGTTATTGTAGGTGATTTTAACTTTCCCTGTATTGCCTAGGCCTCCCATACTGTAAAAAGACTGGATAGGATAGTGTTTGTCAAATGTGTTCAGGAAAATTTCCTTAATAAGTACCTAGAAGTCCCAATGAGACAGTGTGCAATACTTGACCTCCTTTTAGGGAACCAGACAGGGTAGGTGACAGAAATTTATGTAGGGGAACTCTTTGCATCTTGTGATCACAATGCCATGACTTTCAAAGTAAATTTGTAAAATGACAGGTCTGGTTCATGGGTTGAGAATCTAAATTTGAGAAAGGCTAATATTGATGTTATCAGAAAGGATCTGGCAAGTGTGGATTGGGACAGGCTGTTTTCTGGCAAAGGCATACTTGGTAAGTGGGAGGCCTTCAAAAGTGACATTTTGGGCCTGTCAGAATAAAATCAAACAGATGTAGGGAACCTTGGCTTTCAAGAGATATTGAGGACCTGGTTAAGAAAAAAATATGGTGCATAGCAGGTCTAGGCAGGTAGGAACGAATGGGCTGCTTATGGAGTATGAGAAGTGCAGGAGAAGATGAAGGAAATCGGGAGGGCTAACAAGAAGGCATGAGGTTGCCATAGCAGACAAGGTGAAGGAGAATCCTAAGGGATCTACAGATATGTTAAGAGCAAAAGGATTTCAAAGGACAAAATTGGTCCTCTGGAAGATCAGAATGGTAATCCATGTGTGGAGCCAAAAGAGATGGTGAAAGATCTTAAATAAAGTTTTTGCATCTGTATTAACAAAGGAAACTAGAGAAGTGATGCAAAGCAGCATCAATTTCATGGACCCCATACAGATTACAGAGGAGGAAGTGTTTGCTAGCTTGAGGCAAATTAGGGTGAATAAATTCCCAGGGCCTGACAAGGCATTCTCTTGGACCCTGTGGGAGGGTCAGTGCAGAAATTACCAGGGCCCTAGCAGAGATATGTAAATCATCCTTAGTGACAGGAAAGGTACCATTGGATTGGAAGATAGGCAACATGGTTCCGCTGTTCAAAAAGGCTCTTAAAAATAAATCAGCAAATTATAGGCTGGTGAGCCTGACATCAGTAGTGGGAAAGTATTTGGAAGGTATTTTGAGGGACTGGATATATACAAATATTTGGATAGACACAGACTGATTTATGATCGTCAGCATGGCTTCCGGTGTAGCAAGTCATACCTAAACAATCTTATAATGTTTCTCATGGATGTTGCCAGAAAAGTTGATGAAGGCAAGGCAGTGGATGTTGTCTACACAGACTTTAGTAAGGCATTTGACTAAGGTCCCACATGGGAGGTTGGTCAAAATGTTTCAGTTGCTCAATATTCAAGATGAGGTAGTAAATTGGATTAGACATTGGCTTTGAGGGAGAAGCCAGAGAACAGTAGTAGATGGTGGCCTCTGACTAGAAGCCTGTGATTAGTGGTGTGACGCAGGAATCAGCGCTAGGTCCGTTGTCGTTTGTCATCTACATCATCGATCTGGATGATAATGTGGTTCAACTTGTTGATGACACCAAGATTGGGGGTGCAGTGGACAGCAAAGACGGCTATCATGGCTTGCAGCAGGATCTGAACCAGAAAGATTTTGCACTTTAGTAAGACCAACCAGAATAGATCTTACACAGTGAACTAAGGAGTTTGGTAGAACAAAGTGATCTCCAAAAACAAGTCCATAGGTTGTTGAAAGTGGTGTCACAGGCAGATAGGGTCATAAAGAAAGTTTTTGGCATACTGACCTTCATAAATCAAAGTTTTGAGTACAGGAGATGGGATGTTATTTTGAAGTTGTATAAGATGTTGGTGAAGCCTGATTTGGAGTATTGTGTGCAGTTTTGGTCAGTTGCCTACAGGAAAGATGTAAATAAGGTTGAAAGAGTACAGAGAAAATTTACAAGGATGTTGTTGGATCTGGAGGACCCGAGTTATAAGGAAAGATTGAACAGGTTAGAACTTTATTCCTTGGAATGTAGAAGATTGAGAGGGGATTTGGTAGAGGTATGCAAAATTATGAAGGGTACAGATAGGGTAAATGCAATCAGGCTTTTTCACTGAGGACAGGTGAGACTACACCCAAAGGCCATGGGTTAAGGGTAAAATGTTAAAAGTTTAAGGGTAACACAAAGGGAATCTTCTTCACTCAAAGGGTCGTGAGAGTGTGGAATGAGCTGCCAGCACAAGTGGTGCATGCAAGCTCAATTTCAATGTCCAGGAGAAGTTTGGATAGGTACATGGATGATAGAGGTAAGGAGGGCTATTGTCCTGGTGCAGGTCTATCGGAGCCGATCGTTTAAATGTTTTGGCAAGGATTAGATGAGCTGAAGGCCCTGTTTCTGTGCTGGACTCCATTATGGGTTATGTGTAAAAGTACATGAATGGCATAATTCATTATGCCACCATGTCATAAGGGCACATCTCACTAAAAGTAGAAAGTACACATACGCCAATTATCCTTAGCTCCAGGCTTTTCTTTCAATGAGTTTTATGTTTTGGAGGTATGAAACATAATATTAGGGCCAACAAAACAAAGATGTAAGATTCAATGAACAAAGAAGATTTGAGGTAAGAAGGCGATCAGATATACCAAGAAAATTTTCATAGTAAAGGACACAGACAGCAGAACATTTAGGGCAGTGTGATTTAACAAACAAAAGTGTAGATACTCAGGGCACCAATAATTGGAGAAACACATAAAATACTACAAAACAAGGGGCAAACACAAGGAAATCTGCAGATGCTGAAAATTCAAGCAACACACACAAAATTCTGGTGGAACACGACAGGCCAGGCAGCATCTATAGGAAGAAGTGCAGTCGACGTTTTGGGCCGAGACCCTTCGTCAGGACTAACTGAAAAAGATAGTAAGAGATAGTAAGAAGAGATTTCTTACTATCTCTTCTCTTCTTTGACGAAGGGTCTCGGCCCAAAACGTCGACTGTACTTCTTCCTATAGATGCTGCCTGGCCTGCTACATTCCACCAGCATTTTGTGTGTGTTGACAGAACAAGGAGTACTGTGGGCCTGCAAGAAGTTGCGTGATTAACAAGGGACAAGGATATAGAGGTTTTAAAATGAACAAGAGAATTCTATTGAAAAGGAGCCAACATGAAATAGTGACTACAGGAGTTCTCGGGGAAAAGAACCTACTGCCAATTCAGAAATTGATCACTGAGCTTCATAAAGGTTGGCAGAAGAGTGGAGCCAACCCAGTAGAGCATTAAAATATTTTAATCTATGGGTAATAAACATACAGATGAGTGTGTCTGCAGCAGCTGAGCTGATGTTGGGTTGCGGATACAGTTACAAAGCTGAAGGAAGCTTGTCTTGATGTCAGAAATGCAGGAACCAAACAGTACTGTGGTTGCAAATAGTCCGGCTCATTCAAAAACAACAGCTGCTAAATGAAGTTGGTTGTTCCTCAAAAAGGACCAAAGATAACATTTCAGACTTTCTGCTTCTTAGCTGGAAGAAACTATTACTCATTCAGTTTTGTAATATCAGACAAGGAATATGACAAATCAGACACGGTGCAGGCTGAGAGAAGTGCAAACCTATTGCTGACTCTTTAGATAATGTCACTTAAATTCAGCATTCAGAAGAAGAGGCCAGAGACTCCAGGAATGACAATACAGACGCAGGAACAGAAGTTATCACAGCCAATTCTCTGGCAATGACCAGGTGGATAAAAATGGAGCTGTAGATGGGAAATTATATTCTGCTGAACGTCAGAGAATGTCAGAGAAGAATGTCAAGTTTACCAGTGTCAAAAGGCTACAGACAATTCAAGAGAATAACAAGGGACATCACAATCACATCAGATATTCTTCTATTGACAGGATAGGAATCAAACTGGGGATTGAAATGCTAAAGGCATTAAAAGAGGTACATGGATTTCGGAGGTGACAGATTTTCATAAGGTGTTAGAGATTAGCTGTTAATTTGCAAGGAAAAGGGATACTTTTTTCTGAGGTATAATAACATACAGCACTGTGCTAAAGTCTTAGGCACATACATGTTCTGTAGATAGCGTGCCTGAGTCTTGCAGAGTACTGCAATCATTTTATGTGCCTGCTCCACTGTACTGCTTCTGCAAAAAAATATCATGGCGTCTGTGAGTGATGATAAACCTGACTCTGATACGGGTCTCTATTGTGGATTGAGGCCCTGCCCTTGTGTGATTCCCCCATCCCTGCCCCCTTCCCACTCTATTGTGGACTGAGAGTGGGAAGGGGACAGAGACAGGAGAAACATGTTTGGGAAAAGGGAGAGAGCAGGAAGCACCAGAGGGACATTTTGTAATGATCAATAAACCAATTGTTTGGAACCAAATGACCTTGCCTGGTGTCTCAGGGCTGGGTATGTCTATACTGCTTCTCTGCCACCTGTCACCCCCCACACTCGGTGGCACTCCACCCTCACCATTCCCAACATCCTTTGATCCCACCAGATTTACAGACTCGCCCTCCACTCCACGCTGGCACTTCACCGTGCAAAAGTCTTAAGTACCATTATATATAGCTCCATTCACACCAAAGTGTCAGATGTGAATGACGAAGAATTAATGATATGTGCAAGTTGTCCACTTTTCTGAAATTGACTGCAGGGAAGATTCTCTGGCAGTCAAGTGAATGGACAATGAGGGACAGTAAATCCTGAAGATGGCAGTAATGCAACAGAATGGATGCCAACTGCCGTAAAAACTCAAGGACGAAGAAGAGAAGGGAAGATTCTCTAATGGTTTAAACGCTCAGGTGCACGTGAAGTTACTGTGTTCCTATTAAAATGGGGAATTTCACGAGTGCAATTTATAAGAACCTGAACTTTGCAGAATCCTGAAGTGATATTGAATGTCGAAAGTCAGTTTGCCTGTTCCATTATGCGAATGGAAAAAGAAAGTGAGGTGAGGTAGGCAAAGGGCTTTAGCTGCAGTGTACTATCACTGCAGGACTTGGATGTGCTTTGGACAAAGAAACAGGCAGAAAATTCATTATGGACATTCACAAAACACTGGAGGATCTCAGAAGGTCAGACAGCATCTATGGAAAAAAGCAGAGTTGACATTTTGGGCTAAAACCCTTCGACAGAACTGGAGAAAAAATTGTGGACACTACCCACCCAAACCGCCTTTTCCAAAAGCTCCTTTCTGACCAAAAGTTAATTTGATCAACCATTCTAGTTAGCCACCCCACCCCCTTCTCTCAATTATCTTAGACATGGCACTACAAGGTAAACACGCTAAAGAACTTCAAATAATGCTGTGCAATATAAACACATGCTGGTATTTATGTATATTCACTACCAGATGAATTCAATGCCTTCTATACCCGCTTTGAAAGAGAGAACACAACTACAGCTGTTAAGATCCCTGCTGCATCTGATCACCCTGTGATCTGTGTCTCAGAGGCCATTGTTAGGTTGTCTTTAAAGAGAGTGAACCCGCTCAAGGTGAAAGGTCCAGATGGAGTACCTGGTAAGGCTCTGAAAATCTGTGCCAACAAACTAGCAGGAGTATTCAAGGACATTTTCATCCTCTCACTGCTACAGGCGGAAGTTCCCACTTGCTTGAAAAAGGCAACAATTATACCAGTGCCCAAGAAGAATAATGTGAGTTGTGTTAATGTCTATCATCCAGTAGCACTCATATCGACAGTGATGAAATGTTTTGAGAGGTTGGTCATGACTAGACTGAACTCCTGCCTCAGCGAGGACCTGGACGCATTGCAATCATAGAGGGATCAGAAGTGGAGAGAGTGAGCAGTTTCAAGTTCCTAAGTGTCAAGATCTCTGAGGTTCTAACCTGGTCCCAACATATAGATATAGTAATAAGGGAAGCAAGACAGCAGCTATACTTCATTAGAGTTTGAAAAGATTTGGCATGTCAACAAATACACTCAAATACTTCTATAGATGTACTGTGGAGAGCATTCTGACAGGCTGCATCACTGTCTGGTATGGAGGGGGAGGGGGGGGGGGCTACTGCCCAGGATCGAAAGAAGCTGCAGAGGGTTGTAAATCTATTCAGCTCCATCTTGGGTACTAGCCTACAAAGTACCCAGGCCATCTTCAGGGAGCGGTGTCTCAGAAAGGCAGCGTCCATTATTAAGGACCTCCAGCACCCAGGGCATACCCTTTTCTCATTGTTACCATCAGGTAGGAGGTGCAGAAGCCGGAAGCCACACAGTCAGCGATTCAGGAACAGCTTCTTTCCCTCTGCCATCCGATTCCTTAATGGACATTGAACCCTTGGACACTACCTCACTTTTTATTAAATATACAGTATTTCTGATTTTTTCACATTTTTAAAATCTATTCAATAAACATATACTGTAATTGATTTTTTTTCTCTTCTATATTATGTATTGCATTGAACTGTGTAAGTTAACAAATTTCACGTCACATGCTGGTGATAATAAACCCGATTCTGATTCTACATCCATTCTTTAACAAATAACTTTATTTTTATACAATTATTTATTCTTATAATTGCTGAATTTTGTTGTAATTTTGCTGCATGCTGCTCCAACACACCACAGTCAGTGTTAATGAAAGCTAGTTGTTCTGCAAGTGAACAACTGCTGTCATAGTTTAGACCAGTGTAAGTGAAAATCTCCCTAATGGTGAATTCTGGCCGTTATTCTCTTGTTGGTGGCAACTGGCCAGGCTTCACCCTGGGAAACAAGTGCCAGTAAACATGGCAATCATGCTGAGACTTTCTTGGTGCCACAACACCTATAATCACGCATAAAATCCCTTCCCTCCACATTCATACAATTTGCATTTTCTGTTGGTGGAGTTGTCTAGACCAACCTCTAGCCATTAGTCTGAGCCTGTAAGGAGTTTGTACATTCTTAATCTCACGTGGGTTTTCTCCAGGTGCTCCAGTTTCCTTCCACAGTCCAAAGACAGTGGTTAGCAAGTTAATTGGTCATTGTCAGTTCTCCCATGATTAGGCTAGGGTTAAATTGGAGGACTGCTGGGCGGGACAGCTCGAAGGGCTAGAAGGGCTGTATGCCAAATCAATCAATAAATAAAACCAATTGGCCAATTCCTGCTAAACTGGGAAAATCCTACACCACTAAGTGGCTTTTAACCTTTAGAATTCATCTGCCACAAAGTGCTATGGATGCTGAATCATTGGGTAGATTTATTAAATAAGGTTACGAAGAAGTAGCAAATGATTTGCTGTGATTTTAATCCAATGATTTGAAGAAACGGGCGACCTGTTCCCGTTTCATATGCTTTTACATGTGACATTACTTTTACAGTTGCAGGTGATGTTTCATCCAAAAGAGGCCTATTGAGAATGTAGCACCTGGAGAGATGTGTTGAGCAATTTGATAACATGGATTCACTTCTATGATAGTAGAGTGAGTGTACGAATCTCTTGATTCCTATAACCAACAGTCAGATTTTATACATACTCAGCTTTGATAGCTTTGCTTTACTGCTCTCACGTCAATGAAAAAAAAGCCTTTGCTCTCTGACTCATTCTTAATGAATATTTTTTGAAGACTGAATGCTGGAAATACTTCAGCAAATCAGGCCACCTCCATGGAAAAAGTAGAAGTATGAACATTTCAGGTTGGACACCCTTCGTCAGAATGGCAATTCCGTCGTACGATAAGATGGACTCTAAACCTCATAATCCAACTCATTATGATCATGCACTTCATTGTCTACCCGCACTGCACTTTCCCTGTAGCTGTTGCACTTTATTCTGCATTCTGTTACTGTTCTACACTGTAGAATGATTGGATCTGTATGAATGATATGGAAGACACTGTACCTCCCTATGATAATATACCTCCTCCAATTCAAATATGAAATGAACTGCCAGATGAAGTAGTTGAAGCAGGTACACTAACAATATTTAATATACTTGGACAGGTACATGGATAGGAAAGATTGGGAAGGGTATGGGACAAATGCCGGCAAATCAGGGGAACTTGGACAGAAATTTTGGCCAACACAGATCAGTTGGGCCACAGGACCTGTTTCTGCACTGTATAATGCTATGTTTAATAATACAATTAAAAAGCCCTGCTGGGGCCACCTAAGCAGATCCCACTGTTGTCTTTATTTTAAAAAATATCCACCTGCATCAAAATATTAATATCATACCCCTGAATTTCTGCAATAATCTGAGCTCCAAACACCACTGCCCACTTCTAACTATTATCTCAGACATGGCACGTTTAGTACAAGTTGTGTTCATGACATTTCCACTGTGTTGCTGAAGATCTGGCAAGGGAGGGAACAGAGAGAATACCTGCCATTCACTTTGCTTATTCCTGTCTTCCTGTATCAACCATTTATTGAGCTACTTAGAGCTTGATGTTAATATTCCCAGGAAAGGCAGTGCAAATTGCTAACATCAAATGGTCTAAGCATTGCCCAGACATTTGCCAGTACTATTTAATATCTCAACCTTGCACTAGTGTTACTCAGTGGTGTGTCAGAAAGACCTGCTGTGATTCCAGCTGGAAAACATCAAAGCCACATGCCCACACACTTTTCCTTCAGGAGATGGACTGAAACATTTGGTGAGATGCCACCACATAACAAACCACAGCAGCTCAAAATTTCGAGCGGCAAGCGAGAGTATAGCGGTAACAAAACAAACACACTTACTTCAATCACGCTGTATTCTGTTTCTAAAACATGCGTTTAAATATCAAAATAATCACTGGCGGATTTATTGGCCTAAAAATTAATATCTGTTCAATGATACACAAAAGAAAATCAGTTCCTTCTTGAAAATAATTCAATTTTTGGCATACAGCAAAGTCACATTTCTCCAGCAATTCAGCTGAACTCTTCTCGCCTTGAAATATGCTTCTTGCCTTCTAGATTAGGTATACATAGAATGACACTGTCCACAAACGAATCAGGTCACCTCATCCTGAAATGCCTCTGATATTGTGCATTCCCAGAACAACTAAAGATGTTAATGGTGATAAATCTCTGTAACATTATTGTTTAAAATAGATGCTGCCAAACAAAGCCCCATACCAGCTTTTAACTTAATTACTGATCAGCTCTCCACCCCATGCTTGCCCATGAATCCCCCAGCTCCAAGATGACACTTCAACCCACATTGCGACCACCAATTAGCCAACACTTTACCTGACCAAGCACCAGTTAGCCAGTTTTAATTATGCACAAGTTATAAATGGATCAACTGCCCTAATTCTGTTTTTTTTTTCTATAATGCTGCACTCTACTGTTCAAAGCTGACAGAAAATCCTGGGTGTTTCTTCCAGCTGTTACACACACTCTAACCACAGGCATTCAGTTACAAACAACTTTCATATAAACACCCCAATTGTAAAGTATAAATTAGTGTAACATTTTGATATCTGCAAACTGCTCCTATATTTTGTCTGAATATATTTGTTGCTCTAATTAGAATGGAGAATCCAGATGAAATAGGAGATTAACAACTGATTTAATTCTGAAAATATAGTGGGACGTTGTACCAAAGTATGTTGGTCAATTTACCCATTCTGTTCACACAGATAGTAGAGGAGGTCGTATAAAATATAACTTCTTTCAAATTGAAATAACATTCTGGGACCCTAGAAGTAGGTAGCATCCTATAAGCAGTCAACAGTAATGCATTAATTGCATGCTTGTTCTAATAATGCAGCATAACTAGGATGTAAAAAATAAGCCTAGTACAGTGATATAGCTCTTTGTGAGCATTTATAGTGAAAAACACTTCTGACTCTTCCTCTTCCCTCCAGAAAGATTTGCAAAGTTATCCTCTATACTGGGCAAGAGAGTATTGATCTACTTTCAGTAATGGGTTGATGGTGACCTTAAAATCATCATAGATCCTGTTAGACCCTTGGCTACTAGGACCACTGGAATTTTCCATAGCCTCCAATCAACCTTGGAAAGAATTCCTTCAGCCTTCATTCCTGATTACAGCTCAAATTCATTTCTGTCAGGTGTTTCAATTGATATAGTTATAAACCCTAAAGTGTTATGGAATCAACAATGGTTTCAGTTCTAAGTGCTCCTGCATTACTTTCATGCTATCAGCAAAACTCATTTCGGCTGGTTTTGTTGGAGCAGTTAAACCTCTAATGCACTCAGGAAACCTGGCACTCACTTCTCATTGTTTATTTCATTTGCTTCAAAATACTGTTCAAGTTGCTCAGTATGCAATATCAAGTTATCTCTTGTGCAATCGAAAGAGATTTCCAATGTAGCCAGTCATTTCAGTTTTTTTTCTTTATTTGTGATTATTATCACCTAGTATTCACTGTTTATGAGCCTGTGAATTTGTCTGTATTCTGCCTTTTTTTAAAATCGAATGTCTCACTGCAATTTTTATTAAACTTGTACATATCATTGTGCATCAGCAGGTAGGTAATCATCTTGAGTGTGTTTAAGAGTCATGTTTGGTAACTCCACAATATGAAACTAATTAAAATAGAAACACTGAACCAGGAATAATAAGCCTAACACCATTTTTACTTTAAGCAAGGCACGCGCATCTGATATACTTCTACATATAACCTGTCATGAATTACTGAAATGAAGAATGCCTAATCAATTATATTTATAATGTTACTCAAATATTACTGAAATATTAAATATACAATAATGTCCTGCTCAGTTTTGTTCCATCTGTGCAGTCAAGTAGTTAAATGCAAAAGAGTCTGTTTTCAAGCAACATTTAAAGCAAAATTACAATTTTTCATATGATCATTTGCGTGCCTTATTCAGAGAATATCCACAAAAATGAACTTCGCTATGGAGACAAACAGCAGAGGAAAAACAATAGGAAAAACAATGCCTGAATGCTTCAATCAGGCATTGCGCTGCTGCTGCAAAGTTAACTAATTTCAAGACGTATGCCAGTGATATTAAACCTGATTCTGATTCAGTAAAAAAACAAGGCAACTGTGAACGGATCCCTGAATTACACTGCAGTGTTGTGTGTAGACTTAAGTTTGCTCAGTTGCTTTAGACTTTTGGTGTACACCACTCATTATAGTCGCATGTGCTGGTGAGCAGTCAAACACAAATAAAATTCTATTATAATGGGAGCCCGGTTTTAAAGTGTTGCAAACTGTAATTCAGTGTCTTTTTGAGAAATTGTGCACAGCAAGGAACTTTGATAGCAAAATAGGTTTGGAGGAAAAAAAAGATTCAGCCACATTCCTTATTTCACAAGATGACAACTGTAAGGAACCCTGCATGTGATGCCACAGTGTTGACTGTGTGAACATTTGTCATTTGAAATGATTGTGAGTAATGTCCATTGTAGCTAAATTGAAAATGCCATATCATTTCATTTCTTGAGAAGATATGCATCAAATTGACATGGTTTCATTTTATGCTGTTATGTGGATCTATGCTGAAAACATCCTAAGAGGAGTTTGTGGTGGAGAGATTAGCACTCTCCTGGAACATAAATATGCATGAACACGTTGCAGACCACCAGCCATGAAGGCACAACCTTTTCCTTGTTTCAATGAGCAAATGTAACGGCAATGCAAAACGCAGAAGACACCAACCACTGCTTGACATTTTCCATTATGGACAGTACAAATGCATAACAAGATTGCACGTTACACTGCCAGTATAATTTTAAGACCACTTATGATGCATTATAAATAATTTATATGTTCAAACAAATACAAGGAGCTTTGAGAAAAGAATAGGGTATGCTGATAAGTGCTTTGTGCTAAATGGTGTAAGCTTATCAAAGGTCAAACTGTTGGAACGGCTTCACAGAAGGAGGAATTACACAATGATACAATGATTCGGTGAAGTCAGAATGAGCTCTGATTCTATGCATAATTTTCCATAATAATCCAACACTTCAAAAATTTCATCAAGGAGTATGGATTCAGGTGTTATCAATGTCAAATATAAATCCACGACTATGCACGTTCTTATTTACATAAAATGGGAGGATTATTTCAATTTGTGATCCTTGGAATTCATGTTGGTCAATCTAGTATGCAACAGAAGGTGTGTAATGAATGTAGGATGCAGCCCCATGTGAAAACATACACACACAATTTCACACAAAATGCTGGTGGAACACAGCAGGCCAGGCAGCTTCTACCTATAGATGCTGCCTTCTCGGCCCAAAACGTCGACAGTGCTTCTACCTATAGATGCTGCCTGGCCTGCTGTGTTCCACCAGCATTTTGTGTGTGGTGTTTGAATTTCCAGCATCTGCAGATTTCCTTGTGTTTACACACAATTTCATATAGCTTTAGAAGGAAATGGGTTCCTCAAAAAAGAAAGGCATTCTGATTCTGAATATTCTTCAGGACCTAACACACTTTGGAAATATTATTTAAGAAATATCAACTGAATGGTGAAATCCAGAGACAACAAATAGAAAATGAACCCCACTGTCACTAAGAGTGGAAACGTGACAACCAGGAAGAGAAAGAAAATGCATGTTTCCAAAGTTCTCTTCCAATGTTAGCCATAGAATTTTAACTCCACTCACTCGGGTATAAATCAACCAGAAAGACTATTTAGTGGTCTGCCAGTAATTTAGTTGGGCTACCTCGGCTGATGGATAGGATGCTGTTTTAATGGCATGGAAGGCTAAAATTGAAGAAAAGATTATTTTCAGTGTTGTCAACAGATCTTGATGTCGAATTCACCACAGTGAGGGCAGATAACACGTACAGAAAATTTATAAGGATGTCGTTAAGACTTGAGAATTTGAGTTACAGGAAAAGTTGAACAAGACTTAATTTCCTGGAGAGCAGGGAAATGAGGGGAGATGTTAGAGAGGTAGACAAAGTAATGAAGTGTATAGATAGGATAAATGCATGCAGGCTTTTTCCCCCATCAGGCTGGGTGAAACTAGAACTAGAAGTCATAATTTTAGAGTGAAAGGTAAAATGTTTAAGGGGAATCTGAGGGGAAACGTTTTCACTCAGACGGTGGTAAGAGCTTGGAATGAGCTGCCAGCACGTGGCACATTTGGATAGGTACATGGATAAAAGGGAATTGGAGGAATATGGTCTGGGAAGAAGTTCCATCTACTTGGGTCAGCATGGATTTAGTGGGCTGAAGGGCCTGTTTCTGTGCAGGAGTACTCAATGACACAATTACCACTCAATTCTACTAGGAAGACCTTGCAGGTATCATCCTCCACCTATTCCACACAAGGAAGAATTCAATACCACTCACCATTCAAAGATTTAACGTCCATTTTCTAATCGAAGTACGTATACAGTATACAATCCTCAAACCCATCAGCCTGCAGGCAGCCATGAAACAAAGAAACACCATGGAACTCATTCAAAGAAAACATCAAAAACCCACCGTGTGAAAACAGAACAAATCATGCAATTGTCCTTTGATGGATTCTTTTAGTGGAGGCATTGCACAACAAGGAAGGGGAGGCATTTTCAGGATTTAGATCCTGCAGCAATGAACAACCAATATTTTCAAGTCTGAATGATGTGCAGTGTGGAAAAGAACACTCCAATTCTCATGCTTATCTACTCTACCACCCTTATATTTTTCTATGCTCTGCCATCCTTTTCTATCAGATTCCATCATCTGCAACCCTTCATTGCCCCCCCCATTACTTTCTGACCTCTGTTGCTGTATCTTCACATCCTTCCTCCATCTGCCTAACAGCCCTCCTCACCTGGATCCACCCTTGCTTCCCAGCTCTTGCTCCACTCTTCCTCTTATGCCTTTTGAGGAGCTCCATCCATTCCTTCTTTCATTCAAGAAGAAAGGTCTTGATTAAAAATGTCAACTGCCCATTTCATTCCACAGATACTGTCTGTCCCAAGGAGCTCCCTCCAGCTTTGTTGTATTGCTAGTAAAATCAGATTTTTTTCCCCCAGTGAGTAAACAAAAACTGCATGTTAAGCCCAGTGTAGTTAAAAAATGTTTGGGAGAGTTATACTCATATGCTGGAAAAAAAAAGTTTCTTGTGTAAATGAATATCCTGCTGGAAAAATCAGGAGTTAAATCCCCAGGTGCCATGAACTTTAGAACTGAACAGAACAGGACTAGATCCTAGGTAAAACATATTACATCGACAACACTTCTCCCTATAGATGCTGCCTGGCCCGCTGCGTTCCACCAGCATTTTGTGTGTGTTGCTGGAATTTCTTGGTTCTGCTTTTTAAATTTAGCTCCATCAAATATGAAATTTGCTGACCCCCCCTGCGTAAGCTGCGTAATTTAAATGATCAAAGCAGTTGAGGAATTTGTATGATTTAATCAGACGCCCCTCATATTGCAGCAGATTCACCACCTTCAGTGGTGTAACATCACTACATTACATCAGGCCTAGTGCTTTGGAATATGGAGATAATGCCCACAAGTCTACTAGGGCCGTTTCATTGCAAGATATTTAGTGGGGTCAATTTTAATGATGTTCAGGAGGTGATAATGGGTTTAGAAAGAAGGAAAATGGTATCAGATGAGCTGTATAATTGACAGCAAGTTTGCCTCATTAAAATTTACATTCAGCCTCAGGCTACATCCACACTACACCAGATAAATCCGTAACCGAAGCATTTTCTCTTCGTTTTTACCCTCCGTCCACTAAAACGGCGTTTTTGTCCCCCGAAACCGGAGCTTTTCAGAAATGCTTTCCAGGGTGTGTATTTTTGAAAATGCCACTTGGGCAGATCAGTGTGGATGGGGTAACCAGAGACATCTGAAAACACTGTCAGATGGCAGCGCGTCATTTCATTGTTTTCTTGAACGCAATCTAACAATTTCAGAACAGACGGCAACGAGACTCAAGCCAGAAGAGTTAGAAATGTACTCACCAAATACTTTGACCCATAACTTACTGAATAAATAAGTATACTGTACTCACTTTGTCCTGTTTTCTGTCCTTGCTCGTATGAAGGTGATTTACCTATTTATGCAAGTACTTCTCTGACAATAGATGTCTAACAGCCTAATGTAACATTGTATGGAAATACAAGATAACACTGATGCAGACATGTTTTATACATTCAACAAGGTGCTTTGTTAATGCAACAGAGTTAGTCAGTTTTTGAATGTTCGTTGTCAGCCGGGTCAATCTGTCCGTGAACTCCCTGTCGGTTGCCTCCATACGCTTCAGTATTTGTTTTTTTTTTACTTTTAAGTTCTCCTGCGCGAGAGCCAACAGCTGTCCGTCGTTTAAGTTTTTCTAGTCTGTAACTGGACAAACGTGCAGCAAATCTTTCACGGCGAGATTCGACACCAAACATGTCGCTTATTTTCAGTAGATGTGTCCTGCGCATGCGCAGTACGAGGAGATTTGCCGAAATCTCCATTTCAATGTGGACGGAGATATTTTTAAAAACACCTAGTGTGGACGCCTATCGTTTTTACGCGAAAACAGCGTTTTCAAAATTATCCAGTCTAGTGTGTATGTAGCCTCAATGTCAACTCTTCCACCTTCTACTTAGATATGTACAAGAAGGACTAAGCCCATGTGGCTCTAATATGACTCCTGCTCTTTCACAAGCCAGTATCACAGGAGTAATACAAAGAGGAGACTCAAGCACAAACATCTGCCAGTGGCAGTCAGAAGGGAAAATATTGTTGACTAGAGTTGGAGGGCATGTTCCACAGCTTCAGAATAGAATGATGTCCTTTTAGAACAGAGATGAAGAAGAATTACATTAGCCAGAGAGTGATAAATCTGTGAGATCCTGTGGAAGGCAAGCCATTCGTATATTTAAAGTTGTGAAGGCGTAAAAGGTTACGGGTAGAAGACAGGAAAATGGGGTTGATAAGGATAATAAATCAGCCATAATGGAGTGGTGGTACAACTTGATGTGCAGAATGGTCTAATTCTGCTCCTGGCTTGTTGTGTTATGGTCTTACAGCCAACTAAAAAGCCAAGGAATCCAAACCTGCCCATCCTTCGTCAAAAGTAAGGACAATTATGGGGCATCAAATGTAGGTACAGGGCAGTATCAGTCAGGAGCTGGAAATGACGAAGTGTGCAGAGAAACCCAGATCCTGTAATGTGCATGGTATTCTGAGAGATATGTCCTTCAGTCTCTGAAGTAATGTGGTGGGTTGCAGGTAAACTCTGGCTGCTTCACTGCTCTCACTGACAGCATTAGCTCTATTCTCCTGCCTATCAGAATCTGTGTGGAGATAAGGTTTATGTAACTGCCATGGAATGAGCAGGTATGATTTTGCACAACCCAAAATGGAGGTAATCACTTGATGGATTTGACAGTAATCACACTCTAAGCCTTGTTTCATTGAGTCAAGATAGTCAGTGCGATAGACTGCTGGAAGATTAACCATCACAGAAACTCCAAAGGAAGAAAAGCAAACATTCACATGCAGTCTGTGTTGTAGAATCTTATCACTCAGGAAAAATGGTCGGGTTGACCAACAGAAGTTGAGAAATGGAAACACAAGAGACTACAGGTATTGGAATCTGGAACAACAAACCATCTGTCGGAGGAACTCAACAAGTCTAGCCGCAGATGCCAGAAGAAAGGGGTTGTAGAAGTTGTGGTCAAAACCCTGCATCCAGTCCTGATGCAGAGTTTCAGTCCAATCATCCACAGATGCTACTCAACCCAATGAGTTCTTCTAACAGATTAGATGTTGAGACAAGTATAACATTCCCTCAGAATATTAGCCAAGAAACACTGCTGCACTCAAATTGGTATATTAGAAGGGAGCTACAGCGGATCACTCGCAATCAACACGATCAAGGCTACTCACTGCAGCTGTGCAAAAGCTTGCCTCCCATGAGTAGGCCAGATTGCAGGGTAGAGTTGATAGTCAGAGATCAAATGCCTGACTGGTTCTGTCCTGTCTTTGGGGGATGCATAAAATTAAGGAAGGAAGGAAGATCATTTTGATGCTATGATCAAGTGAGAGAATGGTATGGGGATAACTGGAGGGGGAAATAGACAAGGGTCCCATGGAATGTGCAGCCATTGCTGGCCAAAATTCAGGAACCATCTCCCCCCTACCATAGCTTCGGCTGAAGATACCAGCCCATCAAGAGGAAAAGTGAAAATCATGAGATTGGGGATAGAGACCATCAGCAGGAAAGAAGGTCACATGGGTGAAACCATTGAGGCCTGAGCCTTGTTATTCAGGGCAATTTGGTAGCAGGGGACAAGAGGGTAGAAGGGAGAAATCCCAAAGGATAAAAAAAAGTGAGCAACTGCAATAACTTACTGGGTTACCAACCCACCCTTATTTTGTCAAGGGAGAAGAGGCCTAGGCTGACTGTTCTTTGGGCAACCTTAGTCCAAATTCTCTGACAAAGGAGCACTACACAAGGATGTCATCATTCCATACAACACTGACACAGAAATCACATTAGGACGCAGGGTTGATTTATACTCGAAAGTACCAAAATGAATTCTCAGGTAGCATGGAAATGATCATTAACACAGTGCAGTTTGTAAATAAAATCCCATGCTTAAATTCCATACCATGAAAAAAAAGTTTCAAGCAGAGCCCCTAGGCCAACATTTCTGTCGCTACTTGGCGTACTGGTATACAGCAGCAAGTGTCATTTTACTAATATCCCAAAGGCATCTGGCTATGACCTGTGGCATAACAGCAGCTGTAAACAGCCCACAACAGAAAAGTACCCGTGGAAATGGGTTATAATGCTTACCGTCTCTCCTCGGAATGCACCAACTTACTTGCCTCTTACCACAAATTGGAAAGGGGCTGGGGTGCAGTTTATCTTATGCAGTTTCCTCTGAGCTTCTGGTGAAAATTGCGGCTTCTGCATTATTGCTGCAAAGTGACGGTACAACAGCACAGCAGGTAGTGCAGCTGGGCGTTCCTACGACCCAGTCTGATGCTGACTCAGGTACTGTCTGCGTGGAGTCTGCACATTTGTCCTTGACTTCACATGCTTCCTCCATTTGCTCCAGAATCCTCCCACAATGCGAACGTATGTTGAGGATTCATTTAACCGGCTCCTCTAAATTACTTGCAGTGCAGGTGGTGCATGCAAGAATCGGGGTAACATTAAAAGAGTATCTGAGAGAGAATGAGTTACAAAGTGTTGGGATAGGACTTCTAGGAGAACCTCAATGTGCTGAAGGATGTCAACAGTAATATGAAATAAGACAACAGGAGATTCTGGTCAAAATCTCAGCAGGCAGGTGTAGCATACAGAGTTTAGCTAAGTATCCAGTCTGACTTTGGGAGGGTACTCTGCTGCCTACAAGAGGTGCTGGAACCACAGAACAAAGAGGCAGAGTGAAGGAAGGCCACACGGTTTAGACCATTGCGCAGTCAACTTTACAGCCCAGTGACCAATTGCAACATAAACGTCTCACCAAGAGCTGCCTGGGAGGACAGAAGAAGAAAATGGTCTTTTTTGGGAGGTGACTAACAACTTATGAAAAGTACAATTTGATAAATTACAAAAAGCACAAATATTTTTATTTTGAGATACAGCATGACAACAGCCACATCCATCCAACAAGCCTGCACTGCCTTATGAACCACGTGAACAATTAACCTACTATCCCATACATCTTTAAATGTGAGAGGAAACCAGAGCACCCAGAGGAAACCCACATGGTCACGTGGAGAATAAAAGAAATTCCTTACAGTCAGCGGCAGGAATTGAACCTGCTAACTCTTCTGCACTACCATGCAGCTCCTCAACTACTAAGTAACTAATATTTAAGTTGTCAAATGTTTGAAATAATTGTGGGAGGGCACCAGCTGGAATCTGAAGTTAAAGAAACAGGTGCTCACATGATTAAGAATTGGAATTACAGCTCTCTGTAAAGAGCAATAAAGAACTAGGCTTCGAAGATATGCAAAAAATGTATTTAAAAAGGTCATCTGAGATGACCTCCTGCAGTGCCTGAAGAAGGTGGACTGGGGTAAGGGGCTCAGAGACCAACTCGGCAAGTCCAGACTTTTGAAGGTCCATCAGAGTATGTAATATTCAAATGCAATTAATGGGATTTGTAAGTTGTGCAAATAAACTAAGAAGGTGCGTAACTAAAAGAATTGTGAATCTCAGGAGTCAAGGAATCTTCTTGGAAACTATGTGGTGAATCATCGCATTATTTGAATGCATCACAATTGATCAAATACAGTTGTTGGGCAGAGTCATTGACTGGTGTGCTTTATTGTGTGCTCATATTTAACGACCAACACAGGGACAAGGCACTACTGGTGGATTTGATTTCCCATCTCTCCAGGAGATATCAGATATTTTCGGTGCAGAGCTGATGGCATTCCTTCTCTCCTTTCAGGATGCTTGAATGGGAATTTTCAATAGAAAATCCATTCACATCTGTCTGAAGATGGATGAGTAGAATGTAATGAAATGAACTGTAGCTCCTCAGCAAATAGGGCCAAACATTATAAATAACATCATTTTCAATTGCAATGTACAAGTTGAAAAAAAAAGCTAGACATACTTCACAGTTTGATTCATTTTTAAATAACTCTTTAAAATTTTCTTGTTCTGTTTGTTAGCAATGAAATTGGCATCAAGGAGGCCAAGATAATGGAAGTCACCACATCCTATTATATCGTCATGTTTTCCAGAGCATCATTTTGATAAACACATGTTCTTTTTCAACTGTGAATGGTGTAGTACAAATCAGTATACTTATGCTTAACATTTATAAGAGAAAATCTGCAGATGCTGGAAACCAAATTAATACACACAAAATGCCAAAGGAACTCAGCAGGCCAGGCAGCATCTATGGAAAAGAGTAAGGAGTTGACGTTTCAGGCTAAGACCCTTCATCCAGACTGTAGTTTGCCTGTGAAGAGAAAGCTGTAGACTGTAATAGTTACAGCAGGCTTGGTTAGTTGAATAAAAAAGTGGAAATTGGAATTTAATCCAAAGATGATGTAATGTATTTGGAGGAGGTGGATAAAGGAAAGTAACACAAAAAGTGTGGAAGACATTGAATGGAACAACAAGGTCCTTTGAGTTCATGTTCATAAATACTTAGAGCAGAACACCTCAGCCAGATCAGGAAAGGGGCCTGTGAGATAAGTTCAAAGTAAAATTTATTATCAGAGTACATACAAGTCACCACATATAACCCTGAGATTCTTTTTGTGTGGCCACAGTTCAAAAATCTTTAATCAGTTGAGATACAGAATTAACTAACTTTAACACAGCTTGAGAATTGAAGGCAGATCTGGTTATTACACCACAGGGAAGGTGTTAGTGCACTGGAAAGAGTGCAGAGATTTCTGGGGGTATTGCCACTTCTGAAAAAGAGTAAACTTCCTGCAGAACAGCAGGGACTGAGGGAAGTTTTGACTGAGGTGAATGGAATTCTAATGAGGAGAAATGGTTTCCCTTAGTGCGGATGTCAAAACTAATTTAGTGAGAAGATGGGAAAAGATCTATAATCTAGAGGATGGAAGGGTGGTAGAAGCAGATATCCTTATCCCATCTAAGTAGTTTATAAGTGAATGCTTGAAGAGTTAGCACTTGCAGAGCTGCAGGTCAAGTGCTAAAAGACAGGATTAGGTTGGTAGGTTCTGCTGCCATAGAAACAGCGACATGCATGATATTGTTGGGGGTCCATTTCCCGTATCAGTCAGCACAGCTACAATGTGACAAATTACATCCTTCTGGCCTATAACTTCTCTATAATTTGAATCTAAGAGTGTGGAGTATCATTTTTATTGCATTCTACAATAAGCTATGCTAATATGTAACATATTAGGTGAATAGAGAAGTAGGGGGATACAGAAATCTGTCACAACTTGACAGCCTCTACCTCGGTTGTTCTGCAGAACTAAACTTTGATGAAGCAATAACCTTTTCATCTACGTAAATCTTCGTGCACTTAATGAAAACCCTAAACTAAATGTGTGGCATTAGAACATTGTGTGAAAAGTATATCACAAAAAAACTTCCCAGAGGGTGGACATTTTAATAAGGCATTTTGAGAACATACTACAGACCTGTCATTTCTAGATTGTAATATATACTGTACAGTGAAAGAAGAATACACCCTGCGCCTGTACATTTACCAAATTACATACAAGGCTAGAAATTACCACCAGGAATAATAGAAAATGAAATTATTTGCTAGTTTGATATATTTCTATTAACAAAGATAGCACCTCTGACAATCCCCAGGCATCTCAAGGTGCTTCAAAGCCGGTCATAGCACATAGCTTCATAGCACAGTCATGTAGGAAATGCATCACCCAAATGTATGCACAAGCACCAATCAGTGGTACCGGGTTCACAAACAAACAGCTTTGATCTTTGAGCTTAATATTGTTCGAGCAACAAAAATAACTCACTTGCTCTTTACAGAAATTTTCTTTTATATCCAGCTGAGGGAATGAGCAGAACTTTATTTAACGTCTCCTCCAAGAAGTAGCACCTCTGACGATGCAGCATTCTCACCTTCTCCTGCTTGAACAGCACCTTGAACTCTGTGTTTAAGATTCTGAAGTTTGACTTCACCGTTACAATCTTTAAGCTCCTAGGCCAGGGGCTTCCAAACTTTTTTATGTCATGAACTAACACCATTAAACAAGGGGTCCACAGACCCGAGGTTGGGAACCCTTGTCCTAGGTGCTGATAAAGGTTCAGCAACAACTGAGAGAGTTACAGATGTCCTGCTGATACATTTACTGTGTAGGTACCAAGAATGTAAGAATGCAGCTTACATGGTACTGGAATGATGCACAGGATAACATAATTTGGAAATGTACATAATTCACAACTACTGACATTGAGTTGTGGTTTCACTTTGAGAGGCTGGTCTGACGTGATGACATAATTATGTAAAGGGTTTTTAGTGTGCTTTGAGTGCATTTTTTTGGTGTTCAATAAATGAGTTCCTATGGCATTTCTGAAACATAAAATACCTTTGCTGTGTTATTTGTTGGTGACACTGAAGTTCCAGGATGATTCCAGATTTCCTGATGCAGTTGCTTTGAAACTGTTGGAGGTTTGGGAGCACAATGTCATTGCTTGGTTCATACAAGCTGAGGCTCAACTTACGCTTGGAGAAATCTTCACCACAAACACCAAATATTTCTGCATTGTAGCGTCGCTTAGCAACTCCTCGGCTGCGAGAGTGGTGAGTCTACTAGAACATCCACATCAACGTGATAAATATCGATCACTGAAAACTCACCTTTTACAGAGTTTTGGACTATTGGAGTTTGAGCACCCCAAATAGTTGCTCTCCCTGCCCGGTCTCAATGATGCTAGGACTTCAGAGCTAATGGACCACATGCTGTCGCTCCTGGGAAATCACAAATCCTTGTTTTACTTTTAAAGAACTCTTCATGCAGCAAATGCCTGATCAAGTTCACATAGCCCTCGCTAATGCACCTGTGAAGGACTACAGGGAGCTTGCTAAAATGGCTGATAATCTACACTCAGCTGGGCAGTGATACATTATTACTCCTCCTTTCTCTACCTCAATAAGCCCAGTCAGCAAGGCCCTCAACATAGGGACTCCCAAGCCTGCAAAACAGATGACTCTGGGCCTGTGCTTTTACCATGCTCACTGTGGTAAGAATGCAAGGATGTATCAACCATCTTGCAGCTTTGACAGTGCCAGTGCATTGGGACATCAGAGGTCTGTGAACACTGTGGATTCCAACTACCGGGGTCATCTATTGTTCATTGCAGTCACCCTTTCAGGCCAATGCTTTTTGTGTGACATGGCTGCTCAAGTGAGTGTGCTGCCAGCATTGCCTATTGATGAGAAGGAAAAGAGCAATTAAACCTCATTGGAGGCTGCCAACAGAATCCAGACTTACGGGACACTGACCTCTGCTTCAGTGGATGACACTACATATTTGACTTTGTCCTGGCCAAAGTGGCTAGACCTCTGCCCAGTGCAGATGCCCTGTGTGCCCAAGGACTGTTGGTTGATCTTAAGAACTACCCGTATGTAAAGGGCAAGGACTTTGTGTTGTTACCCTGCTCCCCCAGTAGGTTCCCCACAACAACTCTGTCAAGCACATGCACCACATGAGTTTACTCAACTGCTGAGCGGATTTCCAGACCTCACCAAGCCCACATTTTCCACAACAGTCAGGAAACACGGGGTCCAGCATCATATTTCCACAACTGGCCCGCCAGTTCATGCCCACATGCGTAGACTGGACCCAGAAAAACTGGCAACCGTGAAGGCCGAGTTTCCCAACATGGAAAGACTTGGCATTGTATGCCAGTCAAATAGCCCGTCTTTGCCCCTCCATATGGTCCCCAAGTCTGATGGTGGGTGCCGCAGCAAGGTCCCACACATCCAAGGCCCATCAGCAGGTTTAGCCGGAAAATGCATTTTATTTCCCAAAGTCGATTTAGTTAGGGACTGCCATCAGGTGTGTGTGTGTGTGCGCTTGAAGGACATTCCCAAAACAGCTGTGATAAAACCACTTGGCCACAGAGTTTCTGTACATGCCATTTGGGCTGAAAGATGCAGCACAGACTTTCCAGACTCAGATTTTCTTTTTGTTTACCTGGATGACATATTTGTCACCAATGCATCCAAACCCGAACATGAATCCCATCTCCACATACTTTGAGTGCTTAAGCCAAAAAGGGTTGATTATTAACTCTGCTAAATGCCAGTTTGGGTGGTCAACCATCAACTTTCTTGGCCACTGTACCTCCAAAGATGATGCAAAACCCTTCCCCTCAAAAGTTTCCCAGCGTGCCACGCTACTAAAAAACTACAGGAATTGTTAGGCATGGTGAATTTCTATCACTGCTTCCTTCCACAAGCTGATGCACTTAAAGGCCATACCCCTAATCAAGTGCTTGACTGGTCAGCAGACATGATCAGGGCACTTAATGATTCCAAAAGAGCTCTTTCTAACATGACCCTGCTGGTACATCTGCTCCCCAACGCCATAGCCATTACTACTGATGCTTTTGAATATGCTGGAGATGCTGTGTACGAGCAGTTATTGAGAGGCATGTGGCCTCCCTCAGCCAGCAGCTCCGTTCTCTCAAATGGAAGTACAGCACATTTGATTGTGAGCTTCTCAGACTCTATCTGGTTGTCTGCCAATTTCTTTTTGCTTTAGCGGGCTGCCATTTCACCTGGTTCGTTGACCACAAATCCCAACAAGACAGGCAGGTAGGCAAAGGGGTTGGGATATCCATTGGTAAAAAAAAGAGCTCAAATCCCTAAAAGGAAATGACATAGGATGAAAGATCTAGAATCCTTGTGTAGGATTAAGAAACAACAAGGAAGAAAATACCCTAATGGGTGCTATATATATAGGCCTTCGAACAGTAGCCAGGATGTGGGCAGCAAATTACAATGAGAGGTAGAAAATGCATGTCAACAGAGTAACATTACAATAACCATGGGAGATTTCAATATGCAGGTAGATTGGGAAAATCAGGTTGTTGCTGGATCCCAAGAGAAGGGAATTTGTAGAATGCCTATGAGATGACTTTTTAGAGGAGCCCACCAGGGGAAAGGCAATGGTGTGTTGTGTAATGAACAAAATTTGATTACGGAGCTTAAGGTAAGAAATCCTAAGGAGACAGTGATCATAATATGATATAACTCACCCTGCAGTTTGAGAGGGAAAAGATAAAGTCAGACGTATCAGTATTACAGAGGAGTAAAGGGAATTACAGAGGCATGAGAGAGGAGCTGGACAAAGTTGATTGGAATGGGACACTAGTAATAATAACAGCAGAACAGCAACGACTGAAGTTTCTGGGGGGAATTTGGAAGGCACAGGATAGATACATCCCAAAAAAGAAATAGTATTCTAAAGGGAGAATGAGGTAACTGTCTGACATGGAAAGTCAAAGACAGCATAAACGAAAAGAGAGAACATATAGCAAAATATTAGTGGGAAGTTAGAATTTGGGAATGTAAAAGAAGATATCACAAGTTTTTTTCAGATAAAGAGTAAAAGAAAGGCAAAATTGGATAGTGGACCATTGTAAAATGAGACTGGAGAGTTAGTAAAGCGGGACAAGTAACTGGCAGATGATCTTGATAAGTATTTTGCATCAGTCTTCACTGTGGAATACACTATCAGTATACTGGAAGTTTAAGAGTGTCGGGGCAGAAGTGAGTGTAATTGTTATTACTAAGGAGAAGGTTTGTAGGAAACTGAAAGGTCTGAAAGTAGATAAGTCACCTGAACCAGAGGGATGACACCCCAAGGTTCTGGAAGAAGTAGCTTAAGATATTGTAGAGGCATTAGTAAAGATCTTTCAAGAATCACTAGATTCTGGAGGACTGGAAAATTACAAATGTCACTCCACTCTTTCAGAAGGAAGTGAGGAAGAAGAAAGGAAATTATAGGCCAGTTGGACAGAGTCCATTATTAAGGATGAGGTCTCGGGGTATTTGGAGGCACATGATAAAATAGATACATGTCAGCATGGTTTCCTCAAGGGAAATCTTGCCTGACAAACCTTTTGAAACTCATTGAGAAAATAGCACGCAGGATAGGCAAAGGATTGTCAAGTGGATGTTGTGTACTTGGATTTTCAGAAAGCCTTTGACAAAGTGCCATGCATGTGGCTGCTTAACAACATACGAGCCCATGGGATTGCAAGTAAGATACTAGTACAGATAGAGCATTGGTTGATTGGCAAGAGGCAAAGAATGGGAGTAAACAGAGCCCTTTCTGATTGGCTGCCGATGAATAGGGGTGTTCCACAGGGGTTGGTGTTGGGGACTGCTTCTTTTTACTTTATATGTCATTGATTTGGATGACTGAATGGATTGCTCTGTGGCCAGATTTGTGAACTATACAAAGATAGGTGGAGAATCAGGAAGCCCTCATAAGGACTTAGACAAATTTGGAGAAGGATCAAAGAAATGGTAGAAGGAACAAAAGTGTAAAGTATTTTCTCAAAGGGGAGAAAATTCAAACACACAGAAGCAAAGAGACTTGGGAATACTTGTGCAGTATTTCTTAAAGGTTAACTTGCAGGTCGTGTCAGAGCTAGGTAAGACAGATGAAATGTTAGCATTCATTTCAAAAGGACTAGAGTATAAGAGCACAGATTTAATGTTGAGGTTTTATAAGGCTTTGTTCAGACTGCATTTTGAGTATTATGAGCAGTTTTGGGCCCCTTATCTGAGAAAAGATGCGCTAGCATTGGAGAGAATCCAGAGGAGGCTCCTAAAGTGATTCTGGGAATGAAAAGGTTAACATGTGGGGAGCGTATGATTCCTCTTGCCCTGTACTTGCAGCAGTTTAGCTGAATGGGGGGGGAGGGGGGATTTCATTGAAACCTATTGAATAGTGAAAGACCTAGATAGAGTGGATGTGGAGAGGATGTTTCCTATAGCAGGTGAGTCCAAGACCAGAGGGCTCAGCTTAGAATAAAGGAATATCCATTTGGAATAGCAATAAGAAGGAGTGTCTTTAGCCAGAAAGTTGTGTGTCTGTAGAATTAATTGCCAAAGACAGCTGTGGAGGCAAAATCATTGAGTATATTTAAAGTGGAGTTGATAGTTTCTTAATTAGTCAGGGTATCAGAAGTTATGGGGAGAAGCCAGGAAAATGGGGTTGAGGAGGATAATAAATTAGCCATGATAGAATGGCAGAGAGACTCAATGGGCTTAATTTTGCTTCAATGTCTTATGGTGTTATAGTCTAAACAGGTTAAGATACTGTAATTGTATGTTGGTTCTGGCAAAATGCCAGTGTCAGAATATATCACACAAAGCTCGTGGATGAATTGGAATATTAAAAGATGGAAATGGGATGGAAGCAAAATGCATACACAAACTTAGTATTAGCTGCATTATAAAACACCACAGCCTTGTCCTACCAAATTTTATACCGGTGGGTATAACTGATTGTAACATGAGTGAAAAGACCAGGAAATAATAAGAACAACTACGTAACATTACAGAGGGCAAGCATCAACATAATTAACTTCAAACTGGCAAACCAAATGGAAAATTGATTGGAACATTAAACTGATGTTACAGACTGCTTTCCAGTTTTCCAATCAGTAAGATGAATTAAGTGAAACTGACTGTCGAAACCATCTATCTCAAGGAGCACTCCTTTATAGAACACAAAGTTCTGCTCCAGTAGCAGCTTTAATAAAAGCAGAACCCCGTGATCGCATTCCCGGAAAAGCAGCAATCAACTGTAATTATCCCCAGCTGTTCCCGACTGTAAATCACTCTTTCCTGAAGACACATTTATACAGATTCCGTGCCAGTAGCAAAGTTTATGCAACATCTCAGAAAGCAGCACCACTTTAAAAGGACCATGGACATAATTTTATGGATCACTGACTGGCAGCAATCCCAAAAGAGAGCAGCACGTCATGGTTTCCTGCCTGCTCGTTACGACACATTAAAATCCTAGGTGTTCAAAATTCACCACAGAATGCACTGAATTACCACTTTGTAACAACTGCCTTTTAAAATTCCCATGAGATCTGGAATTATGCAAGTACTTCAGAATGTGGAATTAACATTGGTGGCTCTGAGACCCTACTCACTCCCTCAGCATAGATTTATAGAGCACTACAGCACAGAAACAGGCCCTTCAACCCATCTAGTCCACGTCAAATTATTATTCTGCCCTGTTCCATTGATGCACACCTGGATCACAGCCCTCCATAGAGCTCCTGTCCCTGCGTTATCCAAATTTCTCTTACAATGTTGAAACTGATCCCGCATGCAACACCACAGCTGGCAGCTCATCCCACAGTCTCAGCACTCTCTGACCAAAATCCCTCCTCATGGTCCTGAAACATTTCACCCTCCACCCTTAACCCATGACCTCTAGTTCTAGTCTCACTCAGCCCGAGAAGGAAAAGCCTGCGTGCACTGGTTACAAGGATTCACCCCTTAGTAATACTGATCAGTTAGGCAGCGAGAATCTGTATTTGCTGACAAGTACCTTTATTATCACAACTAAAAAGCATTTGGATTTACACAGCCAAATACCTGTGTGCACACCTACTGTTTCCCTGACCCTCCACGAACAGGCGAAGGATAGAAAAGGCAATGTCCCAGGAAAGGAGTGTACACACTGGCCAGATGTGTCTCCACATGTCCAACTTGGGGTAATTTACTTCAGCATTCAGTGATGGTTCGTCTCTAGAGAGTTATCAGTGTATGCTCCCCCAAAATCTGGGCAGATGGGGCTCGTCAGACCTGGATGGCAGCCCGCCTAGGAGAAGGAAAACTCTGATTTTAAACCTCCTCTGCCTTGAAGTCATACTGACCCACGGGAAAGGCTTCAGGAGTAAACCCCGAGGAAGAAATCCGGAGCCGAGGTCCTGAAAGCAGTTTGATGGTGTTTATAAATTCACTCTGGCAGCCTCTGTAATGACACTGGTGCCAAGCTGTATCCACACTTGCCCTTCCCTTGGACTACATCAGTGATGTGAAGGGGGGAACCTGTTGTATGGGCAACAGCCAGTTCTTCAAATCTTCCCGCCCAGGCTTGCACCTTGGAGAGGACACCTTCCACCAGAGGCACAAACCCATGGTCCCCTGAGATCAACGGCTGCCAACTAAGCTCCCGAAATCTTCCATTTTTATTCCTCCTCTTATCAGATCAATCTGTGATGTCTCAGTTTCATAGGCTCAAGATCGTCTGACTGACCCATGTCAGTTCCGATTGGATGCAGCTCAGGGCTACAAGCAGCATTGTTTTCTAGTCTTCACCTTCAACTCGGTGCCTCAGGTGACTTCTCTGTTCTACTCAATTCTGATTGGTTAAGACCAGATAAACCTGGTCACCCAGACACTTGGCCTAATGAAACCACAGATTTCTTGATGGTTCTCTTTACCACATTATCATCCAATTCATTGACAGAGATGACCAACAACAACAGATCCTGCACCGAGTCCTGTGGCAGTCCACTAGTCCAGACCTCCCATCAGGGAGGCAAGCATCTACTACCACACTCATGCTTCTCCCGCAAAGCCAAAGTCAAATCCAATTTACTAACTCATCCTGAATGCCAGGCGACTAAACCTTCTTGACCAGCCTTTCATGTGGGATCTTGTCAAAGGACGTGCTAAAGTCCATGTAGACAACATCCATTGCCTTCCCTCCATCAACTTTCCTGGTAACTTCCTCGAAAAATTCTGCGACGTTGGTTCGACATGACCTACCACACACAATGCCATGTTGACTATCCCTAATCAGCCCATCTACCTGAAAGTAAATTAGAACTTCCAGTCAAGATGGCACCTGCATACAACACTCTTTTGGTCAACATCTTCTGGATAGATCATGTAACCATACACTTTTGCATATGTTTTCATCTTGAATGTGATTCTGGAAATGTTGGAGCCTGTGACATGCATTTGGGAGATCGTTTTGGGTGTTTCAGTGCTCTGCTCTCTCTGAGAGGATTCTGGGAGACAGAGGCAGTGCCCAGGAACATCGTGGCAAGAAGGTTGCAGGATAAGGTGCAAGCCGATGTCTGACTCCATTTCACCAAAGCTTCTATTGTTCCCCAATTAAAGCAGCGAGGGAGATTGAAACATTGAGGTGAATGCGGAGGGTGGTGTCCGTTGCCTGCCTTTTGATCGCTGGTGGGATCGCTCTGCTACTGGAGAGGGAAGACTGCGTTTCGATCGCAGGTGAGATCGCTCTGCTACTGGAGAGGGGAGACTGCAGTTTGATTGTTGGTGGGATCACCCTGCTGCTGGAGAGTGGAGACTGCAGTTTGATTGTTGGTGGGATCGCTCTGCTGTTGGAGAGCGGAGACTGCAGTTTGATTGTTGGTGGGATCGCCCTGCTGCTGGAGAGCAGAGACTGCAGTTTGATTGTTGGTGGGATCGCTCTGCTGTTGGAGAGCGGAGACTGCAGTTTGATTGTTGGTGGGATCGCTCTGCTGTTGGAGAGCGGAGACTGCAGTTTGATTGTTGGTGGGATCGCTCTGCTGTTGGAGAGCGGAGACTGCAGTTTGATTGTTGGTGGGATCGCTCTGCTGTTGGAGAGCGGAGACTGCAGTTTGATTGTTGGTGGGATCGCTCTGCTGTTGGAGAGCAGAGACTGCAGTTTGATTGTTGGTGGGATCGCTCTGCTGTTGGAGAGCGGAGACTGCAGTTTGATTGTTGGTGGGATCGCTCTGCTGTTGGAGAGCGGAGACTGCAGTTTGATTGTTGGTGGGATCGCCCTGCTGCTGGAGAGCAGAGACTGCAGTTTGATTGTTGGTGGGATCGCTCTGCTGTTGGAGAGCGGAGACTGCAGTTTGATTGTTGGTGGGATTGCTCTGCTGTTGGAGAGCAGAGACTGCAGTTTGATTGTTGGTGGGATCGCTCTGCTGTTGGAGAGCGGAGACTGCAGTTTGATTGTTGGTGGGATCGCTCTGCTGTTGGAGAGCGGAGACTGCAGTTTGATTGTTGGTGGGATCACCCTGCTGCTGGAGAGCGGAGACTGCAGTTTGATTGTTGGTGGGATCGCTCTGCTGCTGGAGAGCAGAGACTGCAGTTTGATTGTTGGTGGGATCACCCTGCTGTTGGAGAGCGGAGACTGCAGTTTGATTGTTGGTGGGATCGCTCTGCTGCCAGAATGGAGAGACGGTAGATCCTGTCGCTGTGCTTGGAGAATGCTCTCCAGGTTTTCTGTGCTTTGGATATGGACTTGGACGATAGACTTTTTATTTTTAGTTTTATAGGTTTTTTTTATATTCGGTGTTTTTAACCCAATCTTTCTAATTTTTTGTGCGGGGAGGAGAGATAAGGGGGTTAATGATTGGGCTGCCATTCTTGGTTACGTGGCTATCTGGAGAAGAAGAATTTCAAAGTTGAAAACTTTGATAATAAGCGAACCTTTTAAAAGTTTATTTCTATCCAGAGTAACATTATGAACACTTTGGACAACCGACTTTAATGCATAATTTAATCACAGGAGTAAAATGGACTTTATTTTATTGTCCTAAATGTGTCCTTTCTTGTAAAAATCATGTATAATGTATGCATTTATGTTTTCTTGTGAATGCTCCTTATAGGGTGCTATGTGCCATTGATGCCGCTGCAAGATTTTCATTACACCCGTTAATACATGTACTTGTGCATATGACAGTAAAGTCAACTTTTTTTAGAAGTTTACATGTATTATCAAAGTATGTATTGTGTATGTCACTGCTGTTGCTGAGTAACTGGAGTCGGAAAACTCACACTCACTCCTCAGTCATACTCTATTTGTGCACAAGGAGATCAGTATGGTCCTGGTCACAACACTGCTCTGAAGTCTGAACAGAGGAATGCCATACAGAATTGACCAGCACTTACGGATATTGACATTTGGTAAACTGTCCAGGGTCAAATTCCTTATTTGCAAGTCATTCACAATGCAAGGGTTAAAAGTCAGTAGAAACTACAAGTGAACAACCAATGATACTTTGAAGTTAGTCAAGTAATTGTGCCTTAGTCCATGCGCTTCCTTGAATCCTCCAGGCCCCTGCTGTGCAAAGGGAAGTTATGCTCTTCAAAGACCCATCTTGCGTGGGCTGCTTAACCCTTGCCTTGCCACATCATCATATACTACCTCAAGATTCATTTCCTAGCAGGTATTCACGATAGAACAGAGAAATACAATAGAATCAGTGAAAAACTACTCACAAACAACGACTGACAAACAATTAATGTGCACTAGAAGACGGACAGTAATTTAAAAAAATAACTTCAACTGGAGTTAAGTTTCTTCCAGTAAAATACTAGTGCCTTGACTTCCTGTGAATAAACTAATCATTGAAGTCAGTGTTCAATTAATGCAGTTGGCTATCAGACCTTGACTGACCAGATGGCAGTTCTCAAAATTATAGAGTGATACAGCCATGGAAACAGGTTTTCTGAAACACTGAGCCCACGCCAACCATAAATCACCCACAAATACTAATCTCATTTTATTATCTCCATATTGCTATTTGCCCTGCTAGATACACAAATAGCAACCTTTTTTATGCCATGGACTCCCACTGCTAACCAAGAGATCCATGGACTGCAGGTTGGGAACCCCTGCTCTAGTTTCTATGACTCACACACTACAGACTTTTGACAGTGGCTAATTAACCTTCCAGTGCACATATCTTTAGGAGATGGGAGGAAATGAAAGCACCCAGAGAAATTCCAGGCAGACACAGGGACAATGTGCAAACTCCACAAAGACATTTCCTGCAAAATGCAAGAAAGTCCAATGGACTGATATTCATGAAAGGTACGAACAAAATAAGAAATGTAATCATCGTCAAAATAGCAAATGTCATCCACTCTATGATCACTTGATTTGTATACATTATTTATGAAACTGCTGTCTTGCTAAGTCCTGTGGAGTGGCACCTTTTGAAGTGATTTATTCTGAGATTTCCATTGAATATCCTAATTACCCAACGATGGGAAAGATTGAGCAAACTTAATGCTGAATACAAGTCACAACGATGAACAATAAAACACCTCAAAAAAGGGGGCCGGGCTCCTTAAAAAAAAATCAGAGGAAAAAATATTGCAGTTACTTATTTACTGCCTGTTACACTGCTGGTGTTTAGGACAGCAAGGAAGACCCTCCACCTCTGGCAATGTTCAGGGCTGCCTTCATTGTGTCAGTCGTCTCCTCTTGGTTTTCACTACTGCCAGTCATGCAAGTCCTGGTGGAGACTCAGCAATATCATTGCACTCAGATGCAGAAGAATTCTTCATTACTGTTTCTGTAACAATTTTGTTTTACAAGTCAGGGTTGTTAGCCCTGAGCTGAACCCCCAAACCTGGAAGTCCAATAGACCTCTCTTAGTCTGTCTTTTGACCTGTTTGGCATGGGTGATCCTACCAAGAACCAAAGCATAAAGCCCTGACTCCAGCCAATGTAGCTCTCCAGGTCACAGAGGCACACAAGTCTCCAAACTACAAGTTTGTGGTCCTCTTGGAGGTTTACAGTTAAATGTGTGGAACAACTTTTGTCTATCTATATCCATGAAATAAAAATTAAACTTATTCCTGTCTCCAAAATGTGCATGCTGTCATAAAGCAAACATGATTTGGTGATGTATTTTTGTGCAGCTGGGTGGCTCCCCAAACAACTTTTGGAGTTGTCTTGCAAAGAAGATAATCTAAAATGGACAGAATCCAGATTAAACATCGAAAAGGAACAGGCAATGGGAGATGTTGGTTAAGGTGGACCCTGCCAATGACTTAAACTATGACAGACAGCAGGAAGACCCCCCATAGTTATTATGGCATCTTTGATTCCCTCGAGTATTCCCTTTCCAGACGTAATGGATGCCTGATCAAAACCTTCCATCACCCAAACTTTTGAACTTCAGCAAGAATACTGTCTGCTCGTAAGGTTGGTTGTTATCTTAAACTGGAATATGGTCTTTTTAGCACACACACAAAATGCTTGAAGAACTCAGCAGGCCAGGCAGCATCTACAGAAAAGTGTAAACATTCGACGTTCCAGCATTTTGTGTGTGTGTTGCTTGGATTTCCAGCATCTGCAGATTTTCTCATGTTTTTGGTCCTTTTAACTTGTCAGTCTGGACTGGCTGTAAGTTTGTTTTTGAATGGAGTTAGTGGGTTCATGTGAAGGAAAAAGTTACAGTAGAGGAGCTATTGAATGGATCCTTCCAATTGCCGTTGACTCACCTCTTTCCCCGAGGAGGTCATCTCAGTACTGTTCTAAATGACTTGTGCATGTCGTGTCCATCAGCTGGTTGCTGTTCTTTCCATCTAGGATCTGTACTTTCAGACATGGTGTTTCCACTGGACCGCTGCCTTCAGGTGCCCACACAACAATTTCTTTTCACCTCAAGGAATGATGGAATATCTATGTGATGGGCCTCCGCCTCCTCTTGTGGCAGCAAGATTCACATTTGTCTGAGTAAAGGAGCTTCTTTCTCGATAGAAATGTTATACTGTCAGTCACTGGGTTTAACCTCTCCCACAGGGAAAACATCACTATGTTTACAGTTGAAATCTTTCATAAAGTCAAAGAACTGCAGGACATCATCCATCAGCCCCATCAAATCAAGAAAATAGAGACCTTGTTCATGACAACATATTTTTTTTACTTGTTTCACATACATAGTAAATGTTCATTGGATGCTGAAATTTCATTCATTGCCTCTCAAATCTCTCTGTTAACTCCCATGTAATAGTCTAGCCTGACATTTGTGTGTTTAATAAATGCCTCTTCCCTCAGCCCTATCCCTTCTGCTTACATCTATATTCATTTCTGGTGCCTCATTATGTATGTTGCATGCAAAGGATGAGGGAAAGAACAGGGCACCATCACTAGGTGACCACGTCATTGCTGTTTGATATAGACAGCAATGTTACCTGGACACTACCATCAACACACCAAAAGATCCTAAAATACCCCACTCCCTCTGAACCATTCCAGTAGCAAATGATGGATATTCATGTTTAACAGAAGCTTTCAAGAGTTGCTGTCAGTTTTACAGAGAACTGACAGCAAGTGCTGACATTTTCATTATCATTACAACCAGAAATTATGGACCAAAAGATCTGCTACATTTTTCTTAATTATTTCCCTTGGGTCATAGCTTCCAAGCTGAAAATTTTAACACCTAGACAAACATTCAACATTAGAATTAACATTTATGAAATTTAATTAAACTTTTGAGTTAGCAGGAATAGAGCATGAATCAAAAAGCGAAAAAGGCCAATGAACCTTGAGCACTGTGGTAATAGTCCCTTAAGTCATTAGTCTAAAAGTGAAGAAGTTTGCAGTTCTGTTACTAAGCAACTAGTTACTGAAAGTAGTTGGGGACTTTCAAAATATAGTCAATTCTGTTCTTCGATCACTTCTGTTAGTGCAGCAGATAAGTTTAACTTCCTTTGTAACCATAATGTGTGACGCAAAACATTTAATCACCAGGTTACTCTCGTGCTGTGATTCAACACATGCTACTGTATATTCTACATGCGATGATTATGTCATTGACGTATGCCACTTATTTAATTACTTAAGAACAGAATTTGGATCAAGCATCATCAGCTGACTTTCACAGCTGGCTCACAATAAAAGGAGTATATGAAGCTGAAAGTAATGATGGTTGTGTGATTTAAAATGCCCACCCCCCACTTTCCCGGACTGGCACTTTAATGATTCCTTAAATAAGGGTAAAGTGACAAAGATTCAGATCACTTTACTTCTGCAACAAAATCTAATAGAGGCACATTATGATGGTGACCACTTTTCCATCATTATTTTACACAAGGTCAGCTATACTGAGTTCCTCTGTCTTAGAAGCTAAAAGAACAATAACTGTTTTTAAATAGTTATTCTTATTACATAAATTGTACTGTATTGGGATCAGAGAGAGTATCAGAAATACAGTATGGAAATTGATCCTTTGGCCCACCGCCCATGCCAATCATCATGAACATCTTCTACATCTTATTTTTCCTCACATTCCCATCAAATCTCCCTCGAAGATTCTACCACTCATCTAGGGACAATGCACAATGAGTAATTAACCTACCAACTAAATACATGTTTGGGATGTGGAAGGAAACCAGACCATTGAGGTATTTCTGCAGCCTGGTGGCCATGCAAAAGGATGCAATTGTGATGGAAAGAGTGTAGAGGAGATTCACCTGGATTGGAGGACTTCCTTTGTGGGAGAGTTTGCATAGGCTGTGTTTGTTTTCCTGGGCCTAAAGAATGCAGATGTCAGATACAATACAAATACATAAGAGTATAGGCATAAATAGGTTAGGCAGTCAAAATCATCTTCCTAGGGCACTGAAAACACAAGAGTACAGATTTAAGGTGAGGAGAAGGAGACTTGGGCAGGTCTTCAGATCAAGTTTTTAAGAAATTGAAACAGAATGGTTAATATCTGGAACATGCTGCCAGAGACTTTATAAAAACAATCGTGGACAAGTGTGTCCTCACCATATCATTCAGTCTTCCCCAACCAGAAGCCCTGGATGACCCAAAAGATACACAATTGACTGAGGGCCAGATCAGTGGCATTCAGATCTAGTGACCACCAAAACTACAAGAGGTCCAGTTATGACCTCTGGAAAGCCAGTTCACATGCAAAATAACAATTCTGGACCAAACTTTAATCAAAATTTTACACTCAGATGAACTCAATGCCTTTCATGTCCACTTTGACCAACAGAACATGGAGGCACCTTCACAAACTCACACAGCCTCCAACAACCCTGTGATTTCAATCTCCGAGGCTGACATGAGAGAAGGGTGAAGCTAAGAGAAAGCACCTGGCCCAGGCAGTCCACCTAGCTGAGCACTAAACACCTATGCTGATCAACTGGCTGAATGTTCACTGACATCTTCAACCTCTTGCATCAACAGTCCGAGGCACCCACCTGCTTCAAACAGATTTCAGTCATACTGGTGTGCAAGAAGAACATGGCAACCTGCCTCAATGTCTATAATCCATTAGCATATACATCCACTGTGTTGACAGGTTGGTGATGAAGCACAGCATCTCCTGCCTGAGGAGTGACTTGGATCTACTCCAGCTTTTCAACTGTCACAACAGGTCTGCAGCAGATGCCATTTCATTGGCTCTTCACTCAGCCTTGGAACATCTGGACAATGAAGATGCACACATCAGGATGCTCTTCACTGTCTACAGCTCAGTATTCATCACTTTTATCACACTGAAACTAATCAATAGGCTTCAAAGCCTTGTCCTTGATACCTCCTTGGGCAACTTGATCCTCCATTTCCTCATTTACAGGCCCTAGTCAGTTCAGATTGACAGGAATATCTCCCCCACAATCACCATCAGCACAGGTGCACCACAAGGCTGTGTGCTTTGCCCCCTGGATAACACACCTTAGACTGTGAGGCTAGGTACAGCTTTAATGCCATACCCAATGTCATTATTGCTGGTCGCATCAAAGATCTGGTTGAATGGTGCCACAACAACAGCCTCTCACTCAACGTCAGCAAAGCCAAAGAGCTAACTATTGATTACAGGAGGAGGAAATTGGAGGTCCATGAGGCAGTCCTCATGATGGGATTGGAGATAGAGAGGGGCAGAAACGTTAAATTCCTTGGCATTATCATTTCAAATGATCTGTGCTAATATCAACACATAATTGCAGAGTAGGCATTGCAGCATCTCTACTTCCTCAGAAGTTTGTGGTGATTCAGCATGACATCTAAAACTTCAACAGACTTCGAGAGGTGCAGTGTGGAGAGTACGCCAACTGGTTGCATCGTGGCCTGGTACAGAAACACCAATGCTCTTAAATTAAAAAGCCAATAAAAAGAAGTGGTTACAGCCCAGTCCATCACAGGAAAAGCCCTCTCCACCAATGAGCACATCTACAAAGAGAACTGCCACAAGAAAGCAGCAAGCAGCACCAAGGACCTCCACCATCCAGGTCATGTCCTCTTCGCACTGCTGCCATCGGGAAGGAGGTACATGATCCTTAGGTTCCACACCACCAGGTTCAGAAACACTTACTTCCCTTCAACCATCAGGCTCCTGAACAAGCATGGATAACCTCACTAACCTCAACTCGACAGATACACAACTTATCGATTCACCTACCATGACTCTGCACATTGTGTACGCAGTATAATTTACTTACTTATCTATTATTATTATTATGATTTGCTTCTTTTATATTTGCAGACTCTCTTATCTGTAACTAAGCTTCCCACCAACAGACTTGGTGGGCGTACCAGTTCAAATAACATCTTGCAACAGTAATGTATGGGGCTTACTATGTATAAATATATGGTGTAACCGGAGAGAGTGGGTCCACTTGTCGGATGGTGGCAGTACTTACGTGCCTTCCTCTGACAACCGGGTCTCAAACTCCTGCAAGAGGGTGTGCAATAAACTCTGGTAACTATAAGAAGCTAGTCTCCCGAGTTTTATTCAGATTCTACTTTAACAAGGGGAAAGAGGCTGTGTAGAAGGTGATAGGTGAAGCCAGATGGGTGGGAATGGTCAAGGGCTGGAGAAGATGGAATTTGATAGGAGAGGAGAGAAGAGCAAACCACAGGAGAAAGGGAAAGAGACCCAAAATGATGAGCAGGTGAGAGGGGTAAAATGTCAGAGTGGGGATAGAGGGAAAAGGGGAGGGAGGTATTTTTTTTTAAAACTGGCTTCACCTATCACCCTCTAGCTAGCCTCCTTCACCTCCCCCCAGCTTTTTATTCTGGCACATTATGTTTCAGTCCTGATGAAAGGTCTCGACCCAAAATGTCAACTGTTCATTCATTTCCATAGATGCTGCCTGATCTTCCGAGTTTCTCCAGCATTTTGGGTGTGTTGCTTTGGATTTCCAGAATCTACAGAATTTCTCATATCTGCTGTACATTCATTCTAAGAAGAATTATCCACAATTACTACATGTAAGTGGCATTTAGGCAGACATTTAAAGAGTCAATGGGTAAAAAGGTCAGCTTGGACAGTGGGCCAAAATGGCCATTTCTGTGCTGTACAACTCCATTACAGACACCCAGAAGCCAGGCAGTCACAGGAAGAATGTGCAAACTCTACACAAACTGCACCCGAAGACTACAACATCCATGACATTGCTGTTTACTCTTGTGAATTATCCAAGGGCACACAAGTCCTCAGCAATCCTGGCCAGTGCGAGCCAAGTTTAAGATTTCAACAATGCAAGAGATCCTGCAGATGCTGGAAATCTTTAGCATCACAGAAAACTTTGGAGAAACTCAAGTCAGGCAGTATCTATAGAGCAGAAAAAAAACAGCTAACATTTTGGGCTGAAACCCAAAACCCATTTTGGACTGGAAAGGAAGGAGGAAGAAGCTAGAGTAAGAAGGTTTGGTGGGGGGGGTAAGAAGGAGTACAAGCTGGCAGGTGATTAGTGAGACCAGTTGAAGGGGAAGGTGGGTGGATCGGCAATGAACTAAGAGCCAGTAGATGATAAATGGAAGAGATAAAAGGCTGAAGACGAAGTAAAATATGAGAGTACAAAATACCACAAATTAAAGGAAAGGAGGTGAACTAGGAGGCGTTGAAGAGTTGGAGAAGAGGAGGTACTGCAGTACTGCAGGCAGGACTGCTCCCCCAGAGCTCCAGTGACCAGTGTCCAATCCTGACCCAGTGTTTTCTGTGTGGAGTTTGCAGGTTCTCCTGTGATCAGTTGGGTTTTCCCCACAGGTGATCCAGTTTCCTCCCTCAAACTAACAACATTGGTTGATGGATTAATTAGATACAGTATGGCGATAAAAGAATCCAGGAGTTAGTAGGCATGTGAGAAACAAATGGTGTAAAGAATTAAGTGGGCAAATTGGGTTTCTTTGTGAGCCAGCATATGCACGATGGGCTGAATTACCTCCTTCCCGTTCACAGAATGGATAATAGAAACTCAAATTCTACTAAAGCACCAATTGAAGGATTTAAATTCAGTTAATTAAATAACATCTGCCATTACCAATAATACCAGCCTTAACATTAATACCAATGGATTCCAAACAGGAAGAGATCGAATGGGTAGGCAATAATTTCATTTTACTTAGAGATGCAGATGGTAATAGGCCCTGTTTCTGACCCTTCAAGCCTGCACAACCCAATTAAACCCATTTGACAAATTAACCTACTAACCTATACATAGTTGGAATGTGGAAGGAAACTGTTGTGTATTTAATATTTAAATTATGTTTGAGTAATCTTGTATATAGAATGGTTGGTTAAGCATTCCTCTTCATTTGAATAATTCATGATGGGCTATATGTATAAACACATAAATTGCATATGTCCTAATACTACCACGTGATACGTGTGTGCCTCACTAAGAAGTAAACTCAAAGTTAGATTCGAAGTTGGACTCCCGTGTCTTTCTTTGAACTAGCTTAATGTTTTGAACTCACGAAACATAACAGAAACCAGAGCATCTGGAGAAAACCCATGTGTTCACTGGGAGATCATACAAACTCCTTACAGACAGCAACAGAACTGAACCCGGGTCGCTAGTGCTATAATAGCACTATGCTAACTAAGATCACTTTAGTCATGTTAGCTTTTTGATAACCCTTCCAAAATAATCCTACCTTTGTAGCCTATCCCTATAGCTTTGCAACTTTACACCTTCTATTCCCTATTAGGAGTTATCATTCAAATCACGTTCCATTAAACGTGGAGGCAGTGCGTTCCAGAACATAATGACTTGCTGTGAGAAAACAGGAAGTGGCAATTATATTGTATGAGCAAACACACCGCTGGAACGGTCCCACAACAGAAACCTGTGCCAATTCTTCCATTTCTGCCGGATAGCAATATCCCTACGAAAAAATATCCATTGAGTATTGTGTGCAGGTGGCTTTATTGCTGAAGCTTTGGCACAGCAACTAATCACAATTTCAAAAGCTGTTGTCAAAAGCACTAACCTAGAGAGCAGTCATCCTCCATGTGGGGTAGAAAGAGGGGACAGCTCTTAAAAGTGACAGTGGACACTTTCAATGTAATTCACCTCATCTGGAATGGAGATTTAAGAGACTGGGGCAGGACTCTGTCTCTTCCCTGCAAACGAAGTAGCAGATGTAAAATACTGGGGCAAATTACAGGAACCCACCAGAACCACCACCCAGAGGAGGATGCTGGGCCTGCCACTACCAATGGAGACAGACTCAATGAGTGAGAATTCCATGGCTGGCATTAGCGGCAACTGAAGCTCAAATAATGCCAGACCATCCACTGTACCCTTCAAGTATGCCTCAACATACCACCAACATCCACTTTTCAGATAGGGGCCCATGCAGATTCTTCATGAATGTTCGTGTTCCAGTCTCATAGCAATGACATCAAAGGTGTATTAACTGCTGTTTAATGTCTGATGGTCTCCAAATGTCAGTGTGTCCTGAACACAGAAGACCATAATGGATCTTCACACGTGCATTCAAAGTACTTTGTGATCATTTTCACAAATCAGATCACACAGCTTATGAAAAACAGGAACAACTTCAATTCTAGACCCACATTACTATACTCACATCTGGTAATCTGGTCAATCTGTGCCTCTGATTAATGAATTTTCGATTTGAAACACTTTTTTAAAAAAAAACAGGAGGTATGTGCAGTAGAATCTAAAATGCTGGCATCTTCTACAGATTACTTTGGTATTAATTACACTGAAAACAAAGATCTTGCTTCATGAATACTTTTTGGGTGTATCTCAGATTTTGGGCTGCCCATCATGAAGTTTCCCTATCATACACCATTTTTTTGGAAAATGTTTTTATTTGTTATTTCAATTCATAATTCAAGTCAATTACAATGTTGCCCACAATGTAAACTGAAAAGTTTTCCATCTTGTGCAGCATGTCTGGTCATGTTTAGGCGGGGCAGATGCTGCATGGCAGGACAGGTTTTAGAAAGGCTATAAATTTCCATGAAGGATTTCAATATTTGAGACGTTATTCAATGTTTCACAGAATAACTGGTGCCAAGATTAAGGAAGGTATTTTTGTTGGTCTACAAATGAAACAGGACATCAGTGACAGGCAATTTGAAGAACTTCTAGTGGGACCAGAGAAAATCACATGGAAGGCATTGAAGAATGTTGTTGAAAATTTCCTTGGCAACCACAGAGCACCGAACTACATGCAGCTGGTTGACAACATGTTTCAAGCATACAAAACCATGAAGTGCACTAGAGATTCATGTTCTGCATTCCCAGTTAGAAATCTTCCCTGCAAACCTTGGCACTGTCAGTGATGAGCGTGGTGGAAGGTTTCACCAGGACATTGCGGTCATGAAGCAACGGTATCAGCGCAATCAGAATCCATCAATGTTGGACACTTAAGCGAGAAGCCTCAGACAATGAGTACAAATGCAATCATCAGCAAAACTTTTCTAGCGTAGTTGAACTATTGCCAAGTGTCAGCAACATTATGTAATTAAATGCATTATATTCAATAAAAGTTCATTTCCTTTTTCTTCAAATTCCTACATGATAAAAAGTCTGAAATTGTATTTGTGTTCAACTTCAAGTGATCTATCATAAACAAAAAAAATTCTGAGGAAGCAATATTTGCAATAAAAAATTGTTGCCCAGTGTTATTACTTCTACTTCCATCTAGGAGCAAAATTGTAGAATTCAACCCATTTCAAAATAATGTTTGGTTCAATTTGCTTTGCCTCAGAGTCACTCTGCTTGCATTGTCAGCTCTTCTTACCACCCATTTTGATCAGTGACTCTTTGAACTTCAGGACCTCATTTTCCAGTTCCGTTTGCACTTGGTAGAAGGGTGCACATTCCACCTCTTCAGTTCTGATATATGAACAAATTTTTTGAGCCAATCGTGTGTGAATATGACACACAGAAATTTGTATCTGATCTGCAGTTGCAAAATGCCAAGAGAAATTTGAAGGCACATCGGTTGGTTATGTTATTCAGCGTGTCAGAGATTTATAATAAATGGAGAGGCATCAACCAGGCCTGTTGCAGAAAGTGCAGCCACACCGAGGCAGTAAATATTGGCTTCCATACACACCCAGAACTACATATTAGGCTCGGAGTATATTGTGGATGATCACTGCACATCTGAGTGGAACCCTGTTTAAATGCTCTAAGTTTGCCAATGATACAACCATTGTTGGCAAAATCTCAGATGGCAACAAGATGTACAGGAGTGGGATATACCTGCTAGCTGAGTGGTGTCATAGCAACAACCTTGCGCTCAACACTAGGAAGACCAAAGAGCTGATTGTGGTCTTCAGAAAGGGTAGAATGAGAGATCACAAACCAATCCTTAGCGGGATCAGAGATGGAGAGAGTGAGCAATTTCAAATTCCTGGGTGACAATATCTCTGAGGACCTAACCTGGACACAACATATTGATGTAGCTATAAAGAAGGCAAGACTGCAGCTGTATTTCTTTAGGAAATTGAGGAGATTTGGTATGTTACCTAAACACTCAAAAAATTCCACAGATGTACCATGGAGAGCATTCTGACTGGCTGTGTCACCATCTGGAATGGGGGCGGGGAAGCTACTGAACAGGGTTGGAGTAATCTGCAGAGAGCAGTTAGTCAGCTCCATCATGGGTGCTAGCCTCCATGGTATCCAGGTCACCTTCAAGGAGCGACGCTTCAGGAAGATGGTGTCCAATATTAAGGACCCCATCACCCAGGACATGCCCTCTTCTCACTGTTACTAGCTGGAAGCAGATACAGAAGCGTGAGGGCACACAAGATTCAAGAACAGCTTCTTCCCCTCCATCATCTCATTTCTAAATGAACACTGAACCCATGAACACTACCTCACTACATTTTTAAAATTTATTTCTGATTTTTGCACTACTTATTTTAACTTAACTAGTTAATATGCATATATATAATTTCCGTAATTCAGGATTTTTTCTATATTTTTCATGTATTGCATTGTACTGCTGCCACAAAGTTAACAAATCTCACGACATATGCTGGTGATATTAAAACTGATTCTAATTCTTTACAGTTAGCATCTCTAGCTCCATTAAAATTTCAAGATGCTCTCAAGTTTTGCTTGAAAACTTTGCAGATTTAAATGGTGAGTTCAATAACTTCAGGCTGTATTTCCTCATTCCAGTTGAGCCTCCTTGAGACCCACATTCAGTTCCTTCATTTCTCCTGATATCATGGCTTTCTTTCTTGCACTATCATTCCATTTGCAATTAACATCCAGAAATTCAATTACATAACCATTTCCTTCTCAGCATTATGCAAATTTAATACAGTTTTTTTTCCCTTCTTGCAAGTGAAGCAAAGAACAATTTCTGGGTTGTTTTACTGCACTCAGAAATGCCACAGGAATGCCAATAGATTTTCCATGTCAAAAGAATAGCAATTTTTAAAAAAATCACTAGGCATGCTAGTGATTTCCACGCATTAAAGGGGAACTTGGACCATGTTATCCTGGGGTCACTCATTGCAGGGAAGCCAGGGACATCATGGTCTTATAAACATAATGCAGTGTTGGGAGGCCTGCCCACATAATACTCCAATAACCCTCTGTCCTACAAGAGCCCTTCTCCCTACAACGAAAGGACTACCACACCTCCATGCACCCACTGTCTCAAACACCTTCTGCTAGCACAAGGACAGTGTTATTCTAGGGACAAACTGCAGAGACCATCTAGTCAATGGGTTGACCCCAGATCTCACCCCAGCAAGATACTGACGTTTTTCCTACCCATCCCTCCCCCTCATCCTGTGCAACTTAGTAGCAACTTCTATTGTACCCTCCTTTGACCAAGGATCGACAATCTGAACTATTAACTTCAATTCTCTTTACACAGATACTGCTTGACCTGCTGACTGTTCCCAATAGTTTCCATTTCACAAAGATATAGAACTGAGCAAATCCTTTTACACCAGGTCTCCAGCCGAGCACAAGGTCTGATCATGTCCGATTCATTTTTCTATTAGAAGTACAACGAAGAGGGCAGGAGTGATCTCTGCATCATGACATCCAGGAATATTCAAGACTCAAGATGGTTTAAATGTTATTTCCAGTACACAAGTGTCAAGGAGAACTAAATACTTATTACTCTGGATCTGATGCAGCACAAAAAGAACCAGAATAAGATAAAGATCACAATGGACTTATAAACTTATTGTGTTTTTTATTAGCGAGCGTACACAGGATGACTGACAGTCAATAACAATGTAGAGGTGGTGGGGCAGGTATTGGTGGTAATCAGCCTTACTGCTTGGGGAAAGTAACTGAGTTGAGCCTGGTGGTCCAGGCATTAATGGAATGTAGACTTTTCTCTGATGGGATCAGGATAAACAGTCTTTGTGCAGAGTGAGCAGGATCCATCAAGATGTTACTAGCCTTTTACCAGTACCTTTCTGTATCTATGACAGTGGATAGGCTGGTGCTGGTGATGCATTGGGTAGTGTATGGCCTTCCTGTCTGCCTCAGTGCAGTTTCCGTTACATACAGTGATGCAGCATGTTAGGATGTCCTCAACTGAGCATCTGTAGAAGAATAGGAGTATTGATGTGTGTAGTCCAGTTCTCTTCAGCCTACTCAGAAAGCCGAGGCATTGGTGAGCTTTCCTGATTGTGTAGGATGTGCTCTGTGACCACAACAGGTTGTGTGAGGTGTGCTCTCCCAGGAGTTTGAAACTGCTTGCAGTTTCCACTGTACTGACACCAATATATTAAATATATTATTTATAGAGCACTTTTCATACAGATTATGTAGTTCAAAGTGCTTTACAATGGAATAAAATGCAAACATGAAAATAAAAGACAAAAAGATGCTAGTTAAAAGCAAGATTAAATACATGGGCTTGAAATTTAAAAGCGTCAACAGAGTTTGCATCCCTTATAGTTTTCGGTATTGAATTCCACAGTTTAGGGGCATAGCTCAAAAAAGCTGACCTGCCAATCATCTTCTGTGGGAGATTGTTTGAACTGGTAGCAGAGCACTGGAGAGCTCGAGCAGGATTATAAAATGAAAAGGATTCTGTGATGCACTCCAGTCCCAGACCATTGAGAGCTTTAAAAAGCAAGTAAGAGATCTTTAAAATCAATTCTAAAAGATACAGGAAGCTAATTCAGAGTGGAAATGACAGGACCAATAAGCTCCCTCATCCTGTCGTTAGTTAAGTCTAGCCGCAGTGTTCTGAATGAGTTGAAGTTCATCAACAGATTGCTTTGGAAGGTCCATAAAAATACATTACAGTAATCTAGTCTATTCAATATAAAGACATGAATTAGTTTTACAGTATCATTACATGACAGAAACTGACTACATTTGCAATATTTCTCAAATGTACAAATGCTGCTCTAGTCACTTTCTTTATGTGGGATTTTAAAAATTCAAACCTGAATCAAACATAACAGCAAGGTTTGTGACTTCTGATTTTACATGGAGAACCAAGTTCCTAAGGGTATCAAGAAGTTTCTCTCTTTTGGCTTTGGGACCAACCAAAATCATTTTAGTTTCATCTTCATTTAATTTTGGGAAATTATTGCTCATCCATTTGTTTATTGCAGCCATACCAGAAGTCAGAGAAGATAGGTTGGGGGTGTGGTGGATAGTGTGGAGGGCTGTCAGAGTTTACAATGGGACATCGATAGGATGCAAAACAGGGCTGAGAAGTGGCAGATTGGAGTTTAACACAGATAAGTGTGAGGTGGTTTATTTTGGTTGGTCAAATATGATGGCAGAATATAGTATTAATGGTAAGACTCTTGGCAGTGTGGAGGATCAGAGGGATCTTGGTGTCCGAGTCCATAGGACACTCAAAGCTGCTGAGTAGGTTGACTTTGTGGTTAAGAAGGCATACGGTGCATTGGCCTTCATCAACCATGGGATTGAGTCAAAGAGCTAAGAGGTATGTTGCAGCTATATAGGACCCTGGTCAGACCCCAATTGGAGTACTGTGCTCAGTTCTGGTCACTTCGCTACAGGAAGGATGTGAAAACTGTAGAAAGGGTGCAGAGGCGATTTACAAGGGTGTTGCCTTGACTGGAGAGCATGCCTTATGAGAATAGGTTGAGTGAACTTGGCCTTTTCTCCTTGGAGCAACAGAGGATCAGAGGTGATTTGATTGAGGTGTATAAGATGATGACAGGCATTGATCGTGTGGGTAGTCAGTGGCTTTTTCCCAGGGCTGAAATGGCAAACATGAGAGGGCACAGTTTTAAGGTGCTTGGAAATAAGTACAGAGGGGATGTCAGGGTAAGTTCCCCCCCCCACAGGGAGTGGTGAGTGCATGGAATGGGCTGCCAGCAACGGTGGTGGAGGCGGATACAATACTGTCTTTTAAGAGGCTCCTGGATAGGTACATGGAGCTTAGAAAAATAGAGGGCTATGGGTAACCCTAGGTAATTTCTAAAGTAAGTACATATTTGGCACAGCATCGTGGGCTGAAGGGCCTGTATTGTGCTGCAGGTTTTCTATGTTTCTATAGGTTGTTATCATCATCAGGCTCAACCAAAATATACAATTGTGTATCATCTGCATAACCTTGGCAATCAAGATTATGCTCTCTAATGATGCTTCCTAAGGCAAGCACGTATAAGGAGAAGAGTAGAGGACCAAGACAGTTTCCCGGAACAACACCAAAAGGTACATTGCATCTCTTGGAAAACTGGTCTCCAAGACAGTCAAAAAAATTTCTCTCTATGATATATGAGTGAAATCAATTAAAGGCACTACCAGAGAGGTTCTCAAGATTCTCTAGGATGCTGTGGCCGATTGTGTTGAGGGCAGCACTTAGATCTAGGGGAATTAGAACTGAAGACCTTGTTAGCCTCGGTACTGAGCCCAAGGTGGCTAACAATTTTGGTACATGACTTCTCTGTGTTGTGGTTTGCTCGAAGTCCTGACTGAATTGTTTTCTAGAAATGTTCTCATTCAAAAAGTTGTTGAGTTGATTGAAAATTACTTTCTCAAGAATCTTGCCCAGGAAGATGATTTGATACACGCCTGGAGTTAGCTAGATTTGGTGATTTAAGCAGGGGTTTAACAGCCACAATTTTGAAGTCATCTGCAGAAACTCCAATTTCAAAGCATGTGTTAATAATTTTGCCAGCAGATTTAAAAACACTATTAAAGAATCATTAAAAAGTTTGGTAGAAACAGGATCAAGACAGCAAGTAGATGGTTTACTCTTTGTTGCAATCTTATAGAGTTCTGAATTGGAAATTCTTGTGAATTTTGACATTGTTGCCTTTTTTTTAAAAAACGAAGTTGGCTATAGAATTATCACTACCTCTAGCTATACTCTTCCTAATGGAAGTAACGGCGTTCATGACAAATATTGTGAATTCCTCATATTTTGCGGAAGATGCTTGACTGAGGATATTGAAGGTTAGGGCAGGTTTCAACAGTCAGTTTATAATTGAGAACAATATTCTTGAATCACTGCTAACCTCTGTAATAATCTTAGAGAAGTGGGCGGTCTCTCGAGATCGCGGACAGAATTACTTTACCATGGTGACAGTTTACTCCGCGATTTCTTTTTAACCCTAAGTGGGGTCGCTGTGTTTAATATATCTGTCAAAGAATCAATCATTTCCTTTACTGAGCAGGCTGGGTCACATGGGTCAGAAAAACTAGCCAGCCCACAGAACTTAAGCTGCATTGCAGCATCAAGGAACCGGTTTTTTTTTTAAAACTGTAATTGCTTTTGTGGTCTTGCAGGAGGGCATCCAAAAGTACACAAAAATGGTCAGAGGTAGTGGTATCAGACAGAGAGACATTAATAATATTTACTCTTTTGTCATTACAATTCTAAGCGAGTGGGTGAACTCAATGACATGCCGGATATGATCTAGGCTGTTCAGTAAACTCATGAATTCAGCTGTCATACAGTTCACATTTAAGAGATTATTAATATGTAAACAGGAGTGGAGCGAGCTCTCCTGAAGTCAATAAACGTCCCCTTTATCTTGTTGCCACTGAGGAAGAGGTTATTTGCCTGGCATCAAGCCTCGAGCTCTACCATCTCCTCTCAGCAGGCCGTCTCACTGATGTCGGTGATGAGTCCCCGTCACTGTCATGTCATCAGCAAGCTTGACAAAATGATGACTCGGGTGTTTGGCCATGCAGTCATGTGTGAGCAGAGTGCACAGCGGACCGCCCTGCGGGGCACCTGTGTTGATGGATGATGGGGAGGGAGGAGTGGTGGTGCCTCCCGACTACCTGAGATCTGTTGCTTAGGAAGTCCAAGGTCCAGTTGCGCAGTGGTTTATTTAAAACGAGGAGCAGGAGTTTGCTCACCGAGGTCTGTGGGACAATCGTGCTGTATGTCAAACTGAAACCAGGAAACAGCATTCTGACATATTTAGCATTAGGATGCACTCACTTAAGCTGAATCCAAGTAGTAGCACAGAGTCTGGTCGACCACTCCAGCATCATCAAAACGTACTTTCCTCTTTGCTAATCAGCTCCCTTCACAGGGGAAGAGATGCGAACATTGAGGATAGGATTTTCCTTTTGGAGGTCCTGGAACAGAACAGACCAAGGACCTAGATTACCAGGATCAGAGGTAGATACCCATCAATGCCTGCGTCCATCCAATATAATGCCTACATTTGGGTTGCTATAGATTCTGCTGCCAGACTCCCTGTTTCAGCTGGGAATCAAGACATATTCAAACTAAACTGCCCTCTTTATTAGACCCCCTGAACCTGATCTCTGGCCTGGTACTGCCAGTGGAATACAGTGTCATCAGTAAAAATGTGGCAGTGAGCAATGAGATTTCCTCATACTTCATCAACCTCCTCCTCATTTCAAATGTCTATACTTAAATAATATCAGAGTGCTTCTGCTTACTAATCACATTTTGGCAAAGGCTGAAATATGTACTGCAAATGTATCGTATTTTGAATAGGTCATATTTGACAGGCTGTACAAAAATAAAGCAAATTCCCACAGGTTTGAAGTGAAGGTGACAAATTGGATCCAAAATTGGCTCCGTGGCAAGCAACAAAGGGTAAAGATCGACAGGAAGATTGTGTCAAGTGTGGATCCACAATGTTCAGAGCTCATTATCTTGTTTTTCACAGTACATATTAACAAGTTAGACTTACGCAAAGAAAAAAGTTATGCAAATAATACACAAAACAAAATAGCAGTGTGAATGATAGCAAAGGGGGAAGCTTTAGATAGTAGGAAGGTTTAGGTCATCTGATTTAAAATAATAAGCTATGGATTTTATTAAACATAAAGTGCCTCACTTAGGTTTATTTGTGAAACCTACATTACCATTTCAGAGGATCGATCCTGGATCCAGCACATAAACGTCATTACAAAGAAAGCACAGCGGCACCTCTGCGAAGATTCGGCATGTCATCTAAAACTTTGACAAACTTCTATCGATGTGCAGTGGAGAGTATATTGACAGGTTGCATCACGGCCTGGTATGGAAACACCAATGTTCTTGAGCAGAGAAGCCTACAAGAAGTAGTGGATGCAGCCCAATTCCTCACAGGTAAAACCCTCCCCAACAAGGAGCACGATTACATGCAGGACAGCAGCACCCATCATCAAGAACCCCACCATCCAGGCCATACTCTCTCCTCACTGCTGCCATCAGGAAATAGGTACAGGAGCCTTAAGCCCACACCACCAAGTTCAGTAACAGTTATTACCCCTCAACCATCAACCTCTTGAACTGGTGAATAACTTCACTCAATGTCAATCACCCCAAACCTGAACTATTCCCACAACCTATGGCTCACTTCCATGGAATCTTCGTCTCATGTTCTCGATAAGTATTATTTATTTATTATTATTATTGTGATTGGTTTTTTTTTGTTTCTTTGTATTTACTGTGAATGCCTGCAAGATCATTACTTGCAGGATTGTGTATGGTGGCATATCTGTACTTATATAATAAATTTACTTTGAAATTTGAATCCAGGGGAGTGAGAGGCAATGCATTTTGAGATATGGATAAAGTACAGTAAATGGTATTTGAAGATCTATAGTATATTCTGCAGAATCATACATGGAAGATGCAATTAGGCTGGGCAACACTTTTCATCTTGCATAGAACAGCCTATATATTAATAGCTTGAGTTAAAAGCATCAACTGATGTAAAACCTACTCTTCTTGCTTTCACAAAAATGCCACTTTCAAAAATGTTACAGTTTCATAATCATTAATCTGGAAATACTGCATATCTAAAAAGAATTGCTAGTTAGTCTTCCAGAATGTAATGAAAATAGCCAGATCTTGTTGCCTTCTATTTCTTCTCTCATCTAAGCTTTCTTCAACTGACATCACTTTCACAATTTGTACATAGATACTTGCATTTTAGGCATATTTAGGAAAACATCAAGAACTCCCTGCACACAATATGTCAGAGTATATTCTGCAAAGATGCGAGTTAGGAGAGAGCAATCTAAAATTTATTTATTTATTGACATACAGCACGGAACAGGCCCTTCGGCCCTTAGAGCTGTGCTACCCAGCAATTCCCCGAATTAATCGGAGCCTAATCACAGGACAATTCACAATGACCAACTGATAAGTCTTTGGACTGTGGGAGGAAACTGGAGAGTCTGAAGGAAACCCACTGTCAGGTGGAGAACGTACAAACTCCTCACAGGCAACAGCCAGGGTTCCCCACCCCAGCATGCAAATTACAGGGGGAAAAAAAAGCACAAGTAGTGCTTGTAGCACCCTGCTACAATGAAGAAAGAAGAGCAGTCAACAGTACAGAGGTGCAGGCTGGATGTGTGGGCACCTGCATGTGCAGTGGCTTTAAATTCACTTTTTCCCCCAGAACATTCTAGCACTCATAACTTAGTCACAGATAGCATTATAATCTCACTAAGCACACTTGTACAATTTCATGGTTAAATTGATGCAAGCAATGAGATATGCACAATATACAGAAAGATGTCGCAAGACAGTAGATATGCCGACTTTTAGTTATAAATGGTTCACATTGACTATTAGGGCTACACTAATGCATGAAGTACGTAGATTAATCAACTTATCTGCTCACGATAGAAACTGAAGCTATAAATAACTGATTAAAGGAGGACGTTTAGATCCAAGGGCAAGCACTGAGTTTTGGCTGAACTGAATTCCAAATTAGATCTGCATCGCAACTGATGCATGCAAGCTTACATTGCACGCATTCATACTTCGCATAATGACACAGAATCACTCCAGAGTAAGGGAATACTGAGGAGGTTGTTAATCACCAGTGGATGTGAAGGCGAGAATTCTGAAACGGTTACTGAATGGTAAAGATATTATGCTCATGTGATTAGCTATCAAATTAAATAAGACTTCTGTGTATAGAAGTTCATTTCAAAATGCTAATATTCCACAATTATAACTACAAAGTCACCATTCTTCAAATAATTGATCCCAAAAGCTGGAAATATACAGTGAGAGGGGATTTGAGTGAGGAATGGGAGTTTTTAAATTGTACATCAAATATTAAATACAAAACTATTTAATATAATTATTTATTGTACACTATTAATGGTCAACAGAGACATATATTTTCTTATGGTAGCCAATTCATGTAACTGGCCAGGGCTTCTGCTTTGAACAACTGCAGGTTTGCTAGAGCTAGTGGGAGAGCTAATTTGGCAAGTGGATGTGAACCAGGGTGATAGGACTGAGGATAGGGCAGTTGGCTTACAAGCAGAGGCAGTGTGTAGTGAGACTGTCAGGAAGGAAAGGCAAATGATAGGGCAAAATTGCAGTCAGTGGGATGAGTTGCAGTGTAAAAGTGGAAAAAAAAATCAGAAAGGGCAATGAATACAAGACTGAAGGTGTTATATCTGAATGCACGCAGTATACAGAATAAGGTAGATGATCTTGTAGCACAGTTAGAGATTGGCAGGTGTTGATGTTACTGGATTCACCAAGTCGTGGCCAAAAGAAGATTATAGTTGGGAGCTTAACATCCAAGGATACATATCATATCAAAGGGACAGGCAGGTAGGGGAAAGGGGTGGGGTGGTTCTGTTGGTGAAAAATTAAACCAAATCCTTAGAAAGAGGTGACATAGGTTTGGAAGATCTAGAATCTTTGGGAGTTAAGAAACTACAAGGGTAAAAAGATCCTGATGGGAGTTATTTACAGGCCTCCAAACAGTAGCCAGGATATGAGGTACAAATTACAAAGGGAGTTAGAAAAGGCATGTCAAAAGGGCAATGTTACGACGGTCATGGGGGATTTCAATTTGCAGGTTTATTGGGAAATCAAGTTGGTGCTGGATCCCGAGAGAGAATTTGTAGAATGCCAACAAGTTGGCTTTTTAGAGCAGCTTGTAGTTGAGCCCACCAGGGGATCGGCTGTTCTAGATTGGGTGTTGTGTCATGAACTGGATTTGTCTAGGGAGGTTAAGGTAAAGGAACACTTAAGAAGCACTGATCATAATGTGATAAAATTCACCCTGCAACTTGAGAGGGAGAAGGGAGATGTTTCTGTATTACAGTGGAGTAAAGGGAATTACAGAAGCATGAGATAGGAAATGGCCAAAGTTGTTTGCAAGGGGACACTAGCAGCAATGATTGGAGTTCCTGGGAGCAATTTGGAAGGCGTGGATTAGATACATTCAAAATCAGAATAAATATTCTAAAGACAGGATGAAGAAACTATGACTGACAAGGGACATCAAAGCCAACATAAAAGCAAAAGAGAGGACATAAAATAGAGTAAAAATTAGTGGCAAGTTAGAGGTTTAAGAAACTTTTTAAAATGAACAGAACTAAAAAAAGTCATAAGGGGGAAAAAGATGAAATATGCAGGTAAGCTAGACAATAATATCATAGGAGATATCAAACAGCTTTTCCAGATACACGAGGAATAAAAGAGAGCTGAGAGAACATACGGGATGGCTGGGAAATGATGCTGGAGTGGTAGTAATGGGGGACAAGGAAATGGCAGAGGAAGTGAATAGGTATCTTGCATAAATCTTCTGTTAAAGACACTAGAAGTATGCTGAAGGTTCAAGAGTGTCAGGAGGCTGAAGTAAGTACAGTTGCTGGTACAAGGAATGAGGTGCTTGGAAAACTGAAAGGTATGAAGGTAGATAAGTCATAGGGCTGTGAAAGACATAACTAAGGGACTGTAGGCAAGTTAACATGACCTCAGTGGTTGGGAAGGTGTTGGAGTAGATTGTTAAACATGTGTTCTTGGGGTACTTAGAGGCACATGATAAAATAGACCAAAATCATCATGGTTTCTTTAAGGGAAAGTCTTGCCTGACAAATATGTTGGAATCCTTTGAAGATATAACAAGTAGGATAAACAAAGGAGAGTTGGTGGATGCTGTGTACTTGGATTCTCAAAAGGTGCCACACATGAGGCTGTTTAACAAGTTAAGAACCCATGGTATTACAGGAAAGATTCTAGCATGGATAGAGCAGTGCCGGATTGGCAGGAGACAAAGAGTGGGAACAAATGGAGCATTTTCTGATTGTCTGGCAGTGACTAGTGGACTAGTGGTGTTCCACAGGGGTGGGTCTGTGGTGGGACTGCTACTTTTTACTTTGTATGTCAGTGATTTGGATGATGGACTTGATAGTTTTGTGGCCAAGTTTGCAGATGATACTAAGACAGGTGGAGGGGCAGGTATAGTTGAGGAAGCAAGGTATCTGCAGAAGAACTTCGACAGATTAAGAGAATGGGCAAGAAGTAGCAGATGAAATAGTGTTCGGGAAGTAGATGGTCATGCACTTTGGTAGAAAGTCTATGCTTTTATTCCACTTTCTAAATAGGGAGGAAATGAGAAAATCCAAGGTGCAAAGGGACTTGGGAGTCCACACGCAGGGTTCCCTTAGGGTAAACTTTCAGGCTGTGTCAGTGATGAGGAAGGTTAATGTAATGTTAGCACTCATTTGGAGAGGTTGAGAATAGAGAGCTAGAATGTAATGCTGAGGCTTTATAAGGTACTGGTGAGACCACGCTTGGAGTACTGTGAACAGTTTTGAGCCTCTTATTTTAGAAAGGATGTGCAAACATTGGAGTGGGTTCAGAAGAGGTTCACAAGAATGATTATGGGAATGAAAGGGTTATCAAATGAGGGCTGATTGGTGGCTCTTTGCCTGTACTCACTGGAATTTAGAAGAACGAGGGGGAAAAAAAATAAACTAAATCACATTGAAACCAATCGAGTATTAAAAGGCCTCAATAGACTTGATGTAGGAGAGTTTAAGACTAGAGGGCACAACCTCAGAATAGAGGGCTTCCATTTAAGTGTACATGTGAAGGAATTCCTTTAGCCAGAGGGTAGTGAATCTGTGGAATTCATTGCCACAAACATCCATGGAGGCCAGGTCATTGGATGCATTTAAGGCAAAGATTGACAGGCTCTTGATTAGCCAGGGCGTGAAAGTTTACAGGGAGAAGACAGGGGAATGGTGTTGAGAGCGAAATGGATCAACAATGATGAAATGGCAGAGCAGCTTCGATGGGTCAAGTGGCCTAATTCTGCTCCCTTGACATTTAGTCTTATTCCGATTTAAACTGTACCAAATATTAAAAATGTTGCTCTCCTCCCCAAAATTCCCACAATCTTATTTGCACATCACTGAATGCAAATCTATTATGAATCAAGAAGTTTGACCAAAAGAGCTGAATATAGGAACATCAGAATAAAATAAGCATGTTAAAATTCACCATATTAATCAAACTCCAACTACTAGACTCCTGAACCTGAAACCCAACACTTCCATTTGCATTGGATCCTTGACTTCCTTACCAACAGACCACAATCCATAAGGATGACCAGCAACCCCTCTGTCATGACTATTCTAAACACTGCTGCTCCACAGGGTTGCATCGTCAGCCCCGTTCTTCTTCCTATACACTCAAGACGCTGTGTCCAGACTCTGCTCTAACTCATCCAAGTTTTCCATGGAAACCACCATACCCACGCATCTACCATCACGGAAACCAGCCTCCCCCCCCCCCCCCCCCCCACGGATTCCCCCTACACTTGTCACCCTCTTGGTAACGCAGCCAGTATAATCTAAGTTTGCAACAATCCCTAATGTTCTCAATTTTACCCCTCCCAATGGGCGGAAAACACTGAAATCAGAAGGCACGTTCCACCAAGCTGAAGGACAGCTTCAACCTCACTTCTATAAAAATACTAAATTGTAAGATGGACTCTTAATCTCACAATCTATCTGACCTTACTATCTATGTGTAATGCATTTCTGCTGTACATGAACACTTTATTCTGCATTTGGTTATTGATCTATTATGTACTACCTCAATGCATTGCAGTAATGAATTAATCCGTAAGAATGGTATACAAGTTTTTCCACTCTACCTTGGCACAGGACGATTTACCAGCTACTAAGAAAAACAATTTTAAATCATAGAAACTGATTTTAAAAGACAAGAAGTCTAATTGTATTTAATTACTTCACTGCAATGCTTAGTAAATTAATGGGAATAAAAATACATTTAATGAACACCAAGAGTTTTGTCAATGTCCCAAAAGAACGAGCGTGAGCAGGAACAATTTCTGTAGTAATGCCTTCAGAATCAGAATGAAGTTTAATATCCCACCGTCATTTGTCATGAAATCTCTTAGCTTTACAGCAGCTGAACAATGAAACACATAATAGAGGAAAAATTTAGTTACATTAAGTATATACACATCAAATAGTTAAGTTAAAATAAGTAGTGCAAAAAACAGAAGTAAAAAACTAGTGAGGTAGTGTTCATAGGTTCAATGTCCATTTAGAAACAGGATGACAGAGGGAATGAAGCTGTTCCTGAATCACTGAGTGTGTGCTTTCAGTTTTCTGTGCCTCTTTTCCAATGGTAACAGTGTGAAGAGGGCATGTCTGGGTGGTAGAGATCCTTAATGATAGACACTGCCGTCCTATGGCTCTGCTCCTTGAAGATGCCTTGGATACCATGGAGGCTGGTATCCATGATCGAGCTGACCAATTTTACAAGTTATTTCAATCTTGTGCAGTGATGCAGCAATGTAATTGAGCCAGTACTCAAATAGCTCAAATGCAATCTGAAAAAGTGATTTGTGTCCTATTAGTTTAGTAAAAGTGACTGGACTTCTCCATTGGGAGGCAAATCCACCACAGTGAGAATTCTCTGACATGTGCAACAACTCAAGATTCACCCTTATTTGAATCAATGCTCACAAAATCAATCATAGATTATCTGGGTAAATTGTAATTCAGTGTCTTAAAAAGCCTGCAAAGGAAATTTCAGGCCAACTCACTCAGCCTTTCATTCACCAAGGAGCTGAGCATTGACTCTTATTTTTAAGTCTAGTTATAGAAGAGGGAATAAGAAGATGAGTATTTTAAATAAAAGCCATTCAGTACAATGAAACTCTTGGAAAAGATTTAGGAAGCCATTGTACATGAAAACAATAATCCAGGCTCTGCATGTTGCAGATGTCAAGCAGATTCCTAAACAAGTTACATCAAGTCACAGTTGTATGTCCATAATACTGCCGCTTTTCACATTAGAAGGCAGAACTGACAGCTAACTTCAGAGGTTTTAGGAATTCAGGGAAGTGACCATGGAGATATTATAGCTGAAACTTAAGCAAAATCTTAGAGAAAAGTTCATGAAGATGATCGAATGCTACATCTTAAAATGAAAATAACTCAATGCAAAGCAATTATTGATCATTCAGTTTTTAAGTTTTTGGTAGAATTATGCAATCCTTACTCAAATCTATGACTAACAAATGATAAAACAAGGTACAATTGGAATTGCTTTATTATGTTGCATGTAGTTAGATACAATGAAAAGTTTTGTAGGCCAGAAAGAATGACAATCTTCAAATCAGTGAATTCAAATGAATCAAGGACAGTGGAAGCGGTCTTTGTTCTTGCCGTGTGCTTGGGGGATGGAGGCTGCCATTTTGTGAGTTTGACATGCTGGGCTTGATTAGTGTTTTAAAGAAGACAAAGACTCTTCAGGTAATCTGCTGGACTGGAGGTCATTTCCAAATAAGGAGTTATTTGTGAGGTGTTCTTTGGTTAGCTTTGGTTCTTTGGTTATTTGTGAGGTGTTCTTTGGTTAGCAGGATTGTGAATGCCTGAGGTGATTCAAGCTCATTGCTGACTGAGAACAAAGAGCCATGAGTCAGCAACTGTCCCTTGATGGGGAGAGGACAATAGATGGATGCTAGCTTGTACCAGAGCCAATGATCAGGTGTTAAAGGCCAGACACATGACCTGTGGCTAATGACACGGGAATACGACATTTGAATTGATAAGAAATGGATATAAAAGTGGATGCTTTGTGGGTGCTGGTGGCAGTAATTTCGAAGAATAACCATCGCAGACACAAGTGAGAAGAACCCTGCGTGAAGCACGTGGAGAGTGAGTCAGGACCACGAGGAACAAGGAACGTCTGGCCAGCGTAAATTCCTCCGCCCAGTGTGGTGAACTACATATACCTGTCTGGACATGCCCCCTGCTGACTGCTCCTGTGGCTCCTCCCACAGACCCCTGTATAAAGGCGATTGAGGTCTGAGCCCAGCCTCTCAGTCTCCAGGATGTAGTATGGTGGTCAACCACTGCTTGTTCCTTCTTCCAGTCAATAAAAGCCGATATCTCGCCTTTACGTCTCAGACTGAGTTATTGATGGTGCATCACCCGGGTAATACCTTTGCTATTCTTTGACTATCCAGGAGAGTCAGGGATACTTAGCGGGTGTGCGCACAAGGTATTTAGTGTATGAATTCACGTATTTGTTAGTTTGAACAAAAAAAAGGTAATTGTCAGTAAATACAGATCTCGCTGTGCCTCACTCAGAATCGTTGGAAGAGGTAGAAGTGGTATCTCTCTCTCTCTTTTTTCCAACAGTTTATTTTGCACACTGTTCATACAGATCAGATTATTACACAGTACATTGGGGTAGAACAACAGAATGCAGAATAAAGTTTAACAGCTGCAGAGAAAGTACAGTGCAGGCAAACAACAGTGCGCAAGATCATAAGGAGGTGGATTGTGAGGTTGAGATTCCATCTTATCGTACTAAGGAGCCATTTAATAGTCTTACAACCTGATGGAAGCTGTCCTTCAGCTTAGTGCTACGTGCTTTCAGGTGTTTATGAGAGAAGTGTTGGATCCTGATGCTTTTGATCAGAGCTTCTTCAGAAGTCAAGAACCTCAAAAACTTGTTGCTTACAATCATTTAATAAGCATTACAAGATCAAAGAAGAAGCAAGGAAAGGAAGAGAGTGAGGAGCAACAGCAGAGCAAGAGACCATCCAACATGAGTGGTGTCATTTTCTTTTGATGGAGGATGTTACCATGTTTCTGTGTTATCGATTAGACTATTGCTTTTATGGACTGGACTTTCTCCGACTTGTGGTTTTTATATTCTGTCTTTTCCGCCCGTTCCTTTTCATTTTGTTGTAAGAGGGAAGGGGTTTGGGGTTTGATGTTCTTATTGCATTCTGTTAGTTATTTTGAGTGGGAGGGGGGTTTGGAGTCTAAGTTCTTGTTCCATTCTGTGCAGGGGATGGGGTTTGGGAGTTGATGATTGGGATCCCCTTTTTGTGTGAGGGAGGGTAGGTGGGTAGGTTTGATGTTTCTCTCTGAACAACTTTCAGGATGTGGAAACGATAGAAAGGGTGCAGAGGAGATTTACAATGATGTTGCCTAGATTGGGGAGTATGCCTTATGAGAATAGGTTGAGTGAACTCGGCCTATTCTCCTTGAAGCAGCAGAGGATGAGAGGTGACCTGATAGAGCTGTATAAGATGATGAGAGGCACTGATCGTGTCAGAGGCTTTTCCCCAGAGCTGAAATGGCTAACCCAAGAGGGCACAGATTTAAGGTGCTTGGAGGTAGGTACAGAGGAGATGTCAGGGGTAAGTTTTTAAACACAGAGAGTGGTGAGTGCATGGAATGGGCTGCTGGTGGTGGAGTCGGATATGATAGGATCTTTTAAAAGACTCCGGGATAGGTACATGGAGCTTAGGAAAATAGAGGGCTATGGGTAACCCCAGGTAATTTCTAAAGTAGGTACTTGTTCGGCACAACATTGTGGGCCGAGGGGCCTGTATTGTGCTGTAGGTTTTCTATGTTTCTAACATGGTCTGGTCTTCTTATATCAGATTGTTAACTCCACTGAATTTTTACAGATAACAGTTAACCATTGAGATAGCCCATATCCAAATAATGTGATACCTACAACTGCAAACACTAAAAAATACTGATCGGTAATTATATAAAAATACAAACAAGTAGAAGGAAATTAAGCTACCTGAGTCCGGCAGGGGAGAAGGAGAATTTTCATGGTGGATGGGATCTTTGAATATGTTGGCTGCTTTGCTGAGACAGCGTGGCATAGACAGAGACCAATGCAACTGAATTATTTGAGGTAGTAAAATATACCCTGAAAGGTCAAACAAAAATAATAAAAGAGGAATTATAAATTTTGATTTTCATAGAGCTTTTGAGAATGGTATTGCCTGGTAAATTCACAACTAAGATCTGAACATCTGGATTCAAGGGATCAGTAACAGAGTGGATAGGGATCAGAATGAAAAAAAAGCCATGTTTAAAAGATGGGATGCATTCAGACTCAGGAATTCAGAGAGTTCAAATACAATTTCAAAATTTGTGGACAACAACAAATTTGGCTATTTATTTACTACAAAGGGGAGCTGTAATAAAAGACAGAAAGATGTTACTAACCCTGAAGAATTTAATAAAAGATCTTAAAATAGACAGGAATAAGGTAGCACATTTAGGGATCAGATAGTTTTATCACTGTCTTACATGGCGAAATCTGTTGATTTGCAGCAGTAGTACAGTGCAAAGTCAAAATTACTATTAATTATAAAATACTGTGAATAATGCATTAAAGTAATGAGGTAGCATCCATGGATTTTTCATAGATCTAATAACAGAAGGGAAGAAGCTGTTCCTGAACCATTGAGTGTGTGTCTTCAGGCTCCTGTATCTCCTTTGTGACTGTAGTAAGAAGAGGAATGTCCTAGACAATGAGGATTTTTAATGCTGGATTCTGCTTTCCTGAGGCACTGCCCGTTGAATATGTCCTCAGTGGTGGTGAGCATTGAGCTTATGATGGAATTGGCTGAGTCCACAACCCCCTTTAGCCTCTTGTGATCCTGTGCATCGGAGCCTCCATACCAGATAGTGATGCAACCAATCAAATTTGCAAGAGGCTTTGGTGAAATACCAAATATAACCCAGTTAGCTGTACCCTACAACATCAGTCAGTGGATTATGACAGGAAGGAAGCAAGCAGTAAGTAAGGAAAGGTTTCTACATGTCCGATCCAATGTCTATAAGCACAGGCTCTCCCCAGGGCTGTGCTTTCTCACCCCTCCTGTTCTCACCTTATAAAAGGTGACTACCTCCACAGACAAGTCCACTAAAATCCTACATTTCGCAGATGTCGTTCAACTCGTTTTTAATAAGGATGTGACCTGCTATCAAATGAAGGTAAACTGTCTTGCAACATGGAATGCTCGTAACAACTTGGAGCTTAATGCTATCAAGACAGTGGAAAGGAGGTTTGACCAGCAATAACCCCCAACCTACACCCCCCCCCCCTTTGGAAATTAATGATGCAGAAAATCTAAAACAAAATCAGAAAGTGAGAGGAAAAAGTCAGCAGGTCAAGCAGCATCCATGGAAAGAAAAACAAAATATTTCAGGTTGAAGAATCTTTGTCAAGGCAAGTATTTGATCTCAAATACTAACTCTGCTTTTGTAAGAGCTACTGCAAAATTGTATAAATATACTAGTAAATTAACATGTCTGGCTGCATGCACCATACCGGCATATTATTAACAAAAGATGAAAAATATCAAGCTAGGTGATATTTAAAATGCTGATGTCATGAGGACTCTGTACAAAGTAATTCAAATGCAGAATTTAAAAAAAGTTATCAGCTGCAAATGGCTATTGCAAAGAAATCAGTTCCTGTGGTAACTCTGCACACTGGCCCATGATTAGCACAACACTTTTCGTCTTCAACTTCAAACAGGGAAGCTCTTCTGGTAATTTTAAACGATAGAAACATGGTGAAAAATGTTGTAATTTCACAATATAGTATTCTGAACAGTTGGTATGACTTCCATTTACAGGCTGTAACGGAGAATGAAATAATTTTTACTCCAGACCTGATGCAGCACAAAAAAAAAGATAAAGAGCACAATAGGAATAAAAAAATGGCAATAAATATAAATACATAAGATAGCTTATATAAGTTAATTGGATATGCATAAAGTGACTCTACATAAGTTGACTGACAGGAAATGATAAAGTAGTGATGGAGTTACTGTGTGGAGATGTTGACCAGCCTTACCCCTTAGGGAAAGTAACTGTTTTTGAGTCTGGTAGTACTGGCATTGTACTCCAATCTGCGAGATCTCATGTTCTCAATATTTATTTATTATTATTATTTCTTTTATGCTTGCACAATTGCACATGGGTTGTCTGTCTGTCCTGTTGGGTATGGTCTTGCATTGATTCTATCATGTTTCTTGGAATTACTGTGTACATCTGTAAGAAAATGAATCTCAGGGTTGTATATGGTGATGTATAGGCACTTTGACAATTTACTTTGAACTTTGAACATAGCACAGCAGTCATGTTGTTCTTATGATCAGATGCTTGCCAAACCCTGTAAAGCTTCCAAGCATTGTAGTTCCAAGCACATGCTGTCAATGTTCTATACGAGCCACTGTTTATACATTAGTCCGTGGAACCTGAAATAGTAAGCTCTTCAATTGTATAGTTGTAGTCCTACATAGATTATAGAATTGATGTTCAATGCTCCCCCTGGTGGAAAGAGGATGATACCAGGCAGAAAATAATGGTATATTGCTTCCAACCCCCTCCTTGCCCTGGTAAGCCTCTACCATTCTTACTGAAGTTTCCATACACTTATTTTACCTCATAATACCTACTGTTTCAGGCAGAACCTCCTCTATAATGCTAAAGTAGGGTGCTAAGGCACATATGGTCCTTTGACATGGTATCAATGGATGTGAACATGTGCAAGCTCTGCCCATTAATAGCAGGCACCGTATAAACTAACCAGTTATTCTCAAATAGATTGCTGCTGGCTGACTGCCCCCCCCCCCAAAAAAAGTTGAATTTGAGAGCTGTCTGGTCCTTCTCTGATCTACCCCAGAATGATTTCACTTATCTTACCATGACCCTCAAGATGCAACTCCATTCTTAAGGTTACAGCTCCATGAAGACAGTTGTTGAAATGCTTACACCACCGTCTGTAGGTTGCCAGTGATGCCTGGGCAATTTCCTTTACCCAAAAAAGGCCCAGCACTCAAAATGACTCCAGTCACAATAAAACTAACATATTCAGCATTTAAGACTCCAAGTTCCCTGTGAAATTCTGTTGAAGTGATTGATTAAGTTTTACAGTTTACAATAATAGGTTCTTTCTATAAATGCTGTTGTACTAAAACTGTGGCAGAGAACAGTGAAAGGCCATGAAGACCAAAACTTACAATATTAGGTTGCAAGTGACAAATTTGTCCATAACTGCATCCCTGCCCCACTTTCCATGAGACCACTCCACATTGCTACACATGATCATGAGGATTTGATGCAAAACATTATTATTCATTCAATAACATTTTTATTAAAACTTCTAATTTTAATCTAGTTTTATTAATTATTGATAAAGTAATTAACATTTTTAAATAATGCATGAATATGTAGCCAATTATTTCAGACCAGTCATAAGAGACAACTCAATGCATAGTATACTGCAGTGTTAAAAACTTCCACTTTAAAAGTGTCAGCTCCTGAATGTGGCCTCTGCTTTCAAAAGGGAGGAACAAACCAACCACAATACTTATCACGCAGACATATAAAGCTCAGAGAACGACCTCTAGATAGCCATATGAGTAAAATGCTCGCCGAATAGCTGAAGTCTTACAAATTTAGGCAAAGCATAACCAATTTAATACAACCCATTTCACACCTTCGGCAAGATTAAAATTAACTTCCATTCAACCAAAATTAAACTATCAGAAACAGAGCAATTGCAGAATATCTTTAATAAATCTCACAGACTCCAGGTCATTAAATACATCATTAGCTCCTTAACAAGCAGAACGATTGTAAACATACCTTGATTGGCTATTCAGTGAGACATTTAATAGCAGTATGTTCAAACACCCTCAACTCCAAAATTAGGTTATTGCACTGGATGGTGTAAATTATAACAGTGGACCCACCTTTGAGATGCTTGTTGTGAAAGTAATCATATAATCTTAAAATGAAGTTATAAATTGCATGCATCGCATTCTTAAATCCACTTCCGAAAAATTAGGTCTGTTATCAAGGCAATAATTGCGTCCAAGACACAAAGTAATTACGAACCCTCCCTACAGCCCGCAACTACACACAAACACACATCAGCAAACAGATTAATCAAAAGCAACCACTCCCTATAGAAATAGAAATCTCGGTAGAAATCGGGGTCAGATCGGTCTTCTAACCACATCTCATATGCGCCCGCGTATATTATATTTCGGGGCATGGTTTTCTGAACCGTGTCAAAAGATTATAGAAATGGAAATCTAAGTCTATTTACGCACCCATTGTAGAAATGATCTGAATCAATCATTTGGTTTCGAAGGGAAAAAACTGCAGTGTTCTGCTCCAACAAGAAAGCAAGCAATATCTTTAGCAATAAGGTCCCTAACAGCCAAAAAAAAAATCGTTTATAACTTCACGTGCGTAAAGTGTATCGAGCCTGACAAGTACTTACCCAGCACTGAAGCGCTATTGACGCATTTCGGCTTTATTACGTTCGAAAGTCTTGGCTCTCCGCATAGTTCGGATTTGCTTGAAAAATCTGCTGAGGCTCCTCAAGTAAGCTGAGCCTGAGAACTGTAAAGCGAACAGTCCAGCACACCTTCTCCACATCCTACAGTCATTTATGCTCCTGTCATATGATGTAACTGAGTGTTTTTTTCTCTCTACTATGCTCAGAGACAGGATTAATCAATGGCAGAGAAAATGATAGGCAGAAAGGAACTATGATCGTCCAGGTGAATAAAACATATCAAAGGTTTGAATTTTGATGGAAATTTCTATATTACTGGCGTTAAACTATTACACTAAAACAGAACAGAACTCAGACCATTCCAAATTATTCTGATTTTAAAGTAAATGAAGCAAATCTGGTCTGGTTGAGGGGAGGTGTAGGTGAAGAATGAAAAATTATGTGTTAATCCATGCTGTCACCATTTATCCCTAGCCTTCAGGAAAACTATATATATTGTCAATAAGCTGGTTACAATACTTGAAAATTTAAGAAGACAACGTTTGAATATTCTTGAGGGAAAGAATATGGAATCTGTGATTTGTTCAAAGCTTTTTTTTAAACAGAATAAAGTGAACATCAAGGTTTATTTCTTAAATCTTCATCAAATTATTAAATAATGCACTGTTCAGTCCAATATGATTATTTTGGTTGTGTAGTAGAGTTACCTAATTATTCCCACTATTGATATTCTATGACTGCTTTTATATTACATCTGCACACAAATCTGTATTGAAAGATATTATTAAATCTACTTCAACTGCTCTTGCATTTCAGATCACAACAAATCATTTTAGAAGATGAAGGTTCCCACATTACATTTGGTTGTTTTGACAATTACCTCTGCTTATTGGAACTCAATATCTTATATAGAGTTTTTGAAAAACTTATTGGACATTTATTCTCACTCTGCTTCTAATAAAGGTAAGAAGTCATTGTGCTTTCTAAATTTCCTTCCACATCTCAAAGTTCAAAGTTAACTGGAAATGTATTATCAAAGTACATATGTGTGACCATTTACAACCCTGGCATTCTCAGAAAATCCAAGAAACATAACAAAATCAATGAAAGGCCACACCCAATAGGATAAACAAAGAACCAATGCGTAAAAGACAACACAGTGCCAATACAAAATAATAAATAAGTAAATAAATAAATAAATAGATAAGCATAATGTCAAGAACATGAGAAGACAAGTCCTTGGAAGTGAGCCCATAGGTTGTGGGAACAGTTCAGTGATGGGGGTAAATGTAATTGAGTGAAGTTGTCCCCACTGGTTGAAGACCCTGATGGTTAAGGGGTAATAACTGTTCCCAAACCTGGTGGTGTGGGTCCTGAGGCTCTTCTACCTTCTTCCTGATGGCAGCAGCAAGAACAGAGCATGGCCTGGGTGATGGGGAGGCTGCTTTCCTGTGACACTGCTCCTCTGAATGGTGGGAGAGCTTTACACCTGTTCAAGTTGTACCATTCAGTCTTTTCCACCTCACCCCAGTCTTCGAAACTACCTTACTTCTTATTTTGTTTAATATTATCTGCCATCTCTTCCTTCTTCCTGAAACATGGCTTCCCTGGCACGGATAATACGGTTCTTGACTGCATCTCACCTATTTCCTCCAGAAGAGAGCAAGAACAGAATTTTCCTTTCCACTCCACCAGCTTCCACCTTTAACGGATCACTCTTCTGCCACCTTCATCAGAGACTTGCTCCTGTTCCCTTTCCCTTTTAGAACTACAAAGGAAGTTAACCCTTGGTGTGTCTCTGTCTCCACATAATGTGGCATTTTCTTATGCAATCGCAGGAGCTGCAACATCTTCCCTTTTCTTCCCACCGTCGAGGAGCCCAGATCACCCCTTTAGGTGAAGCAGCAGTTCAACTTTACTTTGGCAACTACTTTGTGCTGCACGTGATGCTCACTTCAGTGCTGGACAGACCAAAAGCAGATTGACTAGTTGCCATGTGAAACATGTGTGTTTGATCCATAGGGTTCAAAGTGAAGTGTTGCCTCACCTGGCAGTACTATTGTGGCCCTGAATAGAGGTGATGGAGGAGGCCCCCTTCACCTGTGAATCTGTCCTGACGAAGGGTCTCGGCCCGAAACGTCGACAGTGCTTCTCCCTATAGATACTGCCTGACCTGCTGTGCTCCACCAGCATTTTGTGTGTGTTGCTTGAATTTCCAGAATCTGCAGATTTCCTCGTGATTTCCATTGTATCCAGTGTTCCCGATGCGGCCTCCTCTACATTGGTGAGACCCGTCATAAATTGGGGGATCTCTTCATCGAGCACCTCTGCACTGTCGGCCACAAGTAAAACTTCCCTGTGGCCAAACATTTTAATTCCCATTCCCATTCCCATTCCTATCCTGACGTGTTGATCCATGGCTTCCTCTTGTGCCAAGATGACACTATCCACAGGGTGGAGGAACAACACCTTATATTCCATCTAGGTACCAGTTGGAATGAATATCAATTTCTCCTTCCAGTGATCAAAATTTCCTCCCCTCCCCCCCCCCATTCCCTACTCTGACCTTTTACTTCTTCTCAGCTGCTTATTACATCCCCTGGGTCCCCTCCACCTTCCCTTTCTCTGATTGGTTTTTCACCTGGCACCTTCCACCCTGCCCCCACCTTCTTTATGGGGCCTCTGTCCCCTCCTTCTTCATCCTGATGAAAGGTCTCAGCCCAAAATGTTCACTGCTCATTTCAACAGATGCTGCCCGACCTGCCGAGTTCATCCAGCTTTTGTACGTGTTGATTTGGCCACAGCATCTGCAGTGTACTTTGTGTTCCCTTTCTCCTATTGTCCACTATCCTCTGCTATCAGTCTTTGACCTTTCCCACCCACCTGGCTTCACCTATCACCTTCCAGCAAGTCTCTTCCCCTCCCCCCACTTTTCAGTTCAGGCATTCGCCACCTTCCCTCTCAGTCCTGAAGATGGCTCCTGGCCCGAAAAGTCGACTGTTTACCCTTTTCCATCGATGCTGCCTGACCTGTTGAGTTCCACCAGCATTTTGTGTGTGTTTAGATTTCCAGCATCCGCAGAATTTCTCATGCCGATTTACTACAGACCTTGGCTTCCAATTCTATGTCATTTCTATTCCCCATCTCACTCCCACTCTGATCTGTCTGCCTGTGGCCTCTTTTACTGCCCACTGAGGCCTAATGTAAACACAAAGCGTGTCTCATCAGGTGTCTGGGCACATTGCAGTCTTTCAGACTCAATAACAATTCCAATGACTCTGGTTACTTTCTCTGGATCCCTCCTGTCAGCTACCCATCTTAGTTCTCTTTTGTTCTCTATACAATTATTACCTGATTTGCTGAACATTTCCTACACCTCCAAAACCAGCAATTCACAAGTTTTGTATGCCTTCTTGTCTCTTTAATTATCCTTATTAATTAATCAACTAGATGGCTTCATCAACAGCTCATCACTCTATCTTTACCCTATCAGAGATATTCCCATTGTCCAATCTATCCCTTTTCTACCCTCCCTGCAATTTAAGACCAACTTCTTTTCTCTCCCGCCCTGTTTTGGTTTCTCTTTCACAGATGCTACTTAACATTCTGAATATTTTTCAGCATTTGCTGTTTTTATTTCAGATTTATTTCTGATTTTCATTAACTTGTTGACTGTTCAGGGCTGGATATGCCCGGCTGGAAGTGCGATGAGATGTCTCAAGCTTGATTTGATGCACAAAAATTGTCAGCCAATGTCAGAATGTGTACTAGGGCCTTATTAGGATATGTGGGCTGCCCCTTATCTCCCATCACTGCTTGATTGCATTTACAGAGCTGTACTCCACCATAATGAAGGTTCAGCCAGGGATGTGTATGCATTTTCATTAATGGAGACATACAGTATAACACAAGGGATCTTACTGGGCAGGTTCTTTGCTTTAATCAGGTAGGGTGGAACAATCTCACTTAGCAGAAAAGCAGTCTTTAATTGCAAGTTCTTCGAACATATCTCATCATTGCTTTCTCTGCAAAGCCGAGGAAACATCTTTTAAATCATTGAGCCTTTGTTTATTGGAACACTGAGAGGAAATTGTTGAGATGGGTCTCTACCAGGTTAAAGATTTACTGTACCATCAGTTGATAGGCCATAAACACAAGGCAGTCGAACTGCAACTGGGAAGTTGGAGGTCAGTAAGTATCAGCATGACTGACCATCGTAAGGTCCCAATGGCCTACACCTCAAATAGCCTCTGACAACCAAGACCAGCTCTTGGCCTTCATGAGTGGCTTAGTTACCAAGCCCAGAGAAACTGTTTCTACCAACAGGAGAAGGGGCAGAGGCATGTTAATTGTGCTTTAAAATCGGCCGCAGGGGGAAATATTCGGGAAAAGATGGGGGGAGGGAGGAAGGGCAGTGGGTGGCCTGACAGGCTGATTGAGCAAGGAAACTGAGGAGCATTTGCGCAACATCTTCCATGCAGCCTGGGGAACATAATTTGCACAATGGAAGGGGTTCTGCTTTTATCTCACTGGCAAGTCTCCTTCCGTGGAACAGCTGATCGAGCAGATTTTTACTCTCATGGAGCCTCAGACCTAGTCTTCCAGAACTCTGCTAATACTGAGCCAGCAGTACAGAGTGAGTAGACTACTGTTCTTCATTGGACACCCTAACACCCATTTGAGGCCAGACAGTTGTCTTTGATGTGAATCTAGAAACTATGTACATGCCGGGCTGCAGAAATGCAGCATTAGTCTATCCAGCCTCGAGCATTCCAGAGGCACTTATGAGACTGAAAGTCCTGTCCTCTTTGAGGGGGTCATGTCTTCTCCTCCAACCACGAGATGGTCTCGCCAGCGTCCCACATTGGATTTCTTGCAACTGGGACCCAGCCCATTCAGAGCAGCTGTTTGCTGGGTGCAGTTACCACAGATTTGTGCTTCACCAGCCGGGTAAGAGGCCAACTGTCCACCAGAGCAGTACCATGCCACTTTTCTAGAATTTCTAAATTTTCTGAAATGCTAGCAGATCAAAGAGATATGGATGGTGGTTAAATAGACAATTAGGGTCTTTTAAGAGACTTTTGGATAGGTACATGGAGCTTAGAAAATTAGAGGGCTATGGGTAAGCCTAGTAATTTCTAAGGTAGGTACATGTTCGGCTCAACTTTGTGGGCCGAAGGGCCTGTATTGTGCTGTCGGGTTTCTATGTTCCTATGTTTAATTCTACGCTTAGTTTCAGTTTGAGTAAATTTTGATTTTTGACTTTGTTGAAAGGTCTTATATTCATTGTCTTGATCTTAACTGAGGAATGTATATAGTCAGCGTTGAAGACATTGATTGGATTTGCCACAGGGAAAGTGGTGAAAGCATTGTGATGTACGGACATGTACATCTACAACAGAAGGTTAATTTGACACAACATGGGAAGAGATGATAAATCGTAGAGGCGCAGGTGTTAAATAATTGGCAAACACTTCATGGAAAGCAGCCATCTGTTCCTCTGACAGCTAATGAGAGGTCCACTGAAGCATCCTGATGTTCGTGCAGATCAGCAGCCTCCTTGTGCTGCAGACAGGCTTACTGTTGGTTCATTGTAGACATGGGGAGAGAAACCTGCTCCGTCACCTTTGAGGCTGTAGATGACATCAAAGCAAGAGCACATCCAGCACGAAGCATGCAAAGTACTGGAGGAACTCAGGAGGTCAGACTGCATCTGGAGAGGGGAATGAACAGTCTAAATTTCGGGTCCAGATCCTTTATCAGGACTCTCTCATATCACTTCGAAAGCTGTAAAAAAAAATCTAGGATCAGGGCTTAAGTTCTCAGCATTGTAAGTGAATCTGAAGGGAAAATACCCTGATGCAGGGTTTTGTCCTGAAACCTTGACTATTCCTTTCCTCCTGCAGATGCTACTTGATGCACTGTAGATTGTTTGTAGCCCCAAATTCCAGTGTAACCACGTAGGAATGCATTGTCTCAGCTGCAGAAGTTTACTCATGTTTGTAATAAGCAAATTTTACACAGAGAACTAAATAATCTTAGCAACCATCTCCAGTACCAGCAAAACCTGCCAGCAACATTGGCCTCTCACACTTGAAAACAGCAGAGACATTTACGCACTGTTACTATCAAAGCTGGAGCTTGCCATTACGTTCACAGTCAGAGAGTCTAGGCCCATGTTTACATCCCATAAGCAGGGTCTTCTGCAGCTTTAAGGGGAAGTTCATGGAGATGAAGCCAGCATCTTTGGACGTCCTGGGACACCAGTGTGTTTACACATCCATAGGCCTTACAGCCTTTTCCTTAGATACAGCTCATGTACTCCAAAGCCATTCTTACACCCTGAGATTCCTCCTTTAGACACTAATTTGAAGAGTGCCAAGCCCCTTCCTCTTTCCCCATAGCTAACGGAGAGCACAACTACACACTATTGGTTGCAAACTAACAAAAGAAGCCTTGCATCTCAGAAACTAGCCTTGACCTTAAATGGTCCCATGCAGTCAATGAGGTAAAGTCGGCACCCAATTAAACAAATAGCATTTATCCATTATTCCTCAACAAGGCATTCAATCTGGATGAGAACTAGCTGTGCCTTTGCATCATAACTCATCATAACAGACAAAGGATCTGTAAATGTAGCTGACTACAAAGGTTTTTAAGTGGGTAATTGATTAGCATTTGGAAAGCTGTCTAACAAAAGGAGCTGCATGCCCTCAAGCACTTGGACTTTCAGAAGATGAATTATATAATTGCCACGTGGATTGCGTCCAAACTGATTCATAAAATAGCCGTTGCACAGGAGTCCATAGAGCTTGGAGGTCACATAGACTCCAGTATTAAATTGTGCATTCTTATATTTATCAGTTGGCATAGCAGACATGTGGGTGCAGATCTTCCATACACATCCCAAAAGCAACCACCCCCTTCTCCACCCCATATCAATCTAATACCAACTGCCTGCTCTCTGGGTAATCTCCAACTGATCCAGGTAAGGCTGCAAATGGTTCACTACAGGGCTAGATCTACACTTCCGTAAAGAATGGCCCGAGTGCTTGTGGACTCTGAACTGTAACTGGGCTTTCTGCTGAAAGCTCAGCTAAATTTCAGAGCACCCAGACTGCAGTCATCTCCATCTGTATAAACATAAGAGTAACAGCATCTTGAGATTTCAAAGCATTAATTTTCTAGTCAATCAAAGCAAAGGAAGCTGTGTCAAAAGAAGCCCTGACTGACTGCCAAACTCTGAGAGAGCACAGATGCTACATAGGGTAGTAGAAGCACTAATGCAAATGTGGTTGCTGCCTACCAAATGCCAGTTATGGAGCAGTGATTTATTTTAACTGTTTTTGCTGCACTCCTCCATCTCCAGCCCTGTTGCAGCCTCTGCTTTCTCATGCAGTTTCCACTGCTGGGCTCAGTGATAATGGGCCTGCACCTAGCAGTGCCACTCGCCTTCTCTGCCATCCCGCTCATCTCAGCTCTATTCGTAGTTGTCTTTTCACACAAGCCCCACTTCCCTCTGGCCTCTCAGAGGTCTGGAAGCTCAAGAGGTCATTTTCTGCAACTCTTAAGTTGCACAAGACAAATAACATAAGCATTTGTACAGTGAAGTTGCCCAGCAAAAATGTCTTTGTTCCCTAAATAGAACTGTAAGCCATAGCCAGTCAGCAGCAAAGGTAGCAGATCAGAGGATGCTGTGCTGGATCAAACCAGGACTGTGACATGAGCCAGGATTTCCATGTCGATATGTGGATTATTCCCAAAAGAGAAGCATGAGACAAGACTGCAGTGGGAGATGCCCCCTCTTCATTCCCAATGTCTCACTTGATGTCAGATAAATACTTCAATTCAGTCAGTGAGGTCATTAGTACTTTTACATGATTTTGCATAGATTTGTGGAAGGGTGGGTCAAAGATTGCTGCGTTTTCAGTGGTGTAGAAGGTTGTTATAGGTTACAAAAGGACGTTGATGGGGTGAAGAGCTGGGCTGAGAAGCAGCAGATGATACTCAGTGTGGAATGGTGTGAAGTGATGCATTTTGGGAAGTCATATTTGAAGCAAGAGTGCAGGGTTACTGGCAGGATTCTTAGCAGTGTGAAGGAACACAGGAATCTTGAGGTCCACATCCATAGATCCCTCAGATTTGCCATGCAATTTGATAGGGTGGTTAAAAAGATGCATGGTGTGTTGGCCTATTCTAGTTGGGGGATTGAGTTCAAGAGCTGTGAGGAAATGTTACAGCTCTTTAAAACTCTGATTACTCCACACTTGGAGTCCTGCCAAAGGGTTTTGGCCTGAAATATCAACTGTACTTTTTTCCATAGATGCTACCTGGCCTGCTGAGTTCCTCCAGCATTTTGTGTGTTGCTTGGATTTCCAGCATCTACAGGTTTTCTCTTGTTTGGAATGTTGAGGTCCATTCTGGTTGCCTTATTATAGGAAGGATGTGGAAACTTTAGAGAGGGAGCAGAGGGATGCTGGCTGAAATAGAGAGCATGTCTTTTGAGGACTGGTTTAGTGAGCTAGAGTGAACGAGGATGAGACATGACTTGATAGAGGTATATAAGATGACAAGAGAAATAGATAGAGTGGATAACCAGTTCTTTTTATCCCCAGAATGGAAAGGGTTAATATGAAAGGGCTTAATTTTAATCTGATTGGAGGAATGTATAGTTGGGATGCAAGAGGTAGTTTTGTTTTACACAAAGAGTGGTGGATGTGTGGAATGTGCTGCTAGGATTGATGGTAGAAGGCAGACTGGATTGCTGAGAGCTGGCATTGACTCGATTGGCAGAATGTCCTCCTTCTGTGTCACGGACACCCATGAGCAACTATGGAACCTAATTTGAATGAGATAACCTGCAGACTGAAACTGGAGCAGTAACCTAAGAAACAAAACATCTTAGCTACAATGCTTTTTAAACCATGAAACACCATTTAATGAAGCTCTTTCCTGCCTAAGCACAAGTTCTAGTGAAGAATAAGTAAAGGTGATTCGCTTCCCAGTTTTTTAAAGGAATTATTAGTTAAAGTCTACCCCCTGCTGATTCAAAATGCAACATAAAAAGGAATTTTCTAACTGATTCCAGATGATTAAGCCAATAATTTAAACATTGCTTTGGGCTATCTATCAGTTGCTTTCACAGTTGCTGGCAAAATACATTAATATGATTAGTATAATTTTGCTCATCATAATTACTTTCTGCATGTGTCATTATTTACAATTACCTTCATTATTTTGCCTATTATTACATGCTTTGCTTATGGAATTGTATATGACTTTGTTCTGCTTAATGAATTTCTGATTTGGTGTATGCAAGTGAAAGAGTGTTTACCAGGACTGAATCAAATTAAGGACTTAAATGCTCTAAGTGTGAAGTGAAATCTCCAGCACTTTATGTGCATTCACATGTGAACATACAGTGGTATTTCACCTCCACCATGAACAAATATTTAACCAGTTTTGTAGTAATAATACTTGTCCTCAGCATTTCCTTTGGGTGCTTTGTATCAATGATCTACCAAACATCTCACTGCATCAATGACAAGAAAATGTTGCCAATATGCCTACCTTCACAAGAAACAATTGTGTGAAATAATAGGACAGCTGAATACCTGATAGATGTTGCTGATCAGTACTTCTCCTACACTACCTTGATGTTTATACAATGGTTAGTGATACACCTCTATTCTTCCTCAAATTTTTAAAATCTTTTAAGATGCTTGAGCAATTTCTGTTTCTGAAGATTTCCCTTTTTGTCTCACTGGTTACATGTCAAAGTACTCATCTATCAAGCAATACGCAAAGTCAGATTTGCCATGTACAAATTGGATACATTTCTCTTATTTGTGAATTAGCTAATGCTTGATAATTGCACTGTTTACACCTACTGTTAATTTAGAAACAGATGATCCAAGTTTCAAAAACAGTAAACTGAGACACCTAAAGGAACTAACCTGATCCCTCCTGGTTCTGATGCATGGTTACTGTAATATTTTGCAACTCCAGAAAGTAATCAAATGAAAAGCACAGGATCCTGGGATAGTGTCCACTTGGTTTCTTTAGTGAGGCACGTAAATATGGCATGGTGTCATGATGAAGTATGCCATTCAAGTACTTCTTAAATATAACCCAAAGTGAATTATGTGAACAAAGAATGCTTAATTAAACAATATATTTACAATATTACTCAAATATTAAGTACATTAGACTCCTTCCTACTTAGCTATAAATTCCAACTGTAGAGTATGCATCACAACTCAAATATCTAATGTATTTCTCTCTTATGTAATTTATTAATTTTGCAGAGTACTGTATCTGTATATAGATAGGGTGACTAAGACTTTTACAGTTCACGGTACTGTATTTGTCATTGTGGAGCAGAGAGCAAGTTTGTAAGTTTGGTGGGAACAAAAGATGTTGGGAATAGTGAGGACTGGAGTGCCACAGGAGGACTATGGGACAGATGACAGAGAAAGAGTGCCAGAGGCAGGATGGCAGTGGGTGGCATGGGGACAGGCACTCCAGGCCCTGAGACACAGGCAAAGTCATTTGATTCTGAACAATTCGTTTACTGATCATTGCAAAATGGCTCTCTGGTGCGTCCAGCTCCCTTCCCTCTCCTTTCCCCTCCCTTCCCCTCCCTTCCCCCTCCTTTCCCTCTCCCTTCCCCTTTTCCCAACCATGTTTCCCCTCTCCCTGCCCCCTTTCCAATCTCAATCCACATTAGAGACCCATATCAGAATTGGGTTTATCATCATGCACATCTGTCATGAAATTTGTTGTTTTTTTGTGGCATTTAATTACTACAGTGTTGTGCAAAAGTCTTTGGCAGCCATATGTGCCTAAGAATACTATATAATACAGCTACTATATAGACATCCCCAGCAGAGTAAATTTTAAATTGTCCCATTCAGGCCTAAAATTTATTCGATGTGGAGGATATCTTACACTTCTGGGATAATGTCTTTCTTGCAAAGGGTGGTCATTGCTTGGCAGGGGAGACTTGTGGCTGTGAAACAATCTCAGATCCTGGGTCCTCCTCCATGGTGGGTGTAGGAGTTGATCCTGGAACTGCAGGAAGTGCTTCTGACAGCCCTGGCCACCTTTCCTCTCTACCAATTGACTCTGCTCTCCTCAATTGATCGAAATATTATCTCCAGATGACATCAGACAAAATCTCCACTACGTAGAAGAGTGCTCCAGTTCTGTCCTTAATCTTTCCAAGTACACACTTTCAATTATCTCTGCAGACTCTTGCCAGGGCTGCTTAACCAGGAGTGAAAAATAGAAGATCCTTGTTTGAGGAGCCCTGAATTTAGTTTGTCCCGGCTCTTTGTCCTGCATACTCCTTCTGAGATTGGGTTTGAGGTGATCTAAAGGTACAGTGTAGCTGGTGATTTGTTGGGTGTGGAGTGCACTGCATTGCGATATGCAAGGAGGGAGTTGGCAAGGTTCTGAGTCAGTGTCAGTGTAGTGTGTTGTGCTGATATTGCCCACAGTGTGTTCCATAAACTCTGAACAAACCTTTCCAGCAGCCGTTTGTAGTTGGGTGGTAGAATGTAGGTATAATGTGTCTTATTCCATTCATTTTCAGGAACGACTGAAACTGTTCTGTAGCAAATGGTGGTCCATTATTACTGACTAAGTGTTGTGGAACACCAGTACTTGACAAGAGACTTCTCAACAGAGTGCAAGGCTGTAGTGGAGGCCATTGGGAACACTTCTGGCCATCTTGTAGCTCCATTCAGTACTACCAAGAAATTTGTGACCATGAGAGGTCTGGTAAGATCCACATGAATCCTCTGCAAGGGCAAAACAAGCCATTCTCAGAGATGGAAAGATGCTGTTCTTGGCATCTTCTAGACATGTTGACATCCCAAACAGTGCATAGCACGTTGCTTGATCTGCTGATCTATCGTAGACCTTCCGACAAAGCTTTGAACCATTGCTCTCATTTTGACCACACCTAGGTGTGCTGGTCCTCCATCATGTTAGCTCTCAGGTTGGTTGGTACTATAACTCTCAGTCCCCACATTAGGCAAGCCCCATCAAGGGCAAGCTCATCCCAGCGTTGATTAAAATGGGCTAATCGGAATTTCTGCAACACATTCCAGCCATTTTGAGTGCCCATGTAGGTAGACCTGAGACAGTGTGGCGTCTTTTCTGGTTGGATCATCTCACATAAGGTGAGGTGTCACAGACAAGCTTCACTAAACAATGTGGATCATTATGTGTGAGTACAGTTACTGATGGACAAAGTTAAATTTGCATTAGGGAGAGTACGTCAAGAAGTGAGTCCTCTTCCATAAATTTTTCAGGTATGTCTTTTTCCAAGGGTAAACAGGACAATCGATTGGCATTTCCCTGATTAGTTGTCCTCTTGAATTCAATGTTGTACTTGATTCCTCCAAGAAACAGAGCCCACCTCTGATACATGCTGTTGCTGTTAACGGAACACCCTTCTGTGGATTGAAAATGGCCACTCATGGTTGATGATCAGTAACAAAGGTAAACTTATTACTGGAAATGTTTTACAGTCCACACCAGACTCAAGGTCTCTCTGTCAATCTGTAGGTAATTTTTCTCTGCACCAATAAGGGAACATGATACAAAAGCTATGGGACGTTCACTTCCATCACTTACAGTATAACATATGACATGACTGCATGTATAACATAAGGTGAGATGTCACAGATAAGCTTCACTGGACGATGTGGATCTTGACATGTGAGGACAGTTACTGATGTCACCATTTCCTTTACCTTTTGGAAATTCAATTCACGCTGCTTTGTCCATTGCCATTTCTTCCTGATTTGTAGTCATGAGTTCAATTTGTGGAGCAGAGTAGCCAGGATTTTCAGGAACCAATATAGTAATCGACAAGTGCTAAAAAGGACCACACCGTGACATGTCATTTGGCTTTGGGGCATCCACCTCTGATTAAATTTTCTCAGCACACTTGTGTATATGTTGTGCACCAATGGTATGAACACAGTAAGTGATGTTTATTTTAAAGAATTCACACTTGTTGTATTGTGTTCTGAGCCCATAATCTTCTAATCTTTTCAACAATGTCTTGAGATTTTGGAGATGTTCCTTTTCATCCTAACAGTGATGTTATCCAGGTGACACAGAGTGACTGCGAAACAGCACCTGGTCCGTGGCTTTCTGCCAGAATACAGGTGCAGATGCTATTCTAAAAATAAGCTTATTCTAGCAATAAACCCCTTTGTGAGTTTTATGGTGGATAACACTTTGGACTCTTCTTCCATTTCCATCTGTAGGTAGGTCTCAACTAAGTCCACTTTGCTGAAATGTTTTCTTTCAGAAAGGTTTGCAAAGATATTCTTTACCCTGGGCAGAAGGTAATGATCTATTTTCAGTACTGGGTTGAGGGTGACCTTGAAATCACCACAGTTCCTAACAGACCTAACTTTCTTGGCTAATAGGACCACTGACATTGTCCATGGGCTCCACTCTACCTTGGAAAGAATTCTTTCAGCTTCTATGCGATCTAGCTCACTGGCTACTTTATCATAGATGGTATAAGGAACTGGACAGGCTTTGTAAGACCTGGTGTGGCATTTTCATTTAACACTGTTTTACTCTTGATATGTTTGAGTATTCCAATGCTATCCTTGTACACTGCTGTGGCATCATCCAGTACCTTTCTTAATTTGCTTTCAGTTGAATCCATTGTAGGGATGTGGCATGCAAATAGAGGATGGATCTCCAATCAAGTTGTAGTTTCTTAGTCAATCACATTCGCACAATGTTGGCTCTCCTGTTTTTACCACATGCAAGCCCAATGTGGCTGTTACGTTTCACTGTTACAAGTGTCATTCTCTTTTCTCCAGGATTCAGTTCAGTATTTTTGAAATGCCATTCAAACTCATTTTGTGGAATACTAAAACAGCTGAGCCGAAGTCCAATTCTATCTTAATTAATTTACTACTCACTTCTGGTGTAAGCCATATTGCTTGTCTATTGTTAGTTTTCTCATTGTAAATCCCAAGTCTACCCAGAACTGTGTCACTCCCATCATTATCAGATATTTCATCAACTGCATGCAGGTTAGTGCTCTTTCTGAAACTGTAACTTGACTTTTTATCTTTTTCTCTTCCCTGTACATTTGTCTGGCACATATGAGGCCGTGCTAAAAAGATAACACAATTTGTTCGGCCAGGCAATTTCTGTTAAAACATTGCAGTTTTATTCACACTTGCTTTTATCTCTGACTGCAACTCAATTGTGTCTCTATCTACTATTTCTATTGATACAACTCTTTCAACTGCTCTTTTAAATGTGAGGTATGTTTCAGTTAGGAGCTGTTTTTGAATACTTTCTTGTCAGATTCCACAAACTAAATGATCTCTCAGTGCATTATTAAGCCCAGCACTAAACTTACAATGCATGGACAATTTCTTCAATTCAGCCATGTATCCTTTTGATTATGTTATGAAACCTAAAACATTCTGCAATGAAGAATGGTTTCAATTCTAAATGTTCCTGTATTATGTTCATGATGTCAGCAAACCTTGTTTCAATTGGTTTGGTTGGAGCAGTCAAAACTCTAAGTTAGCTGTTTGCATTTCCACCTATTGTGCTCAGCAACACTAGCACTTGTTTCTCATTGGCTGTTTCATTCGCTTCAAAATACTGTTCAGTTTGTTCAGTACATATCATTCAGTTATCTGCTGTGCCATCAACTGTGTCTATCTTTACAACTGAGCCAGCCATTTCTACTTTTTATTTATTTGTCATATTATCACCTTGCATTGACTGTTTATGAACTTGAGACCTTAGTTCGTTTTCTGCCTTTTTAAAAAATTTGAATGGCTCTCTCTTCTTCTGAAGAAAAATGTGCTGCACTTTTTTTAAACTCAAACATTTCTCTCCCTTTCCACATGCTGCACTTCAACAAGTAGGTAGACAAGTTGGGTTCACTTTAACACTTCCTCATCGCCACTAATATATATTGTAACTTCAGAAACTAATTGATAGACAAACACAGGAGCCTGGGATAGTGTCTATTTAGTTTCTTTAGTGAGCTGCTAATATATGATGAATGCCATTCACGCACTTCTTCCATATAGCCCACGGTGAATTATGTAAACAAACAAAGAAGGCTTAATTAAACAATATATTTTAAATATGTTTACAATATTATTCAAATATTACTGAAATATTAAATACACTACTGTTTCAATTTAGATTACTCTGCAAATATATTTCTATTTTGTATTCTTTGTCATTTCATGGCATTCTATTCCCTGGAAAAAAAACAATTCATACCATGCATCACATTTTTCAGCTTATCTTTCATTTCTGAATAACTTGAATCAATGAAGAAGTCTCGCAGCCGATATCCTGCTGTATGATTTAAATTTTACACATTTGTTTTCATACTTTTGCTTAATTTGTCAGTGTGTGAATATTGATTTCCCAATAGAGTTACAGTAACAAGTCCATTATTTCAATTAAAAAACACATCCAAATTAATGTGGTGGTATAAGCTAACATAATATTAAAACAGATGAAAGATAAGTAAGGGCCTTGGCCCAAAATGTTCACTGTTTATTCTTTTCCATAGATGCTGTCTGACCTGTTGAGTTCCTCTAGCATTTAGTGTGGATTTACCGCATCTGTAGACTTCCTCATGTTTATGAGGAGTTACCAACAGCCTGGTCAAAGAGACGGGGTTTCAAAAGCATCTGAAAATAGTAACGAAAGGTGGAAATATTTAGGTAGAAAATTCGAGGTCAAGGGAGCTATGGGTAAAAAATTCAGTGATGGAGAACAAGATGAGGGAACAAAATTGACCTGATGGGCTAAGACTGTCTTGAGAGCTCCAAAACAACATCAGCTGGTACATGTGTACTTTCTTGTGGAGTAATGTGTAAGGGCATCAGCGTGTGCACAGCTAATTCTTTCTATACCCCACCCCTCCCACCCGCCCCCGTCCCGAGGTATGAGGTGCAGCCTGCATCCTATGGTCCGACAATCAATGCAGTCACCTTGGGCTCAGCATTCTAGCTTATTCTTATGCAGATCACCCATTTGGCAGCAGGAAGGCCACTCCCCCACTGCCAGCCATGCTGTTTCAAGGTTCACTTGCATGTTCATTGATGGCTCATTCAGAAACTCCTAATACAAAAAAAATCTGTATAGTTATGACACTTACATCGCACAGATAGGACACTTGAAACAAAGTGAGAACTTTAGGTCACAATTAGAGCAAAAACCTCATCTACTAGTTATATTACTTTTTATAGTGCATTAACACAAACCTTATACCTCATGTGCTGAACTGATTCTGCTACAATTTCCAATTATAATTGTTAATATTTCAAGGGCACAGAGGTTATCGCAATGCTATTAGAGCACCAGTAATCCGGATTCAATTCATATAAGGAGTTTGCACGTTCCCCCTGCGTCTGCGTAGGTTTCCTCTGGGTCCTCCATTTCCTCTCATGTCCAAATGATGTACGGGTTAATAGGTTAGTTGGTCACATGGAAGTAATTGAGCAGTGTGGGCTCATTAGGCCAGAGAGGCTTGTTACCATGCCATGTCTCAAAATGAAAATAAAATTCAGCCTACTGATTTGATGGAACAAGAGGACATGTCATTTGATGAGCAAAGCAAATAAATCCTCTTCTTTGTGTCTGGTATGCAAAGTCAACTTCAAAAAGAATTTAGTCTTTCACAACTCTATCATGTTTCATAATTCTATTATGCTTCTGTTAGGAATTCTGCTGGGTTCTGTGATTGCTTCCTGTCTTCACTTGAAAAATTTAATTATATTCTTGAAAGCAATGCTCAGAATTTAGTAATGTTAAATTTACTTACTTGCAGATCCCTATGCCAAGAATGATTAATTGGGACTCATGTTGTTTCCACAGAAGCTACATGACCGTCTGCTAATTTGCAGTGTGCCTGTCCAGTGACACATCAGATCACGGTTCACGTCGAAATTATCAAAGCTGGGAAGACTGGGTCCAAATTGCACTGTTGTTTGCAAAGGTTAACAGAACCTAAGAGAAAACCATAAGATTATTAGTAATGGAAGCAACCATCATGGTAACGCAATGGTTAGCACAAAGCTATTACAGCTCGGGGTGTTGCAGTTCAGAGTTCAATTCTGACGTCATCTGTAAGGAGTCTGTACATCTTCCCCATGGAATGCATGGACTTTTTTCCGGGACCTCCGGTTTCCTCCCGAAGTCTAGAGATATACCTGTTTGGTAGGTTAACTGGTCATTGTAAATTGTCCCATGATTAGGCTGAGGTTAAATAGTGGTTGATTGGTGGTGCGGCTCAAATGGTGGGATGGGTGTTTTCCATGCTGTGTCTCTAAATAAAAGAAAAACAGGAAATGAATTGATTGAAATTATGTAAGATCCTGAGGGTTCTTAACAGAATGGATGTGGGGAGAATAATAGAGGGAATCTAGAGTGATGTTTGAAAATAATGATTAGCCCATTTAAGACAAGTCTGCACACTTTTTTCTCAGACAGTTGTTGCCTTCGGAATGCTCTTGCTGAAAATAAAATGGAAACAGAGTCTTTGAATACCTCAAGGGGAGAAGGGAATGAATAATTGACAAGCAGGTGGCTGGGATTGGGGGTTACAGGTTACCATGGAATGTAGAACTGACATTCCAATCAGACCAGCCATGTTCTTACTAAATGGTAGAGCTGGCTTGAAGGCCCAATTGGCCTACTCCTACTTTGAATTTGTATGCTCAAATGTTCATTAATAGAAAGTAAAAAAAGAACTAAATGACTGATGGAAGAAAGAATAGAAGAAAATAGATTTTTAAAATCTATACTAAAGAATAACAGAGTAGATAGGATCATGACCCCGACAACTACTGTGAAGAAAGTCCTTGTTTGAGAGAAAAGAAGACACATCACAAGCTCTGATTTGGAGTGTTGTATTGTCAGGACAGATGCTATTGAGTTATAGAAGATGGGAGAATGGAGTAGAATCTTAATGCAATGTGAGTTAGGATTCAACATAGTCAATGCACTCTTGTTTAATTTTGTTCACTAGCCAAATCTAGAAGTATTTATAATAAAAAATAAAGGAAGAATGAGGGAGAAACTATCTGAAGTTGAGGAAAAGGTGGAAATCAACAATAAATGACATTTTCCAGACTTCAGTGAGATTAAGAAATGGCATCTATGCCATCCTCACTCTATTATAAGAAAGAAGTGCATCCAGGTGTTTGAACGACTGCCGATCAGAGATCAGGAGTGAGAGAAAGAGTGATTCACTCAGGTCAATCAACATACATTAAAAAGCATTGGGAGTTTCAGCATTTGAACAGCAGCCAATCAGAGATCGGGATTCATTAGCAAGTGCAAATTAAAGTAAGGCAGCGGCAAGTGGAATGGCCTTTGTTAGAGTGGTCATTGTTGGAGTGGACAGTCTAGAGTGGGTATTTTGAGGCTTTAGATATATGAGGCTTCAGCATAGAGAGGCTTGAATGAGAGAACGTGAAAAACTCTAGTACATTTTTGTCAGTTTATTTACTGTTCCCTTCTTTATAAAAGTTAGAGCAGTAGGGATGTCAGGTAGGGGAGTGGAATGCTCCCCTTGCAGGATCTGGGAAGGCAGGAAGATCTCCAATGTCCCTGACAACATCACCTGCAAGAAGTGCATCCAGCTGCAGCTTCTGACACACCATGTTGAGGAGATGGAGCAGGAACTGGAGGAACTCCAGATCATTCGGGAATCTGAGGGGGTGAAAGGACATATAGAGAGGTAGTTACACCCGGGGTGCTGGCACTGGAAACAGTCAGAAAGGGGAAAAGCAGTTAAACAGCTGGTGCAAGGTACCCCCGAGGCCATCCCACTGAACAACAAGTATACCACTTTCAATACCATTGGGGGCAGATGACCGAGCAGAGGAAAGTCACAGCAGTCAGGTCTCTGGCACTGAGTCTGGCTGTGTGGCTCAGAAGTGAAGCGGGGAGAAGAGGCAAACAATGGTGGAGGGGGATTCATCAGTTAGGGGAACAGAAAGGAGGTTCTGTGGACAAGAATGAGATTCCCAGATGGTATGTTGCTTCCCAGGTGCCAGGGAAATTATGAGGGATATAGATCAGGTAAATGCATGCAGGCTTTTTCCACTAAATTTGGGTGAGCTGACAAGTAGAGGACATGGATTAAAAGCGAAAGGTGAAATGCTTAAGGGACTCATGAGGGGAAACTTCTTCACTCAGAGGTTGATGAGAGTGTGGAATGAGCTGTTAGTGCAAGTGGTGGTACAATTTTGATTTCAACATTCAAGAAGATTGGATAGGTACATGGATGGTAAGGGTATGGAGGTCTATGGTCTGGTTACAGGTTGATGAGACTAGTCAGTTGAAATGATTCAGCATGGACTCGATGGGCTGAAGAGTCTGTTTCTGTGCTGCACTTTTCTATGAGTCTATGACTCTAAAAGAAAGAAGGACCACAAATCAAATAATGAGTTAGGTAAAGTTTTTGGCACATTGACCTTCAAAGGTCAATGTATTAAGTACAGGAGTTGGATGTTATGTTGAAGTTGGGATGTACAAGTTCTCAACATTAGCATTTATTTGGCAGTGAATGTGAACATTGGTTTTCCAGTCAAAGGAAGGGGGTAATGTCTGGAGTCTAGATGAGCTTCTATTTAATGACAAAGTGGAAGGTCCAAAGGCAGTGGTCCTCAGTGTGGGAGGATAGGGAAATGGATGAGTATGAGCTGGTACTATTACTCAAATGGTAATTGTTACTGTCTGAAAATCCATCTTTCTGACCCACCCGAAATGTAAACGATCACTATTATTCTGTTCATTTGCTTTGTTTTTAGGAGATTTCAAGAATGTCACATTTGAAATATAATATATTTTCTAATATACTGTCTGTCCTTCCTTCTCTCTGATCCCCATCATTAGCTCTAATCTTTACTCTGGGAGATTTCAGAATTCACCTCTCAGTGGATTTAAATTTGTCAAGTTCTTGAATTTGTTGCTTCAGCTTTGTTCAGTCCAGAACAACGGTCAGCTGCTGTGATCTCAAATCCGGTAGCAAATGGTCTATCTGAAAAAGGACATTCAACTTTGCAGAAAAGGAACAGAACGTTCAATGAGGTAGGCAAAGGCATTGAGATACATTTTAATGGATTTACTATTTGGAGCCATGGGGAAACAAACAGAAATACTAATACCCTGGAAATGGAGAAACAAATTAAAGGTGAAATCAGCAAAGTGTTGTTGGAGCTTTGCAGTCAGAACCTTTTGCAAATATGATCTTAGTGGATGGAAAACTTCAAAACTAACCAGATCAGGAAAGGTTAGCACACTTGTGTATTAATCTGAATTACAGCATTCCTGAATTATTTCTTAAGCCTACTACAAGTCATTGGACATGAGCGAACACCCTTCATTCTCTATTAGGTACTTGCTTTTACCCTCATCTGTCTAGCCAGAGTCAACACTCAGTTTAACCTTTTGGGACATTAGACTTTTCCCTCATCATTACTACACCAAATGTACTCCATCAGCTGGTGAAAATACCATTGCAATCAATTATAACCATACTTTTCCCCTCGTTGCAGGGGACAGGAAACCGGAATGACAGCGTAAGAGTGAGAGAGAATGAATCAACATCATCTTCCACATGAAACATTCTCCCACATGTTTCTGCAAAGAAGGTAGCACTGGAAATCAGTGGGACTCTCAAGTACCAAAATACTCAGTGTAATTAATCATTTGGCTCTCTGCATTATTGACTAACCTTCAGCTGCAAGTCAAACTTCTCATTGATAAGTTTTTGTATTGCCCCTGCTTTTAATTTCAAAGGTTCAAAGGTTCATTTATTATCAAAGTATACAACTCTGAAAATTTTCAATGCTCTGGGTAAACGTGAAATCAAGAAAGAAAATAAAGGCAGCGCGATCCTCAAACACACACCAAATCCCAGCTCCCTGCAAAAAAAAACAGAAAATACAGTACAGACATGTCAACCCAAATCCCTCCGCCCGCACAAAAAAACAAGCAAATTGGATCAGGCACATTAACCCCCAAATCCCTCCGCCCGCACAAAAAAAATGAACAAAATGGATCAGGCACATCAACCTCCAAATACCTCTTCCTACACAAACAAACAAAACGGTTTAGGCATGTCAACCCCTAAATCCCACTCCCCGCACAAAAAAAAGAAAAAATCAAGTGATTGAAAAAAACATAATATACAAAACTATAAGAGTGCAAAAAAAGAATCTTTAGTCCAAAATGCTGATTTAAAACAGAAAAATTTGGGGAACATTCTCTGGGCCCAGTGGCAGATCTTTCCCTCTCTCATACAGAGCAATCAAAAAGCCAGGTAGCTGGCACTTATCCCTTTGCACTTGCTTCGATGCTTCAGTCTCCCTTGTCAGTCTAAATTGGTGTATTGGAGCCAAACATCGGCTTGCGCCTGTCCTGCAGCCTGCCCACCAGAAGGTTCCTGCACACTGCCTCTATCACCCAGAATCCTCTCGGAGATCCCAGAGTGCTGAAGCACCCAAACAATCTCCAAACAGCAAAACACAGACTCCAGCAGTTCCAGAATCACATTCAAGATGAGAAACAAACATAGAAGTGAAAAACATGGTTTCGTGATCTACTAAGAAGATGTCGACTAAAGGAATAATTACGCAGGCGCCATCTTGACTGGAATCTTCAACAGGGCCTTACCCACATTCAGCATAAGTATGTCTGATTTGGCTGCCAGACCTCCTCAAAGGAGGTGAAGCCTTCTGGTTGTGCTCAATCCTAGCACATGCAGGCAGCGATTCAGCTCAGTGTTCAGTGGCTGACTTTTCACCTAGCGACTCAAACTTCACGTGTGATCAAGAACAGATGGCAGAGGCAGAGGGAGTCACGAGCAGCCAGTGCTGGCTGCAGCTGTCACTAAGCTGGGCACAGGTGCTGTACCCCAGGTGTTCAATGTGAAAGGGAACATCAATTGGTCTGACAATCCTTTGCTGTACAGTAGCAGTTCATCCTCTCTGTCAACATTAATGTTCAATGGAACTGAATTTATATGTTGCTCGATGATATCTAAGAGAGAATTAACTTCTCTGATGAAATTGCAGATGGTGTGGAGGGCAACTGTGCAAACTTGAGTTGACTGCTGTTACATAAGTTGTCAGCTCCATAAGAGGTCAAATTCAGCACTTAAGTGAGGTCTGCAAGCATTCGCCACAACTATAAAGACCCTGAGTGCCATTATGTCTGTTACATAAATCACTAAGGCTTTTTGCTACAGAATCACACCAATCCTGCACTGAAATAGAATTCTGTACTGTGTTAGCTGTGAGCAGTGGCTGGCTCGTGAATGAGCTGATGGCCATTGGGGTTATTGTCCTTCAGAAAGAGCTGACAACTCAGAGTATGCTCACCCCTCAGCCCTGGTTATATTCATTCACTGGCCCTTATGTACCTGCATCAAACAGTGCAGGAAGAATGCTTCAAGAAGCCTTACACACTTTTAAGTTGCTTCTTGTAGGTTTGTAAAAGCTCCCCAATCCTCTAACCTTCCATTATCTTTTGTCCTATTACTGTATATGCCCTCTCCTTGGCTTTCACGTTAGCTTTTACTTCTCTTGCCACCCACGGATGTGTCATCCTGTCGTTAGAACACTTCTTCTTTGGGATGTATCTATCCTGCACCTTCCGAATTGCTCTTGAAAAGTGGAGTGACGTTTGCAATTTTCTTGTTCTGCAGAACCATGCCAGAATCCATTGATTCTTGAAAGATCTTTACTAATGCTTTAACAATCTGTTCAGCTACCTCTTTCAGAGCCTTGGGCTGTAAATCGTCTGGCCCAGGTGACTTATTTACCCTCAGACCATTCAGTTTTTCAAGCATCTTTTCCCTAGTAATAGCAACTTCTGCTCCCTGACACTTTTGAACTTCTGGCATTATGCTAGTGTCTTTCATAGTAAAGTCTCATATAAGGTACTTATTCAGTTTGACTGCCATTTCCTTGTCCCCCATTACTACCTCTCCAGCATCATTTTTCCAGCAGTCCAATATCTACTCTCTCCTCTCTTTTACCCTTTATATATCAGAAAAAGATGTTTGGTATCCTCTTTGATATCATTGTCTATCTTATGTTCATACTTCATCTTTTCCCCCTTGTGGCTTTTTGAGTTGCTTCTTGTAGGTTTTTAAAAGCATCCCAATCCTCTAACTTCCCATTATTTTTCGTTCTATGACTGTATATGCCCTCTCCTTGGTTTTTACTTCTCTTGCCACCCACGGATGTGTCATCCTGTCGTTAGAGTACTTTCTCTTTGGAATGTATCTATTCTGTGCCTTCTGAATTGCTCCCAAAAAACTGCAGCCATTGCTGTTCTGCTGTCATTCCTGCTAGTACCCCCTTCCTAAAAGCTCTTGTCCTAATGCCACGATATGATGGTAGGGGGCAAAGAGATTGTTGGAAGCATGAGAGGGATCAGTGACAATGTTAATGACCCTGCGTATGCAGCGCTCCTGATAAATATCTCTAATGAGCAGAAGAGGAACCCCAATGGTCTTCTCAGCAGTCCTCGTGGTTCTTCACAGCCAGAATTAGTCAATTATGGTCAATTGCTTTGCAGTTCCTGTACCAGATGTTGATGCAGCTGGTCAGGACAATCTTGATGGTGCTCCTGCAAAAATTGGTTTAAGTGGGGGCTGCTCACTCATCTCAAGCTCAGCAGGAAGTGGGGACGCTGCTGTGCTTTCTTAACCAAAGAGGTGGTGTTGAGGGACCAGGTGAGATCATCTATTATGTGTACTGCTAGAAACTTGGTGCTTCTAACTCCCCCCATGGAGGAGCTGTTTATGTGCGGAGAGGAGTACATCATTATCATTGTTGATGAGGACAGTCACAGTTGTGTCATCAGAGAACTTGATGATTCAGGCCCTGCGTCAGCAGTACGAACATCGGCAGCTGAGCGTGCAGCCCTGCGGAGTGCTAGCCTCAGCATGATAGACTTAGAGATACTTCCATAAGACCATAAGTTATAGGAGCAGAATTAGGCCATTTGGCCCATGGAAACTGGTCCGCCTTTTCATCATGGCTGATCTAATTTTCCTCTCAGTCCCAATCTAATGACTACTCCCTGTATTCCTTCATGCCATGACCAGTCAAGAATCTATGACCCTCTTGCTTAAGTATACATAAAGACATGGTCTCCACTGCTGTTTCTGGCAAAGAATTCCACAGATCCACCACTGCCTGGTGAAAGAAATCCCTCCTCATCTCGGTACTAAAAGAATGTTCCTCTATTCTGAGGCTGTGTCCTCTGGTCTTAGACTCTCCCACCATATGAAACATCCTCTCCACATTCACTCTATCAAGACCTTTCACCATTCGACAGGTTTCAATTAGGTCACTCGTCATTATTCTGAATTCTAGTGAATACAGGCTTAGAACTATCAAAAGCTCTTCATGTGACAAGCCATTCAATCCTGGAATCACTTTCATGAGCCTCCTTTGAACCCTCTCCAGTTTCAGCACATCCTGTCTAAGACAAGGGGTCTAATACTGCTCACAATACTCCAAATGAGGCCTCACCAGTGTTTTATAAAGTCTTATTCTTACATCCTTGCTTTTATATTCCAGTCCTTTTGAAATGAATGTTAACATCGCATTTGCCTTCCTCACCACAGACTCAACCTGCAAATTAACCTTTAGAGAATCCTGCACAAGGACTCCCAAGTCCCTTTGTGCATCAGTTTTTTTGCGTTTTTTCTCCATTTAGAAAATATTCTCTACCTTTATTCCTTCTACAAAAGTGCATAATCATACACTTTCCAACACTGTATTTCATCTGCCTCTTATTTGCCCATATTCCTCATCTGACTAAGTCCTTCTGTAGCCTCTCTACTTTCTCAAAATTACCTCCCACTCTGACTATCTTCATATCATCTGCAAACTTTGCAACAAAGCCATCAATTCCATCACTGGACATTACATATATTGTCATATCATTGACATATAACGAAAAAACAATTGGTCCCAACCAAGACCCTTGTGGACACCACTGGTCATCAGCAGCCAACCAGAAAAGGTTCCAAGCACAAACAAGAGAAAATTTGAGCAACACACACAAAATGCTGGAAGAACTCAGCAGGCCAGGCAGCTTCTATGAAAAAAAGTACAGTTGACGTTTCAGGCCGAAATCCTTCGGCAGGACACCCTTCAGCCAATCTCTTCAGCCATCTCTTTCAGGAGCCTGGGGTGTAGACCATCTGGACCAGGTGACTAACCTACCTTCAGACTTTTCAGATTCCCAAGAACCTTATCTCTAGAGATGGTAACTTCACACACTTCATGATCCCTGACAACTGGAATTTTCACCATACTGCTGGTGTCTTCTATTGTGAAGACTGATGCAAAATACTTATTCAGGTCATTTTTCATTTCCATGTCCCCTAATACTACCTTTCCAGCACTGTTTTCCAGCAGTCTGATGTCCACTCTCACTTCTCTTTTATACTTTATGTATCTGAAGGAACTTTTGGTATCCTCTTTAATATTATTAGCCTGCTTACTCTAGTATTCCATTTTTACCTTCTTAATGACCTTTTTAGTTGCCTTGTCAATTTTTTCCAATCCTTTAATTTCCCACTAATTTTTGTTCTAATGAATGCCCTTTCTTTGGCTTTTATGTTGGTTTTGACCTCTTGTTATCCAGTCGTGTCAACTTTCCTTTAGAGTACTTCTTGCTCTTTGGGATGTATATATCCTCTGCCTTCCTAATTGCTGCCAGAAATTCCAGCCATTGCTGCTCTGCCATCATCCCTGCCAGTGTTCTTTTCCAATCAATTCTGTCCAACTCCTCTCTCATGCCTCTGTAATTCCCTTTATCCACTGTCATACTGATACGTCTGACTTTAGCTTCCCCTTCTCAAATTTCAGGTGAATTTGATCATATTATGAGCAAACATGAGGAAATCTGCAGATGCTGGAAATTCAAACAACAACATACACAAAATGCTGGTGGAACACAGCAGGCCAGGCAGCATCTATAGGGAGAAACGCTGTCGACGTTTCGGGCCGAGACCCTTCGTCAGGACTAACCGAAAGGAAAGATAGTAAGAGATTTGAAAGTAGTGGGGGGAGGGGGGAAATGCGAAAAGATAGGAGAAGACCGGAGGGGGTGGGATGAAGCTAAGAGCTGGAAAGGTGATTGGCGAAAGTGATACAGAGCTGGAGAAGGGAAAGGATCATGGGACGGGAGGCCTCAGGAGAAAGAAGGGGGGGGGAGCATCAGAGGGAGATGGAGAACAGGCAAACAACTAAATATGTCAGGGATGGGGTAAGAAGGGGAGGAGGGGCATTAACGGAAGTTAGAGAAGTCAATGTTCATGTCATCAGGTTGGAGGCTACCCAGCCGGTATATAAGGTGTTGTTCCTCCAACCTGAGTTTGGATTCATTTTGACAATAGAGGAGGCCATGGATAGACATATCAGAATGGGAATGGGACGTGGAATTAAAATGTGTGGCCACTGGGAGACCCTGCTTTCTCTGGTGGACCGAGCATAGGTGTTCAGCGAAATGGTCTCCCAGTCTGCGTCGGGTCTCACCAATATATAAAAGGCCACACCGGGAGCACCGGACGCAGTATACCACACCAGCCAACTCACAGGTGAAGTGTCGCCTCACCTGGAAGGACAGTCTGGGGCCCTGAATGGTGGTGAGGGAGGAAGTGCAAGGGCAGGTGTAGCACTTGTTCTGCTTACAAGGATAAGTGCCAGGAGGGAGATTGGTGGGAAGGGATGGGGGGGGCGAGTGGACAAGGGAGTCGCATAGGGAGCGATCCCTGCGAAAAGCAGAAAGGGGGGGAGGGAAAAATGTGTTTGGTAGTGGGATCCCGTTGGAGGTGGCGGAAGTTACGGAGAATTATACGTTGGACCTGGAGGCTGGTGGGGTGGTAGGTAAGGACAAGGGGAACCCTAACCCGAGTGGGGTGGCAGGTGGATGGGGTGAGGGCAGATGTGCAGGAAATGGGAGAGATGTGTTTGAGAGCAGAGTTGATGGTGGACGAAGGGAAGCCCCTTTCTTTAAAAAAGGAAGACATCTCCTTCGTCCTGGAATGAAAAGCCTCATCCTGAGAGCAGATGCGGCGGAAACGGAGGAATTGTGAGAAGGGGATAGCCTTTTTGCAAGAGACAGGGTGGGAAGAGGAATAGTCCAGATAGCTGTGAGAGTCTGTAGGCTTATAGTAGATATCAGTAGATAGGCCATTTCCAGAGATGGAGACAGAAAGATCAAGAAAGGGGAGGGAGGTGTCGGAAATGGACCAGGTAAATTTGAGGGCAGTTAATTTTTGTTGGCTTTGTGGAACAGTCCATGTTCCAAGTCTATACCGGTATCCATCCCCCTCTTTTCCTTCGCTATGTCGACGACTGCATTGGCGCTGCCTCTTGCACGCATGCTGAGCTCGTCGACTTCATTAACTTTGCCTCCAACTTTCACCCTGCCCTCAAATTTACCTGGTCCATTTCCGACACCTCCCTCCCCTTTCTTGATCTTTCTGTCTCCATCTCTGGAGACGGCCTATCTACTGATATCTACTATAAGCCTACAGACTCTCACAGCTACCTGGACTATTCCTCTTCCCACCCTGTCTCTTGCAAAAATGCTATCCCCTTCTCACAATTCCTCCGTCTCCACCGCATCTGCTCTCAGGATGAGGCTTTTTATTCCAGGACGAAGGAGATGTCTTCCTTTTTTAAACAAAGGGGCTTCCCTTTGTCCACCATCAACTCTGCTCTCAAACATATTTCTCCCATTTCCTGCACATCTGCCCTCACCCCATCCACCCACCACCCCACTCGGGATAGGGTTCCCCTTGTCCTTACCTAACACCCCACCAGCCTCCAGGTCCAACGTATAATTCTCCATAACTACCGCCACCTCCAACAGGATCCCACTACCAAACACATTTTTCCCTCCCCCCCCCCCTTCTACTTTTCGCAGGGATCGCTCCCTACGCGACTCCCTTGTCCACTCGTCCCCCCCATCCCTTCCCAGCAATCTCCCTCCTGGCCCTTATCCTTGTAAATGGAACAAGTGCTACACCTGCCCTTACACTTCCTCCCTCACCACCATTCAGGGCCCCAGACAGTCCTTCCAGGTGAGGCGACACTTCACCTGTGAGTCCGCTGGTGTGGTGTACTGCGTCCAATGCTCCTGGTATGGCCTTTTATATATTGGTGAGACCCAACGCAGACTGGGAGACCATTTCGCTGAACACCTACACTCGGTCCGCCAGAAAAAGCAGGATCTCCTAGTGGCCACACATTTTAATTCCACATCCCATTCTCATTCTGATATGTCTATCCATGGCCTCCTCTATTGTCAAAATGAATCCAAACTCAGGTTGGAGGAACAACACCTTACATACCGGCTGGGTAGCCTCTAACCTGATGGCATGAACATTGACTTCTCTTACTTCCGTTAATGCCCCTCTTCCCCTTCTTACCCCATCCCTGACATATTTAGTTGTTTGCCTGTTCTCCATCTCCCTCTGGTGCTCCCCCCCCCCTCCTTCCTTTCTCCTGAGGCCTCCCATCCCATGATCCTTTCCCTTCTCCAGCTCTGTATCACTTTCGCCAATCACCTTTCCAGCTCTTAGCTTCATCACACCCCCTCCGGTCTTCTCCTATCTTTTAGCATTTCCCCCTCCCCCCACTACTTTCAAATCTCTTACTATCTTTCCTTTCGGTTAGTCCTGACGAAGGGCCTCGGCCCGAAACGTCGACAGCGCTTCTCCCTATAGATGCTGCCTGGTCTGCTGTGTTCCACCAGCATTTTGTGTGTGTTGTTGTTCTATCATATTATGATCACTTTCCCCTGAGGGTTCTTTTATCTTAAGCTCTCTAATCAATTCCAGTTCATTGTACAACTGCCAATCCAGAACTGCTGATCTCCTGGTGGGTTCAACCATGCACTGCCCTAAAAAGCCATCTCAAAGGCATTCTAGAAATTCCCTCTCTATGTCAACACAGAATGATCATGGCCTTTCTGGCAAGAAGTCCAGGATCAGATACAGAGAGAGGTGTTGAGAACCAACGAGGACAGTGTACCCATCAGCTTCTGAGGAAAGAGCATATTAAATACTGAGATGAAGCCCATATACAGCATCCTGGCATATAAGGCACCATTTTCCAGGTGGGACAGGACAGAGTAGAATGCAAAGGCTCTGGCATCATCAGTGAACTGTTTTCAGTGATGAACAAACAGGAAAGGGTCCAATGTGGCAGAAAGATGCAATTTAATACAATCCATAGCCATCTGCTCAATGCACTCCATTATCATTGAGGTCAGTGCTACTGGATGGTAATTCTCATGGCTGGTTATTGTCGCCCTCTTGGGAAACAGGATAATGGTGGTGGCCCTGAAGCCTGAAGGGACAGTGGGGTCTTCCAGAGAGAAGCTGAAGATGTCTGTCGGAACCTCAGGTAAATGGGCTGCGCAATGCCTCAGCACCTGTCCAGCTATATCAGTTCCTGCAGCTTTATATGTGTTGATCCTCATATCTGCTGCAGCCAGACAGATTTCCTGCTCCTTGAGGACGAGGGAAAGGGACCTTTCTCACTGACACATCATTCTATACATCCAACTGATTTTCAAAGACAGCTTATCAGGAAGAGAAGTGTCATTGTCATTGACTCACAGGGTGGACTTCTGATTGCCCTGCCACATGCACCTCACATCTCTGGTGTCACAGAAGTGGTTGTATATTATCTACAAGTAATTGCATTTTGCCTTCCTGATGGTGTGGAAAAGTGCAGCTCTTGTTGACCTGAGAGGTGTCCTATTAAAAATAAGACAAGAATAAATAAGGGTTTGTTGATAATCAAACTATGGTTGCAAAGGAAACTTCAAAGAATTCAGAGGGAGAGCTTCTGTGCTTCGTTGGTGAATGCATTAAAAGTTAGAATATTGGACAGGCAATATTAGCATTAAAAGAAAAATGCAAACTTTGCAAGAAAAAGCTTTAAATCACAAAGGCACAACAGGAAAAGCAATTCATCTGTGGCTGACAAGAGGAAATAAAGGAGGCATGGAATCAAAGGAAGAAGCTTATAACATTTTCAGAAACAGCAATAGGCCTGGAAATTGGGAGTATATTAGAACTCAGAAAAGATGAACCAAGAAAGTGATTAAGAAGAGCAAAATAATGTTGGCCAGAAGAAACTATGGTATGCAATTAGTGGATTTGACAAATCAAGGACGGGGAAGCAGACAAACCAATTGTCTTTGTTTCCCCCTATTTTGTAGACTCTGAACTGATTCTTGTTCTGGAGTAATGTAATCAGAGCAACTGAATGTGGACACACAGAGTTTCAGATCTGCTAAATACGACACTTTTCTCAAATGAGTAGCTACTTATCACGTAAAATGCCAGACCTACAAAAGAAGCAATCTGCAATCTCATTAGACTATGTCTGGGTCACCTTATTTAATTGGCTTGGACCAATCAGAGTTGAAAGACACAAATACACAGGGTGGGTTGGGCAGAACCTTAAAATAATGTTGGTTGTAGCCCTAGACAAGAACCAGTAAGAAGGTGCCCCAGGTAGATCAGGTGACCTTGAGCCAATGGGATGGAGACACACCAGTTCAACTGATGAGGAACACTATAAGAGTCAGGAGCTCCAAATACACAGGAGCCATAACTCTCCAGCAACCAGAGACCAACTATTATGGATAAGGAGGACCGCACGGACACATGGTTGTCAGGACCACAAGGAACGCCTGGCCAGCATAGACTCCTATCCCGGGTAATACCTTTTCTCTACATTGACTGCTCATGGAGGGTCAGGGATCCTGGTAAGGTGCACACAGGTAGTTAGTTGGTGAATCCACGTGCGCTTTAGTTGAGACAATAGAAGTTATTTGTCAGTAAGTACAGATTCTTTGTGCCTCACTCATCTTTATTACAAGGGGTCATTCTTGTAACAGAACTGGTGTCCCTGTTGGGGTCTTGAGGAATCTTCTTGTTCAGCGGGAGTCTCAAGTCAGTCCACGTGGGTGAAGTACAGAGAGACCTGGGGCTGCGGAGTTACCCGATTACTAACCCAGGATGAAGAATTCAGGAAATTCTGCAGGTCCAAAGAACGTGGATTGATTTGATTGGAGGGGATACCTCCGGAAATACGTGTTGGGGGAGCAGCTGAAATATGAGGAGTTTGTTGGTCACCCTGGTTGGGAAGGGAAAACTGCTGGTGATGCTCTGTGGAAAATCGTCCAAGGAAACCTGACGAGCAGGAAGTTTAAATAATTACAAAAATCAGGATAAGTTGGTTGGTTAATTGAGGATTTGATAGAATTATGGCAGAATACCAAGGCAGAATGGCACAAACTAGAAACAGAAAATGAATGTCAGCATAAAGCAGAAACCGAGCGAGATAGGTTAGAAGGAGAACACAAAAGACTCCAGAAGGAGGTAGAAGCCTTTAGAGAAAGGGTTACTGATTTATGGGGTCATAGAGGGATGGACTTGATGCATATGAACCAATTTCAGTTGAAATGTGACAAATTACTTCAAGAAAAAAGTTAACAAGAGGAAGCAGCTAAAGTAGCGAAGGATGTCCTACTTATGTAGCTTAATTATGTAGCACATAATTCTCCAAAACTTCCACCATCTCCAGCTGGATCCCACCACCAAGCAGATCTTTCGCTCCACCCACACCCCACTTTTTGCTTTCCACAGGGATTGGTCCCTACATGACCCCCTTGTCCATTTATCCCTCCCCACTGATCTCCCTCTTGGCACTTACCCTTGCAAGCTGAACAAGAACTACTCTTCCTCCCTTACTACCATTCAGGGCCCAAAACAGTCCTTTCAGGTGAGGCAACACTTCATCTGTGAGTCTGTTGGGGTCATATACTGTGTCCGGTGCTCCCGGTTTAACCCCCTGTATATCGGCGAGACCCAACATAGGTTGGGAGACGGCTTCGCTGAGCACCTATGCTCCATCTGCCTGAAAAGGCAGGATCTCCTAGTGGTCACTCATTTTAATTCCACTTCCCATTTCCATTCTGATATGTCCATCCATGGCCTCCTCCACTGTCGTGATGAGGCCACACCTAGGTTGGAGGAACAACACCTTATATTCCATTTGGGCAGCCTCTAACCTGATGGCATGAACATCAATTTCTCAAACCTCCAGTAATGCAACCCCGCAACCCCCCATTTCTCTTCTCTATTTCCCATCGCTTTTTACCTCTTTCATCTTATCTCCTTGTCCACTCATCAACTCCCTCTGGTGCTCCTTCCCCCTTTTCTCTTCCATGGCCTTCTGTCCCTTTTACCAATCAACTTCCCAGCTCTTTCAACTTCCCTTCAGGTTTCACCTATCACCTTGTGTTTCTCTCTCTCTCCTTCCCCCATCTTTTAAATCTACTGCTCAGCATTTTTTCTCCAGTCCTGCCAAAGAGTCTCGGTCCAAAACATCATCTGTATTCTTTCCTAGATGTTGCCTGGTCTGCTGAGTTCCTCCAGATTTTTGCGTGTGTTGCCTGGATTTCCAGCATCTGCAGATTTTCTCTTCTTAGCGAAGGATGAAGTGGAAAGATTAAGGAAACCGCAGTGACTTAAAGACGGCTATGGATGTGATTCAGAAATCAGCACAGTAAAGAAAGATTTACACATTGCTAAGGTTTAATCCAAAGTGTTTAAAGCAGATTCAAAAGTTGCAGGATCAACTTGCTGCACAGCGAGGAATAATGCGTGCTTTTGGATCTGAAAAATGGGAGGAAGATGAATATTGGAGATATTGATTGGTATGATTTAGCAGATGAAGCTAATAGATACGGTTATGATAATTATGAAGCACCATTTCCTGAGGAACTCCCACCAACACCCTACCAACAAGAGCTGGTGCAGCTTGCCAGCCCTAGTTACTATCGGAGAGTGGGGAGCAGGGGAGGAAATCAAAATCAGAATATAACATACCCCACACCATTCAGGGTATAGCAGTCTAGAGATATTGCTAAGGATATCGAACATGTGTGCTCAGAGACGATCCTTGAGAGCGTTTCCAAGCAACAAGTCATCAGAGAGTAACACTAGATGACTGTGAGGAAAGGAAATTGATTATAATGTGCTTACGTCCAAATATACACTCAGCTTTGCCAGATATACAACAATGTGATGGGGGACTAAGTGAGGAATTAAAGACAGTAATGGGTATTAACAGAGGGGACCCGATAGAGGCGCTAAACAAATGTTCCCAGAGGAAAGGTGAGCATCGCACTGTACTTGCATCCCGTTTATGGACTGTGTTCTCAGGGATGTATGGAACAGCATTAGATTGGGCCCATTTAGGACCAGAGACCTCAAATAGATGGTTGAGGACACTGGTGTCTCACTGTACCGATGAATCTAAAAAGATATTGGAAATGTTTCATCCTTCTGAACCTACACATACTGAGGCATGGGTACGGAGGAAAGTGAATAGAGCGTGGGGAAAGGAGATACAAAAACCAACTAAACTCCCTAATGGGAAGGTGATGCTTATTAAATACGGGCAGCTGCCTGGAGAAATGAGGGTAGGGACCCACCCCGAGGGCCTCCCTGTCACACTATCAAGGGGCATGGAAGGGCAGAGGAAATGAAACAGAGAGAACTGAAGGTAGAGTAATTACATGCTATAACTGTGGTCACCAGGGGCACATTAAGGGAGAATGTCCAAACCTGAGACGAGAAAGAGCAGAGCAAAGCAGAGGGAAAGACGGAGTCCACAAAATAACACGGCGGAAACACCACCATCCAGGGAATTGTACCCTGAGCCTCAATGACGGTGTTAGGCCTCAGCAACATAAGTGTATGACACAAGGTGGGATGAAACCAGAAGACTTTCTAGTGAGTGGTAGGGTTGGAGGTCTCCCTGTTACCTTTTTATGGGTCACTAGAGGATTCCAAACCACCATCAATGCAACTAACGTAAGTAACGTAAGTTGGGAGATACAAGGCAAAATGATCCAAAGTGGATTCACAGGACATTCACAAGTGGAACTTGCGAGTGTACAATTGGAAGTAAGGACAGGAGTCATAGCATTGGAACATTCAGTAGTGTTGGTGGAATTACCCAGGGAGCAGGAACATATACTGGGGAGTGATTACGTGGCCAAAGCAGGGATTTGTTTTGACCCAGTTAATTGTATGATTTGACAGATGCCGACCGGCATGAACAACATACACCACATGCAGATCCCGGCAGGAGAACATCAGGATAGAATCCGCACAATGGGTGAAATGTGGATAAAACTGGAGGAGGTGAGCAATGATCAGAAGGTGCACCAAATCATTGCACAGAATTCAGGGGAACTTGCAAGGCACAAGCATGACTGCAGAAAGATGGCTGGCAGTGTGTGCAGACAAGGTCCAGACCCCAAACCACCGAAGCAATATGGGTTTCCCAAAAAAGCAGAGGAAGATGTCTGTATGGTAATACAGAGTTTGGTACAACAAGGGGTACTGAGGCCAGTCGCCTGCACTAACAACTCACCCATATGGCCAGTGTGGAAACCAAATGGTAATTGGAGGCTGACAATAGCCTATAGACAGCTGAATAAAGTAACTCCGTTAACAGCCCCAACTGTAGCAACTAGCCCACAGACATTGGTCAAATAGAATGAAGAGCACAACGGTTAGCAGTTTTAGACATAAATAATGGATATTGGTCTATCCCACTAAAACAAGGGTGTCAAAACAAGTTTGCATTTACCTTACGGGGATAGCATTATACATGGACTGCCCTACCACAGCAGTTCCATTGTTCCCCATCTATATTTTACCAGCACTTAAGGGAAGGGTTAAAACAGTTTTCAAAGCCTGAGTGCTTGGTAAAATGTGTAGATAATCTACTCTTGCGGGCTGAAACCAAACAGGAATATTATCAGCTATTGACAGAACTGCTGCAATTATTACTTGCATTGGGACTAAAGGTAAACCCTTAAAAAGCACAGGTGATGAAACAAGAAGTTAGTTATTTGGGAATGACCTTGACACTAGGAAAAAGGGAAATTGACAAGCAAAGAGTAGAATCGGTTAATAAACTGCCTATTCCCCGAGATCTGAAAGCGCTGCGGTCCTTTCTGGGGCTGGTAGGATACTGTAGGGATCACATTGATGGATTTTCCACTAAGGCAGCTTCCTTAATGGAGTTACTGAAAAAGATTGTGGCATAGAAATAGAAATCAGACATACGCAGACCACCATAGCTATGAAGCAGGCCATTCTCATTGGAGGTGGTTACAACTGATACCACCCTCTCTGCAGTGCTGTTACAGGAAATGCATGGGAAGTTAAGGCCAGTAGCGTATGCTTCACACATGCCCTCACCAGCAGAGCCAGGGTATACTGTACGTGAAAAACACTTGTTAGCATTTCGCCTAAATAGTGGGACTTAATCCACTTACAATACTGACAGAACACCCCCCCCCCCCACCCCTTACTGTTGGATGGAAGGGTTAAAGATGGTTCAGTAAGCTAAAACAGAATTGCTAGATGGACATTGCTGTTTATATTAGTGTAAAGCGAGTAAACACTACCTCTATATTAGCCGATAACCTGGTGTACCAAGGAAGTGAACATGAGCGTCACGTTATGATAGCAAATAATCCCAAGGGTCCATTTGTATCAAAACAGAAAGGAGGGGGTGGAAGCAGATCAGATAAAGTAATGACTGAGAACAAAGACAGAAAGGAAAAAGAAAAAACCTATTTTAAAATTTTTGTAGATGGGTCCTCAGCAGTACATGATGGTGAGAGGAGAACTGGGTGTGGCATTTATGTCACGGATGAACATGGCCGGGAAAAGTATAGTATAGCTTTAAAGCTACCCAAAACCATGAGTGCACTGGCAACAGAATTAGCAGATGTAGCATATGTGGTTAGCCACCCAGAATGTTTTCTGCCAGGGTCAGTCATACATTCTGATAATATGTATGTTTGTAATAGCCTTACAGAAACATTTGCCTCTGTGGGAAGCCAGAGGGTTTGTTTCAGCTGACGGGAAGCCCGCTCTAAATTATCTCCTGAGGAAAATAGAAAGGCTGACGAATTGGGGAAGCAAGGTGCTTTATTTGGGCAGGAATGGTAGCCACAGATTAGGGACATTGGGAGGCAGAAGGAACAACTGATCAAGGTTATGGATTTAGCAGAGGAGCAGAAGAAAGATAAAGAATTTTAAAAAATTGATAGAGGTGCAGGGTCTGAAATATACATGGAGCACAAGGGAGTGTTTATGAAAGATGGAGTTACCCTTCATGAAGGAGGAAAAAAACCAGATGATCTATTGGTACCATGATCTATGGGGACACCAGGGATGTGAAAGTACCATATGAGGACCATATAAGTACACACGTGAAATCAAGGAAGTGGGCTGGTGGCCTAAGATGAAGGATGATGTAGAGTATTATGTCAATAATTGCTTGCTTTGTGCACAATATAATTCTGACAGAAATGTAAAGAAAGGAGCCCTTCGACATACCAGACCAGTGGAAGGGCCTTGGACTAATTTGCTGATAGATTATGTTGGTCACTTACTGCCCACCTTGGAGGATACAAATGTATTCTACTAGTAACAGATACCTTTACTATGTGGTTGGAAGCTTTCACAGCTAAGCCAAACACAGCAAAGGCCACTGCAGAAGTCTTGTTGGAAAGGATATTCACTTGCTGGGGACTACCCCAGAGTATCAAATCGGGTCAAGGCACACATTTCACAGCACAGAAAATTCAAGATGTCATGGCATTTTTCGGTATCAAGCAGTGATATCATATACCCTATCGACCACAGTCCAGTGGAAATGTGGAAAGGATGAATTGAACACTAAAAAATATGATTGCAAAAATGGTGCAACAACATGGAACAACATGGTAAATAGTGATGATAATAAGGAATACAGTGGTATCTATAAACTCATGACCGGAAGAGACATCAGTGGATTAGAGGAGTTGTTAGGATCAGATTTGTCAAAACCCGAAATTGATGGGATTGCGTCAGAAAAGTGGGTACAAAAATTGTTAGAGACAGTGTAAGAGGCCGATAATGTGGCGGCATACCAAAGAGGAAAAAAGAAGAAACAGAGTGAAGCCTACTTTTCTCAAAAGTCAGTCCCATAGAATTAAGCCCAGAACAGAGAGTGATTAGAACACACCAACCCACCCCATTTTTAAATCCAAGGTTTGTAGAGCCCTGTGAAATTACAGACAAAGCAAGCCCTTCAGTGTACAATGTATGAACTTCTCCAGATAAAAGTGGATGGTATCATATTAACCAGGTAAAGCTGGTGGGGGAGAAACAGGAATGTTATCACCATCAGCACGTAACAATTGATGTGCATGATGGCCCTGATTTGGGATTCTTGAGGATGGAACCACTGTTCCAAGAAGACAAGGACAGGTCCTATCAAGGGGGTGATTTTCAGTTCCCCCATCCTGAGAACCAGGGGAGTTTTGTCAAGAAAATCAAAGGAAAGGTAAAATATGCCAGTGTTTGTCTCTCATATCCGAAATGAAATTGGGTGAGGAAAAATGGACACATTGATTTCAAAAACAATTGAGAGTCTGGAGTGGATGGCCTAGGAAAACTAGTAGAAATGATGGACTTAAAAATGATTTAAACTAAATTTAGACATAACAGTTTGAGAAAACCAATGAAATATGGTAGGAGGATTAATTTTTTTCCAATTCAACAAAATAGATCTTCTAGCCATTAATGTAAGAAATGCAATCATTCGACAAGCAGAAGAGGATAAATGGACTAAGTCCATCATTGGTAAACCAAAAATTGCAGTAATCGGATGAGGTTGTAAATCAATGTTCAATACCATGGAAATAATATCAAAAATGTCTTTCCAATATTTTTTCAAAAGCGGACAAGACCAAAACATATGAGTTAAAGACGCTATCTCAGAATGACATCTGTCACAAATAGGATTTATATAGGAATAAAAATGAGCCAATTTATCCTTGGACATATGAGCCCTATGCACAACTTTAAACTGTATTAATGGATGTTTAGCACATATAGATGATGAATTAACTAATTGAAGAATTTTATCCCAATTCTCAATAGGGATAGTAAGGTTAAGTTCTCTTTCCCAATCATTTTTAATCTTATAGAAGGGCTCTGAACGTATCTTCATAATTATATCGTAGAGTTTTGATATTAGCCCTTTCTGAGAAGGAAAATTAGAAGTGTTGTATTTGATACTTCTATTAAATTTGAAAAGATATGGAGACCATTTATTCAATATTTTCATATGATGTAATGTGACCCTGTTCCAAGCCTATTTGTTTTTCCAGTTTTGATTTTATATATGTTGAGAGGATCGGAGTTGATGACACTGATGATTTTGTATTCTTGTTAGATATTATAAACAGCCCTTTTTTTTCATTATATTTTTTCCCTTTGTTTTTTCTTTTTTTTCCCTTATTAGTTATTAGATTGTTAGATTAGTTTTTCTTGCATAATTTTTTTTTCTTTTTCTCTTTTTTGTTTTTTTTTAATATATATTATGATATACCTAGGTTTGCTTTGTTTATATGTTACTTGTATCATCCATGATTTGGGAAGACTCATTTATATTGTAACTATTGCTTATGTATTCTTTCATGTTCAGTTGAAATGTGTATGTTTGTAATCCCATTATCTATGTATCAATCTTATTATGTTGATATTATTAATAATAATAATAATAATAATAAGATTGAAAAAGAAAAAATGATTTAAACTGGAAATAACAACAGATATTACCCTTGTGCATTACAGGTTTAATTCAGCATGAAGAGAATAATGTATTTTGTTACAGTGGAATTAACCATGACTGGGGCTACAGACAGACTTGCTCCAGAGCCAGTACAGCAGACAAATATGTCAACAGTGATGTTGCTTGGAAAACACTCAGTGAACAAAATAAATCTTCTCAACGGACACAGTCGATACGGTCTAACAATGGAGAAGTGGAGGGCTCAAATTTGCATTATACTGGGGTAGATGGCTTGACATGCATGGACAAAACCCTCAGTAGTTCACAGGTACAAAGGTTCAGTTCCTATGCAATAAAATACTACAGAAGACATTGGTTAGTATCCCTGACAAGATAATCATGTCAGTCTGTAGCTCCAGTTATTGAGCAGCCTTCAGGTAATGGTGGACATGGCAAGATTACAATTCTGTGGAAGCACAATCATGTGTACATTGAGTGGGGCAGTGATCTACACAAGAGGTATATCGACTGAGGTGGTCACCCCAAATGTTTCTCGAAGGTTGCTTCTGTCATTATAAACTGCCCTCAGCGGAATGTAGAACATGGGCAGAGTAGAATGTGGAAGGCATTAAAGGACATGGAGAAGATGTTTTTGTCAGGGGTCAGGCCCTTTCCAGGTTTTCAAAACTATTAGAAAAATCACTACTCTATACCCACAGCAATGAAAACTACACCAGAGCCTAAGTGTAGTGAGGCCCAGCACAATACAAATGGGGTAGGATTAGTGTTGGAAGATATGGGGGGATTTGTCACTTCAGTAGCAGGGTACCAGCATGTGCAGGTAATCTTTAATCTAACTGAAGTAAAACGGTGCCTGAATGGTGCTCACCTACAATGAAATGATTATTTACTCATCTTCTTGGGAGACAACTAAGTAGGGGTGAGTTTAAGCCAGTCAGAAAGAGAAGGAAAGAGGACTATTGGAGTGGGAATAGGTTATGCATCAGGAGTAGTAAATGTCAACACCCTGGATGTAGCAGAATAAGAAAACCAGATGCCCTCCCTCCAACAGAAAATAAGATATATTACTGGAGAAAATGATCAAGATCAGGTGAAAACTAAGCAGGTTGGTTGAGATGCATTCCAGGTATCTCTGGATGAGGATCAATTTCTGAAGCCTCTTCAAGATACAACAAATCTGATCATTGACCACATGGACCTCATGTCTAAGGAAATGCATAAAACTGAGATCTGTGCTACATATGCTAGTTGGTTGATTACCATGATTGGCACTAATTTATTACAAATTGATGCACGTCAGGTACCAGATTGAGTAACAGATGAGCAGCTAAAAGAAGGGGTTGGAGAAAGGGTGCTACTGTGTCATATTAGAAACCTTACAATAACCAACAGAGTACTGGGTACCCGTGATGATGGTCAAGGAAGGTTTTATGTAGGCGGAGGATTCCACATTCCCTGACATGGAAATAGTTCAATCTATGTTTTGAAAAGGGTTCACAATGTTAGTAAATATCATGAGGATACATGGATAGCCTTAGGTAACCCACCAACACCTGCTATTGTTATGAATGGTACTGGAAAAGGGGTAGATTTATTAAGATGCCATCAAAGGGGAAATGACTGGTCTTGTCCCGAAGAAATGACAAAGCAGAAACTTGCAATTTGTGGTTTCAGTACTTATGAAAATTGTTCTTTGTCTAGTTTGCCTGTGAATAATCAGACTTTCTTACAATACACATTGGTGGGACAGAGATATTATATAGCAACAGGGGCCACAAGTTACACCAAGGGATAGAAATAGTGCTGTTTGGAAAGTCACGATGTCACCATAGGGAATGTGACTTTAGATCTGACCATTGGAGGATGAACTTTACCTCAGCCAGCAGGAGACACAATAATGAAGGAGAATTTTTAAATCCAGCACACTGACACAGATGAATATCTGTGGGACTATGTTGTTACTGAGTTGTCACCAATTACTCACTTGGCTGCAGACTGAGCATGTGATGTGGAGAAGGCAAGGGAGGGAATCCATCAATGGGCTAAACACACTAACGTTATTAAAACACACACTGGTAAAGCAAATGAAATATTGCATGACCTAGGCTTTTGGAGAAAGTTGTAGAATTGGTGAACAAATGTTCAAATACATCTGTGGGTAAAGATAGTATCATAAGCTGCTGTAATACGAATTTTATATACCCTGATAATTGTATTGCTCAGTGTATATCAACTGGAAAGATGGAAGGAGGAAATAATGGAAAAAGTTGAGGATAATGCTTCAGCTGCTCTGCACTGCGTGTCTGCGAGCTTCATGGTGATTTGCCCCGCTGTGTGATGAACCGAAACTGAGGCTATGGGCCTACTCCAGCTGCTCCAGACTTTGGGTCTGTAGACTCAATTTGATTCTGAATGCTTTTGCTTACTTTTGTTGTTTGATTGATTCATGTTTTTTTTCTCTCTCTCTCTGCACATTGGGTGTTGGTCTTTGATTTCAAGAGGGTTCTTTCAGGTTTCTTGCTTTGTGGCTCTGTGGAATCCCAAGGTTGTATCATTTATTCATACTTTGATAATAAACGTACTTTGAATCCTTTGAATCATATGCCATCAGTTCAACAAAGGGCCTTTTAGAGGTATTGTTAACTGTTAACTGGTTTGTTATCGACTCCATTTGAGCTAGATGCTTTCCATGGGTTCACTTTCTGGAAGACCGATTTGATGTCTAATGGGGCCTGTGGGTACTGGTACATTGGAAGCTCTTGGAACAGGTGGTGACATTCTATTTCCCTGCTGTTCAAAAAGTACATAACTTCCAATATGCTCCTTCAAAAAGTATGTGCTGTTGTCAGCAAAGCTTTGTTTTGTGGCCCACTACAGTATTTAAGCCCTGCCACACTGATAGCTACTCTGAGACTTAATTTTGGACTGGCTTTGTCTCTTGGCATGCCTGGTAGCTTTATGAAGGTTATACCTTGACTTGTTGCACTGGTCAGGGTCACCAAATTTGTACACTGCAGGTCTGGACTGCCATAGAGAGTGGATATCACAGTTCACTGGTGGTTTACGATTCTGTTCACACTTGCTAATAAAGTCTGTGATGACAGTCACATACTAATCTAGGTATAGTACTTCTTAAAGTGTATGCAAGAATCTGTCTTTAGCTACTCTTCCAATCAATATATCCCTCTTGCAGAGACTGAAAGAAGTTCCTTGGAACATCTGGTTAATGATTACCAAGATGGTTGGGGCCCATTTAGAGTTTATGGTAACCTGTTCTGCTGTCCTCGGAGTGTGCTTGTACAGAACTAGGCAGGGAGTTAAATACTTTCTCAAAAATCACCCCCGCTGGAAGCTTTCTTTAAAGTTTGAAGTTAATTTATTATCAAAGTACATATATGTCACAAGATACAGCCCTGAGATTCATTTTCTTGCTGGCATAATCAATAAATCCATACTAGAATAAATGAAAGACGGTAGCAACTTGGGTATTCAACCTGTGTACAAAAGGAAAAAAATTGCGCAAATACAAAAATACAGAAGTATTATAAATAAATAAATAAGCAACAATTATCAAGAACATGAAATCAAGAGTCCTTGAAAGTGAATCCATAGGTTGTGGGAACAGTTCAGTCATGGAGTGAGAGGAGTTATCCCATTTGTTTCAAGAGCCGGATGGTTGATGGATAATATCTGTTCCTGAACCTGGTGGTATGAGTTCTGAAGTTCATGTACCTTCTTCCTGAAGGCAGCACAGAGAAGAAATCGTGACCTGCGTGGTGGGGATCCCTGATGATGGATGCTGCTTTCTAGCAATAATGCTTCGTGTAGTGCTCAGTGGTGAGGAGGGCTCTTGAGGGTTTTTTAATGGGAAAAACTTGTGAAGAGATATTACTATGTCAAGGGCAAATAAAAGTGGATGGAGATGGATGTCTTTCTACCATGTGTGCTTCAAGTCGGAATCCAAATCAACCCATTCAGGGAATGATATAAATACAGCTCATGCACAGGAAGTGATATTCATACAAAAGGCCAGAACGCTCCCTACCTTGCAATCATGAGATGTCAACTTAACTACTGAAACTAAAGGTCAGATGATCAGTTCATTAAGCCTTTGGAAAAAGAAGGACAGTATCAGAGATTGGTCTTGAAAACCGTCTTTAACTATTCTCACTTTGAAAGTGCCGTCTTTGGTGACACACTTGCTTGTAGGAAAGTCCCATGAGCAGAGAGGTGACATGGTACTTGCACTAAATGACAATTGAGTGAGTTACCTCTGAAATGGGCTTTGCCTTGCTCAGGATGAATCCAATTTCACTCTGACCAGCAGGTCCCTCTGTGCTGCAGTCCTGACTTCTCTCCCTTGATAGCAGTCCTCTTAAGGCCATAGATTGCCACAGCTGGTGAGGGATGGTTACCGAATATGTGAACTCTCATGCTGTACTCCATTTCTGTACTCTTGATTTCCAATTGGTGATCAGAAAACCACAAGAATCTGAGGTAGTCTAGACGGTCCTCTTATACTACGAAGCTACGGAACATTTCTTTGATCACTGCGATGGACTCAGTTCAGAAATGTATGAGGACCTCAAAACAGAATGTTATTGAGATCGGAACCCTGCAAGAGCAGCTTGTTCAGTATTACACCTTTGAACTCTGCACTTGAGCCAAAGAAAATTCGTATTTGTGCAGGTTTCTGGGTGTGAGAAATACTAAAGTCTTCTGTGTTGGGATCTGATGGAGGCACTAACTCAGCATGATTGTTCCTGAAGAATCTCTCCACGAACGCTGGGTAATCTTTTATTTATTGTTTCCTTTTCAATGTGCGACTGAGGGGATATAAGTCGACTGAGGGCCTGCTCTCAGTTACTTGGTAGAAGTTGTCATAGCGAGGGGAAAGGAGGTGGAGCTATCCCATCTGTTCGACTTGTCTTTGCTAAACTCTTTGTTCATGATTCAAAGGAAGACCTCATCTTCGATGGAAGGTGCCAGCTTATAATCATCTTGCAAGTGTGAGAAGATCAGCTTGCCTAAATATGGTTGAGCAGAGGTAGGTATGTCTGTATTGTCACAGTCAATGTGAGCTGGAAGGGGCAGGCAGACCTCCACTTCTATTGGCTCCATGGGAAATCCATTGGCTCCACTTCTGGTAGATTCTGATATTCCAGAACATGTCTTTAGAATGTATGAGGAAGTAACTACATCTGTTGGATGCTCAGCTGGCTCCCTGCCGTGCTCTGCTGCGGGTGTGCTGGAACCAGTCACCCAAAGTGCTGGCCCTGAATCTACAGCTGTATCTGGGTCGAATTCTTGTGAAGCGTCAGTAGGTTCTTGGCTTTGTGTTAATCCATGTTCTGCAACATATTGTTACTGTTTCTCCATGTCTCCCTGCTACCCTCCCCAGATTCTCCACCACGATCCAAATGATTATCTTGTCCTCATTTGGACTGACTCTGCCTGAGGACTCCTCTGGCCAAATTCAGAATCTCACTCAAACTATGGTCCAAGGTGATTTATCACCACAGCCTGGTGCAGCAAGTGAGGACTGTGCTGTTGGTTCTCTGGTGGCTTCTGCTAAAACGTGAGCCACTAGTCCATGTGGTGCACCGTTCAGCTTTTTAAATGGTGAACATCCATGTGTCTCCAGGTTGGGTGACCTTGAGCACTTCTCACTTTCTACCTTAAATTAGGATTCATCTTTCTTTCGGTTTGAATCTGATGCAAGTTCAGGAGAAGGACTGGGTGTGAAGTATGAGAAGAAGCTGATTCCATTCTCTGCTGCTTTGATTTCATCCTCTGTTGAGAAACTGTATTAGAGTGCTTGCACTAATGGTCTGTTCATCAGTCACCTTCCTACACAGACGGCCACCACTGTCTAATTCAGTTGCTTCTTCATACACGTTTGCCTCTGCTAAGGCAGCCTTAGCATCATTCTCCACCGTCAGCACACTCAATGTACCTTCTACGTGAGCTTACTGTGTGTGCTTTCTCCATGTCTATATGTGTTTTCTCAACTTCACGCTCACATACTCTGCTCTCATTCTTGCCGCATTAGCTATGGCGCCAGCTCATGCTGCAGCTAGGCTAATGGTCATTTTGCTTCAGCATTGCGATCAATGTGCCACATTCCGACTCCTTAAGGGCTTGGCGATTGACATTGCTCGGGTGGGAAGCTGACATCGTAGCGTACAGCATTCAGGCGCGTGGAAGTGATGCCTTTGAAGATGAGTTATCTTCCCACTCACAGTGTGTGCACAGCGAGGGAGTTAAGCACCTCAAAAATCAACAGTAACTTGAACCAGAAGCTTTCTTCGGGGCTTTTAATGAAATAAACTTGTGAAAAGATGTCGCTGTTTCAAGGGCGAGTAAAGAGTGGATGGAGAAAGCTGTTTTTCTACTGAGTGTGCTTCAGGTCAAAATGCAAATTAATGTGTGCAGGAAATGATATAAAACACAGCTTATGAACAGGAATTGATGTTCATACAAAACAAACTGCACACAAAATTAACCATGTCTCGAGAGGGCAGAACAGTCTATTTACTATTCCAATCAATATATCATGCTAACAGAGACCAGAAGAAATTCTTTGGAACATCTGTCTCATGATTACCTAGACCCTTGGGGCTCATTTAGAGTTTGTGGTAGATTGGTATCAGTGTTTAAGCCTTTCTGAGTATTAGTAGTGTTCGCTTGCTGGGTCTCTGTTGCACCGTGTATAATAAACCCAGCTCTATAAAGATTCAGGTTCAGATTTATTTATCACATGTACATTGAAACAGACAGTGAAATGTGTCATTTGCATTAAAAGCCAACACACCCAAGGATTTGCTGTGGGCAGCCCTCAAGTACTGCCACACATTCCGGTGCCAACTTAGTGAACCCGGTATGTTCAACACCTTAACCACACAACAGATGTCAGAGAACAGAACAAGGGGGGGACGTCACGTGATCCAGCTCCCTCGTAAAAAGTAATGAAATAGGGTTTAAATGAAGAAGAATTAATAAATACCTACTAGAAACTATTTATAAGTAACTCAGGATTATTTTTGGATATGGCTCCTAAACCGAAACAGAAGAAAGCTACTACTTTGAAGACTGCGCAAGTCGGCGGGGAAGAAGGCCTAACCATATCGGCGATGCCTCGGACTCAAGTTGGATCTCCTCCCGGCGAAGTACATGGCACTTCTGATGATGCGAGACAGGAAGTTGCAGCAATGTCGGCGGTCTCTAAGAAGAAACGGCAAGAACAATGCATGCGCGAAGAAACAGGTATGCATGAACAGATATTAACAAAACTACAAATCCCAACTACGGCTGGAAGTGAATAGGAAGTGGAATCAGACTCTTTGGGAAATACAGAGGATGAAGAAGAGGAAAAGAAGAAAGAGATTAAAGGAGACATAAGAGATATCCTGATATATATGATGAATGAATTAAAAGCTATAAGAACAGATATAAGAAGGATGTAGAATACACTCGATAATGTGGTGGAAAAACAAAAGAAGATGGATAATAAAGTTAAAGAGATGGAAGTAAAAATGGAAGAAAACACTGAAAGAATAGATAAGATAGAAGACAATAATCTTGCCTGGACAATAGAAAGAAAACGGATGTTGGAAAAAATAGATGCACTTGAAAACTCTAGTAGACGAAATAATATTAAAATTGTTGGTCTTATGGAAGGTACAGAGGGAGAAAATCCAATAAAAATCTTTCAAGAATGGATTCTGAAAATTTTGGAAATGAAAGAAGGAAGCCAAGTAATTGAAATTGAAAGAGCACACAGAGCTTTAAGACCTCAACAAGATCAAAATCCAAGATCAATTTTGATAAAATGCTTAAGGTATCAAGATAAAGAAATGATCTTGAAGGCAGCTACTCAAGGTGCTAAAAAGAGAAATGGGCCATTGATAATAGAAGGGAAAAGAGTTTTTTTTTATCCAGACATAAGTTATGATCTTCTGAAGAGGCGGAAGGAATTTAATCCAGTGAAAAAATCTTTATGGGAAAAGGGCTTTAAATTTTTATTGAGCTACCCAGCAAAATTGATAATTTTCCTGGATAACGAAGAAAGAAGATCTTTCGTTGATTACCGGAAAGCGGAGAAATTTGTACAAGAATTATTTGATGTCCACGAAGAGGACTAAAGAATTATAGAAATGAAGTGGACTAATGATGAAGACTGAAATAAGGTTGGACTTGATGGACATTTATAAGGAAAACAAAAATAGTTGAGGAGTATTAATTGGGAGCAGAGACATTAATTATTTTCTTTTTTTTTCTTCATTAATATATTTTCTTTCTTTTTTTTGCGGGGGAGCTGGAGGAGCTCCTGATCGATGGCTGCAAGTTTCACGTGTACAATCATGGAGATTGCCATGACCCGTAAAATGGGGGGGGGGAGGTAATGTTGTGTTCTTTTTATTCGCAACATTAGTGGGGGGGGGGGTATTTTGTTTTTTTTTCTTATATATTAGTTACCTTTTTTCTATTTTTCTTCTTTTTTGCCTGGATAGTTGAGGAGAGACTCATAGCAACATGGAGAATTTCAGAGTTCCCAAGGTATTATGAATGATTAATTTACTTAATTTTTTAAGTTTTAATGTTAATGGACTTAATGGACCTATGAAAAGAAAAAGAGTTTTAACATATATTAAGAAAATGAAAGGAGATATAGCTTTTTTACAAGAAACACATTTACCAGAAACAGAAGATAAGAAATTAAAGAGAGATTGGGTTGGAAATGTCATTGCAGCTTCATTTAATTCAAAATCAAGAGGAGTTGCAATTTTGGTTAATAAAACTTTACCAATTAAAATACAAAATGTAGTAATTGATTCTGTGGGGAGATATGTGATTATACATTGTCAAATTTTTTCAGAATTATGGACTTTTATGAACATTTATGCACCAAATGAAAATGATGCAAAATTCATACAAGAAGTTTTTTTGAATTTGGCTGATGCACATGATAAAATATTAATAGGTGGAGATTTTAATTTTTGTTTAGATCCGGTTTTGGATAGGTCAACTAAAGTTGCTACAAAATCAAAAGTAATAAAACTAACTTTATCATTAATGAAAGATTTAAACCTGATTGATATATGGAGAAAAATTAATCCAAGAGAAAGAGATTATTCATTTTATTCAAATAGACATAAAACTTACTCAAGAATTGAATTTTTTAATTATCAAAAAATATTCAGGATAGAGTGAAAAGTGTGGAATATAAAGCAAGAATACTGTCAGGTCATTCCCCCTTGATAATGACAATGATAATGATGGATAAGGAGGAATCGATCTGTAGATGGAGATTTAATTCAATTTTATTAAAATGTCAAGATTTTTGTGATTTTATGAAAAAACAGATCCAATTTTTTTTGGATACAAAATTTACATTCAGTTGAAGATAAAATTGTATTATGGGAAGCAATGAAAGCATATTTAAGAGGTCAGATTATAAGTTATACATCTAAAATTAAGAAGGAATACATGGCAAAAATAGATCAATTGGAAAAAGATATCATAAAGTTAGAAAAAGAATCTCAAAGATATATGACAGAAGAAAAATGAAGACAACTTGTTAATAAAAAATTACAATATAATACACTCCAGACATATCGTACAGAAAAAGTAATTATGAGAACTAAACAGAAATATTATGAATTAGGTGAAAGATCACATAAGATTCTTGCTTGGCAGTTGAAAACAGAACAGGCGTCTAAAACAATAAATGCAATTAGAACAAGTGTAAATAAGGTTACTTATAAACCTTTAGAAATTAATGAAACTTTTAAAAAATTTTATACTGAACTATATAAATCAGAATCACAAAAAATAAGATTGCTGAGATAGATAAATTTTTATCACAAATAACCCTTCCAAAATTAAATTTGGAAGAACAGAAAGGATTAGATATGCCCTTTATATTAAAAGAGGTTGAAGAAGCTTTAGGATCACTTCAGAGTAATAAATCCCCAGGAGAAGATGGTTTTCCTCCTGAATTTTATAAAAAATTTAAAGATTTATTAATTCCTCTTTTTATGGAATCAATATATCAAGTGGAAAGAATGCATAAACTCCCACAATCTTTTTTAACAGCGATCATAACTGTATTGCCAAAAAAAATAGAGATCCTTTAAAACCAACATCATATAGACCTATTTCTTTGTTGAATACAGATTATAATAATAGCAAAAATTTTATCTAATAGAATATTTAAATATTTACCAAAATTAATACATATGGATCAAACAGGTTTTATTAAAAACAGACAATCAATGGATAATATAACCCGGTTACTTAGTATAATTCATTTGGCACAAAAATGAGAGGAAATGAGTGTGGCAGTTGCTTTGGATGCAGAAAAAGCATTTGATAGATTGGAATGGGATTTTTTATTTAAGGTATTGGAAAAATATGAGTTAGGAAAATCTCTTATACAATGGATTAAAACTTTAAATACTAATCCTCAAGCCAAAGTAGTTACAAATGGTCAGATTTCAACACCATTTTGCTTAACGAGGTCAACTAGACAAGGCTGCCCATTATCACCTGCTTTATTTGTATTGGCAATAGAACCATTAGCTGAATTAATTAGAACAGATTCAGACATGGGGGGGGGGGGGGCTTTAGAGTTAATCAAGAATATAAGATTAATTTATTTGCTGATGATGTTTTGATTTATTTAACAAACCCATTGCAATCTTTGCAAAGATTATCTTTTAGATTGGAAGAATATGGGAAAGTATCAGGGTATAAAGCAGGGTATAAAGTAAATTGGGATAAAAGTGAAATTTTACCCCTTACCAAAGGAAATTATAATCAATGTCAATTAGTAACTCAATTTTGATGGTCAATAAATGGGATAAAATTTTTAGGTATTAGAGTTGATAATGATGTAAAAAAATTTATATAAACAAAATTATTTGCCATTATTAAAAAAAGAGGATCTTGATAAATGGATGATGTTACCAATAATATTAATAGGTAGAGATAATGCTGTAAAAATGAATATATTTCCTAGATTGCAATATTTATTCCAAACTTTACCAATACAATTACCTCAGAAGTTTTTTCAAGAACTGAATAAATATGTAAGGAAATTTCTTTGGAAAGGAAAGATGTCAAGAATATCATTTGGAAAAATTGACGTGTAAATTTGATTTAGGAGGGTTACAACTTCCAAATTTTAAGAATTATTATAAAGCAAATCAACTTAGATTTATTGCGTCTTTTTTTGATGAAAAAAAACCGGCATGGATTAGAATAGAATTAGATAAGATAGGAGAAAACATACCAGAAGATTTTATATATAAATGGGAATCCAAATGGATACAGGAAAAAAAAGAACCTCCTATATTAAGACACTTGATTGATTTATGGAATAAGGTAAATATGGATGATGAGATAAAGAAATCTTTATTAGCAAAAAGAACTTTAATTCAAAATAGGCTTATTCCTTTCAGAATGGATAATAAACTTTTACATAATTGGTTCCAAAAGGGGATTAAATATATTGGTGATTGTTTTGAAGGAGGTATATTGATGTCGTTTGATCAATTAAAAAATATAAAATATCAAACAACACTCTTTTCTGTTATTTTCAATTAAAGGCTTATTTACGAGAAAAGCTGGGTCAAACAATGGTGATACCAAAACCTAGTGAAATAGAAATATTAATTCAAAAAGGAAAAATTTTTAAAATTACATCTTGCATGTACAATTTGATTCAAAAACAGACAATTGAATCAGGAATTCATAAATCAAGACAAAAATGGGAATCTGATTTGAATATTAAAATTGATGGAAAAAGCTGGTCAAGATTATGTTCTGATAGTATGATAAATACAATAAATGTTCGACTTAGATTAATACAATATAATTTTTTACATCAATTATATATAACACCACAGAAAATAAATAGATTAAATTTAAATATGTCTGACCAATGTTTCCGATGTAATCAAGAAATTGGTACTTTTTTACATTCTACTTGGTCTTGTTTTAAAATTCAACCATTTTGGATAAATTTAAGACTTTTATTGGAACAAATTACTGGAGTACAACTCCCACATAGTCCAATGTTATTTTTATTAGGAGATATTGAAGGGACAATACCGAAACTTAAATTGAATAAGTATCAGAAAAAATTTATAAAAATTGCATTGGCAGTAGCTAAAAAAGGTATCGCAGTTACTTGGAAATCTGATTTATATTTAACTATGGATCGTTGGAATATGAAATATATAGTTGTAGTCCACTTGAAAAAATTACATATAATCTAAGTAATGAATATGATATATTTTTGAAAATTTGGCTCCCATACTTACAAAAGATGGGATTAAGTATATAGGTCCTTTGAAGATAAAATTATAAAGTAATTGGGGAAAGTAAAAATAAATACTAAAATTATTTTGAACTCCGTGGAGCATGTGGGGATCCTCCGATATCCAGGCAATCTTTTTTCTTCTTTATTTTTTTCTTTTTTTTCTTCATTACATTTATTCTTTGTAATTTTCTAAAAATTTAATAAATAAATAAATAAATAAATAAGAGAACAGAACAAGCAGCAGCACAGTAACAAAGAACAAATCAAGACAACAAGAGCAAAACTGGCCCCTTTCCCATCCTCCCAACCACCCATTCCCTGACACACATAGACATCAGGCCTCCAGTCTCCAATCTCTGGCCAGCACTTACCATCACACCAGCATGTGATATGTGCATGCCTCGCTTAAAGTAAAGACAAAGTTAAACCTGCATTCCTGGACTCTTGTGTTTTCCTTTGAATTAGATTGGTTTTGAAGTAACTTAACGTAACATTGACGATGAGTGTGTTAAGGATCCGGCCTGAACACTGGGTCGAAGGGCCTCTGTGGATAGCTCTGGACCACGACAGCCCTTAATTTCTGCCTTCTTTCACCTGGCCATGTGGGTTTTGACCCAGCCCCTTTCCTTATTGGACTTTCACCAATTACCCACTTATCTCCTCACTAGCACCCACTTGTTTCTGTTTTCACTCATTACCCGGTCCATTTAAACCCTGCCTTGACTCACATTCTCTGCCAGTTTGTCCCAGCTCTGACCTGAGTCATTCTAGTCTGCCATTGTGACTGTTGCCAACTGATTTTGCCTGATTCTGTGTTTTTGGATTTTGCCTGTTTTGGAACCTGATTTTTGCCTGTGCGCTCTGGATCGTCTGCCCTCGCCGGACTGCCTTTCCTGGGTAAGACCTCTGCCTGCCATTCCAGATTCGTGCCTGCCTCCTGTTTTTGAAAGACTTTTGGCCTTGTGCTCCCTAACAAATCCTGGTAAAAGAGCATTCATTGGTCTGCACTTGAGTCCTATCGTAACCTGACCCAACCTGACAGATACTTTTGAGAATGAACCCGAGATGGCTGCTGACCCATTTGAATGCAGTAAATCATTTGAAATAAAATAAAATGTAGCAAGGAATGGTAAAATGTAGTAGCTTGTGCTCTTTGGAAGGTAAAACATGAATAAGTTTAAAAAATAAAGGCTGTAAACAGAAGAATTGAGTTCATAAAGAGTGAGTATGGGTTATAATAATCATTTAAAAATAATCAGAAATGGCTGGCTACATCAGAAAGATTGACAAGATTGATTACATAACAGGTAATTGGCTCATGTATACTGAGCTATTAGAACATTATTTTGAAGCAAATGAAATACCCAATGAGAAGTGGTGCTAATTTTGCTTAGTGCATTGGGTTTAAAGGCATACGGATTGCTTCAAAGTTTGACTGTTTCAGGCAAGCCATCAGAAATGAGCTTTACTACTATTGTAAAGGTACTACAGGAACCGAAGCCATTGTTGATTACAGAATGCTTTAGGTTTTGTAAAGGGAAAGGGAGTTCATTTTAGTGTACATAGCTGAATTGAAGAGTTTGAATATTGTCAGTTTGGTGATGGAATTATTGATACACTTAAGATCATTTAGTTGTGGTATCTTAAAAGGAAGCTTTCAAAAATGCTTCCTAACTGAAGCACAAATGAGTAGTTGAAATTGCTGTTTCAATGAAAACTGCAGACCGAGATGCAATTGAGCTGCAGTCAGGAATGAATGTGAAAGTGAATAAAATTGCAGTGTCTGAACACTAACTAGCCTGGCTGAACAAATGGTGTTATCATTGTAAAGGGCTCACATACACCTGACAAATGCAGATTTAATGTTGCAGGACCCTGGTCACTCCCCACTTGGAGTACCGTGCTCAATTCTGGTCGCCTCACTACAGGAAGGACGTGGAAACCATAGAAAGGGTGCAGAGGAGATTTACAAGGATGTTGCCTGGATTGGGGAGCATGCTTTATGAGAATAGGTTGAATGAACTTGGCCTTTTCTCCTTGAAGCGACGGTGGATGAGAGGTCACCTGATAGGGGTGTACAGGATAATGAGAGGCATTGATCGTGTGGATAGTCAGAGGCTTTTCCCCAAAGGCTGAAATGGTTAGCATGAGAGGGCATAGTTTTAAGGTACTTAGAAGTAGGTACAAAGGAGATGTCAGGGGTAAGTTTTTTACGCAAAGAGTGGTGAGTGCGTGGAATGGACTGCCGGTGGTGGAGGTGGAAACGATAGGGTCTTTTAAGAGACTCCTAGATGGCTACATGGAGCTTAGAAAAATAGAGGGCTATGGGTAAAGCCTAGGTAGTTCTAAGGTAGGGACATGTTCAGCACAGCTTTGTGGGCCAAAGGGCCTGTATTGCGCTATAGGTTTACTATGTTTCTAAAGGTGAAACTTGCAGAAAATGCAACGAAGTAGGACACACAAAGAGCAGACAAAAATAAATGGACTGCACAGGGAAGAGAAAAAGCTACAAGGTCAAAAAGAGTGCTAATCTGCACGTTGTTGAAAAATCCGATAATGATTTGAGTGACACAGGACTGGCCAGCCTTGAGATCTGCAGTGTGAAAATTAACACCAGGCAAGAGATATAGCATAAGCCAGCAGTGACTCTGGTAAATTAATTAAAATGGAATTGGATACTGGCTCAGCTGTTATAGTCATTCCACAAAATGGGTTTAAACAGCATTTCAAACATATCAAACCGAAGCTTGCAGATATCCAACTAAGAACTTATAATGGATACAAGATAAATCCTGTGGGAATAACATATGTAACAGTGAAATACAACAACCAACAAGTCACAATGAGCTTGTATGCATTAAAAACAGATGGACCAGCATTGTGGAGATGTAATTGACTGAGATAAATTCAGCCTGATTGGAGATCCATCCACCATTTGCATGCCACATCCCCTGCAATGTAGCTAGATGAAAGTGAATTAAGAAATATACTGGATGATGCCACAACTCTCTCCATGCTGTACACTATGGATCATTGCCCAACAGAGGGCAAACAGGCATTGGTGCCAAATTCTGTGCCTCTGGTTGGAAAGCACATTGGACCAAGGAAAGACCATGCTGCTCAGAGGACGTGTGAAAGTGATGAAAGCAGGGGTCCAACCGTTTTTGTAGGCAACATATCTAAGAAAGCTTCTGATATGTTAATCAGGCGGTTATTTGCGAAATATGGCTTGGTCTTAAACTGGGAAAGAGTTCAAGGAGCTTCAGGAAAGTTGCAAGCACTCAGCTTTTGTGAGTATAAAGAACCAGAATCTGCTCTGTGTGCATTAAGGTTATTGCATGAACTTCAAGTGGGAGACCAAAAGCTGCTTGTAAAAGTAGATGAACGGAAGGCCAAAGAGAAAGGTGTCAATGGAGGCACGAAAACAGAGGATTCATCAGATGATGCTGTGGATGAGGAAACCAAGAGGAGAGATCAGATCGCAAAGGGAGCAATTGAAGGATTAATAAGAGAATGCTCCAGTGAACTAAATGCACCTTCCCAAGATCAAGGTGGATGAATGAGAAGAAGAAAGGAGGGAAGAGATGGTGAGAAAGAATGTGAATAAGAAAGAGAAAGCCTTGAAAGAGAGAAGGAAAGTGAGAAAGAAAAAGAAAGGGATCAAAATAGATCCAGAGAGAGAAAAGGAGGAGAAAAGTATCCAGACCACTTCCTGCTTTCTCGTCGTCAACACCACAGAGAACGCCCAAAGCCTGAGACTGTTTCACAGCCACACTTCCCACTGGCCAAGTGATCTCACTTGTCAGGAAAGGTGATATCTCACAAGACACACAGCCACACTTCCCTCCGGCCAAGTGATCTCACTTGTCAGGAAAGGTGATATCTCACAAGAGTAAGAAATCCTTCAGAGCGATTAAATCTTTTGCACTGAATGGGACAATTGCCTGGGGTGTCGGTATATAGTAATTGTATTATATAGAGCACTGTGTATATGGTTGAGTTGTATTCTATTGAGTTAGTTTATAGCTAAGCAGGGAGGAGTGATGTGTATTTAATATTTCTGTATATTTGAATAATCTTGATTAAGCATTCCTGTTCATTTAAATAATTCATTACAGGTTATATGTAAAAGTATGTTAGTTGCATATGTCATCATGCTACCACGTGCGTGCCTCACTTAAAGTAAAGATGAAGTTAAATCTGAATTCACGGACTCCCATGTTTCTTTTTGATTAGGTTACTGTTTCGAAGTTACAATATTTAACAATGGCAAAAGCAAATACACTGCTTCACCACTTCATTTCTACCTTGGGCCTGATGAAGAAGATGTTACCATCATGGTTTCACTCACTGCATGCTTCTGTTCTGAACAATGCCTTTTCAATAGCTACAGTATATATCTTTCCAGATGTCACCATTGATGTTTTAAAAAGTTATCCAGATGGATTAATCTGTAATTCTGCAGGCAAAATGATTCTGCAAAATACCCTGAGATTACATTAGCATGATCCATTCTTCAATTCGTTTGCTATTAGCATCTTGAGAATGTAAGGAACTGGTCTCAGTCTGCACTACATGGCTTTTCCACCCTGCCAGTTAATGAATGCCCCTCAACACCAAAAGAACATCTTGAATCAATTCACATTGCAAATTTGAAATTTTTCATCTTAGACACTTAACTCACAGTCAAAATTTTGGAGAAGTGAATGGTGATTATGTTGCCCAGCTATATAATTTTTTGTATTGTTGCAATGTTGAGATACTTTGGGATAATATTTTAATGTGATTACAGATCTCCTCTTCACTCTCCCTACTGCTGCCTCTGCTTCCTGTCTTTCTAGCTCTCACTGGCTTCATGCTCACCCATTCCCTCGCCGCCTTGTCCTCCTTGCTCTTCTTCAACCTACTTCTCTCCCTTGCTTTTCTCCCTCATGCTGTTCTCCATTCTGCTCTCCTCTTCCTCCTGTGTCGTTTCTATCTGGTGCCTGCTCCCTCCCGCTCCTCTTTCCCTCTTGCCCGCTTTCCCTTCTACTCTACTCTCCTTCCTGCTTTCTCAGCATCCTCCTCCTTTCTACTTCACCTTCCCCTTCACTTCCCATCATCCTGCCCCTCCACGCACCCCCACCTTGTTCCTTGCTATGGGGCTGCCATTCTCTGAATTGCAATGCTTCTGCTGACATTATTGGTCTTTGTCCACACACACTAATCATGGAAATTCCGCCCATCTTAAAACCATTCAGAAGTCCTGCAAAGATAAATGTAAACTTCTTGTAATGCTACTACGATTAAGGATTTCAACAACCCCTCTTTAGGCCATTCTTCAGAATTAGATATAATTATAGCAGGGTGAGTTCCAAAATGTTCATGAGGTCACTGTTGGCAACAGGGGAAGTGAGAGTTGATTACACAGTTTAGTAGGTGGTATGTATATGTAACACTTACCCAACAGGCTGGTATACGTCTAGGGGAAAAAGAGATCCAGCCACTCACCAACCTCACCTCCCGTACACGCAGGTGCTGTGAGAATCAAGTTTATGCCGCGCGTACACACACAATATCAAACTCACACCAGATACCGTTACAGAATACACTTTAAAGAGTTTACTAAAACTAAAAGAGTACTATGCAATACAGTATATATGAAGGAAAAGAAAATAAAGTAAAAGGCGCCAACTTATCAAAATTCAGTCAGTTTAGTGCATATCGTTGGAGCTCAACCATCGAACCATTCGACTCCTTGTCGCTTGCCTCCGACCTCCACGTCCTCACACCTGGGACCACCCGGGTGGTCGACCGAGCAGTGCAGCGCACGTCCACCTTCCTCGGCGTCTCCTTCCCGCCTCCCCTGAAAAGACCGTGAAACCCCCAAGCTCCCAGCCTCAAGACAAAATAACATTCCCCATTGGTTAACAAATGAATACAATCCCCATATCAGCAAGTCCAAAGCTAAACAACTGCAAGAAAAAAACACTTATCAGACATAAAAACATTCCTACTCTAGCAAACCAAAGAAGCCATTTTGATTACATACACAGTACATTGTACATATATTCTCTGGTTCATACTTGGTACCTGCATGCTCCAATATTCTTCTACTCCATGAGCCAGGGATTTCCATGAGTCAGTAGGAGCATTATGCTTTTCTATGAAGCTTTGAGAATGTCTTTGATTCAATTTTTTTTCTGTCCACCTACTAATATCATGCCAGGACAGTGCTCAGAATACAGCATCTACTTTGAATGAATGGATGGAAATTAAAACACTTGCAGATGCTGGAAATCTGAAATAAAGAAAATGCTAGGATTACAGGTTAAGCAGCATCTATGGAGAAAAAAGAAACAGAGTTAAGACCATTAGACATAGGAGCAGAATTAGGCCATTCAGCCCATCGAGTCAGCTCTGCCATTCCATCATGGCTGATCCCGGATCCCACTCAACCCCATACACCTGCCTTCTCGCCATAACCTTTGATGTCCTGACCGATCAGAAAATGATCAACTTCTGCCTTAAATATACAAAGCAGACTTGGCCTCCACCGCAGACTGTGGCAAAGTGTTGCACAGATTCTCTACTCTCTGGCTAAAAAAATCCTCCTTACCTCTGTTCAAAAGGTTGCCCCTCAGTTTTGAGGCTGTGCCCTCTAGTTCTGGATACCCGCACAAGAGGAAACAAACCCTGCACATCCAGCCTGTCTAGTCCTTTCAACATTCGATAGGTTTTAATACGATTCCCCTGCATTCTTCTAAATTCCAGAGAGTTTGGGCCCAAAGTCGCCAAACGATCCTCATATGTTAACCCCTTCATTCCTGGAAGTATCGTTGTGACCCTCCTCTGGACTCTCTCCAAACATCTTTTCTGAGATATGGGGCCAAATCTGGTGACAATACTCCAAGTATGGCCTGACTAATGACTTGTAAAGGCTCAGCATTATATCCTTGCTTTTATATTCTATTCCACTTGAAATAAATGCCAACATTGCATTTACCTTCCTTACCACAGACTCAACGTGTACATTAACCTTCTGGAAGTCTTGCACGAGGACTCCTAAGTCCCTTTGAACCTCTGGTGTTTGAACCCTCTCCCCATTTAGATAATAGTCTGCACTATTGTTCCTTTTACAAGAATGCATTAACATACATTCCCCAACACTGTATTCCATCTGCCACTGTTTTGCTCATGCTTCCAATTTGTCTAAGTCCTGCTGCAATTGTTTCCTTAGCGCCACCTATTCCTCCACCTATTTTCATGTCATCTGCAGACTTTGCCACAAAGCCATCAATTTCATTATCCAAATGATTGACAAACAATGTGAAAAGTGGTGGTACAATACTGACCCCTGGGGAACACCACTAGTCACTGGTAGCCTATCAGAAAATGCCCCCTTTATTCCCACTCACTGCCTCCTGCCTGTGAACCACTATCCATGCCAGTATCATTCCTGTAATGCCATAGGATTTTATCTTGTTAAGCAGCCTTATGTGTGACACCTTATCAAATGCCTTCTGAAAACCCAAATAGGTGAGATCCACTGCCTCTCCTTTGCCCACCCTTGTTATTTCCTTGAAGAACTCTAACAGATTTATCAGGCAAGATTTCCTTTTACATTTCAGGTTGACAATCTTTTGTCAGAAAATTTGTTTTAATTTGCAGAGAATTTGCACCCATCCCAAACTGCTCCAGTGGCACTCCACCCTTGCCATTCCCAACATCTTTTGCTCCTGCTATATTAACAAATTCGTTGACAAATACAGTACTATGCAAAAGCCTTAGGCACTCTAGATATACATATATAGCTTAATTAGAGCTATGGATTTTGACATACCTGAAAGTCTTTTAAGAAAAGATATTTCACAGTGATATTGACTAGTTATGCTCATTATTCTGTGCTGAGAATGGAGGCAGTTAAACAAAGATCTATGCATGTACAGTATATGCTTTAATCAATAGCTTTTATCTATTTATTTCCTGCTTATTTGATGAAAGGTTCTACTAATTTTCATTATCATCTGGGTGAGGGTGTTGGCTGCAGATTTAGTGGTGCCTTCCAAAGGTAATTGGGTAATTACCTTTTGATTCTTGAAAGAGAGAAAATTGTGCTGTTGTGGGGAAGAGCAGGGGCATTAGACAACTTGATCAGTTTTTCCATTATCTCAACAAGCATGACATGTCACTTGGCCTCCTAAATTATGTGGATCAAAATGATTTTACTTGAACTAAAAATTATTGCTGTAGATACTGCACATTATAAGGACTGGAAAGGAAGGTGGAAGAAGGCAGAATAAGAAGGTGGGAGTGAGGTAAAGGAAGAAGTACAAGTCGGCAGGTGACAGATGAAGCTAGGTGAAGGGGAAGGTGGGTGGTGGAGGAGGGGGGATAAAGTGAGAATTTGGGAGGAGATACATGGAAAAGCTGAAGAAGGAATCGAAAAGGAGAAGAAAGTGGAGCATGAGGGAAAAGGAAGGAGGAGGAACACCAGGAGATGGGCAGGTGAGAAGGAGGGAAAGGGTAATTTGGGAGCCCTCTTCTTCCCTTTTCCCTTCCAGTACTGGCTTCTTCCCCTTCCTTTCCGGTCCTGAGGAAGGGTCTCACCCTGACACATTGACTATTTATTCTCACCCATAGATGCTGCCTCACCTGCTGAGCTCCTCCAGCACTTAGTGTTTGTTGCTCTGGATTTCAACCATCTGCAGAATCTCATGTGTTCATGATTTGCTGCACTTTATAAACCAGTTAACTAACCACAGCAAACAGCTTAACTGGTGAATAACCATAATACTCGACAGCTCTCCACTAAGTCTATCATATTAACTTCCATTTGATAGGCTCAGGAAGCTGGTGTGTGAAATGGAGGGGTTTTAATACCAATCTTGAAGCATAGACTGTTCTACATAGCCGACAAAAAGGCAGGCATAGTTGGGACCTATATAGGTGCCAATGGCTACACCTTTTGTTTGAAGGAGGTGGAAGGAGCCAAAGGAGAAATTATTACGAGTGAAGACCAGTTCTGCCTGAAGGAGGATTGTGGTGGTGGAGGGGAACAGGTTGGGTCTGGTATCCAGAAAGAAGCGGGGAGCTTTGAGGCCTTCCTGATGAGGGATGGAGGTTATAGGGACTGGACATCCATAGTGAAAATGAGAAAACCAGGGCCAGGGAACTCGTAGTCATGGAAAAGATCAAGGGCATGTGATGTGTCATGGATGATGGTAGGAATGGATTGAACTAGCAGGAATAAAACAATCAAGGTATGCAGATATAAATTCCGTGGGGCAAGAACAAGCAGAAACAATGGGTCAACTTGTACAGGCAAGTTTATGGATCTTGGGCAGGAGGAAGAAAAGGGAGGTGCAGGGTAAGGGAACTATGAGGTTGGTGGCAGTGGATGGGAGATCCCCAGAGTTCATAAGGTCAGTGATGGTGTGGGTGGCAATGGTCTGGGGTCCTGTTCAAGGGGCAAGTAAGAGAGATAAGTCTGAGAGTTGTTCCTGGCCTCAGCAAGATAGAGGTTAGTCCTCCAGACTACTACAGCATCCCCCTTGTCTGCGGGCGTGATGGTGAGGTTAAAATTAGAACAGAGAGAGTGGAGAACAGTGCATTCAGAAGAAGCAAGGAGTAGATAGAAACGGGAATTATGAGGTCCTGGTCTTCCATGTCCTTTTCCTTGGTAAATACATTTTACACATTTCAGACTGTTTTTGCACCTAATTCTGGAGCACAGCCATGTCATAACTCCTCGAATGGGAAGTCAGAGAGGTTGTAGAACACTCTATTGATTCCTCTCATGATATCTCTGTCAAGGTTGAATCACAACCCACTGTGTAAAATTCGGCAACACTCTGTACATGTACAGGTATGTTGAGGCTAATAAAGTTGATTCACTTCTTTATCCAACCAACGCACACAAAATGCTGGTGGAACACAGCAGGCCAGGCAGCATCTATAGGGAGAAGCACTGTCGAAGTTTCGGGCTGAGACCCCTCGTCAGGACTAACTGAAAGAAAAGACAGTAAGAGATTTGAAAGTAGGAGGGGCAGGGGGAAATGCAAAATGATAGGAGAAGACCGGAGGGGGTGGGATGAAGCTAAGAGCTGGAAAGGTAATTGGCAAAAGGGATCCAGAGCTGGAGAAGGGAAAGGATCATGGGATGGGAGGCCTAGGGAGAAAGAAAGGGGGAGGGGAGCACCAGAAGGAGATGGAGAACAAGCAGAGTGAGAGAGAGAAAAAAACAAACAACTAAATATGTCAGGGATGGGGTAAGATGGGGAAGGGGGGCATTAACAGAAGTTAGAGAAGTCAATGTTCATACCATCAGGTTGGAGGCTACCCAGCCAGTATATAAGGTGTTGTTCCTCCAACCTGAGTGTGGCTTCATCTTGACAGTAGAGGAGGCCATGGATAGACATATCAGAATGAGAATGGGACATGGAATTAAAATGTGTGGCCACTGGGAGATCCTGCTTTCTCTGGCGGACAGAGTGTAGGTGTTCAGCGAAACGGTGTCCCAGTCTGCATCGGGTCTCACCAATATATAAAAGGCCACACCGGGAGCATCGGACGCAGTACACCACACCAGCCGACTCACAGGTGAAGTGTCGCCTCACCTGGAAGGACTGTCTGGGGCCCTGAATGGTGGTGAGGGAGGAAGTGTAAGGGCAGGAGTAGCACTTGTTCTGTTTACAAGGATAAGTGCCAGGAGGGAGATCAGTGGGAAAGGATGGGGGGGATGAGTGGACAAGGGAATCGCGTAGGGAGTGATCCCTGCAGAAATGGGGGGGGAGGTAAAGACATGCTTGGTGGTGGGATCCCGTTGGAGGTGACGGAAGTTGCAGAGAATTATACGTTGGACCTGGAGGCTGGTGGGGTGGTAGGTGAGGACAAGGGGAACCTTTATAAATCAAAGATTTGAGTATAAGAGTTGGAATGTAATGGTGAGGTTGTATAAGACATTTGGAGTATTGTGTGCAGTTTTGGTCACCTAATTACAGGAAGGATATTAATAAGGTTGAAAGAGTGCAGAGAAGGTTTACAAGGATGTTGCCGGGACTTGAGAAACTGAGTTACAGAGAAAGGTTGAATAGGTTAGGACTTTATTCCCTAGAGCGTAGGAGAATGAGGGGTGATTTGATAGGGGTGTATAAAATTATGATGGGTATAGATAGAGTGAATGCAAGCAGGCTTTTTCCACTGAGGCTAGGGGAGTAAAAAAAAGAGGACCCTATCCCGAGTGGGGTGGTGGGCAGATGGGGTGAGGCCAGATGTACAGGAAATGGGAGAGATGAGTTTGAGAGCAGAGTTGATGGTGGAAGAAGGGAAGCCCCTTTGTTTAAAAAAGGAAGACATCTCCTTCGTCCTGGAATGAAAAGCCTCATCCTGAGAGCAGATGCGGTGGAGACGGAGGAATTGTGAGAAGGGGATAGCATTTTTGCGAGAGACAGGGTGGGAAGAGGAATAGTCCAGGTAGCTGTGAGAGTCTGTAGGCTTATAGTAGATATCAGTAGATAGGCCATCTCCAGAGATGGAGACAGAAAGATCAAGAAAGGGGAGGGAGGTGTCATAAATAGACCAGGTAAATTTGAGGGCAGGGTGAAAGTCTCTCTCTATGCCTCCCGTCCCATGATCCTTTCCCTTCTCCAGCTCTGTATCACTTTTGCCAATCACCTTTCCAGCTCTTAGCTTCATCCCACCCCCTCCGGTCTTCTCCTATCATTTTGGATTTCCACCTCCCCCTCCTACTTTCAAATCTCTTAGTATCTTTCCTTTCAGTTAGTCCTGACGAAAGGTCTTGGCCCGATACGTCGATAGTGCTTCTCCCTATAGATGCTGCCTGGCCTGCTGTGTTCCACCAGCATTTTGTGTGTGTTGTTTGAAATTCCAGCATCTGCAGATTTCCTTGTGTTTTCACTTCTTTATCCACTGTCTTCTGGCTTGTTTATTACATCCTGTCATTGCTGTTGGGCAGCCTGACTGTGGGGCCTTGTTTCAATTGTCTTGAGGCGATTCAAAGGAAGCATTAGCTGAGTTATAAATCTGTGGTTTGTTTATTAATAGATGCAGTGAGCATTTAAATTCAGCTGACAACCCCACTACAAAGACTGAGCTGCTTTATTCTCTTTCAATGGAATATTTTCACGCGATTGCTTTTACATTCAAAAGTGGGGCATAATGTCCAGTGATATAATTTGATGGAAAGTAGAGGACTCTTACTATCCAGGCAACTTTTACTGCTTAACCTACAACACTAAAGAACAGATCAGCAGTTCATTTGTCTCAATGCTTACTGTGCAAAATATATCTGATGCCAGCCCTACTTTCCAATGACTATGCCTGAACAACTGCTTCATTAGCTGCAAAGCAATTTCAGATACTCTGAGCGAGTGAAAGGAACTATGTGAAAAAAATCTTTCTTGTCTGTTTTCTCCTTTCCATACCTAGCTTTCTTTGCGAGAGATGCAAATATACTGGATCAGTCTGGAAATGCCTATGGGTTAGCACTCTCACTGAGAAGCCTTGACTTTCTGCTAGAATCAATCAGCACAAAAGACAGGCCCACCATGTCCCTGTTAAGTCCAATATCTGCAAGAATCCCATTTAGCACCATAATAACTGTGGTCTTCCATGCTTTGGACCTGATGATTATTTTTAGGATGATCATATCTGAATAAATAGACGTTGAATTCCAGATCGGTTCCAGCAGTCACTTCAGGTTATCCCCAGTGAATTGCATATATGCCGCAGTAAGCACACCCAAAATATGAGTGAGTACTTGCCCCTCAGTTCTGGACTCCCCTATCATTGTGAACATCTTCTCCACATCCACTCTATCTAGGCTTAGGTTTCAATGAGATCCCCCACCCCCTCCCATTCTTCTAAACTCCAGTGAGCTGAGAGCCATCAAACCCTCCTCACACATTAACCCATTTATCCTCTCCAATGCCAGCACACATTTCTTAGATATGGAGCCTGAAACAGCTCACAATGTTCTAAATCTGGTCTGAACAGTGCCTTATAAAGCCTTAGCATTGCCTTCTTGCTTTTATATTATAGTTATCTGGAAATGAATGCTAACATTGCATTTGCCTTCCTTACCACCAACTCAGCCTGCAAGTTAACACTTAGACTCCCAAGTCCCTTTGCAGCTCTGATTTCTGAATTTGCTGCCCATTTAAAAATGTCTAAATGTTTAATCCTTCTATCAGTGCATATGACCATACACTTCCCTACACTGAATTCCATCTGCCACTTCTTTGCTCATTCTCCGATATAGCCCAAGACTTTCTGCAGAATGCCTGCTTCCTCAACACCTATCATTGTGTAATCTGCAACTTGGCTACAAAGCCATCAATTCCATCATCCAGATCATTAGCATATAATGTGAAATATAGCAAACCTATACTGATCCCTGCAGAAAACCACCAATAACTGGTAGCCAGCCGGAAAAGGCCTCCTTTATTCCTGCTCTTTGCCTTCTGCCAGTCAGCCAAACGTCTGTCCATGCTAGTACTCTCCTGTAGTACCATGGCTCTTACCTTGTTTAGTAGCCTCGTATGCAGCACTTTGTTGGAAGCCTTCTGAAACCCCCGTTAACAACATCTACTGACTCTGCTTGTCCATCCAGCCTGTTATTTCCAAATCTGTCAGGCAAGATTTCCCCTTAAGGAAACCATGCTAATCCACCCATTTTCTGATATTCTATGCCTCCAGTATGTCATCCTTAATAACTGACTCTAACATCTTGCCAGCCACTGGACTCAGGCTAACTGCCTATCATTTCCTGTATTTCGCTTCCCTGACTTCTTAAAGAGCGGAGTGACACTTGCGATTTTCCAGTCCTCTGGAACCATTCCAAAATCCAGTGATTCCAGAATTCTAGAAACATAGTAATCCTACAGCACAATACAGGCCCTTCGGCCCTCAAAGCTGTGCCGAACATGCCCTTACCTTAGAAATTACCTAGGCTTACACATAACCCTCTATTTTTCTAAGCTCCACATACCTATCCAGCAGTCTCTTAAAAGACCCTATCGTATCCGCCTCCACCGCCACCACCGGCAGCCCGTTCCACACACTCACCACTCTCTGTGTTTATTTAAAAAAAACTCACCCCTGACATCCCCTCTGTACCTGCTTCCAAGCACTTTAAAACTATGCCCTCTCTTGCCAGCCATTTCAGCCCTGGGAAAAAGCCTCTGACTATCCTCATGATCAATGCCTCTCATTATCTTATACACCTCTTTCAGGACACCTCTCATCCTCCATCACTCCAAGGAGAAAAGGCCACGTTCACTCAACCAGTTCTCATTATGCATGCTCCACAATCCAGGCAGCATCCTTGTAAATCTCCTCTGTACCCTTTCTATGGTTTCCACATCCTTTCTGTAGTGAGGCGACCAGAATTGAGTACAGTACTCCAAGTTGGGTAAGACCAGGGTCTTATATAGCTGCAACATTACCTCTCAGCTCCGAAACTCAATCCCATGGTTGATGAAGGCCAATGCACAGTCCTAACTACACAGTCAACTTGCGCAGCAGCCTTGAGTGTCCTAGGGACTTGGAACCCAAGATCCCTCTGATCCTCAACACTGCCAAGAGTCCTACGTTTAATGTTATACTCCGCCATCATATTTGATCTACCAAAATGAACCATCTCACACATACCTGGGTTGAACTCCATCTGCCACTTCTCAGCCTAGTTTTGCATCCTATCAATGTCCCGCTATAACCCTCCACACTCTCCACACCCTTGTGTCATCAGCAAATTTACTAACCCATCCTTCCACTTCCTCATTCACCTCATTTATAAAAATCACAAAGAGTAGGGGTGCCAGAACAGATCCCTGAGGTACAGTACTGGTCACCGGCCTCCATGCAGAATATGACCCATTTACAACCACTCTTTGCCTTCTGTGGGCAAGCCAGATCTGGATCCACAAAGCAATGTCCCCTTGGATCCCATGCCTCCTTACTTTCTCAGTAAGCCTTGCATGGCGTACCTTGTCAAATGCCTTGCTGAAATCCATATACACTACATCTACTGCTCTACCTTCATCAATGTGTTTAGTCACATCCTCAAAAAATTCAATCAGGCTCGTAAGGCATGACCTGCCTTTGACAAAGCCATGCTGACTATTCCTAAACGTATTATCGCTCTCCAAATGTTCATAAATCCTGCCTCTCAGGATCTTCTCCATCAAGTTACCAACCACTGAAGTAAGACTCACTGGTCTACAATGTCCTAGGCTATCTCTACTCCCCTTCTTGAATAATGGAACAACATCCGCAACCCTCCAATCCTCCAGAACCTCTCCCATCCCAATTGATGATGCAAAGATCATTGCCAGAGGCTCAGCAATCTCCTCCCTCGCCTCCCACAGTAGCCTGGGGTACATATCATCTGGTCCTGGTGACTTATCCAACTTGATGCTTTCCAAAAGCTCCAGCACATCCTCTATCTTAATATCTACATGCTCAAGCTTTTCAGTCCACTGTAAGTCATTCCTACAATCGCCAAGATCCTTTCCCGTAGTGAATACTGAACGTAGTGAACGCATTCATTAAGTGCCGGATCCATACACACTTTTCCATTGTCACACTTGATTGGTCCTATTCTCTCACATCTTAACTTCTTGCTCTTCACATACTTGTAGAATGCATTGGGGTTTTCCTTAATCCTGTCCACCAAGGCCTTCTCATGGCCCCTTCTGGCTCTCCTAATTTCATTCTTAAGCTCCTTCCTGCTAGCCTTATAATCTTCCAGCTCTCTATCATTACCTAGTTTTTTGAACCTTTGATAAGCTTTTCTTTTTGACTAGATTTACAACAGCCTTTGTACACCACGGTTCCTGTACCCTACCATCCTTTCCCTGTCTCATTGGAATGTACCTACGCAGAACCCCATGCAAATATCCCCTGAACATTTGCCACATTCTTTCTGTACACTTCCCTGAGAACATCTGTTTCCAATTTATGCTCCAAGTTCCTGCCTGATAGCCTCAAATTTCCCCTTACTCCAATTAAACATTTCCCTAACTTGTCTGTTCCTATCCCTCTCCAATGCTATGGTAAAGGAGATAGAAATCTCCTTCAGAAATTCAGTGAAATCTCATACTGCAGGGTGAATTCTATCGGATTCCTTTACTTTAAGCTCACTATTTATATCTAGTTCATTATGCAACATCCAATCCAGTATCCTGGCTACTGTTTGGAGGCTTATATATAACTCTCATCAAGGTCTTTTTATCCTTGCAGTTTCCTAACTCTACACACAAGGAATTTACATCTTCTAATACTATGTCAAATCTTTCTAAGGATGTGATTTCATTTTTTATCTAGAGAGATACCCCACTGCCACTGCCTTCCTGCCTGTCCTTTCAATACAATGTGTATCCTTGGATGTTAAGCTCTGAACTATAATCTTCTTTCACGACAGTGATGCCCATAATGTCATTCTTTCTGATTTCTAACTGCGCTACAAGATCATCTACATTATTTCATATTCTGTGTGCATTAAAATGTGACACCTTCAGTCCTGTATTCATTACTCTTTCCAGCTTTGTCTCCACGTTACTGGAAGTTAATTTTTTATGCCTTTCTGAACTTTATATCTTATTCTTTATTTTGGAGACTTCAGTGACCTCTCCTGCACTCTCCTTCCCCTTTTCCAAGCTGTTGAACCCAACAGCTACTATATAGCTTAAAGCCCTATCCATAGCTGTAGTTATACAGTACAATTCTCTAGGACCCTGGTCCCAGCATGGTTCAGCTGAGACCCATTGGAACAGCTCCCTCTTTCCCCAATACTGGCACCAATAGCCCACAAATTCAAACCCACTTCTACTACACTAATCTCTGACTCACATATCTAGCTCTCTGATCTTATTAACCCTGTGCCAACTTGCACATGGCTCAGGTAACAAAACAGAGATTATTACTTCTCTGTTTCTGTGTTATACTGTGAATGATATTTTGTTATGCAGTGAGAGAGATCTGAATATTAGGGAGAATCTACAATGACTATAGGAGGCTCTGCCTCAAGAAGGCCGCATCTATCATCAATGTAGATACCTCCTTCTAGAGGCAGTATCCCAGACAGTGAACCCCACCATCCAGGTCACACCCCTTCTCATTGCAACCATCAAGCAGGAGACACAGAGACCTGAAGTACCACACTACCAGGACCAAGAACAGCTAATTTCTGACTACCATCAAGTTCTTGAACCAAACTGCACAACCCTAATCCTACCTCAGCAATGGAAAACCACAGACCACCTCTTGTACCTGTATCAGAATGTACTCGTGCATGTGACAGTAAAGTTGGCTCAACTTCACTTGACAAGCAAACCATGAGACTAGACTATTGGGAATCTCATCATCAGCTGCGGACATTGGTGTCCTGCCCAAAACATCCTTAGTGTCTGAATAGAAATTGAAATAGTTCTTGACGTTCCTGCAATGTCTTGTAGGATTTGGAAGATCATTGTAAACAAAGAATGCAAGCTCTAATTACCGAATTAGGCATCATGATTCAGGTAGTTGTTAAATAATGTCAATTGTGTGAGGTGAGAAGCAATGCTGAAAAGTAAAGCAGACTGTAACATTACTGGCCATGGCAGAGACTGCCACCTACTGCAGGAATTAAGTGACAGCGAGGGAATCAGAATGATGCTGTGTTCATCATTCTTGATAGTCTTACAAGCTAAATCAAATCATTTATGTATGTGAGCACGTATTAAATTACTAAAACCTCCAGCAGTTTATCTGTAATTCTAATTACTGGTGGAATACAAGTGTCATTGAAAGGAATAGGTTATCTGTGAAATGAATAACTTAAGGCTTTTGGTTGATTTTGCTTCGATGATGATAGGATATGGATTATTGCCTTTATAATGTGTACAATGATTTTGCTAACAAGGCAGCACTTACTTCCACTCACTCATCACTAAAGTGGGATAAAGATGACTTCCCGAACTGCTGTGCTCCCACTAGAGCTAGTGTCAGACCAGGGTGGGCTTGAAGGACTTCCTTTTGCGACCCTTACCCTTTGCATTGCTCCTCTAGTGACCTTTCCACAGATATTCACTGTGGAGGCCAAAGTTTTGAAAGTCAGTAGTAAAGGACTTGTTGGCGCGTGGCCTAGTGGGCAAGGCATCAGACTAGTAACCTGAAGGTCACTGGTTCGAGCCTCAGCTGAGGCAGCGTGTTTGTGTCCTTGAGCAAGGCACTTAACAACACATTGCTCTGCGACGTCACCGGTGCCAAGCTGCATGGGTCTTAGTGTCCTTCCCTTGGACATCATCGGTGGCGTGGAGAGGGGAAGGCCTGCAACTTGGGCAACTGCCAGTCTCCCATACAACCCTGCCCAGGCCTGCACCCTGGAAACTCCAGGAACAGATCCATGGTCTCTCGAGACCGACGGATGCCACCTAGTAAAGGACTTCCACAACCTTCAGACGCAGCTCCAACTATCCACATCCAATGCTGCTTTGTCCTTGATCAGCATGGTCAACAGTCACAATCATCCTAACCCACACATCTTTCCAAGCCGTGGCCATCATAACCTACATATTGCTGCCCAACACTCAGTTATCAAGGTCTTGAATGCAGCCAGCTTGGTCGACTTATCCTTCAGCAAAGCGGAGTAGTGGATCTATGAGCATTTTGGGCTTCATGAAGATTTTGTGGTATTTTGAGATCCCCTCAGAAAACAGAGCTTGTATGGAGACAGACATTTCCCTGTTTCTTCCAATCAGAAAGACAGACCAGAGGTTCATTTATTATCAATGCATATATCCCTATACAACTCTGAAATTTGTCTTCTCCAGATAGCCATGAAACGAAGAACATGAAAGTCATTCAAGAAGAAACATCAACATCACCACCCCCTCGTATAAAAAAGAATGTCACCCCGATCTTCAACCCCCTAATAAAACCCTCCCCCACACAAAAATGGAGCAGCAACCTCAACCCGCAAAAAACAACAACTCCGCCACACAAAAAACTAACAGAACATTAACCGACCCCCTTCCCCCCCAAAACACCCTCCCCTCACAGAAAAGGAACGGGATGAAAAGCACAGTATATAAAAGCAGTAAGTCTGAAAAAAGTCCACAGTACGTAAGTGCAACAGTCCAATCCAGAAATGCAGAATGATGATAACCATCCTATGATATCACCAACATTCATCGAAAGAGAGGGACACCACACGAGGCAGACAGGCCTGCCCACCTACCACAGTGATAGGCCACTCACAGGATCCTTCTCCAGCAGCGATCAAAAGGCAGGCAGTCAGCGTTTGCACTCCTGCTTGCCTTCTGCATTCACCTCGATGTCTTGATCTTCCTCAACGCTTTGATTGGCAATTAATGGATGCTTTAAAAAGTGAAATGGAGTCAAACTTCAGCTCGTGCCCCATCCCAAAGTTTATTCACATCAAGGCTGTCCAAATACGCACTCGCTTTCTGGAATCTTCTCAGAGACAGCAAAGCACAAGATCACTCAAATGATCTCTGAACTATAAATCGCTAGCTCTAACAGTTCCAGAAACAGATTTAAGGTGTAAAACAGGCATAAAAGCAGTAAAAAAAAAGGTATTTTTGTGAGCTATCTGGAAGATGTTGGCTAAGGGAGTAACCTGGCGCCAACATGTTCACCTTGTTCATGTAACAGTCTTTTAATGATTCATCTACATAAATACAGTGTCTATAAAAAGTATTCATCACCCTTAGAAGTTTTCATGTTTTATTGCTTTACAACGTTGAATCACAGTGGATTTAATTTGGCTTTTTCGACACTGATCAACAGAAAAAGGCTCTTTCATGTCAAAGTGAAGTCGTATCTCTACAAGTGGATCTAAATTAATTACAAATTTAAAATTGATTGCATAAGTATTCAGCCCCTTTTAATATGACACACCCAATCATCACTAGTACAGCCAATTGGTTTTAGAAGTTACATAATTAGTTAAATGGAGATCTATTTTTGGAGACCTGTGTGCAATTGATAGTAGTAAAAATACACCTGTATCTGGAAGGTCCAACTACTGGTGAGTCAGTATCTTGGCAAAAACTACATCATGAAGATAAATGAACATTCCAAACAGCTCTGCAAAAAGGTCATTGAAAAGCATAAGTCAGGAGGTGGATACAGGAGAATTTCCAAGTCACTGAATATCCCTTAAGTGACTCATCCAGAAATGGAAAGAAACCTGCCTAGAGCAGGCCGTCGGCAAAAACTGAGTGACCGTGCAAGAAGGAGACTGGTGAGGGAGGCCACCAAGAGACCTATGACAACTCTGGAGGAGGTACAAGTTTCAGTGGCTGAATTTGGTGAGATCGTGTATACAGGATTTGACCACAGCATCTGCAGTGCACTTTGTGTGTATACAAGAACTGTTGCCCAGGTGCTTCACCAGTCACAGCTTTACGGGAAAGTGACAAAGAGAAAGCCACTGTCTACCGATGGAAAAAAGCGCACATGAAATCTCGGCTAAAGTTTGCCAGAAGGTTCATGGACCATTCATAAATCTGATGAAAGGGTAGAAACTGCTCCTGAAACATTGAATGTGAGCCTTCATGCACTAAAATATCCTTAAAACATTGGCTGCGAGGCTTTAGGCTCCTGTACCTCCTCCCTGATGGTAGTAATAAGAAGAGGGGACATCTGAAATAATGAGGGTTGTTCATGATGGATTCCAACTTTTTCAGGCACTACTCTTGTAGTTATCCTTGATGCTGGGGAGGGTTGTGCCAGAGATGAAGCCAGATGAGTCTGCAGCCTCTGCGGTCTCTTGCAATCCTGTATGTTGGAGCCTCCACACCAGGCCGTCATGCAACCAGTCCGAAAGCTCTGTTAAAATTTCCTAATGAAGTAGAGCCACTAGCATGCCTTTTTCACGATTGCATCAATGTGTTGAACCCAGGATAGATCCTCTGAGATGCTGATGCCCAAGACACGAAACTGCTCACCCTTCCCACTGCTAACCCATTACTAAGGACTAGAGTGTGTTCTCCCAACTTCCTCTCCCCCTTTCTCCTCCTCATCTCCCTTCTATGTTTGCTGTGACTATACTAGGAATCAAATTTTAACCAGAGAGTCTGAAATGATAAAACATGGTGCCTATATTCAGTCTATGAAGCTACTTATGGAAGCTGCTAGCAAATGTGCAAGTATAATTAGTCAGAGTGTTCACTGAATAAAGGAAGAATGGATGGGTACCCACCAGGAAGGTGTTGCACTTCCTCTACAGTACTCAGTGGCATGGGCCAGGGTTTACCCAATGTCCATCAGGAGGAATGGCCTATTCTTTAAAGTGGCTAACCTCTGAGTGCAGAGTTAGCTTCCTGCTCAGCCCTTGCAGACTTGGCTTGGGCAGGAAGGGGGGGGGGGGTGTGGGGGGACTGCTTCTATGCATCGATCAGGAAGTGCAGGACTCTCACATCAGTAGTGAGCAAAGTTGAAATCCTTTTCTTTCTGAGAATTTCTTATCTTTGTGCATTTGACTGGAGTGCAATTTTTTTTCAGGCATTGGTTCAGAGTCTCTGTTGATTTCAATGGGTCAGGGGGAGAGGGAGAGGGAGAGGGAGAGAGAGAGAGAGAGAGAGAGAATAAGTTTTGATTTAATTAAATTTGCTTATGTCTTCTCCTAATGAGAGCAAACATTGATGATAGAATTCACTACTGCCTTCAGTGAACCAACATTTGTCAACAGAGGAAGAGAGTGACAGAAAATCATGACATCAACCATCGGATGAAATTCACGATCTACCCAGCAGCAGTGACCCTCACTTTTCTCAGACGTTGACCATTAATGCGCTGATGAGATTTCACCCAATGTTGTCGTTGCAAAATCCCCTGAATCCACTAGCAGGATAAGCAAATTAATGCCATCGTCCTTTTCCAGGCCAACATCAAATATTGAAAGGTGTAGATAGTGAACATGGAAAGGATGCTTCCTATGTTGGGGAACATATGACCAAAAGACACTGCCTCAGAATTGAAGTTTGTCCCTTTAGAACAGAGATGAAGGGGAATGTCTTTAGCCAGAGAGTGGTGAACCTGTGGAATTCATTGCCACAGACAGCTGTGGAGACCAAGTCATTGGGTATATTTACAGCAAAGGCTGATAGGTTCTTGATTAGTAAGGGAGTCAAAGGTTATGGAGAGAAGGCAGGAGAATAGGGTTGAGAGGGATAATAAATCAGTCATGATGGAATGAGGAACAATCTCAACGGACCAAATGGCCTGACTCTGCTCCTTTGACCTGTAACCTTATGATCTCATGACATCCTGACATTTGACGGTCTAAACTACAGAGTCAGCTCCATCTGGCAGATTTTGTTGTTTCCCATACCCAGTACCCGACACCCAAGATAGACATTCTAAGCTCCTTTGTGGCAAGAGATAATCATGTTTATAAGAGGAGATTCTCAAATGCTCCTTGAAGAAGTCTATCATCCCCACTAATTCATGGAAATACACCCAGCGACAGTGGTGGAGGCAGATACGATAGGGTCTTTTAAGAGACTCTTGGATAGGTACATGCTTATAAAAATAGAGGGCTATGGGTAAGCCTAGTAATTTCTAAGGTAGGGACATGTTTGGCACAGATTTGTGGGCCGAAGGGCCTGTATTGTGCTGTAGGTTTTCTATGTTTCTATGATCATTCAAGATGGAGGAACACGCGGAATCCATTGGAGGAACACAAAGTAAAATATGGAAGGAGTACATCTTCTATTAATCAATCCACCCTGTTAAGCACTTCTTTCGGTGTTCTGCCTGTGGTAAGGTCTGAGATCCCGCACTGGCCTAGCACCACAGAAGCCAAAAATTGAGTGGAGGAAAGTTTATTTCAATGCTGAGGGGTAGTCTTAGATCTTAGAAGAGGAAAAAGAGTGAGTGAGTGTGTGTGTGTGTGTGTGTGTGTGTGTGTGTGTGTGTGTGTGTGTGTGTGTGTGTGTGTGTGTGTGTGTGTGTGTGTGTGTGTGTGTGTGTGTGTGTGTGTGTGTGAAAACGAGTGTGTGTATGTGTGCATATGTGTGTTCAACTAAGTTGGCAGGCCTTTTTCTGAGTGTGGTGTATAAGGCATCTGAGTATTGCTGGTGATATAAAGTGCTATTCCATGTCGCAGACATCTCACTGTAATGTAAATAGTGAGAGTCTGGTATTTCAAAGTCTGTTACTGTGAAAAAATAGATATATCTCCTGGAAACTTGCTTCACTTTCCCCACTTTTACACCACAAGACCATAAGATATAGGAGCAGAAGTAGGCCATTTGCCATTTCTTTTCCCATTCCCCTAAACTATCGAAGGCTCTCTGCAGGCTCTGTTTTCCCAACACTACCCGCTTCTCCACCTATCTTTGTATCATCGGAAAATTTAGACACAAATCCATTCATCCCATAGTTCAAATCATTGATGTACATCATAAAAAGCAGTGGTCCCAACACTGACGTCTGTGGAACTCCACTGGTAACCGGCAGCCAGCCAAAATAGGATTCCTTTATTCCCACTCTCTGTTTTCTGCCAACCAGCCAATGCTCCACCCATGCTAGTTATTCCCCTATAATTCCATATGCTCTTATCTTGCTAAGCAGCCTCATGTGCAGTACCTTGTCAAAGGCCTTCTGAAAATCCAAGTACACCACATCTACTACATCTCCTTTGTCTACCTTGCTTGCAATTTTCTCAAAAAATTGCAGTAGTTTGTCAGGCAGGATTTTCCTTTCAGGAAACCATGCTGGCTTTGGCCTGTCTTGTCATGAGCCTCCAGGTACTCCATAACTTCATCCCTAACAATCGATTCCAACAACTTCCCAACAACTAATGTCAGGCTAACAGGTCTATAGTTTCCTTTCTGCTGCTTTGCACCCTTCTTAAATAGCGGAGTAACATTTGCAACTTTCCAGTCATCTGGTACAATGCCAGAATCCATCGATTCTTGGAAGATCATTGTTAATGCCTCCGCGATCTCTCCAGCTACTTCCTTCAGAATCCGAGGGTGCATTCCATCAGGTCCTGAAGATTTATCCAACCTCAGACCATTAAGCTTCCTGAGCACCTTCTCAGTTGTAATTTTCACTACACTTCCCTGACACTCTTGAATGTCTGGTATACTGCAGACGTCTTCCACTGTGAAGACTGATGCAAAATACACATTCAGTTCCTCTGCCATCTCTGTGTCTCTCATTACAATATCTCCAGCGTCATTTTCTATTGGTCCTATATCTACTCTCAGCTCTCTTTTACCTTTAATATACTTAAAAAAAGCTTTTAGTATCTTCTTTGATATTAATCGCCAGTTCCTTTCATAATTCTTTTCCTTCCTAATGACCTTTTCTGGCTTCTGTTCAAGGATCAAGATCAGAACGTCTTGGTTTGAAAAAACATGAGGAGTGGTATTGGAGTATTTGTTTACTTCTCACCCTTACCTCTGATTTCAATGTCAGTCCCCAGGAGAATGAACTTACAGCAGCAGTCTAACTCAGACTTCCTCTTCAGAGATCAAGTGCCCCAGCTGCTTTACTTTTATTGCTTAATTGTTAACTCATGATGTTCGATGAATGTGAATTATATTGACCTGTTAAGCCAGATATGATCTAAGATGCATTGAGGTGATCTTCTGTTTCTGAGTTTAGAGCTCCACTTTGTGAGGGAATGTTCCTTGCCAATTTTAATTAAATAATAAATTAATTTAGCGGTAGAGTCCAGAACAGGCCCTTCTGGCCCAATGAGTCACACTGCCCAGCAACTCTCCTATTTAACCCTAGCCTAATCACAGGACAACTTACAAAGGCCAATTAACCTACCAACAGGTACATCTTTGGACTGTGTGAGGAAACAGGAGCCGAAGGAAATCATGCGGTTACAGGGGAATGTACAATCACCTTGCAGATGGTGCTGGAATTTAACCCCAAACTCCAGTGCTCCAAGCTGTAACAGTGTCACGCTAACCCTTTGTAGCAGCGGCATGATAAAACTAAAATAGCTTTCTAATCACATTCTAAAACATTTCATTTTAAGGACATTAACTCTGATGATGATGATGCATCATTAGGATCAAGATTTAAATGATTGCCTTCCTGCTGTGAATCTGCCAGGCCAGACCAATGTTACTCTCAGGAAAATGACAAATATTGTTCATATGTTCTGAGAGTTCTGGTGTGGCTGCAGTGGGACCCATGAGAGACTTAAAAGCACTGTGCAACTTCCATGGCTACAATACGTGTTCAGGTCTAGAAATCCCCAACCTTCTGACTCAGCCAAGAGAACCAGCATAACAATTAGCAAACATAAACTTTACCCACTGTACTATAAATATGAAAATTGAATCACTGCTGTTACCCGGAGCGAGGAATTCTACATGTAAAGTACTAATGGTGATACGATCTTTATTCAATTTATTCAGTAATTATCACACGTACTTCATTTGAGAGTAGGCAATACATCAAAAGAACAGAACAGCAATGCAGGAGTAAATCCTGTAATTACGTTATCATTAGAAGGGCAAGAAGTCAGTAAATTATAGATATGAGAGTAGAAGAATTATTTTATGCAGATTAGTTGAAACAGTTGAATGCTTTGAGGACAAGAGTAGCAAATTTCTGAAACTGCACACTTACAGAATGACCAGTTGATTTTATTTTTTGCATTTGCAGAATTCCCTTGAGCCAAATTCCCTGGCCGACAAATTCCACGACAGCTTCAGGTATCTCCACTCTGCACAATTATCCACTCCTTCATTCACCACCCGTTCTGTCATGAGGTTTTCCCGAATACTTCTCATTGATGCTCCTCTTTCTGTAGTTAGTTATCTCATTCCTTTTCTCTGACACACTCTTCATAAATCCTTTCACCCTGTTGCTTCTCCCTAAACGCCTGAATAAATCTTCAATTATTTATCTGTCTGAATGCATACTTTGTTATCCCTCGCGATTGCTCTGCTGCTTCAGGTTAATAGTGTGGAATATTTGATTATGTTAAAATTCTACACAAATGCGCCTTGATACGGTTGCTGTAATTTGGTGGCTAAGTGCACTGTACAATGTGAACTGGAGTACAGATTTAATTTGTCCCTCTGACCTACAATAAATCAGCTGAGCTGAAGTGATGTGGTAAATAATGACTGCCAAAAAAGCAGGTTTATTCTTGTATAGTTCTGATCAAAGCTCATTAGTTTAATAACTCTTCTTTCCACTACTAGTGCCTGACCTGTTGAGTAATTCCAAAATGTTCTGTCTTATTTCAGATTTCCACAACCACAAGATTTTGGTTTGGAACTAATTGGATAGCAATAGGCAATTTATTGGATACCTCATACCAAATGAAGTGGCCACTGAGTGTCTGTACAACAGGAAGCTTCCGTCCTGGAAACTGTTGAACTGAATTGACTTTACTTATATCCTTCACATACATGAGGAGTAAAAATCTTTACGTTATGTTTCTATCTAAATGTGCAATGTGTAATTTATTGTAATTTGTAATAAATAGTATGTACAACAGGACAATCAATATAACATAGAAATACAATTGTATCAGCATGAATTAATCAGTCTGATGGCCTGGTGGAAGAAGCTGTCCCGGGGCCTATTGGTCCTCACTTTCATGCTGTGGTACCATTTCCGGATGGTAGCAGCTGGTTGGGGTGACTCAGGTCCCCAATGATCCCTTAGGCCCTTTTTATGCACCTATCACTGTCAATGTCCTGAATAGTGGGAAGTTCACATCTACAGATGCACTGGACTGTCTGCACCACTCTCTGCAGAGTCCTGTGATTGAGGGAGGTGCAGCTCCCATACCAGGTGGTGATGCATCCAGCCAGGATTCTCTCAATTATGCCCCTGTAGAAAGTTCCTGCTGGCAGCCAGACATGAGTTTATGATAGTTCACACTTGCCGACGGTTTGTGGCTCAAGCCAGATGAGCTTGTTATAGACTTTCTCTGCCTGGCACCAACCCTATAGCATGCACTTTATCTCTCTGCTACATTCTCACCGCTCGATCTGGTGGTAGATGAGCATGTAAAGTGAGCGCGTACAGAATTGGTACCAGGGTTGGCTGTCCTGGCCTCAGAGCTAAGGGATCACTATTCCCTACTGTGAGTCTTCTTTCCTCTACTACACCGTGATGCATTGGGCTAGGTTCACTACTCTCTTGTGTTCCTGGGTATTTGAAATGCAACTGGTTAGGATGCTTTCAACAGAATATCTTTAGAAGTTTGTTAGAGTGGTGAAAAAATAAACCTCTTCAGAGAGATGCTGTCTTGCCTCCCTTGTGATTGCAGCCAAGTGCTGGGCTAGCTCGGATCATCTGATATTTTAACACCCACCATTTTAAAGCTGCTGACCCTCTCCATCACCAGTTTGTTTTGTTATAATATCAAAAACTCATCTGGATGAGCCACTTAAACACTGTGGCTGTAAGAGTAGGTCAAGAGGTTGGGTATTGTGCAGCAAGATATTCATCTCCTGACAGCACAAAGACATTCCACCATTTAGAAAGCACAATTGAGGCACATCATGTAATGCTCTCGCTTAGGGAAGTACTGCTCCAACAACAGCCTGGAAGCGCAAAACTATGTGGTGCATATCAAAGCACTTCTCTGATACTCCATTTATCACCCCAAACACAGTCAATGGACATGGTGGTAGTGTGAATCTTTCATAAAAAGCATCTCAGTTACTCACTCAGGCCATTCTGGCTGCACCCCCAAACCCACAATGCCTGCCACCAGGGAGAACGAGGGAGCACTGCTGTCTGCCATACCTATCCAAGCCATACACCATCCTGACTTCATATTTCATCATTGCCAGCTCTAAGTTCTGGAATTTTCTCCCCAACAGCATTGTAGGAGGACAGACAAGAGAGGAACTACAGTGGTTCATGTCATCAGAACCTTCTCAAGGGCCACCAAAGCCAGCTGGCTTTGCTAACCACCATTACATTCTCAAAAATGAATTAAGAAAATAATATCTGTGGCATTCTTTTAATTTGAGATACCAGATAAAGTATCCCAAATGTAAAAATGCATGGCATGAAGGTTCATGAACACACAGTTCTCAGGAATTGTTATTGACTGCTAAAAGGGATGTCTGAGGTTTGATAATTAATGATGCAGTCACACTTTGTGGCACTTCTAATTTAGTCACTCATTCCTTGTCCCAGAAGGGTGGCATAGTAGTGCAGTGGTTAGCACAACGCTTTACAGTACAGGCAACCTGGGTTCAATTCCCACTGCCGCCTGTACGTTTTCCTTGCGACTGCATGGGTTTCCTCCGGGTATTCCAACCTACTGGTTGGTAGGTCATTGTAAATTGTCCTGTGATTAGGCTAGGATTAAAGGCCAGAAAGGCCTATTCTGTGCTGTATCGCAATGAAAAGAATACCTCCCCGGCACAATGTGCATGTTTTACTAGGTGCTGCTGAACAGCGCCTCATGATGCACTTGTTTTATTAAAACACTTTAGAAATACAGGTATAAAACAAACAAAAATGTTTGGAATTCTGACTAAATTATGTTATTTACTAATAAATTGAAACTATTGGATTAAATATAATATTAGGCAGAATTTATAACAAACCAGATGATTGTTGAGTGAGGGTCCTTCCTTATATCATCCTGTTTCTACTTGTAAAAGGTGAAAGAAGGATAAAAAACACTAAGATTCAATCATGCCAAAACTTAACAGACTCCTCTCTGTTAGATGCTAACATTATTACTTGAAGTGACAGCAAGTGCAACTTGGTCTGTCAGTCATTCATCTAATATTGCTCAGTCACTTCCAATTTAAAAAATATGGAGAACGATGAGTCTGGCAGACAAAATCTAAACCAATGGTAGGTGGAATTGAGAGGTATTTATGGTGTTGTATGAAATATACATCTCCACTTGTATATTGATAAATGGTTGAGAAAGAGTTCCTGAGGCTGCTTCACAAATTGTCACGTAACATGATTTAACTCAGAGCTCAAGTGCTCACAGTTACCACAGTAACCACCCAATCTTGTGCCATTTAATGCTCGTTATTTCATCTCAAGTTAAGCAAAGTTATATGGTAAGTGCTTTATGGTAAAAGAATTATTGATGGTGGATTTTAGCATCCTGTGTCTGATGGGACTAGAGCAGATAGTGTTTAACTTACTTACTGCTGCCTGGCTGATATCTTCTTGCCAGCTACTACTTTATTTCACACAGTTCCCAAGATCATCCAAACCAGCTAGTTAGCAGAGTTGGAAGTGGCTACATGCAAAGTCAGGGCTATATGACACAACTGGCGAAACAGTGCTACTTTAATCGCAGTCTTGGCCTCAATCATTCTTCAGATCCTTGTGTAATGTGTCTCTCAGTTAGACTGAAGCAGTATTTAACCGAAGAATTGTCTCATAGTGAATAAGTTCAAAGCTACTTGTCTGTTTGGATTATTGTGAGAGTTCCAGATACCAAATTGACCGTAAAACCATAAGAAATAGGAGCCATTCAGCCCATTGTATCTGCTCTGTCATTCCATCATGGATAATTTATTATTTCTCTCAACCTCATTCCCCTCCCTTCTCCCCATAGCCTTTGGTGCCCTGACTAATCAAGAAGCTATCACCCTCTGTTTTAAATAGACCCAAAGGCTTGACCGCCCACATCCTTTTTAGTGATTATCCATTTCTTGTGTTTACAATCTGCTGCTCCACTGCGAGGTCTCTTTGAGGGATGCCTACCCTGAAAAAGTTTAAATCTTTTCTTTAATGGGAGTTCAGTGAGACCCTCTCTCACTGCTCCCCTTCTGTGATCTCTGCTACCCTCTGTTTCTTTGACCATGTACCCACCCAGTCTTGCTACCACAGCCATGTATCCTTCCTGGGAAATTGTCTTCACCACCCTTTGTTCCACCTGGTTTTCTGCTCCACTTTCAGGCCTACCAGTTTAGGCCGAACAAGGATCCCAGGTACTTAGGTTCGATTGACTGCTTTCCAGTTGCTTCTCCCTCCGAATTCTACACGCCACCCTCTCCGCTCTGTGGAGATGACTGCGGGCCCTGACCCAGACTCTGCCATAGTTCTGGGCCTCTCTTTCCTCTGCCTGCCATGGACCTCTCTGACATTTCAACCTTCACTAGATCCACACCCTCAACTGCCAGTTCTTTGCCATCCAGGAAGGATTGGAAGATCGCCTGCCTCCAGACTGCAGATCCTGCCAAGTCCAACCTGGTTCTGATGGCCCTGGAGGCCTCTGAACCGGAGACACAATCATCGCCACCTCTGGTTCCAGTGAGAATAGACTGCAGCTTATGCGGCTTCGAGCTCTGGCTCTAGCCTGGACCTTGGTCGCCAGACCTTCAGACCAGGGCATTCCTTGCTACTGCTGCACCCCCAGCTTGCCTTCCCCCACCACCACTCTCCAACCACGGGACTCTCAGGCTCCACTGTCACCTCGTGTGTTCTTGGAGCCTTTGTCTTTCTCCCAGCCTGCCTTCCCTGAACACTCAGACCCTCCTCCAACTCTCCTCCTCCTCTGATCCCAGCTGTAATCCCTGCCAGTCTTCACTATTCTTTCTGACCATTTCCTCTTCCCCTCTCTAAGGTGAAATGTTCTGTCCTCAGCACTGGCCTTAACTTTGTTCCCCTTTGCCCGCACCTTATTGAGTTCCACGCCCGCCGTGACACCGAGCTCTTGTCTCATCACCTCCTTCTCCAAGCCCACTTCTTTGGCAAGAATTTCGCACATCTACCAATGACCACTTCTCCCGTCTCCAACCCTCCTCCTCTTCTCACCCCCCTCTGGTCCCCTGCCTGACCTGGATCTTTGCATCTCTAATTGCTGATGAGACCTCAGCCAGCTCAGAGCACATTGCACATCATTCAAATAAACCTGATTGAAATCCCTGACTATGATATGAAATGCATTGGGGTAGATTGTCTTTTGTTTGGTGACAGCATCATTGCTTTATCTCAAGCGCTTGATTATAGTTGGCCTCTGGTTGTTTTTAAGCCGTGGTCAGAATTATAGAGGAGAACTCTCTTGGTAGGTAGAATGGTTGGTCGGCATTTGATTGTTAGGTGTTCAAGGTCAGGTGAACTTGAGTACGATAAAACTGCCACATCGAAGCACCACTGAGAGTTTATCATGAAACACACACCTCCAACTTTTGTGTTTTCTGAATCAGCTGTTCAGTCCATTCTGCGTATGGAAAAGCCTTCAGGTCTAATTGCTGTACATGGCATAATCTAAATGAGCTAACGTCTCAGTAAAACACAGAACACAACTTCTCATTTGCCCATGATACACCAGTCTTGCTCTGAGGTCCTCAGTTTTGTTCTCCAGCGATTACACATTTGCTAACAAGATGCTGGGTAAAGAGGGTCACATTCCTCCGCATTTCATCTTGGCTTGGAGCCCATAATCCCACCCTTCCAGCCTCACTTCTGGCCATGATGATGAACCTTCATCCGCTTAAAGGTGTTGTACCTGCTCGCTTGAGAGTTAAGTCTGCCAGACGTCTTCAGAAAATTGTGAAGTCTGTAATTTATTAAGTAAAGTTAACAGCACATATGTGGCTTAAAAGACAACTACATGCTGCAGTTTGCATTGAGAGTAATTCAAAAGAGGTAAATTTGGAAGTATTGTGTATAGCCCACAAAGCGTTGCCATGGTTTATTGGCACCACCTTGCCAACCAGTAAATCAATGAAGAACCACACCCAACAGGACAGAGAAACATCCAATGTGTAAAAGACAGAAAACTGTACCAACAAAAGCAAAATAATAATAATAAATAAGTAAGCAATAAGCATCAAGAACATGAGATGGAGAGTCCTTGAAAGTAAGTCCATTGGTTGTGGGAACGGTTCAGTGATGGGCAAGTGAAGCTGAGGGAAGTTGTCCCCTCTGGTTCAAGAGCCTGATGGTTGAGGGGTAACAACTGTTCTTGAAACTGGTAGTCTGGGTGCTGCTTTCCTACAACAGTGCTCCGTGTAGATGAGCACAATGGTGCGGAGGGCTTTACCTGTAATTGTGTGAGCCATATCCATTGCTTCCTTCAAGGATTTTCCACTCAAGGACATAGGTGTTTCCACAACACACCATGATGCAACCAGTCAATATACTTTCCAACATACATCTATAGATGTTAGTCAAAGTTTTAGATGTCATGCTGAATCTTCACAAGCTTTCTTTGCAATGACATTTATCTGCTGGACTCAGGACAGGTCCTCTGAAATGTTAACACCAAAAAATTTGAAATTGTTGACCATTTCCACCTCTGATCCCCTGATGAGGACTGACTCACGGACCTCCAGTATCCTCCTCCTGAAGTCAATAATCAGCTCCTTGATCTTGTAAACATTGAATGAGAGGTTGTTTTGTGGCACCTCTCAGTCAGGTTTTCAATCTCCCTTCTATATGCTGATTCCTCACCACCTTTGATTCGACCAACAATACTAGTGTCATCAGCAAACCTAAATATTACATTGGAGCTGTGCTTGGCCTCATACACATAGGTATAAAGTGAGTAGAGCAGGGCCTAAACACACAGCCATGTGGTGCACCTGTGCTGATGGTGATTGTAGAGGAGATGTTTTTGCCAATCTGAACGGACAGGGGTCTATAAGTAACGAAATTGAGGATACAGTTGCACAAGGACTTATTCATGTTAGGTCTTGAAGTTTTGAGGGGGTAATTGTATTGAGCACCAAGCTGTAGAGCATCATGATATATGCATCAAGATCTTAAGGCACAAACTAACGGAGATGGGAGTAGACTCTCACATGGTGGATTGGATAGTGGACTACTTGACAGATAGGCCTCAGTATGTGCGGTTGGGAGACTGTAGGTCTGACACGGTGGTCAGCAGCACAGGGGCGCCGCAGGGAACCGTACTCTCTCCGGTCCTGTTCACCCTGTACACATCAGACTTCCAATATAACTCGGAGTCCTGCCATGTGCAGAAGTTCGCTGATGACACGGCCATAGTGGGGTGTGTCAGGAATGGACAGGAGGAGGAGTATAGGAAACTGATACAGGACTTTGTGATATGGTGCAACTCAAACATCCTGCGTCTCAATATCACCAAGACCAAGGAGATGGTGGTGGACTTTAGGAGATCTAGGCCTCATATGGAGCCAGTGATCATTAATGGAGAATGTGTGGAGCAGGTTAAGACCTACAAGTATCTGGGAGTACAGTTAGACGAGAAGCTAGACTGGACTGCCAACACAGATGCCTTGTGCAGGAAGGCACAGAGTCGACTGTACTTCCTAAGAAGGTTGGCGTCATTCAATGTCTGTAGTGAGATGCTGAAGATATTCTATAGGTCAGTTGTGGAGAGCGCCCTCTTCTTTGTGGTGGCGTGTTGGGGAGGAAGCATTAAGAAGAGGGACGCCTCACGTCTTAATAAGCTGGTAAGGAAGGCGGGCTCTGTCGTGGGCAAAGTACTGGAGAGTTTAACATCAGTAGCTGAGCGAAGGGCGCTGAGTAGGCTACGGTCAATTATGGATAACTCTGAACATCCTCTACATAGCACCATCCAGAGACAGAGAAGCAGTTTCAGCGACAGGTTACTATCGATGCAATGCTCCTCAGACAGGATGAAGAGGTCAATACTCCCCAATGCCATTAGGCTTTACAATTCTACCGCCAGGACTTAAGAACTTTTTTTTTAAAAGCTATTATTAATGCTTTTTGAGATAGTGATTTAGATGCATATCATATTCTTTACTGAGTTAAGTATTGTATGTAATTAGTTTTGCTACAACAAGTGTATGGGACATTGGAAAAAAAGTTGAATTTCCCCATGGGGATGAATAAAGTATCTATCTATCTATCTATCTATCTATCTATCTATCTATCTATCTATCTATCTATCTATCTATCTATCTATCTATCTTCATTATCCATATGTTCCAAGGGTTTAATAAAAAAAAATAGGCATCCGTTAGTCTTGAGAGACCATGGATTTGTGCCTTGGAAAGTCTCCAGGGTGCAGGCCTGGGCAGGGTTGTATGGGAGACTGGCAGTTGCCCATGCTGCAAGTCTCCCCTCTCCACGCCACCGATGTTGTCCAAGGGAAGGGCAAGGGCCAATACAATTTGGCACCAGTGTCATCGCAGAGCAATGTATGATAAGTGCCTTGCTCAAGGACACAACACATTGGCTTAGCTGAGGATCGAACTAGTGACCTTCAGATCAATAGACCAACATCTTAACCACTTGGCCACTTGGGTTGAATAAAGAGCCAATGAAATGGCATTTGCTGTGGACCTGTTGTTCCATTAGGTAAATTGAAATGGATCCAAGTCGCTTCTCAGGCAGGACTTGATGTGTTTCATCACCAACATCTCAAAGCACTTCATCACAATGGATGTGAGTGCTACTGGACAATAGTTATTAGGGCATTTTACCACATTCTGCTTAAGCACCAGTATAAATGAAGTTTTTCAGACTGACGAAGTGAGAGGTTAAAGATATTAGTGAACTTTCCAGTCAGTTGATTAGCACAGCTCTTTAATACTCAGCCAGGTACCCCATTTGGGCTAGATGCTTTCTGTGGGTTCACTCTCTTGAATGATGCTCCATTGTCAGCTTCAGAGACTAAAGTCACAGGGTTGTTGGGGGCTATAGGAGTTTGTGAAGGTTCCTTCCTGTTTTGACAGTCAAAGCCAGCATAGAGGGCATTGATCTCTCCTTGGAGTGAAGCCTTGTTATCATCTATGTCACTTGGTTTTACTTTGTAAAAAGTAATCACATTCAAAACCTGTCACAGCTGTCAAACATCCTTCAGTGATTCATGCTTGGTCTGGAATGCCTCCACACATGAGATAGCTTTCCAAAAATTGTACCTGGACCTCTTGTATCTTACTTAATCACTGGACCTGAATGCAACTGATCTGGCCCTCCATAGGTTGTGGATCTCATATTTCATCCAAGGCTTCTGGTTGGGGAAGACTCTGAGTGATTTTGTGGGGCTCAACCATCTACAACTCTTTTTATAAAGTTCATGACAACTGTGGTGTATTCATTCAGATTTTCTGATGGGTCCTTGAACATAACCCAGTCTACCAACTCAAAGCAATCCCATAGTTGTTCCTCTGTGTCCCATGACTACCTCTTGCTCTTTCACTTCTGACTGAATGTAGGTAGGAGAACAGCCAAGTGGTTTCCTGAAATGTGGTCTAAGGATAGAATGGTAGTTGATTAGCAGTAGTTGATTGTCTCGGGACCCCTGTTTCTGCAGGTTATATGCAATGATAGTTGGTTAGAGATTTCTTCAAACAAGCCAGATTGAAGTCCCCTACAATGACTTGAAAGGTGTCAGGGTAGGATGTTCTTTGTTTGCTGATGGCAGTATTTCATACTTCAAGTGCCTGTTTAACATCTGCCTTTGGCAGTATGTAAACTACAGTCAGGGTCACAGAGGAGAACTGTCTTGGTAAGTAGAATGTTTGTCACTTAATCGTTAGTTATTCCAGGTCAGGGGAGCAAGAGTGCAACAAGACCGCTGTGTTCGAGCACCACAAAGAGTTTATCATGAAACACAGATTCCCACCTTTTGCCTTCACTGAATCAGCAGTTTGATCCATCCTGTGTATCAAGAAACCCTCTGGTCTTACCAGTTTATCAGGCATGTTCAGAATTAGTCATATCCCCGTTAAGAATCGAATGCAGCAGTTTCTCATTTCCCTCCGATACAGTGATCTTGCCCTTAGGTCCTCAACCTTGTTTTCCAACGACTGTACATTTGCTAACAAGATACTGGGTAGAGGAAGTTTCAGTCTAGCTTGGAGTCCTCACCTCCTCCCTCTCTTACAGCCATGGTGATGTACCTTTGTCCACTTAAGGATGTTGTACCTGTATGCATCAGAGCAAAGTCTGCCGAGGCCTTCAGGAAATTGTGAAATCGCTAGTTTGTTAAGATGGTTCAACAGTACGTTACTTACTTAAAGGGAAATTATGGGCTTCAGATTGCAGTGAGGGTAGTTCAGAAGAAGTATATTTAGAAGTTTTGTAAGCTGCCTGAAACACATCACCGTGATTCACAGGTGCTATCTTGTTTACTTAAAGAGGAATAGATACATTTTTGAAATATCAGAGAATCAATGGTTATGGGATATGGAACAAAAAAAGGGTTGATCCCAGTGTGGATCAGTCATAATGATACTGAATGGTGGGGCCAGGGAGGAACCTCATGACCTGCTTCTGTATTCTTGTGTGCCTAATGTGTTTTCTAGATTGAGATCCACAGCAATGCCTAAATATTGGTTGGCCTCTCTCTGTACTGCCTTTGGCATTAGATGCTGCTTCTTGGTTAGGTTTACAAGGTATAATCACATTTGCACCAGAAACCATAAGTAACTAGATCCATGAAGGATCTCTGAAAGGTTGGAGCTGGGCTGTTTTGTGTTCCTCAACATCAGGCAGACCAAATATTGTCATCAGAACTTCACCAAATCCTCATTATTGGCTTCCCCATCAAAGTCTTCAACTGCATCCTCTATGACAGGACCTTTGTGTACAACTTTGTTTACCAGGGTGTTGGTACAAAGAACATAGAACAGTCAACACAGGAACATGTCATTCAGCCCATAATGTTGTGCTAAGCCAGCTAAAAATAAAAAAAGGGAATTTAAAAAAAAACAAAAACTAATTAATCCTACCTACATAATGTCCATATCCATCCATCTTCCTCATATTCATGTGCCAATCTAAATATCTCTCAAAAGCCTCTAATGTATTTGCCTTTACCACCATACCAGGCAGGGCATTCCAGGCATCCACCACTGTCTGAGTGAAACACTTAACCCTCACATTCCCTTTGAACCTACCCCCTCTCACCTTCAATGCACACCCTTTTGTATTAGCCACTTCTATCCTGGGAAACAGAGATTCCCCATCCACTCTACCTATGCCTCTCATAATCTTGTAAACCTCCATCAGATCTCCCCTCAGCCTCCGGTGCTCCAGCAAAGACATTGTTCAGCTTCTGATGATAGCACAAAGTTCAATTCTTACTGCTACCTGTAAGGAATTTGTGCATTATCTCTGTGATTGCATGGGTTTCCTCTGGGTGCTCTGGTTTTTTCCCACAGTCCAAAGACGTACTGGTTGGTAGGTTAATTGGTCATCACATATTGTCCTATGGTTAGGCTAGTAGGGCTGAACCAGGGAATTGCTGGGTGGCATAACTCGAAAGGCAAGAAGGGCCTATTCCATGCTGTATCTCAATCAATCAATAAATCAATAAGTAGATGCCCTCTAAGCAAGACAGCATGCTGGTAAACTTCTTCTGCACTCTCTCCAAAGCCTCAATACCCTTCCTATAGAGGGGCGACCAGAAATTACACAATACTCCAGATGTGGCCTAACTAGAGTTTAATAAAGTTGCAACATTTCTTGACTTTTGAACTCAATGCCTTGACTAATAAAAGCAAGCATTCCATAAGCCTTTATAACCACCCTATCAACATGTGTAGCCACTGTCATGGATCTATGAACTTGGAACCCAGTTTCTCTCTGGTCAGCAACACTGTTAGGGGCTTGTTGTCTCATTTCATTTGCCCTATAAAGGTGCAAAACCTCACAACCATCTAGGCTAAACTCCATTTGCCATTTCTCTGCCCATATCTGAAACTGATCTATATCACACTACATTCTTTGCCAGTCTTCTACACACTCCACAACTCCACCAATCGTAGTATCATTTGCAAACTTACTAACCCACACATCTATATTTTCATCCAGGTCATTTATATACAGCACAAGCAGCAGACGTCCCAGTGCAGATCCCTGCAGAACACCACTAATTACAGACCTGTAGCCTTGAATAAGTCCCTTCAACCACTACCCTCTGTCTTCTGTGTGCAAGTCAGTTCTGAATCAAAACAGTCAATTCACTGTGCACCCCATGCATCTTAATCTTTTGTATTAGCCTCCCATGAGGGACTTTGTCAGATGTCTTACCAAAATCCATGTAGAAACAATCCAATGTTTTATCTTCATCAATCTCTCTTATCACCTTTTCAAAAAACTCAATCAGGTTGGTAAGACATGACCTGCCCAACACAAAGCCATGCTGGTTCTTCTTAATGAGGCCATGGGTTTCCAAATGCTCACATATTCCATCCCTAAGAATTTCCTCCAGCAATTTCCCTACAACTGATGTGAGACACACCGACCTATAGTTTCCAGGATTTTCTCTTGTTCCCTTCTTTTTAAAAAGTGCAATATTAGCCACTCACCAGTCTTCCAGGACCTCGAAGGTGTCTAGAGAGGACATGAAGATACTGGTCAAGGCCCTAGCAATCTCTTCTCTTGCCTCCCTGAATAACCTGAGGTAAATCCGATCAGGCATCGAGGACTTATCTGCCTTAATACTCATTAGGAGACCCAATACTTCCCCCTCCTTGGCTTCTAAATGCCCAAACATAATTATAGACACAGCACTGATCTCCTGGTCCTGTAAGCAACACACACAAAATGCTGCAGGAACTTAGCAGGCCAGGCAGCATCAATGGGAAAGAATACAGTCAACGTTTTGGGCTGAGACCCTTCGACAGGACTGGAGAAAAAAAGATGAGCAGTAGATTTAAAAGGTGGGGGGAGGGGAGAGAGAAATACAAGGTGATAGGTGAAACCTGAAGGGGGAGGGCTGAAGTAAAGAGCTGGGAAGTTAATCGGTGAAAGAGATACAAGGCTGGAGAAGGGGGAATCTGATAGAAGAGGACAGAAAGCCATGGAAGAAAGAAAGGGGGAGGGGCACCAGAGGGAGGCAATAGGTGGGCAAGGAGATAAGGTGAGAGAGGGAAAAGCGGATGGGGAATTGTGAAGGAGAGGCGGCATTATCAGAAGTTCAAGAATCCTGGTCCTCCATGTCCTTTTCTGTAGAAACTACTGAAGTAAAATACTCATTAAGGACTTCACTCACATTCTCTCCGTCCAAGCTAATATTTCCCTCTTTATCCTTGTGGTCCATCCTCTCCCTATTTATCCTCTTGCTCTTGACCTATGTATAGAATGCCATGGGATTCACCTTAATCCCACTTACCAAGGACTTTTTATGGCCCTTTCTGGCTTTCCTAATTCCATTTGAGTTCTTTTCTGGCTTCTTTATAACCCTCGTGTGCTCTGTTTGATCCTAACTTCCGAAGCTTTACATACTTTTTCTTCTTGACTAAATTCATCACCTCTCTGGGCATTGAAGATTTTCTTATTTTTCCATCGCTGTCCATTCTTCTGACAAGTGCATACCTTTCCTGTACTCTGTGCAGTTGATCTTTAAACCCACTCTACATGTCTGACGTTGACTTGCCAATTAGCTCTCCTTAGTTCCTGCCTGATGCCCTCATAACTTGCACTATTCCAATGTAAGTCTCTCCCACAAGGACTATGCCTATCCTTATCTAAACCTATTCTGAGGAGTTGTATTCACTGTTCCCTAACCCACTAAATGTTTAGTCACCTGGTCAGGCTCATTACCCAACACCAGGTCCAGTACGACCCCTCATCTCGTTGGACCATCCACATATTGATTGAAGAAACCCTCCTCGATACACTCCATAAACTCTGTTCCATCTAAACCCCTTGCACCAAGAAAGTTCCATTTTATATCAAGGAGATTGAAATCCTCCTTTCACCTCAGCTGATACAACCCACTGGGGCCTGGTAAATCAGCACTTGCAGATCTGGCCAGTCTGAGCTGGTGAAAGGGAGAACTGGATACAGTGGTGATACATCTTCCATATCCTAGTCTAAACCTTCAGGCTCAATCTGCTGGGGCCTAACAAGCTATACTTCATTTACAAATAAACTGAGTGGAAGAGGGTGTGGGTAAGAGCAGCAGATCTTGACTAGAAGGGTGAACTGTCTGCATGAACTCAGGTGGAAGCGAGTGTGAGATGGGGTTGTAGTAAACAAGGATGTGAGCATTCCACCTCCCAATTATCTTTGATGCACTGTTTCTCTGGCAACTGTCTATCATCTCTTCATTCACCAGCCAAACGTGTCTCTGAGCACAGCCTCAGCTACTGCAGCAGTAAACGGTTCCTTGTAACCCTTTCCTGCAGGACTGAGAAAATAATGATCAAACACATTTTAAATATTTACGGTACATGATTATTAACTGTGCATTTGCTGTTATAAGAGTACATTTAAATATTTGAATGTCCTGCACATGTAGCGATGCATGTGGTAGCACGTAGGAAATAATGCATAAAGGGATTAATAGTAATACATTGCCCTTTACTGCTTGTCCATTGACACTGAGTTTGTCCTTGGAATGTCAGACTGGGTACAATCTCTCTACCTCTGTTATTTTACTTCATCAAGTCGTCTTGAGTTTTCCAGCTTGCAGAACTTTCCACCAACCATCCCCCTCTTCCACCAAGATTTATTGGCCTGCATTAATGAAATGGAGGCTTAATCCCATGTCGTAACAGCAAGCCTTCTGTCCGACACATCTCAAAGGTTCAAAGAGTTCCAGCATTGTCTGGATCCAGAGCTTATCTTCCTTACAAGAGGCTGACAAGTAAGTTGTTGGAGAGCTGAAGTAAAAACCAGGAAACGCTAGAACTGCTCAATATGTCAGGCATGTCTGTGAAGAGAAAAATCGATGAAGGATCATTGATGCAAATATTAACTGATTTACTCTGCACAATTAACCTGCTGGGTATTTCCAGCATTTTCCCCTTCAGGCAGAATGCCAGCCTCACTGATTAGTTTCTACAGGTATGGAGGATTCATTAACTTCCTTACAATTAATCTGCACTAATGGGAAAATCGATGCACCTGACATTTCCAAATTGTTACAGATGTTGCAGAAGATCATGCATGAAAATGAGCTTGTCCCAATCCACCGGGTTTTCTTTATGCATTTTTGAGTGATACCAATTTGAAGCCTTATTAATCAGGTTTCCAGTTGAAGCATGAAGTGTAGAAAATGATCCACATCCTATTACAAAGAATGGAACAGTATTAACATAAATCCATTTCAGCAAAGTAAGCTGAATTGAGTTATAGACTATACTTTGCTCACTATTTCCTTCCCAGTGTCTGGGATCTGTATATATACAGATATACAACAAATAGTGACCTTTAACCGCCTTCTCTTACCACCGCTCCTCTGCTCCATCGCCAAAAGTGGAAATTCTCGTTGGCCAAATATTTTAATTTCAATTCCACTTCCCATTCTGGCATGTTTGGTTCATGGCCTCCTCTTTTGCCAGAACGAGGCCAACCTCAGGGTGGAGGAGCAACCTCTTATATTCCATTTGGCTAATCACCAACCTGATGGCACAAATATCAATTTCTCCTTCTGGTAAAAAAAAATCCCTCCCCTCCCCTCTTCTATTCCCCACTCTGGTTCCTTACCTCTTATCACCTGCCTATCACTTCCCCCGGGTCCTGACCTCCTTCCTTTGCACTATAGTCCACTCTCCTCTCCTGTCAGATACCTTTCTCTCTAGTTCTTTATTTGTCCTACCTACCTGGCTTCACCTATCACCTTCTAGCTATTCTCCTTTTCTTCCCCTCATCTTTTTTAGTTTGGTGTCGTCCCCCTACCTATCCAGTCCTGAAAAAGGGACTCAATCTGAAACATCGACAAAGTACTATTTCCATAGATACTGCTTGACCTGGTGAGTTTCTCCAGCATTTTGTGTGTGTTGCATCTCTTAAATTTGTGTACAATGTACTAAAGCCTGCAACAGTTCAAGGTTTACTGGGGGACTTCATCTGATTTTAAAGCATTTGTTCTAATGACTTAAATGAAAAGTGAAATTTGATAGTTCCTCTATTATTGTAGAAATAAAAGTCCCTTCTTTGAATTCAATTAATCACTCATGATGAAAAAAGTAACTAATCACAGCCCCATTATTCACCTCAACTGATTTTCTTTTCAAGTACAGATACTTCTGGTTAAGAAGCAATTTAACGGATTGAGCACATTTTGTGAGTTATTGTGGAGAGATTTTATTTTCCACCTTCAGAAGTACCAACAATCAGGAGACATAAAATTAAGGTAAATGGCAAAAGTAGTTATGTGCAGAGAAAGCTTTTTACTCAGCAATTGGTTAAGGTTCAGATTTATTTCTCTGAAATGGAGGTGGAAGGTTGTTCAAATAACAGAGACTTGGCTGGCACCAGGGCAGGAATGGATTCTCAATATTCCCGGATTTCAGTGCTTTAAAAGGGATGGGGGGGGGGATAAAAGGGAGGAGGGGTGGCATTACTGGTCAGGGATATTATTACAGCTACAGAAAGGGTGGGTAATGTGGCAGAATCCTCTTTTGAGTCAGTATGGGTGGAAGTCAGGAACAGGAAGGGAGCAGTTACTCTATTGGGAGTATTCTATAGGCCCCCTGGTAGCAGCAGAGATACCGAGGAGCAGATTGGGAGGCAGATTTTGTAAAGATGCAAAAATAACAGGGTTGTTATCATGGGTGACTTTAACTTCCCTAATATAGATTTGCACCTGATTAGTTCCAATGGTTTAGACAGGGCAGAGTTTGTTAAGTGTGTCCAGGACGGATTCCTGTCACAGTATGTTGACAGGATGACTAGGGGGAATGCCATACTAGATCTAGTATTAGGTAACAAACCGGGTCAGGTCACAGATCTCTCAGTGGGTGAGCATCTGGGGGACAGTGACCACCGCTCCCTGGCCTTTAGCATTATCATGGAAAAGGATAGAATCAGAGAGGACAGGAAATTTTTTAATTGGGGAAGGACACATTATGAGGTTATAAGGCTAGAACTTGTGGGTGTGAATTGGGATGATGTGTTTGCAGGGAAATGTACTATGGACATGTGGTCAATGTTTAGGAATCTCTTGCAGGATTTTAGGGATAAATTTGTCCTGGTGAGGAAGATAAAGAATAGTAGGGTGAAGGAACCATGGGTGATAAGTGAGGTGGAGAATCTAGTCAGATGGAAGAAGGCAGTATACATGAGGTTTAGGAAGCAAGGATCAGATGTCTTTTGAGGAATATGGGGTAGCAAGAAAGGAGCTTAAGAAGGGGCTGAGGAGAGCAAGAAGGGGGCATGAGAAGGCCTTGGCGAGTAGGGTAAAGGAAAACCCCAAGGCATTCTTCAATTATGTGTAGAACAAAAGATTGACAGGAGTGAAGATAGGACCGATTAGAGATAAAGGTGGGAAGATGTGCCTGGAGGCTGTGGAAGTGAGCGAGGTCCTCAATGAATACTTCTCTTCGGTATTCACCAATGAGAGGGAACTTGATGATGGTGAGGACAATATGAGTGAGGTTGATGTTCTGGAGCATGTTGATATTAAGATAAAAGAGGTGTTGGAGTTGTTAAAATACATTAGGACGGATAAGTCCCCGGGGCCTGATGGAATATTCCCCAGGCTGCTCCATGAGATGAGGGAAAAAGTTGCTGAGCCTCTGGCTAGGAATTTTATGTCCTCGTTGCCCACGAGAATGGTACCAGAGGATTGGAGGGAGGCAAATGTTGTCCCCTTGTTCAAAAAAGGTAGTAGAGATAGTCCAGGTAATTATAGACCAATGAGCCTTACGTCTGTGGTGGGAAAGCTCTTGGAAAAGATTCTTAGAGATAGGATCTATGGGCATTTAGAGAATCATGGTCTGATCAGGAACAGTCAGCATGGCTTTGTGAAGGGCAGATTGTGTCTAACAAGCCTGATAGAGTTCTTTGAGGAGGTGACCAGGCATATAGATGAGGGTAGTGCAGTGGATGTGATCTACATGGACATTTAATGCATTTGACAAGGTACCACATGGTAGGCTTATTCAGAAAGTCAGAAGGCATGGGATCCAGGGAAGTTTGGCCAGGGGGATTCAGAATTGGCTTGCCTGCAGAAGGCAGAGGGTCGTGGTGGAGGGAGTACATTCAGATTGGAGGGTTGTGACTAGTGGTGTCCCACAAGGATCAGTTTTGGGACCTCTACTTTTCGTGATTTTTATTAACGACCTGGATGTGGGGGTAAAAGGGTGCGTTGGCAAGTTGGCAGATGACACAAAGGTTGGTGTTGTTGTAGATAGTGTAGAGGATTGTCAAAGATTGCAGAGAGACATTGGTAGGATGCAGAAGTGGGCTGAAAAGTGGCAGATGGAGTTCAACCTGGAGAAGTATGAGGTGGTACACTTTGGAAGGACAAACTCCAAGGCAGAGTACAAAGTAAATGGCAGGATACTTGGAAGTGTGGTGGAGCAGAGGGATCTGGGGGTACATGTCCACAGATCCCTGAAAGTTGCCTCACAGGTAGATAGGGTAGTTAAGAAAGCTTATGGAGTGTTAGCTTCCATAAGTCGAGGGATAGAGTTTAAGAGTCGCAGGGTAATGATGCTGCTCTATAAAACTCTGGTTAGGCCACACTTGGAGTACTGTGTCCAGTTCTGGTCGCCTCACTATAGGAAGGATGTAGCAGCATTGGAAAGGTTACGGAGGAGATTTACCAGGATGCTGCCTGGTTTAGAGAGTATGCATTATGATCAGAAATTAAGGGAGCTAGGGCTTTACTCTTTGGAGAGAAGGAGGATGAGAGGAGACATGATAGAAGTGTACAAGATATTGAGAGGAATAGATAGAGTGGACAGCCAGCGCCTCTTCCCCAGGGCACCACTGCTCAGTACAAGAGGACATGGCTTTAAGGTAAGGGGAGGGAAGTTCAAGGGGGATATTAGAGGAAAGTTTTTCACTCAGAGAGTGGTTGGTGCGTGGAATGTACTGCCTGAGTCAGTGGTGGAGGCCGATACACTAGTGAAATTTAATGGACTACTAGACAAGTATATGGAGGAATTTAAGGTGTAGGGTTATATGGGAGGCAGGGTTTAAGGGTCAGCACACCATTGTTGGCTGAATGGCCTGTACTGTGCTGTATTGTTCTATGTTCTATAACTTTCTCCTAAAATGATTAAATAGCTACTGGTAAGGCAATTCGAATACACAGGAATGTAAGACGGCGCAGAGAGTAGTGACTCAGCCCAAACATCATGGGTACATCACCCCCCACATCTGCAGAATCTACAGGAGTGGCAGCCTCAGGAAGGCAAAGTCCACTATCAAAGATCCCCACCATCCGGGCCTTAATCTGCATGGCGTAAACACAAGAGGCTCTGCAGGTGTTGGAAGTCTTGAGCAATACACAGCAAAGTGCAGGAGAAACTCAACACATCAGGCAGCATGTTATTGGCCTGTTTATTCCTCTCTCCAGATGTTGCCTGACTTGTTGAGTTCCTTTAGCACTTCGTTTTGATCTACATGGGCGATGGGCAGTAGAAGATGAATGACCACCTTCTGAGGTCCGCTGCTTTTTTGTTCAGTAACTCTTTGCATCAGCCACTTTATGGAATGATACCCAAATGGGCATCAGCTACTTGTCTAGAAATTGGGTTTTATCCATTTCTGGTGGGCTTGGGGGCAGTGATCATGCTTCTCACAAGCAAATTGCGAAATTGTCCAGAGATTGAAACAGTGTTAGGTTGGCTTATACCCTGAAAATTCACAGCCATGATTTTAAAGTAGGGGTATTTAAAATCATGGATTTACATACACAATAGGTAGTGAGAAAAGGGTCAACAATCTTTGGATGCAGAATAAAAGTGATTGGTATAAGAACCCAATAGAACATAAGGTGAAATGTATTTATATGGAGTTAGTGATTCAAGTCCAAATGTGCACAGTAAAGGATTCAATTTAATATGCAAATGAGGGCAGGAAACATATCTGAGAGGACATTATTTATTTGGAGATAGTGTGGAAAAGGCTCCACCGACCCTTCGAGCCACACCATCCAGCAACCCCTGACAATTTGAATTTAACCCCAACCTAATCACAGGACAATTTACAATGACCAATTAACCTACTAACCAGTATGCCTTTGGAATGTGGGAGGAAATCGGAGCACCCAGAGGAAACCCACATATTCCATGGGGAGAACGTACAAGCTCCTTACAGAGGACACCAGGATTGAACTTTGAACTCCAACACCCCGAGCTCTAATAGCTCCTTCCATTGTTTCCTGTCTTTTTGATGTATTGACCTGAGATCACTTCTTACCATGGCTTTGATCTTTTTAACTTCACACAGACCACCTCGGCCTGTCCTTTAGGAAAGTCAAATAATCTTCAACTCTTGGCTTCCAGCTTTGGTTACTCTACAATTACATTTCCATTTTCTTATCTTGCTTCTATTTACGATTTGCCTTTGTTTCTGGAGTGTGATTAATTCTCTTCCTACTTTTGCCATTTCCCTTTCCTGTTTTGTTTTTCCCCTTTCTTAATTCCCTTTGAGGTTCCCATTTCTAAACCATACCAGTTTAAACTCTCCATAATAACATTAACAAGTACAGCTGCTAAAATATTGATCTCATCTCTACTAAGATGTAAGCTGTCTAATTTGTATGTGTCCCAACACATACGATGCCAATATCTTGAGAAATCTAACGCCCTAATTACTGCACTATCTCTCCAGTCATATTTTCTCCTGCTCTACTCGTTTCCTTTATACTTAATGACTTCGAAGCTAAGCTCAGTTCCAAAGGCATATTTAAGTTTGCTGATGACACCACTACCATTGGTTGAATAAAAGATAGCGATGAATCGGCATATAGGAGGGAGATTGAAAATCTGACTGAATGGTGCCACAACAACAACCTCTCACTCAATGTCAGCAAGACCAAGGAGCTGGTTATTGACCACAGGAGGAGAAAACTGGAGGTTCATGAACTACTTCTCATTGGAAGATCAGAGTGGAGAGGGTCAGTAACTTTAAATTCCTTGGTGTTATCATTTCAGATGATCTGTCCTGGGTCCAGCACTTAAGTGCCACTACAAAGAAAGTACAGCAGTGCCTGTATGTTCTTAAAAGTCGCGTAGATCCAGCATGTCATCCAAAACTTTGAGATACTTCTATAGATGTGCGGTGGAGCGTATATTGACTGGTTTAAACATGGCCTGGTATGGAAATACCAATGCACTTGAATGGAAATGCCTACAAAATGTAATGGATACAGCCCTGTCCATCATGGGTAAGCCTCCCCCACCACTGAGCACATCTACATGGAGGGCTGTCTCAGGAAAGCAGTTTCCATCATCAAGGAACCCCACCATCTCGGCCATGCTCTCTTCTCATTGCTGTCATCAGGAAGAAAGTACAGGAATCTCAGGACCCACACCACCAGGTTCAGGAACAGTTAATCATCAGGCTCTTGAACCAGAGCAGACAACATCATTCAGCTTTACTAACCCCAACACTGAACTGAACATAACCAATGAACTCACTTTCAGGGACTCATCATCTCATTTTCTTGATATTTATTTATTTATTTATTTATTATTAAAACTTATTTTTTCTCAGCTCAGGCTGGTAAAACCTGAGATACGAGCATAAACAAGTATGCTTGTCAACTGCTAGGAACTTTCAGACTTTCTGAAGATTTACATAGATATTACTGGGCAGCCCTAATTGTTTAAAGCTATTGAAATGACACCAGTTGTAGATTTTACTGTCAGGACAATGTATACCTTGTTCATATTCCAAAGTCTTTCAACTTTCTCTTTTAATTCAGCATATTTCTGGTGTTTTCACTTATTGATTTCTGTAAGTTACAGGGCCTGTAAAAAGTAATCACCCCCTTGGAAGTTTTTATGTTTTATATTATTTTACAAGATTGAATCACAGTGGATTTAATTTGTTTTTTTGACACTGATCAACAGAAAAAGACTCCTTTGTGTCAAAGTGAAAACAGATCTCTACAATGTGATCTAAATTAATTACAAATATAAAACACAAAATAGTTGATTGTTTAACTATTGATCCCCTTTAATATGACACACCAAATCATCATTGGTGCAGGCAATTGGTTTTAGAAGTCACGTAATTAATTAAATGGAAATCACCTGTGTGCAACCAAGTTCTTTCAATTGATTGTAGTAAAATACACCTGTACCTGGAAGGCTCAATGGTAGTGAGTCAGTATCTTAGCAAAAGCTATACCATGAAGAAAAAAAAAACCACTCCAAATAACTCTGAAAGGTTTCTTGAAAAGCACAAGTCAGGAGATGAATACAAGAAAATTTTAAGTCACTGAATAACTCTTGGAGTACAGTTGAGTTAATCATCAAGAAATGGAAAGAATGTGACACAGCTGTAAATCTGCCTCGAGCAGGCTGTCCTCAAAAACTGAGTGACCATGCAAGAATGGGACTAGTGAGGGAGGCCACCAAGAGACCTAAGACAGCTCTGGAGGAGGTACAAGCTTCAGTGGCTGAGATGGGAGAGACTGTGCATTCAACAACTGTTGTCCAGGTGCTTCACTATTCGTAGCTTTATGGGAAAGTGGCAAAGAGAAAGCTACTGTTGGAAAAATCTCACATGAAATCTTGCATAGAGTTTACCAGAGGGCATATGGGAGACTCTGAAGTCAGCTGGAGGAAGGTTCTGTGGTTTGATGAAACCAAAATTGAGCTTCTTGGCCATTAGACTAAATGGTATGTTTGATGTAAACCAAACTCTGCACATCATCAAAGACATTCTAATCCTACCGTGAAGAATGGTGGTGGCTGCATCAGGCTGTGGGGATGCTTCGCTGCAGCAGGGTCTGGAAGGCTTGTGAAAGTAGCGGGTAAAATGAATGCAGCAAAATAGAGAGAAATCCTGAAGCCATTTGCAAGAGAACCATGACTTGGGAGAAGATTTGTTTTCTAGCAAGACAATGACCCCAATAATTGAGCCAAAGCAACACAGGAATAGTTTAAAATAACAACAAAGTTAATGTCCTGAAGTGGCCAAGTCAGAGTCTAAACCTCAATCCAATTGAGAATTTGTGGCTGGGCTTGAAAAGGGCTGTTCACTCATGATTCCTATGCAATCTGATAGAACTTGAGCAGTTTTGGTAAGAAGAAGGGGAAAAAATTGTAGTGTCTGGATTTGCAAAGCTAATAGAGACCTATCCACTCAGAGTCAAGGCTGTAATTGCTGCCAAAGGTGCATCTACTAAATACTGACTTGAAGGCATGAATACTTATGCAATCAATTATTTTGTGTATTATACTTGTAATTTATTTAGATCACTTTGTAGGGATTTGTCTTCCCTTCGACACGAACAACTCTTTCCATTGATCAGTGTCAAAAAAACCAAATTAAATCCACTGTGACTTACTGTGAAAACTTCCAAGGGGGAGGTGAATGCTTTTAATGGGCATTATATGTGTATTTGGAATGGCTATATCTATTAAATAAGTTGTTCTGCTTGTTTATCCTGTACAGTGTTATCATATCTGAACAGTTATTATGGATTGTTCTATCTGTAATAACCGGTCATTTTATAATTTGTGGTGTTCTGGCTCTAAAACTAGATCTGGCTTGTATTTATAGTGAGATGTGATTTCATTCATGAGCAGGTATTTTAAAGCAAGCTTTTCATGAATGATGTTTGCCATTTGCTTGTGCTGGTGTAAGTAATCAGATTGTGTTAAACTGCCACAGGATGTTGTCATGTGTTGGACTGTTACTGGGGTTTTTTTTGGCATTTTCTACATTTATCATCTTGAATTTGTTTGGTCTTTTATTATGTATTTTTGATATTTGTTTTGTACTAACCACCTGGTCCTGTATTGCCACAGGGAACCCTTTTTCTGGGAACAAGTCTCCAACTCTGAGCCGGGTGTTCGGTGCTTTCTTGTCGACACCTGGTCTGCTCAGATTGTGGGGATGTCTTCCATAGAGGGTCATGCTCTCCCATTGGTTAACTTTTTCTTCAACAGTGGTAATGTCTTCATTTTTCTGGGTTGTGGTCTCATTCAAGTTTGGTGGTGTATACTTATTGGAATTTCATATACTTGCATGGAGTGCTGATTCCTGTTTCCTTTGTGTATCTTTAGGAGTTTTATTTGACTGTTGTAAAGATTTTAATGTCTATTATTCCTCTTCCCCCTTCAGTTCTCGTAGTGTTGATCTCTGGATAATCTAATGTACATAATGTTTTCTGAGATTTATTATCATTATATCTCCTTTATTTGCACAGTTTGTTGTTTTTTTGCACACTGATTGTTTATCCATCTTATTGTGCACGGTCTTTAACTGATTCTATTGTGTTTCATTTTATTTACTGTGAATGCCCACAAGAAAATGAATCTCAGGGTTGTATATGGTTACATTATATATCGATAATAAATTTACTTTAAACTTTGAAGTAATGTAAGAAAGAAAAATAACTCAACATAAGCTAGATACACTAGAGACACCAACTTTTTAAACATCAAGAACAATTGATGTGCTCCTTAGCAAGGAACACTTTAATGCTGATATCAAATCAAAAGAATAGTGAGTCTATTAACCTTTATATTGTAGAAATGAAGAAACTTTGAAAACCTATTGTTATGCTGCAACTTTAGAATGTTTCTAAGAGAAGGGTAACTTTGTGAATAAATTGATGAAATTCAAATTGCACAATGAATCTGAGCTTATTTTTGAGAAATTCTCACCAATAGCAGCCTCATCCAAGACAGGAGTATTAAATACTTTTTTAAAAAAAACTTTGTCCATCCCAAATGGCCAATGAGAACACACTAATTGAATGCCCAAGTTGATGTGGTCTTTCATTGGTTCTATTAAGGTTATTACTCAGAGAGCAGATGAGAAACTTTATTGGCTCCATTATTCTTCATTCCCAGTTGTTAACCATACAGTATGTGGGATCTTCTACTACCTCATAATGTAGATCAGATGACATAAAAACAACGTCTGCATATCATACTCTACCAGAGGAAACTGAGACCATGGCAGTGGTGTCACATTGATGACAGTTTAAAGATTTTACACAAGAAGAAATGAAATCATGTGCAACTTAGTATGAGGGTGCATCCAACGGAGCAGCTGGTTGTCCAAGCAGTATAGACAAAAATGCCTTATAACACCCTTACTCCAGAGATTCCAGAAACATTGGCAAATATATTATAAAATCACCTCACATAATACTATGTGGTCTACACCAGATGAGCTGGAGTGAAAAGATGGTCAAAATCATTGCTTTGTTTAATAGAAATGGATCTTTCTGTGGAACAGTTGCAGATGTCTAAAGCGCCACTTCAAGATAAGCAACCTAAGAGAAAACTTTGGGTCCGCAGTCATGTTCAAATTTTCAATCTCCCTCACAAACTGAATGCACACGTAAAGAGATCCTCTTGTTGGTATTTGTGATGATCCAGACTACTGATAAAATCTACGTGGACAACATAGCTCCAGTGAGAGATATTCACAGTTTTGTTGAACTAAAGTCGGATTTAAACAACATGTTAGAGTTTGTCTCATCTGCAACAAATTCCATGATAACATTACTATCTCAAGTCCATAGAAAGGTCAACACCTGTTCAAGAGAAACATGTGCTTTAATAAAATCAGAAATGAGACTGTGTCTTCTGAAGATGGTGGAGAAGAAATTAAATCTGTGAGGTCAACAACAGATCACAAGAGTGACAAGACTCTGTATATCACTATCCATCATCAGGGACCCCCACCATCCAGGTCATGCTCTCTTCTAGCTGCTGCTGTCAGGAAAAAGGTACAGGAGCCTCAAGATTCACACCACCCAGTTCAGGAATGGTTATTATCACTCAGCCATCAGGCCCGTGAACCAAAGGGGATAACTTCACTCATCTTCACTTCCCCATCATTGAAATGTTCCCAGAGCCTATGGACACACTTTCAAGGACTCTTCATCTCATATTTTCATACTTACTGCTTATTTTTTTATTGTTACTATTATTATTATTTCTTCATTTTTGTATTTGCATAGTTTGTTGTCTTTTATGCACTGGTTGAATGCCCAAGTCTTTAATTGATTCTATTATAGTTGTTATTCTATTCTGGATTTATTGAGTATGCCTCCAAAAAATGAATCTCAGGGAGGTATATGGTGTCATATATGAAATTTGATAATAAATTTACTTTGAACTTTGAATTCTATAGCTTGCCTATTTGAAAAAATGTGTATATATATTGGAAAGAGTGAAACAGACTCTAATGTATTGCCATGTATGGAATACTGTATTTAACACTCTAATAGTGTTATGCTAAGCACTATACTAACCATGCCGTCCTAATTGTGCTGACAAAATCAGGCCATCCTCACATCATTAATGATCCATTTTTTTTCCAGCAAAAAGGAGCTCACATGTCTTCTGAAAGTTGAGAAGTCTAGTTGCATCTGGTGAGGCGTAGAGACAAGCAGGGGGACAAGACACTGGTGCTATAGTAACTACAGCATGTGCCATTCTCATCAGCTGTAGGGATATACAATCTGTCCAGGTATCTCTTACCTTAAAGCCGCTGGTAATTTTAGAATCTGCTTATTACAGACTGAAACGTACACTCTGGGCAGTAGCAATATTTGAAGAAGTATTGGCAAAGCTGTCAACACTGTATAGCCTTAAGTGTAATATTTTCAATCAGCTGCATGATATGATGCCAGAAACATGAACTGGTTCTGAGCTGTTAAGCCCATCACTTAGCTCGAGAGATACCAGTCGTATTAAATTCATTCATTCGATCCCAGCACTTCCTTCATGAAGCCACTGCTAATTCTACTTTACATCTTAAAATTTTAACTTCAAAACAGGTGAAGTTTTTGACCTCATTACTAACTCGGTTGGAACAGAAACAGAAAAATCCTTGAAAAACTCAGCGGGTCAGGCAAAATCTATGGAAAGTAAAACAGAGTTAACCTTTCAGGAGGATGATAACCTTGTTGATGAGATGCCATTAACCTAAAACAGTCAGTCATTCAGTCTGCTTCACTCTTTGCAGAACCATCTGGCCTGACATAATTGCATTTGCCACAATTTCTGATCTTTTTTTCAGATATTTTTTGCTTTTTAACTCTGTAGATGTTTCTCTGCTCTCTGCCAGTAATGTATGGCCTTTTCATTTTCCTTTAACCAAATTTGTTACTTCTCGTCCATGCACAAGTATGAATCTATAAATGTAGGGCAGAACGTTTCGTAGAGAGGTAGTGAGAAGTAAGAGGGAATATTGCCATCAAGATTACAATAATCGCTCAACTTTAGTTAATGATATTTCACCACAAAAAGAGGAATCCCTTTTTTATAATACTTGTATATAATCTTTTTGGTTGTATTTATCAGGGAATGATATCCTTCCACCTCTTTACATCAATGGTGCTGAACGCATCAAGTTTCAGGAGTGAATATCAATGTCCAGTCCTGGTCTAGTTGTATAGACACCATGGTTATGAAAGTGCACCAGTGCATTTAGTTCCTCTGGAGGCTAAAGAAAGTTGGTGTGATCCTGTTGACCCTTACCAATTCGTATCAATGCTCCACAGAAAGCGTAGCTTGCTGTGGCAGCTGCTTTGCTCAACACCGCATGAGGCTGCAGAGAGTTGTGGTACAGCTCAGCACAACACGGAAAGCAGCCTGCCCACTATGGGCTCTGTCTATACCTCTTACTGGCTTTCTACATCACCAATATTATCTAAAACCCCACCCACCTAGAGGCTCTGAATTCTCTCCCCTCCCAACTAGTAGAAGATACAAATGCCTGAAAGTGCCTACCACCATACTCAAGAACAGCTTCTATCCCTTTGTTATATGACTAATTAATGGCCCCTTTGTATGATGAGATGGAATCTTGACCTCACAATCTACCTCGTTCTGACCTTGCAATCTATTGTTTGCCTGCAGTGTAACTGTAATATTTTGTCTGCTGTTATTGTGTTCCCTTATTCCACCTCAGCATGCTGTTCTAATGTCGTCCTTAATTGCCATTGAGCGAAGGGTTTCATTGTTGACCCCACGATTCACCACGCCCCTGATGCCTCATTGCCATCCTGACACTGTGACCAACTCACACATCAGCTAAGATTTTTGAGATTTGGGTTGGGAAAGCAAAAACACGAAATCGATTTACTCTTGTACCGCATTTTTGTATGCTCTACGCCATGCTGTTAGACCTAGCAGCAGAGAGGTGAGCTTGTTTGGTGCTACTGGTGAGACATGGATGCCAAAATTAAAAATGTCATCCTGAAAGAAGGTCCCCATAAACATCGAGAAATGGTGGCTGTTGAGCTGGAGTGGCCTTGAAATTATATTGTGCTGCCACACTGAACACTCAAAATTCCTTTCTCGTTTATTTTGTATTACAGATCCTGCAAAGAAGTATAAGGATAATACCAGATATGTATATGAAGGTAGATGCATCAGGAAAAATGATCAGCTTGAACCTCTTTACTACCTAGAAAAGAAGCCTGAGAGATCTTCAAATGTACAGAGAGTTTTAAAGGAGTGTACAAGAGAGAGAGAATGCTTCCATTTCCTATTGCGGCTTCCAGGAGAAGTCCCATTGGATGTGGGATTATTGTTCTCCCTAGAGTTTTTACAGCATCCACAGTAATGATGTTTATTAAGACCTACAGTATAGATGTCTGAGTTGAGTTCTACTGAAATCAAAAGGTGTATATTTGATACCATAGCTTTCCACTTGGTCTGTCCTCGTCCCCAGACATGATACTACCACCACATCCCAGAGAACAATTGTTTTTAACCCAGCATGAACAAGAGACTCACCTAAAGCCATTGCCTCACAAGACTTTCTCGGCATCAGCAGCCATTTGGGGAAGTTGCAATACATAATGACACTGACCAATAGTCACAGAGTCACAGAATATGAAAACAGTGTCTACAGACCACCAGGCTCAACATCAAGTACTCTTTCACATCTTGTACTAATCCCAGGTTATTCCCCCCACTTTACCATCAACTATCCCCAGATTCTAGTGCTGATCAATACATTAGATTCATTTTATCATGGTCATTTACCATTCCATCCCACACCACTGTATGGGACAGCAGCTCTACTCTGCCTTTGCTGGCCTAAAAATGAAGGATTTGATGTAAGAAGCATTATTTCTTTTCTAAGCTTGCTTGTCTCCATCTAAACACAAAACATCACCCTGCACTCATATTCTAACACAGTAAGTTTGAGCTTCGGTAGTTAATTTTAAAGGTTTATTGACATTTTTCAAAGGGACTTCTCGTGCTCCATTCTGATTAAATTCTGAGAGGTGGCTCTCTTTTAAATGGAGCAAAATTGGCTATTGTATTACAGCAAACAAAAACAAACTCATGTATTATGTGTGGCCTGTGTAGGCGGCAGTCATATTTCTTGCTCACTTACACTAGGACTGTAGATTAGAGTTCATTGGCATGTTTCAGGAAGTTCTTTACTTCCTGCCATTTAATTTATAAAACTAAATATCTCTTTCCTCCCATTGAAAAGAAGTACACATGGAAGGAGCTTTCACTGGACTTGAAACCTTGTTTTTCCTCTCTGCACTATTCCTATTTGGCCTCATTACTGCCCTTGGAATCTACAATGAACAGCTGCAGGATGAGGCAGGTATGGTTAGCATCCTTCCTGTTTTATATCTATAGTATTTGTAGTGGTTATTGTAAGTTATAGGGTTTCAGATTACACGCTGAAATTGCTGTTCAACTTGTGTGGCAATGGTCTCTAGAGATGGTTGAGAATCACCTTTAAGCTTATGTAGCGTAACAGCATATTATTCTTAACATTTAGACTCAATATTGAAGTCTATAACCAGGTAACTTGATTTCTATCTGTATCAGTTGTCTACATGTGACATTGGATCATCTAGTCTGTTGGATCTCCCACTGCTTTTTCTGCTTCCATTTTCTCTGGCAGTGGAGGACATGACTAGCCTGACCTCCTCCTCTTCTGCATTTAAAAACTCCCACACTCTTTTTTTTTCCTCACCGTCTAACTGCTCCCATTCACTCATTGACCAGACAACCGTGTTTACAGCTTTTCTCCACGGTCACCCTGATTTTTACCCTATCAGAGGCACGTGTCCTTCCCCCATCCTCCATGTAGTTCAACAAGTTTCTTTTGTGTCCGTCTCAGTTCTGACAATATCTTTGACCTGAAACATTGCTTTGCTTTTCTGCTCGCCAAGGCAACCAGAGACACATTGAGTATTTCCAACATTTAAAAAAAACATTTAATGTGTTATTCATTGTCAAGTAGACTTTTAACATCTTTTATGAATAGGAATCTCACCACCATGCTGAAATAAGATATCAGGAGTGAAACTAATTATTATGTTGAAGTTGCTTATGCTGAACAAGTTTAGAACACAGCACACCAATTCATTTCTAGGGAAGTATTGATTTTTACTTAACAGGATAACAATTGCACCTGTGTCCAGATCAGTCGTGACAGCTTCTGTTTTGGGTTTTGCTGGGTTTTCCAAGGAATTCAAATGGATGGCCTCCATTTGAATACAAAGTCCAGAAATTGTATTGCTAACCCCAATCTTGCTGCATCAGGGATTGCAGCTAACAAATTTGGAAGAATCAGAATGACTTTTAATTATTCAGATTACATTTGAAGTTGGATGAGGAAGAGCAGTGTTTGGAGACACAAAACACTTAGACCAAACTGTCTTTTGTGATACACTTGTTTGTGCCAAAAATGAAAGTATATTTAAGGGAGCTCGCTCAAAAACTAAAATTATATGGACATGCTTTACAATTACACTACAGAAAGGACAGTGATCAGGACAAAGGAGGTTTTGTGAAGAAAAATAGTGAAAAGCTAGATATGCTGCATAATTATTTTTTTGCCGATATCTACATTTCAGGAAGCAATCAATATTCAATGTATTCTGTGGAAACATATTGAATCAGGTACATGATTCACTTCATCTCTGTTCTAGAGGGACATCCTTCTATTCTAAGGCAGTGCCCTCTGGTCTTAGATTCCCCACTATAGGAAACATCCCCTCTCTCTAGGCCTTTCAATATTCGATATGTCAACATGTTGAACATTTTCAGATGATTGGGGTACTAGTTCAGATTTATTATATGCAAATTAGGACTGTAGAAGCTGATTGAATTTTCAAGAAATGGCTAGGGGGCAGGGGAACATTTGACGTTCATGGATCAAATGCATGTTGAATACATTTATTAACCTGGTGTAAACACTGTCAGAGCAGCAGAAGTGGAGAGGAGAAATAAAAGTCAGGTACTCACTTTGGCACTGATATGACCAGTGGTGACATGCAAGGTTCTGCGTTGGGGTCGCAACTACTCATTGAATTCATAGACAACATCAATATGGTTGTATATCCAGCTTGGTAATGATAAAAGGAATACAAGAAAGTAGGGTCAATAGGAGGCCACTTGGCCCCTCAGGCATACCCTGTCGATCAATATGATCAGATTCAAGTTTATTGTCACCTGTCTGTACAAACGTAAATACAACCAAACAGAACAACATTTCTCCAGAGCATGGTGCACACAGGTATAAAAGATACATCATACACAGTACATAGAATGAAATAATACCACAGATGAGTTAACAAAATATAACTCAAAGAGCTTGTAAAGTGCAGTACAGGTAAACAGCAAACCCCTCTCTGTCCTGGTGACGAGACCTCGGGGGTGGCAGGGTATTCATTAGTCTCACAGCCTGAGGGAAGAAGCTGTTACCCAGTACAGCAGTTCTATTCGGAGATCTAGGCCCCATATGGAGCCAGTGATCATTAATGGAGAACGTGTGGAGCAGGTTAAGACCTACAAGTATCTGGGAGTACAGTTAGATGAGAAGCTTGACTGGACTACCAACACAGATGCCTTGTGCAGGAAGGCACAGAGTCGAATGTACTTCCTAAGAAGGTTGGCGTCATTCAATGTCTGTAGTGAGATGCTGAAGATGTTCTATAGGTCAGTTGTGGAGAGCGCCCTCTTCTTTGTGGTGGCGTGTTGGGGAGGAAGCATTAAGAAGAGGGACGCCTCACGTCTTAATAAGCTGGTAAGGAAGGCGGGCTCTGTCGTGGGCAAAGTACTGGAGAGTTTAACATCGGTAGCTGAGCGAAGGGCGCTGAGTAGGCTACGGTCAATTATGGATAACTCTGAACATCCTCTACATAGCACCATCCAGAGACAGAGAAGCAGTTTCAGTGACAGGTTACTATCGATGCAATGCTCCTCAGACAGGATGAAGAGGTCAATACTCCCCAATGCCATTAGGCTTTACAATTCTACCGCCAGGACTTAAGAACTTTTTAAAAGCTATTAATGCTTTTTGAGATAGTGATTTAGATGCATATCATATTTTTTTTACTGAGTTAAGTATTGTATGTAATTAGTTTTGCTACAACAAGTGTATGGGACATTGGAAAAAAAAGTTGAATTTCCCCATGGGGATGAATAAAGTATCTATCTATCTATCTATCTATCTATCTACTCCTTCCTGACTGTAGTGGGTCAAAGAGATTGTGGAATGGGTAATAGTGATCCTCAAAAATGCATCAGATCCTTCGTACCCTTTGATCCCAGTAAATGCCACAAATAGGTGGGAAGGAGATTCACCCTCCCGCCCCATTAGATCAAAATCAATCTGTCCTTCCCTTAATTCCTCTTCTGATTCTGATCTCCACGATCCTCAATCTTTCAAAGATTTGTCTCTCTCCACCTTAAATGTATTTAATAATTTGGCTCCATTATCATTGGAGGCTGTGAATTTCACAGTTTCGCCACTTTGTGAGAGAAATAATTATGACGGAGTTCAGTTTTAAATGACTGTTCCCTTTGTGTCTATGTCCCCTTGTTAAGTGGCATTATGAGAACAGTGCAGTTAGCAGTGCTAAGTTAGCAGATATTTTCTGGCACTCTGTGCTTAACTCTGCATAAGTAGCAGCAGACATTCTCTGCACACTGTATGAACATGACAGTTCTGAACTTGATGCCCACTGTACACCTGTTTCTTTGACTACCCTCTGGAGCGCAGTGTGGAAGTGCTATGTTTCAGAAACACCCTACCGCTTAAAGTAGGAATCAGCTCAATCAGCCTGCATTGGATCAGACCTGGCTTAGCTAGCTGTCAAAACTGACAAAGTTAGTGAATGTTTCTGACAGTCCAGACACCCTGACTAAAGGTAAGACTTAAAAAACTGATAAGCAAATGAAATATCTGAAGCATACAACAACGTTAAAATAAACCATTTAAAAATCTCGGGAAAAGGGCCAAAAATTCTATTACTTGCTTTAATCCCGCACAGTTGTTCCTGTCCACTCCACCCCTTCAGAGAAAGGTGGGGGGTAGGAGATAAGGAAGATGGCGGTACAGAGACCAAATTGGTTGCTCGATATAAATTTGACCTACAGTGACTGTAAAGGTTTGAACTGTGGGAATTATTTGTGAACATAGAACACAGCAACACACAGGGACAGGCACTTCAGCTATCAGCTATTCCTGCCTTTTCACGTGTCTGTCTGATTACTCTTAAAAATTGTATTGTGATCACTAATACTGAATGTGTACTATACTGTCTGACAGATGGAGACCTCAGAGACTGCAACATCTCACTGCCACTGGTGGTATAGCTGAGGTTTTTGCCAACAATTGCTCTCTGTTGCATTGGGCAACGTCAGTATCATTCAGCCAAGATCACTGAACCACGATGCAAGTGAAGGACCAGTAAACCACCTGCCTTTCAACAAACTCCAGTATCATTTAATGCACCAGAAGACTTGTATCATACATTTCCTATTCATTTGAAAACACAACTGACTCTGATGCGAATGACATTGTGTTATTGCTAACAAAATGAAAAAAACTGTGGTTATTGGAAATCTGAATTAAAAAATGGAAAATGATGGAAATACAGGGGGGATAGAAATAAAGGTGTTTCAATGATATTAATACTGTAGTTAATTTTAACAGTTACAGATTAATGGAATCATAGAGTACAGAAACAGGCCATTTGGCCTGTCAAGACTGTGCTGACTATCAAGCACCCACAAACAAAACTACACAAATCCCATTTTATTCTCTTTCTATTCCCACTAACTCCTTCCACTTACCTGTACAATATGGGCACTTTACGGTGGTTGATTAAACTACCAACCCACATGCCTTTGGGATGGGGAGAAAACCCTCACGATCACAGGAGCAATGCTCAAACTCCATGCAAGCAACACCAAAGCCTCATCTGTGGTCTGCAGAGAAAGGTGGTGGAAGCAGAGGGCTGGTCCAGTGGTGTGAGGGGGATTGGCTCTGGTTGCACTTGAAGCTGTGCAGAGTGGTTGGCGGGGTCTGGTATGGGGTCCAATGTTGGATGTGGGGGTGGAAGCTGTTAATGCTGGAAACAGTTCGTAACCTCCTGCTCCTGAAAAAAAGCTACAAAGTTCCCTCACTTGGGAATTCAGCCCTCCTTTCACCTGACATATTTTCCAAACTTAAGAAAACTTGAGTTAGAATGAAATTGATTGTTAAACTAACAAACAACCTCATTGATTAATTCACCTCATTGGCCTTGGGCACTGCTCTGCAGCTATGACAACTGGAAGTACATGGATTCCAACCATCTGAGCCACAAATCCCTGGTCACTACGTTCGAGCAACACAGTGAACACTCTGCACTAAAATGGGCTTTAACTTCTTTCAAATTCTGTTCTTGTTATTCCTTTTTTGCACTGTTTACTTATTCTTGTGACTTTTTAGCAATTTTTATGTCTGCATTGTAGTACCACTGCTAAATAACACATCCTGTTGTACAGATGATTGATAATAAACCTGATTGTGATTCTGAAATTGTGTGTAATTTGTGTTTAATTTATCCAGGATGCAAGATTATTTAATGTCATTTCCAGTACACAAGTGTAAAGGAGAACAAAATAATTTTTACTCTGGATCCGTTGCAGCTCAGGAAAAGCACAATGCGATAAAGAATACAATAATAATAAATAAACACAGTAAACATGAATACATAAGATAGCTTATGTACATAGAGTGATTATATGTCCATAAAGTGACACGAGGCACAGGAGTGTGTGTACGTGTGACTGACAGGAAATGATAAAGTAGTGGTGGATGGGGGTATGGAGGGCCGGTTAGTGGGTGGAGGTGTTGATCAGCTTTATGGCCTGTGGGTGCCTGCTGGTTACTGCTATATTTGTCTTGTGAATGCTGTATGCACCTGTGATGCTGCTGCAAATATGATTTTCATTGCACCGGTACACACATGCACTTGTGCTTATGAAAATAAACTCCACTTCGAGATTTTTAGAAGTTCAGACTCAGATGTAACCCTGTCTCAGCCAAGTGTTTTAGGAGTTAAAGCCCTCAGTCTCCCTGCTTTTTAAATGGACAGAGTTTCTGCTCTTCCTATTCCGGTCCAGCTGCAGTCACATAAAACAGTGATTGTTTGGACAAACTGCAATCTTCTGCTCCGACAACGTAATTGTGCTTTTATATTACAAATTTAATGTGCAAAATGCATCAGACATACAAAAGTGTAAGCATAAAATGTGTTTGAAAGGTAGCCACTGAACAGCTTGATTAAAACTTATTTAATGAAATAGGTTTTTGGAATGTTCATATAACAGTATACAGGTGTGGTGTGGGATGAGATAGATATTATGGTTTTTATGAAAGAAGCTGCAATCAGCAGTCATGGGGCAGACTGAAGAAGGTTTTGAGCAGCAGGACTTAAAAGGCTCCAGAGTTGGTCTGAAGTTACCATCATGTGAGCATTTTGACAAGATGGTGAGAATATTATGAAGTCAGTTTGAGCAGGGATTAGTGTTGTACTGGGATTCACAGTATTTCTCAACAGGCTGGAGGGTGAAGGTCAGCTGGGAGAATAATTAAATAAGTGAGATGGAATGATACCCAACAAAGTGCTGCTACATCGCCAAAAATCACCACTGTCATCCTCTGCCCTCTTGTGGTGAAACTCAGTAACTGTTCATCACCCATCTGCACATTTTGGAGAGAGACATTGGAGCAAATTTTAAGTATGTTTGATTGTGAAGAAAATCAGCTAGAAATGAAAAAAAAAATCGAAGTTTGTATGTGATTTTTAGCTTCTTGCATTTAAGATGTGTCAGATTTTTTCATAAACCAAATTCTGCTTTGTGCATGTTTTTAACTGTCCAAGAACTAAAAGCTCAGAACTATTTCTATCCATGATTCTCAATATAAGTAGTGTTTATCCAGCAGATTTGCTCAAAAACAAATCAGTATTTTTTTGTTCTTTTCTTTTTCCTTTTGCATACTTGAATATATAGTTTTGCTTAAACTTACAGACAGTGGTTCTGTACAAAAAAGTTAAGTATTTTGTGATAGAATCTGCTGCTTCTGCAGCCTTCAAAACTGTAACTCTCAGTAACTCCTACATTAAAACGATGAACAGAATAAAATAAACAGCATTTTAATGAAAACAATCAGCTGCCATCTTATAGAATGGCAGAGAAGGCTTGGGGAACAGAGTAACCTGATACTGCTGTTGTTCATAACTCACCTCTGAGACTGGGACTTCTGCTGGGTGCAGTTGGTTTCACATTTTGTGCTTTTTCTCTGATTTTGAGGCTATTATAAGGAGAGCTTGGACAAACTAGGGTTCTTTTCTCTGCTACAACAGAGGCTGAAGTGAAACTTGATAGAAACTTTTAAGATTCTGAGGGGCATAGACATCTGGTAACATTTTACCAGGATTGAAATGTCTGATATTTGAGGGCATGTACTATAGGTGAAAGGGAAAAGTTCAAAGGAAGCGTGCAGGTGAAATTTTCCCTGGAATCCAATGCTAGGGGTGATAGTCGGGAAAGGTAAGAGGCTCTTTGATAGGTTCATGAATGTGCAGAGATTGGAGGCATAAGGACCATGTGCAGACAGAAGGGACTAGGTTATTTTGGTACAACATGGGCCAAAGGGACTGTATCTATGCTGCGCTGTTCTGTTAACTTCATTTTTCACTATTTAGAGCTAACCTAAATGAAATGTCAACCTGTTACGTATTCAGGCAACAATAAATATATGTGAGTTAGGCAAGGGTTTTTATAACAAATAACATGTTTATTAAACACTGAAAACAAACCCCCAAAAGTAAACAAACACTAACGTAACCAGAAAACAGCTCTTAAAGCGATGCAGCTCAAACAGTTCTTAAAGTGATGTTGCAAAAACAGTTGTTTAAAGCGATATTGCCAAAAGTTCAAAATGCTCAGTCCATTTAAAAGGAGAGACTTTTTAAGATGATTTAAATTCTCTTCCACGTCGTTCTCCTTCGATCCCCGGCGTCGAACTCTTCCCACGAAGAAATTTTATGAAACATAACGGTTTAAAAGCACTGACCTTTTCTTCCACACTATTCTCAATCTCTTGCTATCCTGCAGAGATTAACACAAGAACAATCAACGAAATCCTTCCGAATGAGGATCACACAAGGTCGAACCCAATCCACCGTCGAAAATCGATTCTCCTCGATCTTTAACTTCCGAACTTTTATCTTCACTCTCCACAGTAAAGAAACTGCTGGCAATGACCTTTTAAACTTTAGGCATTAGATAAAACTTCATCTTTCAACTAAACTGCGTCATCACATTAAATCACGCAGTGGCATGAAGTCAACTTGGCAAATCCAGCCACGAACTGCCCCTCCCCACAGGGTGGGGTCCTCCTCTTATACCCTGTAAAAAAAACCTGCCACATGACCTCTACTGGCGGGAAAATGACGTCACTCCACCATCACAAGACCATTACCTCAAGTCCAGTATAACTTCAACCCCAGTCATGTGACAAGGGTACCACTGTCACATGTCACGGGTACGTAACAAACCTTAAATGTTAAAACTTTACATGGGATTTTAATTTAGAATGCTAAAATACAGAAGTCTTACAAACTTTGAAAATAACTTTTACGTTTTGTCTTGCTCTGTCAGTTGCCATTGAATCTCTTAGTTCAAACTCCTTCCTTATTTGAGTGAGTGGAAAAAAGTACACTACATTAAGATGAGAAGATCTGCATGACTATAGCCAGTGAAATAGGAGTTTCTGTCTAATTTTAAATATTGTACAATCAACTACAAGCTTAAGAAAATAATTAAAAACATAACACCATTCAGGGAATTTTACAACCAGAACTGTAGTGTTAAAAGAAATTTTAAAACCTGTACATGAGATATGAAATACATTTCTGGATTTGGCATCAGACTAATGAAATAGCCATTTGATAGCTCATTGCAATCTATGAAAGTCAATGGAAAAGATGCACAAATATAATGAAGCTTGCATGTTGATTGGCTGTTATGCTTGCTTTGAAACTGGATGCTGATTGGACAATTCCTTTCAGAAGACAACTGCATCTGCTTTTGATTGGGGCTCTGATTGGAAGGTATGAAGAAATAAATTGCAAGCAATTTTCAGGAACAAAGTGATCACAAGTACTAGTTTTGATTGCTCAGTCAGACACAGAAGGATTATTCCAACTATTCTCCTTAAATTGTCCTATATTTTAAGCATTTCTCTTTGGATGGAACTGAGAATGGTACCCAAGACAGCATAGCTGAGTGGTGGATTATTTCTTGTTCATTATTGTCCATAACAGTTATGCTGAGATAATTGATCCATGTTCATGCAATTTAGCCAGTCCACTATTTTATCAAATCCTGTTCTTCTCCCACAGTACAATGGGGTATTGATAGGATGCAGAGCTGTGCTGAGCACTGGCATATGAAGTTCAACCCGGTAAAGTGTGAAATGATTCACTATGAAAGGTCATACTTGAAGACAGCATACAGGGTTAATGCATGATTCTTAAAGCATGGAGGAATCAGAATCAGGTTTATTATCACCAGCATGTGACATGAAATTTGTTAACTTAGCAGCAGCAGTTCAATGCAATACGTAATTTCTCATAGAGAGAGAGAAAAAATAACAATAAATAAAATAAAACGTAATAATAAACAAACAAGTAAATCAATTGCATATATTGAATAGATTATTAAAAAATGTGCAAAAACAGAAATACTGTATATTTAAAAAAGTGAGGTAGTGTCCAAAGCTTCAAAGTCCATTCAGGAATCGGATGGCAGAGGGGAAGAAGCTGTTACTGAATCGCTGTGTGTGTGCCTTCAGGCTTCTGTATCTCCTTCCTGATGGTAACAGTGAGAAAAGGGCATGTCCTGGTTGCTGGAGGTCCTTAATAATGGACGCCGCCTTTCTGAGACACCGCTCCTTAAAGATGTCCTGGATACTTTGTAGGCTAGTGCCCAAGATGGAGCTGACTAGGTTTACAACCTTCTCCATACCCCTCCATACCAGACAGTGATGCAACCTACAAACTTTGTATCAGAATGCTCCCCATGGTACAACTATAGAAGATTTTGAATGTATTTGTTGACATGACAAATCTCTTCAAACTCCTAATAAAGTACAGCTGCTGTCTTGCCTTCTTTATGACTACATCAATGTGTTGGGACCAGATTAGATCCTCAGAGATCTTGACACCCAGGAACTTGATGCTGCTCACTCTCTCCACTTCTGATCCCTCTATGAGGATTGGTATGTGTTCCTTCGTCTTAACCTTCCTGACGTCCACAATCAGCTCTTTCGTCTTACTGATGTTGAGTGCCAGGTTGTTGCTGCAGCACCATTCCACTAGTTGGCATATCTCACTCCTGTACACCCTCTCGTCACCACCTGAGATTCTACCAACAATGGTCAACAAATTTGTAGATGGTATTTGAGCTATGCGTAGCCACACAGTCATGTGTATACAGAGAGTAGAGCAGTGGGCTAAGCACACAGCCCCTGAAGTGCGCCAGTGTTGATCGTCAGCGAGGAGGATATGTTATCACCAATCTGCATAGACTGTGGTCTTCCGGTTAGAAAGTCAAGGATCCAATTGCAGAGGGAGGTACAGAGACCCAGGTTCTGCAACTTCTCAATCAGGTTTGTAGGAATGATGGTATAAAATGCTGAGCTATAGTCGATGGACAGCATCCTGACATAGGTGATTGTGTTGTCTAGGGGTTCTAAAGCCATGGGAAGAGCCAAGGCGATTGTGTCTGCCGTTGACCTATTGTGGTGACAGGCAAATTGCAGTGGGTTCAGGTCCTTGCTGAGGCAGGAATTCAGTCTAGTCATAACCAACCTCTCAAAGCATTTCATCACTGTCGATATGAGTGCTACCAGGCGATAGTCGTTAAGGCAGCCCACATTGTTCTTCTTTGGCACTGGTATAATTGTTGCCTTTCTGAAGCAAGTGGGAACTTCTGCCGGTAGCAGTGATCTTGGGGTTCAAGTCCATAGATCTCTCTCAAAGTGGCACCACGCGTTGATATGTTGGGATAGAAGCTGCATGGTGTGTTGGACTTCATTAGTTGGGGGATTGAGTTCAAGAACTGCAAGGTCATGTTGCAGCTCTATAAAACTTTGCTCGGACCATACTTGGAATATTGTGTTCTGTGCTGGTTGCCTCATTAAAGGAAGGGTGTGGAATCTTTAGCGAAGGTGCAGAGGAGACTTAACAGAGTGCTGCCTGGATTGGAAAACATGCCTTATGAGGATAGGTTGAGTGAGTGAGCAAGGCTTTTCTCTTTGGAGGAGGAGGAGGAGGAGGAGGATAAGAAATAGATCACTAGAAGTGTTCAAGATGATAAGGGGTACAAATAGAGTGGACAGCCAGCACCTTTTCCCCAGGGTGTACATCACTAATCTGAGGGGGCGTAACTTGAAGTTGTTTGGAGTAAAGTATAGGGAGGATGCCAGAGGCAGGTGCATAGAACATGCTCCCAGGGGTAGTGGTAGAGGCAGATACATTCGGAACATTTAGAAGACTCTTGGATAGGTACAAGGATGGAAGAAGAATGGAGGGCTCTGTGGGAAGGAAGGGTTAGATTGATCCTAGTCAGTGAAGGGCCTGTACTGCACTATGTTGTTCTATGACCCCTGTGCTATAAGGTGCCTTATTTCACTGCAAGATGTAGGGTGATGAAGCATTGCAGGATAACGTAAGGGATAGACACTGCAGCTTTGAATTGCTACTTCCAAAGAGTCAAAAGAAAGCTACAATGAATTGTTTAGTGTAACAGCAGGTATTGTAGACTGGGGCTTGGAAATGCTGTGTGTGAGGTGTCACTGTGACAGTACAGACCCTTTAATTCAGATTCAGATTCAGTTTATTGTCATTTAGAAACCACAAATGCAATGCAGTTTAAAAAAAGAGACAACGTTCCCCCAGAATGATATCACAAAAGCATATGACAAAACAGACTACACCAGAAAATCCACGTAACATTTGGCAATCCCCAATCCAGAGTCCGGAGAGGCTGCTGCATATTAATATCGTGCTACCATCTTAGCGCATTCCCCGGAAAGGTGCTCCAAATCCACCAGACAAAAACAAGATCAAAAACTAAAGCTACAAGACCTGCACAAAACCACATAATTACAACATATAGTTACAACAGTGCAAACAATCGCATAATTGATAAAAAAAAACAGACTATGGGCACAGTAAAAAATAGTCCAAGATGTTAAAGGACTGTAAGTTCAAAAGAAATCACCAGTTTCCACAAGTCAATAGACAATAGACAATAGGTGCAGAAGTAGACCATTCGGCCCTTCAAGCCTGCACCGCCATTCTGAGATCATGGCTGATCATCTACTATCAATACTCGGTTCCTGCCTTGTCCCCATATCCCTTGATTCCCCTATCCATAAGATACCTATCTAGCTCCTTCTTGAAAGCATCCAGAGAATTGCCCTCCACTACCTTCCAAGGCAGTGCATTCCAGACCCCCACAACTCTCTGGGAGAAGAAGTTTTTCCTTAACTCTGTCCTAAATGACCTACCCCTTATTCTCAAACCATGCCCTCTGGTACTGGACTCTCCCAGTATCTGGAACATATTTCCTGCCTCTATCTTGTCCAATCCCTTAATAATCTTATATGTTGCAATCAGATCCCCTCTCAATCTCCTTAATTCCAGCGTGTACAAGCCCAGTCTCTCTAACCTCTCTGCGTAAGACAGTCCAGACATCCCAGGAATTAACCTCGTGAATCTACGCTGCACTTCCTCTATAGCCAGGATGTCCTTCCTTAACCCTGGAGACCAAAACTGCACACAATACTCCAGGTGTGGTCTCACTAGGGCCCTGTACAAATGCAAAAGAATTTCCTTGCTCTTGTACTCAATTCCCTTTGTAATAAAGGCCAACATTCCATTAGCCTTCTTCACTGCCTGCTGCACTTGCTCATTCACCTTCAGTGACTGATGAACAAGTACCCCAAGATCTCTTTGTATTTCTCCCTTACCTAACTCTATACCGTTCTGATAATAATCTGCCTTCCTGTTCTTACTCCCAAAGTGGATAACCTCACACTTATTCACATTAAACGTCATCTGCCAAGTATCTGCCCACTCACTCAGCCTATCCAAGTCACCCTGAATTCTCCTAACACCCTCATCACATGTCACACTGCCACCCAGCTTAGTATCATCAGCAAACTTGCTGATGTTATTCTCAATGCCTTCATCTAAATTGTTGACGTAAATTGTAAACAGCTGTGGTCCCAATACCGAGCCCTGTGGCACCCCACTAGTCACCACCGGCCATTCTGAGAAACACCCATTCACCGTTACCCTTTGCTTTCTATCTGCCAACCAGTTTTCTATCCATGTCAATATCTTCCCCCCAATGCCATGAGCTCTGATTTTACCCACCAATCTCCTATGTGGGACCTTATCAAATGCCTTCTGAAAATCGAGGTACACTACATCCACTGGATCTCCCTTGTCTAACTTCCTGGTTACATCCTCGAAAAACTCCAACAGATTAGTCAAGCATGATTTACCCTTGGTAAATCCATGCTGGCTTGGCCCAATCCTATCACTGCTATCTAGGTATGCCACTATTTCATCTTTAATAATGGACTCTAGCATCTTCCCCACTACTGATGTTAGGCTGACAGGGTGATAGTTCTCTGTTTTCTCCCTCCCTCCTTTCTTAAAAAGTGGGATAACATTAGCCATTCTCCAATCCTCAGGAACTGATCCTGAATCTAAGGAACATTGGAAAATGATTACCAATGCATCCGCAATTTCCAGGGCCACCTCCTTTAGTACCCTAGGGTGCAAACCATCTGGACCTGGGGATTTGTCAGCCTTCAGTCCCATCAGTCTACTCATCACCGTTTCCTTCCTAATGTCAATCTGTTTCATTTCCTCTGTTACCCTATGTCCTTGGCCCATCCATACATCTGGGAAATTGCTTGTGTCTTCCTTAGTGAAGACAGATATAAAGTACTTATTAAATTCTTCTGCCATTTCTCTGTTTCCCATAACAATTTCACCCAATTCATTCTTCAAGGGCCCAACATTGTTCTTAACTATCTTCTTTCTCTTCACATACCTAAAAAAGTTTTTGCTATCCTCCTTTATATTCCTGGCTAGCTTGCATTCGTACCTCATTTTTTCTCCCCGTATTGCCTTTTTAGTTAAGTTCTGTTGTTCCTTAAACATTTCCCAATCATCTGTCCTCCCACTCACCTTAGCTCTGTCATATTTACTTTTTTTTAATGCTATGCAATCTCTGACTTCCTTTGTCAACCACTGTGGCCCCTTTCCCCCCTTTAAATCCTTCCTTCTCCAGGGATGAACTGATTTTGCACCTTGTGCATTATTCCCAAGAATACCTGCCATTGCTGTTCCACTGTCTTTTCTGCTAGGATATCCGTCCAGTTAACTTTGGCCAGCTCCTCCCTCATGGCTCCATAGTCTCCCCTGTTCAACTGCAACACTGACACCTCTGATCTGCCCTTATCCTTCTCAAATTGCAGATAAAAACATCATATTATGGTCACTACCTCCTAATGGCTCCTTTACTTCAAGATCTCTTATCAAATCCTGTTCATTACACAAGACTAAATCCAGAATAGTCTTGTCCCTGGTCGGCTCTCGTACAAGTTGTTCCAAGAATGCATCCCGTAGGCACTCTACAAACACCCTATCCTGGGGTCCAGCACCAACCTGATTCACCCAGTTCACCTGCAGGTTGAAATCCCCCATAACTACTGCGACATTACCTTTGCCACATGCCAATGTTAACTCCCTATTCAACTTGCACCCAATATCCATGTTACTGTTTGGTGGCCTGTCGACAACACCCATTAGGGTCCTTTTGCCCTTACTGTTCCTCAATTCTATCCACACAGACTCTACTTCTCCTGATCTTATGTCCCCCCTTGCAAAGGACTGAATCTCATTCCTCACCAACAGGGCCACCCCACCCCCTCTGCCCACATTTCTGTCCCTACGATAGCACGTATACCCTTGTATATTCATTTCCCAGGTCTGATCTCCCTGCAGCCATGTCTCCATTATCCCAACAACATCATAGTTACCCATTCGCACCTGAACTTCAAGCTCATCCGCCTTATTTCTGACACTTTGTGCATTCAGATATAGAATTTTTAACCCATTTCTCCTCTTTCTGTTTAAATTGCTGCCTATTGTGCTTAACCCAGCTCCCCGAACTCCCATAGGGCTATACGCCCCTTGAATTTTGTTGTCCTTCCTAAATTTACTTATTCTTTCTGCACATTTAACTCCATGTTCCATCAGACCATCCCTCTGTACATGTGTCTTCCTTATCACTTGTTCCGCCTCACTTTTCTCTACTACACATTTAATATTCCGGAACTGTGTAGTCCCCACCTGTCCTTTATTCTTCATCTCGCTATCCTCTCTCACATTCTGGATCCCTGCCCCCTGCAAATTTAGTTTAACCCCCCCCCCCCCCCCAAGAAACACTAGCGAACTTTCCTGCAAGAATGTTAGTACCGCTCCAGTTCAGGTGTAAACCCTGGAACAAAGCCCAATTATCTAAAAACCTGAAGCCCTCCCTCCTGCACCATCCTCTCAGCCATGTATTAATCTGTATAATCTTTCTGTTCCTTGCTTCACTCGCACGTGGTGCAGGTAGCAATCCTGAGATTGTTACTCTGGAGGTCCTGTCCTTCAGCTTCGCACCTAACTCCCTGAACTCACTACACAGGACCCCCTCACTCATCCTACTCACGTTGTTGGTCCCTACATGGACCACAACATCTGGGTTCTTGCCCTCCCGCTCGAGAATAACCTGCACCCGATCTGAGATGTCCCGGACCCTAGCACCAGGGAGGCAACATACCATCCGAGACTCCCGATCTTCCCCACAAAATCTCCTATCCACCCCCGACTATAGAATCCCCTATCACTACCGCTCTCTTCTCTTCCCTCCTCCCCTTCCTAGTCGAGGGTCCAACCTCAGTGCCAGAGACAGGATCACTGCAACTTGTTCCTGGTAGGTCATCCCCACCAACAGTATCCAAAACGGTATACTTATTTTTGATGGGAACGGCCACAGGGGTGCTCTGCTCTCTCTGTCTGCTCTCCCCGCCTCTCTTGACTGTCACCCATTTGCCTACCTCCTGTCTTTTTGGTGTGAATATCTCCCGATAACTCTTATCTATCTCTGCCTCTGCCTCCCGAATGATCCGTAGTTCATCCAGCTCCTGCTCCAATTCCCTAACTCGGTCTGATAGGAGCTGCAGCTGGATGCACCTATTGCAGGTGTGGTCATCAGGGACAACTGTGTTGACCCTGACCTCCCACATACTGCATACGGAGCACACCACTGCTCTAACTGTCTCCCCCATTACTTGATCCCAGATTAGTCAGAATAAATAAGTCCCCAGGGTCCCGACAGACTCGCCAGCCCACGCCGGCGGCAGAAGGGAATACCCCCGCTATGGACTTCCAAGGCGCCGCCTGACTCAGCCTTGCAGACGCAGCACACAATGGAAGCTCCGTCGAAATCAGCCTCGCAGATGCAGCACACACCGAAAGTGACCTGAGTCCGTCGAACCTCCGAGCCGACGACCATCCCCTCCGGCACAGCTTCTCTGAGCACCATTCTCTGCCGAGCGTATTACGACGGCCCCACCAACGGCCATCGGCAACGCGACCCCGAGGACTGGGGGCCTGTTCTTCCCAGCAGAGTCCCGGACCGCACAGCAGCAGCAACGAAGAAGGTCTTCCTGGAATTTCCCGATGTTTCTCCATACTTCCACGTCCACGTCCATTTTCAATCGATTATGATTGTGCACGGCACCCCACTTCACAAATAACAGATAATCAGTTCCGGAGTGGCCGCTGCAAGCTGCGTCGTGCCGCCATTTTGGATGTATTTGTTCATCTTATTCTGGAAACATCCTTAATGTACATAATTGCTTTGTGAGTGAACTGTGAAGACAGTAAGTTTTCTCTGAAAGCTTCGAGTTTTGCCATCAGTCAAGAAAATGTGTGGTGTGTGACCTATGACATCATCAGATGCCAGGCAAATGGCTGCCATAATAATGGGAATCCCACACCAAAGTGCTCAGGCTATTCTCTGATGAATCCATGTTGGCCTGGATGTGATCATAAACATGTACTAACAAAACGCATGGAGACCACCACAGAATTATTCTTGATGCCACTTGAAATGAAAAATTTAAGACTAAAGAAACTCTTGCCATTCCAGGAAATTGTAGTGATGATTGCCTAAGCTGCATAGCCAAAAGGGCAGTTATTCAATTCTTTGGTGACACAGAGAAGACACTTATCTTTGGCCACTTCTGCTAAATCAGCTGCCCACGGTGCCTCTCTCCTGACTTTCAACAATGTTACCTTTGAAACAAAATGATAGATGGGGTTCTACACATCACCCATTAAATATGGCACCAAAAACATATTTCCACTGAACGTCTGGAGCAGAAGATCCAGAGTAGACTAACAAGTCTTTGTTTGTTGAGCTATTGTTGAGTCCCAGACCATCTGTCACTTGAGGCAGGGCTTAGACACTGTGATGGGCTACAAAGCAAAGCCAGGCCACATCACCAACAACAGTGCATCCTTTCCCAATGAACTTAACACATTCTATGCATGTTTTGAACATGCATAGAATGTCGCCACCCACTCCTACGGCCTCCAGTGCACCTGAACTCAGTCACCATTGTGGATATAAGATCAGTCTTCTGGAGAGTGAGCCTGTGGAAACCATTTAGCCCAGATGGCCTCCCTGGCCACATCCTTCAATTCTATTCAGATTGGTTTGCGGTAGTAGAGTGGTATTTGTAGACATTTTTAACCTCTTCCTGCTTCAATCTGAGATTCCCAGCCTCTTAAGAAGACCACTATCATCCCAGTACCCATGAAAGGCAAGGGAATGCGCCTTGTTTACTACTGCCCATTGGCTCTGAGATCCATCATCATGAAATGCTTCGAGAAGCTGGTCAATACAAGCATTAACTCCAGACCAAGACAACTTCAATCCACTGCAATTTGCCTACTGCAGAAATGGGTCTCTGGTGGACACCATCTCCCTGGTCCTACCTTCACCTCTGGAGCATCTGGACATTAAAGACACCTTTGCTAGGCATTTGTTTAGTGGGCTGCATCTCAATAAAGATGGGTCTGAGTACAGGAAGGAGTTAAAGAGCTTGCTAAAAAATATGGCATTACAAAAACCTTTCCCTCGATGTCAGCAAAACAAAGGAGTTAGTTATTGATTCAGGAAATGGGGGGCAGTGCACGTATTTCTGTCTACATCAACAGTACTGAGTTTGAGAGGGTTGAGAGTGTCAAGTTCCTAGAAGTGAACATCACCAATAGTCTGTCTTGGTCCAGCCATGGAGATGCCACAGCCAAGAAAACCTAGCAACACCTTTATTTCCTCAAGAGGCTAATAAAAATGGCATGTCTCTGTCAACTCTTATCGATGCAGTATAGAAAGCATCATGGCTTGGTACGGCAATTGACCACAAGAAACTGCAGAGAACTGGACACAGTTTAACAGATTACAGAAGCAAGCACTGACCCTGTCCATACTCCGTGCTGCCTCAGTAAAGCAGCCAGCATATTCATAGACCCCACCCACCCTAGAAATTCTCTCTTCTCCCTCCTCCATTGGACAAAATATACAAAAGCCTGAAAGCATGTATTACCAAGCTCAAGGACAGCTTCTACCCCACTGTTACTAGGCTATTTCATGGCTTCCTAGTACAATCAGCTAGCCTCTTCAACTTCTTCATTATGATCTTACAGCTTATTGTTTTGTCTGCACTGCACCTTCGCTGCACATTATTCTGCTGTCTGTTATTATTTTACTCTGTACTGCCTCAATGCACTGTAGAATAATTTGATCTGTATGAACAATACACACAACATCTTTTCACCCTATGGCAGTACAAGTGGCAATATTAAACCAATTCCAACTACAGTTTTTTCAAATAAACAGTGAAAAGAGACAAACCTTTATTCATAAAAGCAACTATATTGACTTTAAAAACAGGAATTCAGACAAAAACAGCAACTTAATTAATCAAATGCATAGAGTCAGAGCTTCTGAGCACAAGACATACATCTTCTCTCAGAGAATGGCTAGCCTTCTGTGTATGTCCAATGTTTCAGTTTATTACTGATTCCCGTCATCAGCAGATTTGTACACTAATGTCACACTTCTGACTGAAGTTCAGCTAAAGATGATAAAAGTAATAACGATTCAATGGATGATGTCCGATGAGAAGAGCGATGTTCCCCACTAGTAAATGTGCTTGTAGCCATAGGATGTGACAACTGTTACCGTTTCCTGTGTTGTAATGTACCTGTATTTAAAGTTAAGGCTTCACAGTCACTTGCTCCAGGAGAGGTGGGTTACAGTGATTGAGATTTTTTTTTATTTTGAAATGGTTTCTAGAATTCCCATCAAAGTTCTGAGATTCATATTCTTCATAGTCAAGTTTCTGTAACTAAGGTTACAGAATTCAAGTCATTCCAATCAAATTCGTTCTAGTAATTTTATGATGCATATTAACATAAATCATTTACATTTGCTGGTTTTCAGAGTCAAAAAATCTCCAGCTTGTTTTGGTACAATAGCAATGAACAACGTGGAGGTAATAATGTCACAACATTAAACAGAGGGTATAATTCTGCCCTTTGTTCTCTAAGATAATACGGGTCACAAGTGCCTTACATTCACTGAATAATCAAGAACTGTAATTGTTAATTTAAAAAATTGTTCAAGTACAGTTCAATCCAGGGTTTCAGGCTCAAACCAGGGGTTTAAGATCCTACTAAAAGCACCATCTCACATGGAGAAATTCAATTATCTGTTTCATCAAAGCACCATTTAGAAAACGAGTAAAACATGAGTGTGGCTCATTCATTAAATAAAGAATCACAATTAAAATGTCTTCAGCAAAACACAACTGCAGGTAACTTAAGTTACCTCAAGAATTATAAAGATAACATGAGAGTGCGAAGATCATAATGGTCAGAGGATCCATTACTTCTATTCCTAAAGGATCTACAATAAGTTTGTATGAATCTTTGAAGCTCTGGAACTAAACTGAAAAGGTGTACTGCTTCACAGAGAGCAATAGATTTGATGGAAAGACCAATGTAGTTGTGTTCAGGATGCATTTGAGAAAAAAAAAGAATGAGAAATTTAGAGGAAGTTAGGTAAAATAGATTAAAAGAAAAATGACGGAGAAGTCGGGTGAAAGTCATTCATAACAGAAAGATTAAGAACTGAGGAAGTATATGGATAGGCTTAAGAGGACAGATCAATTGGGCTGTAAGGAAAGTGACAGAGGGACAGGGTGGAAAGCCATATGCAAAGTCTATTAAAAAAGGAAACGCTTTATATTATAATATCATGATTCTTTTTGTTTTCTGTACACACTACATTAGGAGGTATACAGTTGTATAAAAATACATTTCTAATAATGTTCATGCACAGGATTGTCACTCTCTGAGTAGCTATGTCAATTAGAATGTCTGGTCAACTTCCTGCAATTTATGGATGCCCACTATTCCCCCATTTCATTATTCCTCTATCTCATTACAAGACAAAATCTCAAGTATTTACTACTAACCCAATTAAAGATATTAATGTAACAATAATCTGAAAAGCTAAGGACAAAACAAGGTAAAAAAAACTGTACAAGTAATAGGAGTCTTGCATTTTAACAATATACAGAAGTATTAAGAACTAAAAGTAAACAGAAATCATTATAGTCCCTTTAAAGGAGCACAAGGTTGCATCAGTGCTGATGATGCCAGAAGTTAAAACCATCAATTCAGTGACAAAAGGAGTGGATGCAAGCCAGCAAAATGGGACCCATTTTCTTCAAACAACAGGAACCAAAACCAATGTTTAAAATAAAATCAGAAATCTCAGTACCACACATTTGCTACTTTTCAAACATAAATAACTTGTTCAGTTCCAAAACTTGTTTGCTTAGTCCTTGCCATGTGCAGTTGCCAAACGTATCTCGGCAAGTGTTTTACAGTTTCCCCCCTCAAGTCCGAGGTAACAAAACTTGGCAGTTATTGCTTTTTTTTTGCTAGAGGTATTTATATGATGAGGAAAGGCACTGTAGGATAAGGCACTGGCTGTGACTGCCCACGGCACCGTTAGACCTCCGAGCTGTCACTGTGGCAGCTATGTCCTGTGGTTACTGTCTCATTGCTGCCAGCACGTCTCCTGTTTGAAGACTGCTTCCTACTGGCGAGAGGGTTTTTGCGCTTCAATAGCAGGAAGATGATGGTGACTATGGAGGCTAAGAGCAGCAGACCCCCAGCTCCTCCTACCACAGGAAGAATGCGGTCTTCAGGCTCCCTGTCAACAGCAAATGGACCTGGCTTCTGGTGCCGTTCATCGCTGGACAGGAAGTCTTTCTGGTTGATGATGATTTTATTGGAACGGTCCAGGGCTATGTGCTGAATGTTGGTGCCTCTGCTGTTCTCTGCCCCTATTGCCTGGGCAACATCGGGCAACTTTGGTGCCGATCGACGGCTGCGATTGGATTCCAGGCTGTTGCCGGTGATTCCTTGGGAGGACAGTGAGTGGTGCAGAAATTCCAGGCTTCTCTTCCCAATTCCTCTGTTGGAATTCTCCTTGGATCGAACGGTGTAAATAACGTGGATGTACCACTCTCGGCCTGCAGTCACCTGGCAAAGGATAAAAAGAGTGCAGCATAGTTGGATAAAACTCCTTTGTTTCTACAGTAAACTAAGTGAAGCTAAACAGATTGTAAATATTAAGAGAATATGTCATTAACTATTTGGGAAAAGGAACTGTTGAATGGGAAATGTCTGCTTTGAATCTCAACCATAGGAAAAAACTCTTTTACTGGTGGAGGGTAAAATGACAGCAGACTGATTTTTGTTTTGGCCTCTAGACAAACTGTGTGATACAGATCTATTTTATGCCATTGCTGTTAATGGAAATTATACCCCTGTCCCAAACCTAACCTGCCCTCCAAATGTTTCCACTGTAGATACCATTCATGCGTTTCATTTCCCGCAGAGAACTTTCACAATGTTTCTTCATCCCAGTTCTGGAATTGGCTAAAAAAAAATCCCAGATTTGATTCTGGTTTCATGTTCACATTCAGCAGCTTGTTAATTACCATGTACCGATATTATTTTATCAATTATGTGGCTATCTAATTTTAGCTTCAATGCAGATGCTTTCTAAACTGCTCTCTACAGAAGCTGAGGAAGTAGCGTTAATTATTGGTTGTCTCTTTCTCGTAATCACCTGGTATAAAACACCACCCTTTCTCTAATTTCAACTGCTTTCTCACAACATTATTCCTCTTTCACAAGCTTCCGAAAATCTAAAACACATCCCTTCTCTACCTTTTTTCTCCAATGTTCCTCTTTATTTTTACATCCCATGGCTTCCTCAACAATCAAGAGTTATTTTGAAAGGAGTGGTTAAATACTGTATCAAACCACTGTAAAATTCATATGTTACCAAAGGTCAAATTAATAGCCATTCCTCTCCCAGGTTCAGGTTATTTGAATGTTACAGCAGACTGCTTCACTTGGGGTGCTGACTTGAGGAGCAGGATATGACCACATCCAAACTGATAACCTTCCGTATGAATGGTCAGCCTATATTGTGCTTTCCTGGATTAGTGCTGTGACAATAAAGCCTAATTGTCTCAGATTATCAATGACACAGCCTCCAGGACAACCCTATCCAGTGGTGGAAAGACAACATGATATGCATTCAAGGTGCAGCAATTGTATTAGGGTAATTCATTACAGCAGATGGCCAGGTTAGATTCCTCAGTTATACAACACAAACGAGAAATGTTCATCATTGTGTTCTACTTGTAGAAAGATAGATTTTCATTGAAGAAAAGATCATGCAAAAGCGTTAGCAAACAGATTTTCCTCCTCGTGTTTGTAATTTTCAGCTCTATGACGGTGCCTTCTCCAGCAACAAGTGTGTGGAGACAGTCGGAGAAAATGCGCCATGACGTAGCACAGCGACTCATTACTTGCAACAAACTCCATCACTACAAAGCCACTTCCATATGAGATCCTCTCAAGGAAAGTGGATGGTGTAAAGGAGCAGGTAAGAACTTGCCCATGTCAACCATGACAGATTCCTGACAGATGGAGCCAACCAGAACAAATGAAAAGCCCATTAGGAATGGTGGTGCTAATATTGTAGAATCACTCAAAATGGCCCAATTGGTCCAAGCTGACCAAGATTTCCCAATAGAAGGTAGTGCCATCTGCCCATGTTTGGGCCATATTTCTCCAAATCTTTCCTATCCATGCACCTGACTAAGTATCTTTTAAATGTTGATAATGTATCTGCCTCAGCCACTTCGACTGACAGCTTATTTCATGTACGGACCACCTTTTGGGTGAAAAGGTTGCCTCTCAAGTTCCTATTACATCTTTCTCCTCTTACCTTATTATTTTTACTCTTTTTCCCTTAATATACTTTAAAATCTCTTCAGATCCTCTTTAATCTTCTTTGCCAAAGTTATCTCACTCCCCCCTTTTTGCCCTTCTGATTTCCTTCATGAAAATAGTCTTGCATCTTGTAAATTAGCACATGGTTAATAAGATCAGAGTTAAATGTGTGTCTCAAAGATGGCTGTGGAGAAGAGGGTTTGAATTTGTTGAATGTTGGCACCAGTACTGAGGAAAGAAGGAGCTGTTCCAATAAAATGGACTCTACCTGAACGATGCTGGGATCAGGGTCATGATGAATCGCATCACTGGGGCTGTGGATAGGACTTTAAACTAAATAGTAGGGGTGTGGGTTCAACAGCTAGGAAAAGAATAGATAATGTAAAAGGGAAGGTTACTGAGGTCTCCAGAATAAAGAATAAGACTTTGAAGCAAACTCGAAGGGCTGAATGCCCTAATTCTGCTCCTAAGTCTTATGGTCTAAAAAGTTTAAAGGGAGAATTACTTAACTTCAGGCAACATGGAGACAAAATTGAAAAGAAGAGTGGTGAAGATGTTTTATTTGCATAAGCATTATATACGAATTAAGTTATATGATCTTGTAGTGCAGTTAGAGATTAGCAGGCATGACATTGTTGGCATCACTGAGTCAGGGTTGAAAGAAAATCACAGCTGTGAGTTTATCATCCAAGGATACATATTGAATCAAAAGTGAGGTGGGATGGCTTTGTAGGCAAAAAATGAAATCAAATCCTTAGAAAGAAGGCACATAGGATCAGGAGAAGTACATTCCTTGTGGGTAGAATGAAGAAACAGAAAGACCCTGATAGGACTGACATACAGGCCTCCAAACAGAGTCCAGAGGAGGTTCATAAGAATGATCCTCGGAATGAAAGGGTTAATGTATGAGGGGCATTTGATCCTGTACTCACTGGAGTTCGGAAGAACGAGTGGGAGATCACATTGAAACCTACCAAATATTAAAAGGGTATTAGACAGCAGTGGATGAGGATGTTTCCAATAGCGGGGGAGTCCAGGGCCAGACGACCATGCCGTATCTCCAAAATGAGAAAAAAACAATGATCTTGGATGGTTAGCGAGCAGTGCACAATCTTGGACAGCCATGATAAAATTGTACACTGCCCTGTAACTGTGGACCTCTGTCTCAAAATACAAGGACATCCCTTTAGAACAAAGATAAGGGATCATTTCTTTAGCCAGAGGGTGATGAATTTGAGGAATTCCTTGCCACAGACAGCTGTGAAGTCCAAGTCATTGGGTGCATTTAAAGCAGAGGTGGATAGGTTCTCGATTAGTAAGAGTACCAAAGGTTTAATGGGAAGTCAGGAAAATCGGGATGAGAGAAAATAAATCAGCCACGATTGAAGGCAAAGCAGACTCGATAGGTTAAGTGGTCTAATTCTGCTCCTATGTCTTATATTCCTCCGGTGATTCACCAAATCCCTTAATTTTGCTCACTTACTTGGAAGAGTGCAGCCGAAGCAAGGCTGAAACCATCAGACCCTGGCTGCTTCACTAGTGGAAGTGCATCCGGTTCATCAACAGCCAGCTTGGCATCAAAGAAAACATTACTGAAAACTGGGGCTTGGGACTCAGGCTGGGCTTTATCCTGAGGGAACAAAGAATACTTCTTGTTAATATGTGACCAGGCTGTGAACAGGCAACGTGAATTATACGTGCATTCTTTTTCCTCAGCAGCTAACATACCAGAATCTTGAACCTGTACAGTAAAGATGGAGAGTCAGCCAAACACCCAAATTCATTATTTGCTGGATTGTACTTGGGGACGTACCCATCCGCACCAGTGCATAGGAAAACCTTCTCAATGTTGCAGGTGAAAGAATCTCCCAGGTTCTGTACTGGGTCCACCATAACACGGCCATAGATGATAGACCCTGAAACAAAGGGGAAAATAAAAAAAATATTAGGGCGAAAACAGAAAATCTGTAAACACTGACACAAGGAAGTCCGCTAGCTCATGGCCCAAGTACAGGGACGCAGCAATCAGGAGCTAATCACACTGCCCTGCCTCTCTGCAACTGTAATGTATTTCATCCCTAATACCAAGGCATTGGCTTCAGAAATAGATGAGGCAGAAATCACTGGCTTTTATATAGGAAATCATGAAAAAGGAATGAAAGTTGCTGATATTGTGCTGATCATCATTGCTTCAATAGCTTCTTTATAATGGGAGTCCAAAATTGTACTCTGCCCTCTAACTGTGGACCAACCGAGATCACTTTGTTCTTTTATTTTAGAGATACAGCATGGTAACAGGCACCCAAGTGACAAATTAACCTATGAAGCTGAACGAGTTTGGACTGAGTGTACAAACTTTTTACAGGCAGCAGCGGGGAATGAATCCTGGCTGCTGGCACTTCATTGTGTTTCACTACCCGCCACACTACAGCGCTGTCCAATCTGTGTAATTTTAATGTTGAAATCTCTGCTCTGAAATTTTTATTATTAGAAGGCATTTTATCCAACAGCAGGAAAAGCAGAACACAATACAGGGACTTGAGCAAAATAATGTGCAGTTTCCAGGAATCCCTTTAAAAAGCTTAATCTGATGAATATTTTACAAAGCACTGGCAATGCATGATGCTGTAATGTACAAGATATGGCACAATGTATTGATGTAGACACACAGCATTGTCTAATGCCTTCACCTACAGATAATGTTTTTGATCTCTCCTTAGCTTCACTCTTTCATGGACAACAAAAGAAAACAATAAATCAGTTGGCTGGAGGCAGATGAGACAGATTGGGCCCTAAATCAAAATTTCTGCGAGCCTTCACAAAACTGGAGGATAATATGTACAATGTAGTTAAGGAAGGAATGTCAATGTGATTGAGTGTCAGGTAAGTAAAAGAGATTTGGCATCTTCAAAACTATAACGTTCTGGGCCATTCCAGTTGGCTAAGAGAAGTAAGGGATTAAAGAGCAGAGGCTCCGATATTTACTTGTCAGCATTCTTTGGTGACATTCCAATGTTTGAAAACTCTAAACTTGTGAATTTGATCATGTTTAAAAAGGAAAGGTAACAGAGTGCATAACTACGAGTCTATCAGCCTTGCATTAGAAGTGGCCAAAATATCTGAAAAATGCTAAATGTAAAGAATAAATATTTTGAAATGCACAGATTAATCAAGGACAACCAGGATAAAGCATCGACACATCTGATTCATTGAAGAAGTAACAAGCGATACTACGGAGGGAAGCTCACTGCAGCTGTCTTACACGGATTTTTAGCAAGCTTACAAGTCCAGAAACAGCAAGGACAGTGAGAAGATTTTAGCCTCAGATGAACTGAAGTCGAGTCAAAATGTACAGATAAGCAATGTAGTGAGAGCACAGACAGAAGGGCTGAACTCACCTTGGTATTATGAAAGAGGGGAAAGCAGGGGGAGAGAGAGAGAGAGAAAGAGAATGAGAATGAATGACCCTCAAGTCTCAGGTCAGGGTATTGGGAATAGTGACTGGGAATGAAGTTGGGGTTGTTTGTTCTTGAAGATTAGGACTGTCACTGGGTTCAGAAGATTAGGATAATAGGATAGTAAAAAGGGGTGACCAGGGTTGGGATAGGCTGGAGAGTTGATGTCATGATGGGATGGAGTCATGCCTTTGGATGACTGAGCCCTGTGATATGGGGATCAATCAAGGAGGCCATCGTGAACGTTGGACTATCGTGGGATCGACGTGCAGGAGAGCACTGGGTAAATTGACTGGTACACTGTATAGCTAATTTAATGGATGTAAGGGTATTTGATTCCAGCAGGTGTTGTCTTTGGCATTAGGACATAAAGTTGGAATACGGTAATGAGTTCCTGTGGATTGCAAGCAACTGGCATATTGTATTCCTGGATGGGTGCTGAATGACTTGTGAAAAGTTTTTTTTTCCACTATGTGCCTGAATGATCTTGTACCTGGAGATAATCTCAGCAAAGAGAATTGTGATGGTCGAAAATAATAATGCATTGAAAAATGTGGCAATTAGTTTATGAACTGGCCTAAATATTTACTTATTTATTTGTTTATTTTATTTAGAGATACAGCACGGTAACAGGCCCTTCCAGCTCAACAAGCCTGCATCGTCCAGTTAATTTCAATATACCTAATTCTTTACACAATCATTTTGAAATATCTTTTACTTATGTAAATTCTTATTTTCTTTGTTATCTTCTGCTTTCTTTCAACTGTTCTGCTCTTGGACATCTAGGATTGTGTGTTAAGAGCAGTGTTTAAAGTTCTCTGGGACCTCTATGGGGTGAAAAGGAAAGATAGATTTCCCACAGTAGGGATCAATAACTGGGGAAACAGTTAAAGTAATTCGCAATAAGGATGCGAGTGAGCACAATAGTTCCCCAAGAAAGTGGTGGGTGTTTGCAGAATACTATGGGAAAGGCTGATGAGGACAACTCCTCCAATCAAGCTTTAAAAAGTACTTGAGGTTTTAAAACCTGCACGGCTCTGATCAGGATCTGGGAAGTGGGATTAAAATGGATAGTTCTTTATTAAGTGGAGAGACTCACTTGACTTTCTTGTTATACATTCTAAATTTCTGTGATTAATCATAATCATGCCTTCATTGGCAGTGCTTAATGTATATATATGCATGTACAAGCAGATATTCTGTAACTCATTCGCACTCTTACAGATACATTAGAAATACCAACAAACCTTCTGAAAATGCAACATCTGTTCCTTCTCCAAATCCCATTGAGCCATCAGATAGCCAAAGCTCTCTCTTCGACAGGAGAACCATTTGAGTATTCAGGCTAAACTCAGCAGCCACAGGATCACTCACCTTTGACAAAGAATGGAGCAAAAAAGTAAAGTCCTGTCATAGTTATATATTTTGATTACATTAGTTACCAACTACGATGAAGTATTATGGTTTACATTACGAACATTCAATCATAAAGTGTAAAGGAAGTTACAGGTGAAATCTATTAATCTTTACCATACCTGCTGGAATCGAATATCCAAATTGAATGTAATGGGTTCCTGTGGATTGCAGGTAACTGGCAGTTTGTACTCCTGTTTGGGTGCTGAACTACATGGGATAAGCTTCACAGTATATGTCCCTGAATAATCCCGGACCTGGAAGAAATCCCAACAAGCTGTGATGAATGACAATACTAATGCATCTCTGAAGTTGGCAAATGTTGTTTTGGAGTGGTCCAAGTACATAAAGTTATTTAGAATTTTAAATGATTTTTTGATGTACATTTCAATTATAAACGCTTATCATTTCTCTTCTTGTTATGGATAAGGAGATTCAATGATCTTTTTTATTATATACTATTAGATTAATTCTATGTATGATCGTGATAATGTTTACTTTTCCTTTTGTTTGAATTGTTACTGATATAGATTTCTGAGACAATTCTCCTCTTGTTTATATATATGTACTTCTTTAATTTAACTAATAAAAAGATTGATAAAGAAAGAAAGAATTTTAAATGACTTCTATGGCTCTACTTCATGTTTGTGTTTTAATATGGAAGAGGAAGAAAATACATTAGAGTCATCGAAGAAAAAAACAATCAGGTACAGAAAGGATTGCTGAACAAATTAAGCCTAGCTGTATGATCTTACTTCTCAAAACCCTTCTGTAATAGTGACTCAGCAAATACCAGCATCCAACCCACAGGATTCCCGTTCAGGGACAGGGGCAGTATCATTGCTCCTGAGGCTTTGGTAAGGAGTTTAGCACCAGTTATTCTGCACTATTCACAAGGATATTACATCAAGACTTAGTCCTTGCTAAACTTTATTATTCCGCAAACAGCAACATTGAAATAGAAGAAGAGGGTAAGGGGAGGGAAGTCGAGGTTGGAGGCTTCACAGATGGAATATAAGGTGTTGCTCCTCCACCCTGAGGGCAGCCACATTGTGGCACAAGAGGAGGACATGGACCGACATGTCGGAATGGGAATGGAAATCAGAATGTTTGACAAGCAGGAAATTTTGCATTTGGAAGTTGGAATGGAGTTGCTCAATGAAACGGTTCCCCAATTTACAATGGGTCTTACTAATGTATAGGGAGTTGCTCCCCGCACTGGGAGCACCGGACAAAATAGAAGACCCCATCAGATTTGCAGGTGAAGCGATGCCTCAACTCAAAGGACTGTTTGGAGCCCTGAATGGAGGTGAGGGAAGGGGTGAATGGGCAGGTGTAGCAGTTTGGCTGTTTGCAGGGATAAGTGCTGGGAGGGAGATTAGTGGGAAGGAAATCATGGAGGGAGCAAATCCTTCAGAAAGTGAAGAGAGGGGGGAAGTTAAAGATGTGTTTGGTGGCAGTCCCTTTGGAGATGGCGGAAGTTGCAGAGAATGATGTTTTGGATGTGCAGGTTCAATGGGTGGTAGGTAAGGACGAGAGGGACTCTATCACTGTTCAGGCGCCAGGAAGATGGGGTGAGTGTGGATGTTTGGGAAATGGAGGAGATGTGGGTACAGGCCGCATCAATGGTGGAGGACGAGAAAACCCTTTCTTTGAAAAAGAAGGACATCTTTGATGACCTAGAAAGAAAAACTGCATCCTGGGAACAGATGCAGTGGAGACAAAGGAACTGAGAAGAGGGAAAAGCATTTTTACAGGAGACAAGGCAGTAAGAGATAATCAATGGAATCGGTAGGTTAATAAGAGATGTTGGTCGACAGTTTGTCTCCAGAGATGGAAAGAGAGATCAAGGTAGGGGAAGAAGGTGTCAAAAACGGACCAAGTAAATTTAAGGGCAGGGTGGAAATGAGATGCAAAGTTGGTGAAATTAAGGAGCTTAGCATGTATGCAAGAAGTAGCACCAATACAGTCATCAATTTGGTGAAGGAAGAGTCAGGGAGCATTGCCAGGGACTGTTCTAAGTGGCCAGTGAAAAGGCAATCATAGCTGGGGCCCATGGCTAACCCTGGATCTGAAGAAAGTTGGAGGAGCCAAAGAAAAAATTGTTGAGGGTGAGGACCAGTTCTGTCAGATGGATATTGGTGGTGGTGGAGGAGAACTGGTTGGTTCTTTTATTGAAAAAGAAGCAAAGAGCTTTAGGCCTTCTTGGTTGGGGGGGGGGGGGGGGGAAGGTGTAGAAGTGTATAGGGACTGGACATCATGGTGAAAATTAAGCGGTCAGGGCCAGGGAATTGAAAGTTAGAGAGGTGATTGAGAGCATGAAAAGTGTTGTGGGCATAGGTGGGAAGGGACTGAACCAAGGGGGATAGAATGGAGTGCAGGTATGTGGACACAAGTTCAGTGAGGCAGCAGGTAGAGACAGTGAGACTAACCAGATAGTCCAGTTTGTGTATCTTGGTTTGGAGGAGAAGTAAGCAGTGCAGGGTAAGGGAACTATGAGTTTGGTGGCAGTGGGTGGGAGTTCTCCAGAGTTGAAATCATAATTCATGGTATGTCCAATCAGAAAAGTCACTGAGACAAGAAGAAGAAATAGATATTAAACAGAGAGCTAAGATGTGGGGTCTAACCGTAGCCATGATCTAGACTGAAGGGTGGGAAGACGCACAATATCCCTTGAGCAGTAAATAAAGAGGATGCAGGGATGAGCATGTAACTATGAGGACATGGGTATGTGAATTGCTAATAGATACACAGCAAGTGAGTCAGCATGTGTGAAAATTTCTCTTATTAGGTAGGGAACTTACAGAAAAGTCGGAAGTGAAACTCCACTGCTGTGTTGGCTGGTTGTAGGTTGACTCACTGCGAACAAGGCTGAGTGTGAAGGTGAGGCCGGGATGATCGGCAGACATTACCATTGATGCCAAGAAGGTACCTAGAATACAAGGCAATGCCCACAATGTTTCACCTCCAGAAGGGAACAACAGAAATATGAAACCTAGAGACAAGTGCACCTCAGGGTAAAACTTTAACAGTTATGGGAAAATTCAATCATTTGTCTTTTTTTTAAAAGATAATCAACGCACCTAACAGCACAAAGAAGATTTGTCTGCTGGCAACTACTCTGTACCTATCAAAGCAAGTCGAATGGAGGATCTGTTTCATACTTGTGTCAGTAAAGTGATTATTGTTCAGACACATATTACACTTATATATCTGTCTTCCATGAAAATCAGCATCAATAACCAATTTATTTCTGTCCATATTCAAAAAAAATTGCAGAAATTTTCCTTTATGTGACCTGACATTATTAAAGTAAGGGGGTTTTTTTTCAAAACAGTTTGGATCTCACATGGGGCATCTGTCCTTAATAGCATCTGAGTGATAAGTCACCAAAAAAATCCACAAAGTTTGCTACCTACCAGGATGAGACATGACGAACTGGCCTCTGAACCGCACCTCGGTCTTGAAATTCACCACCAGCCTCCCTTCTTCGTTAATCCTCATGCTGGTTGGATACAAGGCACCTGCATGTGTAGTCAAACATCGTATTTTATAGAAAACACACACACATTGCAGTTACAGTGATACCACATTCCATGAACGAATAAAAGCATTGGGCATAAGTTTCTAATTGAATATTTTTATATTGTTATATACCTACTCAAGATCACTTCAATCTTACTTTCTCTACTTTTCAAAGTTCTATACTCAGCATCAATGGCAGAGGAAGGGAAAACCCTTTCTTTGAAAAAGGAGGACATCTAGAAAGAAAAGCTACATCCTGGGAATCGATCTGGTGGAGATGAAGAAACTGAGAAAAGGAATAGCATTTTTACGGGAGACGGGGTGGTAAGAGATAACCATGGGACTTGGTAGGTTTATAAAAGATATCATTGGAGACTAATGATAAAATAAGTCAAAGTCAGCATGGTTTCTGTAAAGAGAAATCTTGTCTGACAAATCTGCTAGAGTTCTTCGAGGAAGTAACAAGCAGGGCGGACAAAGAAGAGGCAGTGGATGTCATTTATTTAGATTTTCAGAAGGCATTTGATAAGGTGTCACACATGACGCTGCTTACCAAGGTAAAATCCTATGGCATTACAGCATATATACTGGTATGGATAGTGGAATGGCTGACAAGCAGGAGGCAGGAGTGGGAATAAAAGTAGCCTTTTGGGTGACTATCTGGAGGCAGAGCGAAGTTAAGATGGCATTAAACAGCGACTCCTTTGCTTGCATCTTCGGAAACTGTTTCCATCTTTATTATCTTTAATTTTCCCTTTCAGGGTTCTTTTGAAGACCCTGACCTGGAGTTACACGCTGACTTCAGTTCTTTGCGGGAATGGGACCCGTTCTCGGGTTTTCAGGACTGGCCGTTGTTCGGCACGCCAAGGGTTCGGCCTGAGAGTCCGGCTTGGATTCGGAAGCCTAAGATCTCGGGGCTCTGGAGACGGGTGGATCGAGGGTCGGTGTCATGGTAGGAGACCCGTGTTTTGTCAGGGGAGTCGGTAAATCTACTGCTCTGTGCCCAAAGACCCAGGACCTTTGAAATCTTTAGGCACAGAGCTCGAAAAAAGTGACGTAATGGACTTTGAACATCATAAACCAGCGAGTTGTTTGTTATGTCTCCCTTCTCGCTGGGAATATGGAGACAACTCCTTCTCCTTTATTAGGGAGAGAGAGAATCTGTGGTGTGTCGAATGCTGGGTAAAACGCGAAGTCTTTGGGGTAACTGCAAGTCTGTGTCTTTGCTCACGCTTAGTGCTCAGTGGTGGTGTCGATGCTTTTTTTGCCAGTGGGGGGGGGGAATTGTTGCTCGCTGCCGCTTACGTGTGGGAGGGGGAGCTGGGAAGGACTTTGGGGTTCTTACGTTTAATCTATCTTTAACTCTTTGGGACACTCCTCTGTTTCCGTGGATGTTTGTGACAAAAAAGCATTTCAGGATGTATATTGTACACATTTTTCTAACAACAAAGTGGACCTTTGAACCTTTTCTGGTTGGCTGCTGGTGACTAGTGGTGTTCCTCAGGGGTCTGTATCGGGGCTGCTACTTTTCACATTGTTTGGACAATGGAATTGATGGCTTTTTGGCAAAGTTTGCAGGTGATACAAAGATAGGTGAGGGGTAGGTAGTGCTGAGGAAGCAATGCAATTGCTGCAGGATTTAGACAAATTGGAAGAATGGGCAGATGGAATACAGTGTTGGGAAATTAATGATAATGCATTTTGGTAAAAGGAACAATATTGCAGACTATTAATTAAATGAGGAGAAGGTTCAAACATCAGAAGTGCAGAGGGACTTAGGAGTCCTCGTGCAATTTACAGGTTGAGCCTGCGGTAAAGAAGGCAAATGCAATATTGGCATTTATTTTGAGGAGAATAGAATATAAAAACAAGGAGATAATTCTGAGGCTTTACAAGACACTAGTCAGGCCGCTCTTGGAGTATTGTAAACAGTTTTGGGTCCCATATCTCAGATGTGGATGTGGAAAGGATGTTTCCTCTGGTGGGGATATCAAGAACTAGAGGGCGCAAAATTGAGGGGCAGCCCTTTAGAATAGAGATAAGGAAGAATTCTTTTTAGCCAGAGAGTGGTGAATCTGTGGAACACCTTGCAGTGGATGCCAAGTCCGTGTGCATATTTAAGGTGGAAGTTGATTGTTCCCTGATTGGTCTAGGCATCAATGGATATGGCGAGAAAGCAGGAGTATGAGATTGAGTGAGATTTGGGATCAACCATGATGGAATGGCAGGGCAGACTCAATGGGCTGATTGGCCCAACTCTGCTCCAATGCCTTATGGTCTTTTGTTGGTCAACAGTTTGTCTCCAGAGATGGAGAGAAAGATCAAGATAGGGGAGAGAGGTGTCAGAAATGGACCGAGTAAATTTAAGGGCAGGGTGGAAATTAGATGCAAAGTTCATGAAATTGAGGAGCTCAGCATGGTTGTAAGTAGCACCAATGCAGTCATCAATGGAGTAGATGCTGTCTGGTTTAGAGAGCATGTGCTATCATGAGAGGCTAGATAAACTTGGTTTGTTGTCTCCAGAGTGTCAGAGGCTGAGGAGAGATCTGATAGAGGTTCATAAGATTATGAGTGGCACAGATGGAGTAAATGAGGAGTTTCCTAGGGTAGAACTATCTAATACAGAAAGGCATGCACTGAAGGTGAGAGGGGTAAGTTCAAAGGGGAGGGATAAGTTTTTCACTTCGAGAGTGGTGGATGCTGGAATATGCTGCTTGGTATGGTGGTAGAGGCATAGAGATTAGAGGTTTTTAAGAGAATTCTGGATAGGCCCATGGATGTAACAAAGATGGAGGGATATGGACATTGCGTAGGTAGGAGGGATTAGTGTTTGGGTGTTCTTAGCTGGTTTGGCAGAACATTGTGGGCTGAGGGGCTGTTCCTGTGCTGTGCAGTTCTATGTTCTAAAACATCAAGTGCTTGTACAGTAATGTCTGGAGTAGCACTACTTTGTTACAAAGATCAAGCTAGTTGTCCTGCAGCATAAGGCTGGAGGGACCATGAAAACAGATTTCACTGAATTTACACAGAAACTATAATAGGAAATAGGCTGACTCCAAAGATTCAGTCCATCATCTCACAAATCTGTGTTAAAACAAGAACTCTAGCACTTTGTGCTGGATCTCATACATCAAATCTTACAGTAAAAATTGTTTGCCCTTTAACCTGAGCTATTTTCATTTATCAACATGCACAAGAACTGATTGTTTTCTTCCTGGGGTGGGTAGAATACACATTGGGTAGTGAGATTACCACTGTATATGAAAAATGGCACTGGCCTAAAGTGCTGGCCAGTAATCAAGACAAGCTGACAAGTGTGGGCATGCTTTCACTTCTAAGAGGCACTTGATGCAGATCTATTGAGGACCTATTGAGTTGAATGAGAAGAAATATTTGAGAGAAAATGAAGCCACCTGGCAATGCTAAGCCACCCAAGAATTCAATTTTTTTTAAACAAGAAAATTTTATTGCACCCATTGAAATCTCTCCTGAAGTGTGGTGGGACTACTGTGAGGCTGATTAAAAGTTCCAGGCGAGACCTGCTGAAGTTTCTTTCTTTTAAAGTCAGGTGATATGCATTTTCTTTTTCAATATTTGGTATTACAAGTGAATGTGATCACATCCAGCTAAGAACTAGAAGGAAATGAAAGCTGGTAGTACCCTAGTAGATCCACAGGTAGCAGCCCTGGGAAGTTTGAACAGATTCTTTGACTTGACATGATGTACTTGGAACTAACCTCTCCAAACTAACTTTAATTGTCCCAAGACTGAGCATTCTAAGCATTAGACCCAGACCTCCTTTCAAAATACCTTGTAGTTCTGCTTCGGGAGGGCTGCCGATGCCATCTTTCCATAGGATGGCAGTATCATACACAAAAGTGAGCTTCAGTTCTGACTGCAGATCAAAATGTTGCCAAGTGCCAACTGCTGCAGGTGAGTGAAAGACATAAGAGACGAAAAGAGGGACACGGAGTGTGACATATGACTGGACCAGGTTCAGCACCTACAATTCAAACAAATAAAATTAGCATCCACAAGGGAAAAGAAACATTGTCATTCAGTCCATTGAAATCCCAAAAATTCCTGGAAATATTCAAACCTGTCTGTTTATAAGAGGAAGATGAAGAACAAATGCAAATTGCCCATATAGTTCCTCCACAGGGTGTTAAGTCCAAATATGTCTTAAGTTCTATCTATCAAGTTACCAGCCTACCTCCTTACAATATGAACAAAAGTGAGAAAATGGCATAAGTTAGTGTAAACCATTAAATAACACAGATCTCAAATCATGTTCTTTCTTTTAACCAAATATTAGAGTTTCATTCCACTATGCTCAAAATCCTGCTAATCAAGTCTTTGATCTGTGTGTAAATCAAAGTTTTGTTCTGGGACAAATAGAAAAGAACTTACACATTATCTTTAGTTCTCACATTTATATCAAATCATTGAAACACACAGTGAATTGTGTCAAAGGATTTTTCTGGGGGCAGCCCACAAGGGTTGCCCCTCTTATCGATGCCAACATAGCATGCCCACAACTTACTAATTTTAACTGTACATCTGTGGGATGTGGGAGGAAACCAGAGCACCTGGAAGAAATCCTTATGATTATGGGAAGAACATACAAGCTACTTACAATACAGTGGCGAAAATCAAACCTGGACTGGTGATTGCTGACACTGTAATGCGATTGTGTTAACCACCATGTTCAAGGGCATACTATCAAAATAACACTTGGCTGCAAATTTCTTTTTCATTTATTTCCCTCATTCTCTCTTATTCCTTCTCAGAGTCTGTAATGCAATCACCAAAGAAGGCAGAATGATGATATCTCCTAGCTCCCTGCTACTTATTAGACACAGAAGCTGCATAACAAGGAAGCAAAATGATAATCTCTCTCATTCTCCCATATTAAACTTTTCGCAGTATCTCCTCACAGTGAAGCAGTGGGATGTCACCATTCTCACACAAGTGCATTATTATGCCTTCAAAACTCTGAACCCATTTGCAGAACACATGAAATATGAGTCCTGAAACACAGTTAACAACAGGAAAATGTAAGGTCAGGCAAAAATAACAGTACCTATTTTAATAAGACTAACTTATTTTCCAGAGAATGATCTAACTTACCTGCCCATCAGTACCAATAGTACCTCCACAGTCGGTGAGAAGCTCAGACATGTCATAATAGCTTGTGAACACCCACAGACATGCTTCAAGATTGAGGTTACGGTAGAATCGAAGTGTACTGGCAGAACGCAGTTTTGTGCTGTACTGATATGGAGACGTTTCTCCAATCACTTCAGGGTTCTTTGTTGCATCGTTTATGAAGCCATAACGGGTTAATACTTCATGATGGTCCAAAAGGTTGGAGCATTTATGGTTACCAATTCGTGTGCCATCTGTGCTTAGGGTCAACTCAAAGTTGGACAGTGGCCTAGTTGAGATGACAGGGAGCATGCCTGTGAATTGGAAGAAGTCATTTACAATGTGGTTAAGGAGAGATAATTTCTGATGTACAGTTATCACATAATTGGCAACAACATGCATTAATAGAAAAAATATACATTTAAATATTTAGGCAAAATCCACACATGAAATAGGAACCAAACAGCTAGATATTTTGATTTGACTATAACTTCTAAAACCCTTAACCTTCATGAGTATCCAATCAACAATAATTGAAGAGTCTATATTTCAGAAGTGTCAGAATGCCATCATTTTACTTTGTAAATTCAATTTCTATGCTGGCATTTTCCATTTGGGATTAGATTCATTTTAATGGTCAGGGGAACTGCGTGTCAGTTGAGGATTGCAAAGTCTTACAGTTGGTCTTTAGTTGCTGACATGTTCCCCTTCCCCCTTTGGTGATTCAATATCTGTATATATACAGTATATATAGTATATAACACTGTCTCCTTGAGCTCCAATTCATGTAATTATCTGGCCACATTTCTCCAGAACAAACTACATTTCATAACTTCATTTGAAAATTCCATAATTAGCTGCTACATCCAACTTTGAAAAAATGGAAAGCAAACCATGTGGAAACAAAGACATTGAGGTACATCTTCACTTTGGGAACATTTGATAACATATCGTAAGTCTTACCCTACACTGCTTATGGTTTGAGAATGTTCTCGTCCTCTCAAGTTTCTATGCCACTGTCCAAAATCTCTCACTAGCCAAGGAAATATGACATTATTTTAAAACGCAATTTCATAAAAAATTATGCTACATAAAAAGTTTATCCCATAATAAAAAGCATTATACTTATTATTAATGTTCTTCCTTCCCATTCCTAAAGATACAGGAAGCCTCAATATCTAATCATTTCATTTCTGAAAATGATAACACAGTGCTCCTCAATTACTGTAATGCTGCTTTAGTCCTGCCCTTTTTCTACTGAAGGCTGCTGGAAGTACAGAAGTTTAATAACCAGGACTTCAGACAAACAGAGATGTTCAGATGCACTTACCATCCAGGTGAGGCATTGTTACTGTTAGCTTGATAAGGTTTGGCTGGTCAGGATCATCTGAGCCAGTGTAACGCAACTTTGCAGAGAACGGTTCAGCACCCACTGCTCCTGGCACACGTGGCTGGCAAAGCCCTGGAATCACATTAACCAACAGAATTGCCACGCTGCAATAACATAAACATGCAAAGAAATCCCTTCATGAATACCATCACTATGTTGAGTTTCAGTTTAAAATTTAATATATGTTGTTAGGAAACATTTTTTCTCCCTAACAGTTGCTTGATGCAATATTAGCTCCATACATATAATACGGTCTGTAAGTCAATGATACATTATTTGTCAATTTCAAAGAGGAAGGATAACATAACTTTTCTTCCCAATTTATATATTACCTGATGGAAAATAAATTGTTGCATTCTGAAATAGGCAAATTCTCTATACTCACATACTATACTATTGTCCCAGTGACTGGGACAAGGTGAAGTTACAACAATGTGTTGCTATTATTTCTGCAGGTATTCTCCTGTGGGGAATTAATAGAAAATAGTCCCTGTCACTATCAAACTACTAAAGTTCTGGGTCAACATGGTGGAGATCAAAGGCCATGGTATTTTAGATGTGCTCTTTGGGCTGCTAACTAACTTCACTACAAGCTTTGACTGTCTTTCACATTCCCTTCCAATGCATTTGGGGTAATGGGGTTGGCAGTGAGTACTCCGCCAGTAATAAGGCTCCTTCCTGCAGGCTTTCAATTACCTTCAGAGACAAGTAACAAAAAGGACTTACACTCATGTTCATGTGTTCTCAGTCGCCAAAAATACTTCACAGCCGCTTTTTGTGTGTAGTGGCTGTGGTAATGTGGCATGTACTTCTGTATAGAAAATCCCATGTGATAATCCCATGCTGATTGTGCTTAATTTTTAATTAGCTGACGGTTAGATATTGCCAAAGCCAATAAGGAAAACACACCTGGTGGAACGTGCAGATAGTGGATGAGGATAGGGTTAAATTTTGCCGCGATGCTATATCTTTACCAATTGGCTAACACTTAGACATAAAGAGTTCACATTTCTGAGTAAGGGATAGAATAAGCAGTGAATGAATACACTCAGGAAAGAGGGAGAGGAGGTAACATGTATAAACTTAGTGAAATGTTATTTTAAAAGAGGAAAACAAGAGTAAGTTGGCAAAACAATGTTGAAGCCTTGGGCACTTACCTTCTTCCCTGCTGATTGTAACGATGGGACTGAGTAGCTCCAGCCCTGCATCCCCACCAGCAGTGAATGCCCGAGCTGCACATTGCACCCTCGAGCCTGAATGGAAGTAGATGGAGTCCAAGGTAATCAGCTTGGTGCTGGTGAAGAACGTGTTTGAATCTACTTCACGCAGGGGGTTGGTGACCCCATCGACACCACTGGGGGCACCGACAAGCCAGCGGTACTGCGTCAAAGTGTCATTGATATTCTCGGCTGAACAAATTGAGCCAGTTTTATCATAGTCGGAGTATTTTGGATTGCAGGCCTGAGGATGGAAAGGAAAATTGGCACCATGATCCAATAACATCAAAAACCCTTGCACAGAGTGATGCGGAGCAGTGTCGCTACGGGGCTTTCTAGTGGCCAAATGCCAGAATGAACAATTTTGGACCGCCTATCTATTGTGCACCAAGAGAGGCAGTTGCAATAAGTCTAGGAAAAAAAATTATAAATTGATGAAATCTGACTCCTGCTAAATGTTTTGTAGCTCACAGAAAACTTATTTTTAAAAGGTAATTAATTTCAATTTGATTCATACTGGGAAAAATGGTTTAACTACATAATGCCTCATAAGCCTGATTTTATTCTCACAAATCAATGAATATGTTGTAAAAAAAAAAGATCACTCCCTACTTGTACATAGTTCTTTCCTTTTGCTTGATTTTTCTTTCCACTCTTTTCTATAAGTGTATACCTCAGATAAATACTTCGTGGAGATCTGTGATATATATGATTATATCATATATATGTACAATGTCTGAAATACATCTTACGGAAATGTTTGTTTGATGATGAACTTCAATAAAAAAAAATTAAAAAAGGTAATTAATTTATATTCTTTACAATAATAATGATTGTCTAAAAAAAATTTAAAAATGGTGAAAGAAATTGAATTGGACCAGAAACAGTAGATAGAATTGTAATGCATGATTAACCTCCATTGAGAAAGTGCCCCCCACCCCCTTCCTCCATTCCCCACTCTGACCTTCTCACCTGCCCATTACATCCCCCTGGGACCCCTCCTCCTTCCCTTTCTGCTATGGTCCACTCTCCTCTCCTATCAGATTCTTTCTTCTTCATCTCCTGGCCTTTCCCAACCAACTGGCTTCACCTATCACCTTCCAGCTGGTCTCCTTCCCCTCACCCCACCTTCCCATTCTGGCATCTTCTCCCTTCCTTCTCACTCCTGATGAAGGATGTCAGCATGAAAAGTCAACTATTTATTCATTTCCATAGATGCTGCCTGACCTGCTGAGTTTCCCCAGCACTTTGTGTGTGTTGCTTTGGATTTCCAGCATCTGCAGACTTACTTGTGTTTGTGATCAACCTGTGGCTTTTTGACCTGGTGTAACAAATGATCAATGATGGTACACACAACAAAGAAAAATAAAGCCATTATCAAACCTCAACAAAGACAACATCAACCTCTCTTTCATTACTGGTCTAACAGCGATCTCTATAATAAGGACTTCTATCCAATATTCATGGGTCAATTAAATTCTCAAACACTTACTACTTACTTCAAGCTTAATAACCACATTGCCAAGCTTTCAAACCAAGCTAACCATATGACAATGGCAAACACTTTTGCCTTTGAGAGGAAAATCCTAGAAAAGTTAGTGGATTCAGCCCAGTACATCATGGGTAAAACCCTCCCGATCACTGAGCGCATTTACATGGAATGTTGCCATAGGAAAGCAGCATCCATCATCAAAGATTCTCACCACCCAGGCCACGCTCTTTTCTCGCTGCTGCCATCAGGTAGAAGGTACAAGTGCCTCATGCTTGTTATTTATTGCTATTTATTTATATCTGCATTTGCACAGTTTGTTTACAGTTTATAGTTCCTGATGTTAACAGTTTACAGTTACTGTTCTACAGATTTGCTAAGTATACCTGCAGAAAAAGAATCTCAGGGTTGTATGTGGTGACATGTATGTACTCTGTTAATAAATTTTAAATTTTACTTTGAACTTTACCTCACACATTAAACTATCTTTTCTGATCTACATATTGCATACTCCAGGCCTAAATGTGATCCTCTGGCAGGATATACTCCGAAAGGTTGACCATCGCTTTGTCTTCACGGATGCATTTTGACCCAGGCCAGCAGGTTGTGTTTTGCACCAGATTTCAGCATCTATAATCTCTTATGTCTCTGAACATAGACCTTCAACTTTCTTCCTCCCTTCACCATGACTTAACCCTTGTGCCTTTTTTGATTTCAGATAGCCAAAAATAGCCAGGTATTGGTGGTGAAACAATAAGAAAGGCACACAAGATAATCTGGTCTTATTTTAAGCAAGACCTAGAGGTCTTGGCAGGTCTAGAGTGGTTGAGGAGGAGTTTTCCGAGTACTACAGAGGAGCACTTGAACAGGCAAAGCGACATGGAAGAAAGGCTCTAAAGATGTACAAGGCTGATGAGTCAACAATTCTACAACTGTTGTCTTAACTCAACATAGACAATGAAATACCGTTTAACCTCTACAAAGTAGTTTTCCCTCAAAGCAGTCTTCCTTCTGTACAATTTCCAACAGAAATGTTTATAAATATAAATATTATAGGTGGGGATTTTAATTGCAGTTCCAAGATGGCATCAGATGGATCAGTGTAGACAATTATAACAGTGAAGGCACAACTCTTGAGCCTGGAGTTACCAAGTGCTTATTCTCTATACTACAGGTGTGAATGTACAAGGCTTTCATCACCCAACCTCTCCTGCAGTTTAGTTCACACTGAAAATATCAGCCTATAACTTCAGGTTATAATTAAAAACAAATTGTCTTCCACTGCACCACAAGATCTGTGTCAAAGGGTTACTTTGCAGCAGTGTGGGTTTTAAACAACTCTTACTGTAACACAGATGACAGGGTAGCCTGTAGGTGGATAGGGAGCTTCTTTTGCTCTTGTGGTGTCATCATACATCAGGAGCGAGACAACCTGAGGAACAGCTGGGAAAGTGACATCAGCCACGCTGTCCATTTCTTCAATATATACAATAGCTTTGTTCATCTGAAGGAACAAAGGCAAAAACAGAAAAACAGTTACCCAGCTATAATCAAAAACAAAACTTTGAATTAAATATGCTATCAGTTTATAGATGATCAAAATTCACACAGTGGAGTTGTTTCCTTATATTTGTCATTGATTATTTTTGCAATCCATTAGAGCATTTGGTCAGACTAACAAGAACAAAAAATAATAAACACAATAAAAATAAAATGAATATTTAAATCAACAAAATAAGCAGGGGCAAGTTGTCAAATGTGATAGATCGGGTGCTGTACGCTGAAAGATCTTTCCTCTGCCAAGGTTAAGAAAAGATGCAAGTTCTGGAAGTGCCTGGATCAAGGTAGAGAATAGGAGGGCATCATGGATGAAAATTAGAAAGGAACTGGGGAAAGATTGGGATATATGTTGATGCTGTGACTGATGGCTGGGAGTAAGCACTGGATTCTCTCTTGGAAGCTGGACACTCTCAGGGGCCTGGCTCAGCCTCAGGCTGTGGGAGCAAGGGTTGGGTTTACCCTCATTGGGAATGAATGATCTGATGGGTTCACGGGTGATGAAGACTGGGCTCATGGGGGATGTAAGGGTCAATTCAATGATTAGATAAGGGTAAGGCTGAGATTAAAAACTAAGGGGCCAGTGATTTCGGAATGACAATAGCAGGGCTCACAATCAACCTACTGCAATATTTGGGCAGTGATTACAGCTAAGTGACAAAGGCTGGTGATCAAGGGAATCAAGGATTGAGTTGATAATCATGGAGGGGTGATCAATGACTGAGGTATGAAGGGTTAAGAGAGTTTTGCAATTGATGGGGTAGGTTGTGGAGACTGAAGGAGATAAGGGGTGAAATGAATGTTTAGATGACCAAGTTGTGATGATGTTATAGCCCCAGGTATCATTGTCTGTCATCTGTTCAGCAGATCCCCCTTAGGCCTCATTTGTAGCTGACCTTCTGTGTTGTGAAGGTCTGCTTTGTACATGCATCACACACAATTAAACAAGATAGCTGAGGATTCTGGGCATATTTCATCCTACTGGATGACAGTGCTCACATCCGGAAGCTTCAAAAGCACAGAGCATTTTGGTGGAAAATTTCAATCCAAGTAATACGTTTCCAAAAGTTTCTGCCAAACCTTTTACATAGGAATTCAATTGTGTAGAACACATAAGTATTGCAATGCTCATATTAATTTTATAGGTCAATATTAATTATTGATCTATGAAAGGTATTTACCTGGAAGCTTAGGACTATAAATGCATGGACAAAGTCATAGTGAACATAGGGTTAAAATGACAAGATACCAACAACAGGATGCCAACACTTTCCAACTACATTAATGTAAGAAAACATCACAAAATACTGCAGGGAGATTAATTTTGACAGAGAGATCTGTCAAAAATTATTACTTTCCTCTTTAATAACACAAATAAATCATTGCTCACGGAGTTGCCGACTGATACAGCAGAGTAGACCCACATACAGAAAGCACGGACTAAAAGTATTACCTGTATTTCTGCCACCATGTTCTCATCTGGCTTCAAGTGAACAGTAAATGTTTCTCTCATTTCCCGCTCTCCATCATAAACAACTTCTATCTGTACTACTCGTTCAGTCTCTCCTTCTTTAAACTCAAGATCTGAAATAAATACCTCAAAAAAATCAGCTCCTTCACAATGGATTGGAGATACCATCCATTCTTCTGTCTGGTATTAGTCTGCATTAATCTATGTAAATAATGCTCCTGTCAGGTCTGACTGACTCTAACCCCATTGTTCATGAATACTTTAATGCAAGGGAACATAGTTGAAATTCTTCTAACACTAATATTTTAATTTTGGCCTCACAGTCAGAGAATTCAATTGGTGTTTATAAACCTGTAACTAATCTGGAATTTTACTCAACAGGTATTAGTGATGTTTACATAAAAGCAGAATGCTGGCGCTTTTGAAATTTAATTTTTAATAATATAAATAGGTGCTACGCACTCAAATTAAGAATATTCTTTCTGGGCTGAATTGCACTATATGAGGGTTGGCAGTTCTGAAGGAAAATTTCAGTTCAGGAAGTCTATGTACACATGGATATGTGTGGAAGGCCAACAACCTTTGAGCATTTATTGAGGTACAATAATCTGTCTGTTTCACTGCTGAGTTCATCCTCAAGTCCAGTGATGGGGAAGCTTTATACACAGGAGGGTTGATGCAGGAATGTCAAACCAAATATTTGAAAGGAGTCATCGAGTCTTTACCAAAGTTAGTGCTTATTTATTGTTCAATTTTAAAAAATTATTTGTTATTGTTTAGTGTGTTTTAATTATGTATATTTTAGGAAATAATAATTTTATTATTAATAATAAATAATTAATAATAATAATTTTTATTATTTCAGTCTATTTTAATCATCCTTAAACATCCCTGACAGAGATGTAGAAAATCTGTTGAAGCCCTTTGCAATCTTTAGCTGAAATTTGGGGAAGACAGTAAGGTAAGTGCTTCTTGTTATGCCTCACTGGAAGCTTTGTGGCTTTTTGTTTGTGTTAGTATATCTGCAGGTCTTGGGGAGGTGGGATGTGGAACGGTGTGGTGCAGATGGGTTTAGATCAGCCAGCCCCTATATCAAGAAAAAGTGCAGATGAGCAAAGACATCGGGCAGCAAGTTGGAGAAGTAGGCTGGGTCCAGGGGGTGGGGAAGCAGAGATCAGATTGGGCATTTTGCAACCCATTTAAAACTGATGTGAGCAGAAATTTCTTCACACAGGAAGTAGCAAACCTGTAGAATTTGCTACCATTGAAAGCAATTGAAGCTAAATAATAAAATATACTCAAGAAGTTGTTAAGTATTGCTCTAGTGGCTAGAAGGATCAAGGGATATGGGCAGAAAGCTGGAATGGGGTACTAAATTAGACTGCTCAACCATGATTGTAGTGAATAATGAAGCAAGCTCTCAGGGCAAAATGGCCTATTATTGCTTCTATTTTCCAATATTTATCTGTTTCAAATCCAATCTAGTAAACTATTTGTGCAATGTTTAAACTTTAAATGTTACATATGGACTCTCAGTGCAGATTGCAAGGTGAGCAGGTAATTTATGTCTCTGACCTTCTGATAATGGATTGTAGTCTTCACCCGAAGTAGCTGATCCATCCTTGGTGTGAACTCGTACAATGGAAACCTTTGATGTATCACCCAGTCGCAGCACAGGGATTGTCACGATTGCCAGTTCCCCAGGCGTTTGAGGCTCTTGGATGCTGTACTTAGTTTCAGAAAACTTTATTGTTGGTTCTATTGAAAATAAAGGTGTGTATTGGTCACCAAATTTCTTTCAAAAATAGAGCTCAAATTCAATGCATCAGATACCTACTGTCTCCTTCATCCTTGATCTTGATGAGGGTTTCATTCTGTTCTCCTACTGATCCTCCAAATGGTGATTCACTTTTGGCTGTGCCTAGTACCAACCGGAACTCCTCCACCTCTTCATAGACAGCATCATCTACTAGAATTACGGTGCAGGGCTTCTCAGTCTCTCCTAGGTACCAAACATCACTACTTGAAATCCCAGGAAATAATTATGCCGTCACTTAGCAAACCACTGGTCAACATCACAGCCTTAGTATTTTCAGACATACAGGTGGGCAAGGAGTGCAGTCAGAGGACAGCAACTTAAACAGGGCAGAAAACTGAAATGAGCAATGAGTGCAATAACTAGGTCTACAAGAAGTTGAATACAAAATGCTAAAATATATTTCTGAATTGCTAATAGTGTAAGTATGAACACATTTGACAAGAATTTGAAGGAAATGAAAGAGGATGAGTTACGTGATGCCGGACAAGGGCTGCCACCAGGAATGGCCTACACCTGCTTCTAGTTCTTATATAATACAAGGCCTTGGAACCACAGTCACGTCAACTCAATTTGGCCCAATGTATTAGAAGAGCACAGCCTCAGGATAAGCTGCAGGTGACAACTGGAAACATTTTAAGTCAAATGAAATTCTCCAGCAAAGGAAAAATGCTGATAATTGGATTACAGTCGGCCCTCCTTATCCACGGGGGATTGGTTCCAAGACCCCCCACGGAAACCAAAAAACATGGATGCTCAAGTCCCTTATTTAACCTGACTCCATGTGGTGGTCTTTAGGACCCAGCGGAACCCCGGACTTTATTTAACATGTCTCAGTGCGGTGGACATTAGAACCTTGCAGTGCAGCTCTGAATCCGTGGTGTTTCTGTTCACGAAAATAATGACGATCACGATTGAAAATAAGGTGGAAGTAATAAAGCGATCCGAAAGAGGTGAAATGCCATCAGTCATTGGAAAAGCGTTCGGCTACGTCAGTCAATGATCGGAACAATTTTAATGGATAATGTGAAAGGCCCTGCCCCAATGAAAGCTACAATTATTACTAAGCAATGCAGAGGTTTAATTATTGAAATACATATGTTTCTTAAGTGTTTTATATACATAGAAAGGTAAAATATGTACTATATACTAAGAAAAACATTTGACTGACTGATGCTAAATAATATCGGATGTACCTGTTCCGACTTCAAATCCGACTTAAAGACGGACTCAGGAATAGTTGTTATACTGTATTATTTAGGGAAAAATGACAAGAAAAAATAGTCTGTACATGCTCAAACAATGAGTGCTGGAGAGAGAACTTCCGGGTTTTCCCGAAGCGTGGTTGGTTGAATCCGCGCACGCGGAATCCGCGGAAAAGGAGGGCCGACTGTACTAACATCCATGAGTCTGGCCTCTGGGGTGACATTCAATACACTACCGGCCCAAACTCATGAATTTTAGTTCATATGACATGCGCAGAGAAGGTGAACCATTTCCACATTTCTTAAAGGTAACCATCACTAGTTAGTTTCCTTCAAGCGACAACATTCACTCAGCCACCAACCCATGGTCAGAGTTTCACATCACCCCTGATTTGTGACCCAAGATCTCATTTCCTACTGAAATGCAATAACACTGAGTACAGAAAATCAATGACACCAAATCCCAGCTACCAATCCGTAGCCTCAAATGTCTTTCTGAACCCTCACCCAACACTCCTCGGGTCTCTCCTTTAGAGTCCACTCTACCAATCCATGGCTACTAATTTCTCCTACCACCTCTGCCCCATCTTTGCAATTCTAGGCCTCCTTCCACCCATTACTCATTTCCTGCTGTACGTGTATCAGTGAAACCAATGCAGTGTCAAAGGAGTCAGTTAAACCACTGAAGACTTCAGTATCAAGTGGTTGCTTACAGTTTCTTGGTGAAATCAGGGGAACTGCCTCCCCTACGTGATGTTTCAGAAATCATGGCTGCATCTTTATTTCTCAGCTGACATTGCCCTAGCACTCAATCCCTCTCATGTTCCTCTTCTGCCACCCCACCACAATGAAGGTGAACGTCATGCTGGAGTCTACCTCTGAAAGACTGATGCTGCAAACACAGGGCCTCTCCAGTAACTATCATCAGATGCACAATGTAAAGTCTGCATTGGAACACCAACTGCTAAAAGTCCAAGTAAATTTATTATCAAAGTACATATATATCACCACATACAGCTCTGAGATTCTTTTTCCTCTGGGTACACTCAGTAAATCCAAGACCATAATAGAATCAATAGAAGATTATACCCAGCGGGGCAGAAAAACAACCAACGTGCAAAGACAGCAAACAGTGCAAATACATAAGAGGACAAAAATACGGAAATAAGCAGTAAATATAGAGAATGTAAGATGAAGAGTCCTTGAAAAGTAAGTCCATAAGTTGTGGGAACAGTTCAGTGATGGAGCAAGTGAAGTTGAATGAAGTTACTCCCATTGGTTCAAGGTGTATGTTGCATGCCAAGGAATTCTCATGAACCTACTCTGTTATTGCTGATTACTTACCAGGTAGGAAAGTAACAATAGAGTCATCTGTGTTTGGCCTTTCTTCATAATCACTCATAACCTCAGCGGTTCCCTGGCGGGTGTAACAGCGCACGGTGGACTTATAACTGATGTCACCACTACGGTACACCACAGCTGTGACACGACCAGCCGTTTCGTTTTGTATATACTGAGGTTGCTTGAATTGCACCTTGGGCACTAAAAGACACAAAAAGAGAAGCAGACACTTCCTTTAAAGTGTGAAGAACTGGATTATTCAACTGAGAAAATCAGCAAGAAGACTGTCTTTTGATTCTGTGCCTCAGTACTTACAGTCAGATGTTGAATCATTAATGGTGACCAATGTCCTGCTGGGCTCACCAAGCGCAGCGTTCATTGGCATACGGAGCACCAGTTCAAAAGTTTCAGGTCCCTCGAGGACAGGTTGTCCTAAGTCATCCAAAATGGTGACACGCAACGTCTGCATTGTGACACCTGGGGCAAAGTCCAAATTTCGGCTGATTCCAACGTAATCGATTCCAGCTTGTGAAGAAAATGAAATGGATCAATTTGTTCACATGTAGTGATACACAGATGCTGTTCACGAAGCCTTATATGAGAATGGTATATGCTAAATATCACCTGGCAAAATTGGTGGCACTCAGCTCTAGACACGTTGAAGCAGCCTTTCTCAACCTTTTTTGCCCTGGAGGAACCCTTGAAATAATTTTCAGGTCTCAGTGAACCCCTGCATAAAAAGTATTATACCTACAACTCACAGTACGTTAGCGTGATCAGTAAGTTGTAGTTATAATAATCTAAAAATAATTGTCAATGCTCTTTTGAGTAAGAGAATGAATTTTTAACCAACCTTTCTTGAAAAAATAGGTAGCTAAGTTAGCTTACCTTTCCTGAAATTAAGCTTTCTTTCTCTTCTATAAATTTTAAGAACTCATAAGGCAAACATAATAAATTTCTGTTAAATAACTGGCTTAAGCCAAAATGGGACTTAATTTTTCTAAAGGTAAGCTCAGCAGATTTAATTTAAATAAAGTTTGTAAATGGATTTTAATTAAAAGCTTTACTGTGTGTTTTGAGATTCCAATAGCCATTTAAAATGATCGGCACTTTTACGTGTCTTATGGGTGTGATTTGTGGTTAAAGTGTTTTTCAATGTGGCTGGAGCCGTTGTTACATTTGTAGGTTGTTTGCCACAGACCGGGCACAATGGAACAGGGGTTAACAAAAAAACAAAAAAGAACATCTAAATAAATAACTAAATGAGAAAACTGCAAAAAATACAAACACTTCTCAACATAATTCACTCTAACCGACACAATCCATCTTTTGTAATGTTTACAACAATAGCAAAGCAGTAGGGCAGCATAACTTGTGGTGTGTAAAAATTCCTTCTTTAGAATGAAAATTTCCCTCCAATTTTCTGCTGCACTGGTAGACTGGTAGAGTTAGTTTGCTTCCATAAGTCAGTCGGCGGTGCATAAGGGGAAATTGGGAGGGATGTCACAGCCTAAGTTGGGAGAGTCTATTCAATACTCGTAAAATGGACTTCATGCTTCCTATCAGCCTACCATCCTCCCCTCTGTACAAAACAGCACTCACCAATTATCAGCCTACCGTCCTCCCCTCTATGCAATACAGTGCTCACCAATTATAAGCCTACCGTCCTTTTCTCCATGCAACTCACCAATTATCAATGGCCTCCCCTATTTCATGTCAAAAACAGAGAATAAACATGGCCTATTATGCACTGTGAGACTGGGCTGAGACACCTCAAACAAAATTGCTTACAGGGCTGCTCTGTCACCGCCCACCGATGCAAGCGCTAACAGCGGCGTCGTTCAAAGTTCAGAAAACGATGTTTATTTTTTTCAATCACGATCTTTTGTGGAACCCCTAGCGACTTCTTGCGAAACTCAGATTGAGAAACCCAGAGTTGAGGGATCAAGCCCCTCTCTGGGACTTTACTTTTCTTATGATAAACTTAAATGGTTAACACAATTGAGAAGAAGTGTGCAAGATTACGTTGAGCACAACCTTGATCCTCTTCATCTTGATTCCAAGTTCTCTAATCTGTTCTAATTCTGGCCTCTTGTACATCTTCAGTTTGCAGAGCTCCAGTATCACCTTCTGTTGCCTGGACCCTAAGTTCTGGAATTTCCTTGAACTTATTGTTGCAAATGTATTTACATCTCCAGGTTTAGACTCCCCCACAAGTAGAAGCAACAAGCCAGATCCTGCAACCCCAAATGTCCAATGACTGTCCTTAGGCATCGCCACTACAGGTGGAGGACTGATCTTGCATATCTTTCTCTCCTGGAAGTCAAGTAGTATGCCATAAAAAGGGTTCAAGTGATAAGTACAGGGTCCTGCCAAAAGTGACCTGAAAGGCTTTGAAGGAGCAAAAGCTGGTGGAAATGTTTTCTTCCTGACACTGTCAGGACTGTACTTCAGGAATTCTGTTTCTGAGGTTCACTATACTTACTTTCCAGTTTTTTTTTGGCTTGTTAATCCACACTGATAATTTTAACAATTCTCAAAGCTGTAGCCTTAGTTCTCTCAGCTCTTCTATCCATATAGATTCTTACTTTACAAGGAAAGCTTGGTATTGGTACTTCTGCCCTTTTAGAGTGCACCAACTTGCATTTATCTTAAAATATATTTCTCATATACATGAGCATTCTGCTTGTTTATTAACAACTGATTCCCCTGGTGGTTTCTAATTTTGTGTTCAATTTGCTGAATTGCTGAACACGGAAATGTAGATCCCCATTCCAGTCTTCTATTAAACCTCAGTTAGAAGCAGAGGAGAAAGCCGCTAAACATCATAGTGTATTTTGTTCTGAATAATGCATGGTTTCACTTTGGTCAAAGATGAGTATTTTGGTTGCTGATGTTTTGCATGTTGTTGGAGTAACAACAAAAAGATTACCAAGTGAGTTAAGTTTACACATCTGTGAGTGATATTCATTCCACAATTAACCTCCAATAGACAAACACGAGAAAATCTGCAGATGCTAGAAATTCAAAGCAACACACTCAAAATGCTGGAGTAACTCAGTAGGCCAGGCAGCATCATAGAAAAGAGTAAATAGTCAATGTTTCAGGCCAAAACTCTTCAACAGGACTGGAGAGGAAGGGGAGAACCAAGTCTTCTCTTTCTCTTTCCTGTTCTGATGAAGGGTCTTGGCCCAAACGTTGACTGCTTACTCTTTTCGATAGATTCTGCCTGGCCTGCCAAATTTCTCCAGCATTTTATGTGTGTTGCTTTCTTTAATTGATCTTAATGGCCTTAGGCTATGAATTGCCCCCCCACAAAAAAACTAAAAAATATATTACAAATTGTTTACAGGACAAAAAGGCTATTTGGTCCACAGGTCCTGGTCAATGTTCCTCTGCCTCTACCTATCTCTCCTATTCAGTGACCTCCATGGCAAGGAGCAAAAGTTGCTCTCAGATGAATAAAGGACCTGACTTGACATCCTTGTTAAGTCACCTGTCCAATCTTGTAAGTGAAGAATAACCTCTTGGGTGAGACAAAGCATCTGATATGAGGCTTTGGGGGAGAAACTTCCCAAATAACAAAATTCTAACATCACGTAAAAACTCAACCTGCAAGCAACATGGAACAGTCTTGCTTTGGATTTGAATATTCACGTACTTTCAGCTGATGTTGGTTCTGTTTTGCGGGAACGCACAGTAACCGTTGCAGTCTTTGATAGGTCAGTTCCTGTTCTCCAGACACGCACCTCCACATGGCCAGCACTCTCATCAACTTGGTAATCGGTGTCTCCAAAATAGAATGCAGGTTCTGTGCATAGGAAAGGAAACAGAACGAGAGGAGGTGAAAACTGATTCTGAGCATAATGTGGTTCTGAGAGCCTCACACAATAATTCATGCTACAACTGTATCTTTACTAAGCTGGAATATCGTCTTTGATCCAGCAGAAAAACCGGATAATGTTGCAAAAGGTAATAACTTAGAAGCTTTTTATCACAAAATCAAGAGGTGACAGAATAGTTAGTTAAAAGCAGAGGATCACGTTTCCCTAAGCAGTTTCCTTTTACTAACCCAACTAATGCTATAATTACCTTCATTGAACTGGGCTGCCTATCAACCTGAATATTAATATTAATAAGGGTTTTAAGTGAATTGTAACAATCTTTTTGCCCCAAAAGTAAAGAAAAGGTATTGAAGTCTCTCTTAAGTCCCCAGTCAAGTTTCTGATGAGCATGAGACAGGACAATTTCCTTGCCCAGAATGGCTTCAATATCAGTAATGAAATTGAAAATCATAACTGCAGGCTTGGCACTAGTGTTCTCTTCCAATATTTGTGTATCAGTGCACTTGTAATGCTGATTGTGACACTGTAATTTCCTTTGGGATCAATAAAGTGTCTATCTTTCTTTATCTAAAAACGGCATGGTCCTTCACCTGCACAGCAATCAGCAACTTCCGAAGTGCATCTTTTCGTAACTGCAGTATCTTTGTTAGATTCAATGGGCCGGATACTGCTGACTTTTGCTGACAGCAAATTTATTTTATGCCAGCGGTAGGCCCCAGCCTAACTGGAAATCTATATTACTTAGGAAAAATCCACTCTCGGACTTGGTACCAAATTTAGCTCACATCTGATTTCAGTGGTTTTTATAAGGAAATGTTGAGAAGATAAAGGGAAAAGTAAAAAAAAACTTGAACTTATCACTTTAAATAAATTATGTTTATATTCGTGTTTCTTAAATAAATATCTTTGAATATTGAAAATCTACTGCAAGTTTTAGAGCTGCAAGATCCATACCCCACATTTGCAATTTGTCAAAGACCATCGGAATGATTTTGGGACCAAGGCATCTGCATTGCCTTGCCCGAGAGCAATCCAGACCACACAGTGGACTGTGGGATGTGGAGTACCAGTGAAGTAGCTGAGGTAGATGCATGGAATCAAACTGAGACAAGGGTTGGACAATGGGTAGTGATTCTAGTCAAAGGATCATGGGCCAATCAACATGTAAATTAGCATGCAATTTGGTGTTAGGTATAAGTTCTTTCCCATTGCCATCAAATATGATGTATGTACTGGACATTTCCCCCACCCCCATGGGAAAAAAATGGTAATGGATCAACTATATCTACAGCCACCACAGATGGAGTTGCACCACACCAGGTTATTAAATGTTACTGATTTTCAGTCGGAAATCTGGCTGTTCTGCACTTCCAAAAGCATTCTTGAGTTAAAATTTAATGGTACCCAGGCTAATACTCACCAGTCACACATACAGTTAACCTCTTCTTCATCTACATAATCATTCAAGGTTTGAATGAAATTAAGGCCCATGGAACAATCTATGCAATTTACCAATTTGTATTCTAACTGGTCAACAACTATAGCCAATACTTGGAAAGAATTCCAGTTTGTCTTGTTTCCTTATACTTATATTTAATCTCTTACCTCTACTCGTTAGGAGAGAAAATGAGTGAATCACATAAATCACTTTCAGAATGGTTTTGCATTCGCAAGTCAAACAAGGTTTTATCTGTTCACTCTGCTCTTTGCTTTCTCTGGGTGAATAGGTCGTTGGCATAAATCATTCATAAGAAACACAATGTACATGGACCCACCCCCCGTTTGCAGGATTTATACTGTTGAAATAGTTGACTTATATTTAGCAGATAATATATCTTGAGTTGTATCCCTAAATCCTGAAAGGGGCATTAAATGGATTAATGTGTAATCCCGCAATGAAGGTGCTGTGTGTTTAATATTTCAGCAATATTGTAAATATATTGCTTGACTAAGCATTCTGTTTGTTTAATAATTCATTATGGGTGATACAGTATATAACAGTATGTGATATACGTCATCATGTCACCGCACACACCACATCATGCCTCATTTAAAGTAAAAACAAAGCTAGGATCTCTTCTCCTGGGCTCCTGTCTTGGAGCTACAATACATTACCGGAGGGAAGTACAGTCGGCCCTCCTTATCCGTGGGGGATTGGTTTCGAGACTCCCCGTGGATACCAAAACGCGGATGCACAAGTCCCTTATTTAACCTGTCTTTGTGCGGTGGTCTTTAGGACCCAGCAGAACCCTGGACTTTATTTAACATGTCTCAGTGCGGTGGACATTAGGACCCGGCAGTGAAGCTCTGAATCCGCAGTGTTTCTGTTCACGAAAATAATGACGATCACGATTGAAAGTAAGGTGGAAGTAATAAAGCGATCAGAAAGAGGTGAAATGCCATCAGTCATTGGAAAAGCGTTAGGCTACAGTCGGTCAACGATCGGAACGATTTTAATGGAGCATGTGAAAGGCCCTGTCCCGATGAAAGCTACAATTATTACTAAGCAACGCAGTGGTTTAATTATTGAAATACGTATGTTTCTGAAGTGTTTTATATGCATAGAAAGGTAAACTATGTACTATATGTTTGACTAACCGACGCTAAATAACACTGGATGTACCTGTTCCGACTTCAAATCTGACTTAAAGACGGACTCAGGAACGGAACTCATTCATAACCAGGGAATGCTTGTACTTTTAAGTCATTTCTAGATTACTTATAAAACCTAATACAATGTAAATGCTACATAAATAGTTGTTATACTGTATTGTTTAGGGAATAATGACAAGAAAAAAATAGTCTGTACATGCTCAAACAACGAGTGCTGGAGAGAGAACTTGCGTGTTTTCCTGATCCGCAGTTAGTTGAATCCGCACATGAAGAACCCGCGGATAAGGAGGGCCGACTGTACATTCTCACAACTGTGGTACAATTGATTGTCTTCATCTTTCAGTCAGTAGCTTTTACGTTCCAGTCCCATTTCAAAGGCTTGAGCACATAACCTTCACAGACACTACAGTGTAGCACTGAGAGTGTTCTGCTCAGTGTTGGAAATTATGTTTCTGGATGAAACACTAAACTAAACATACTCCAGAAGGCACTTAGACACATGAACGGGAACCGAAGAATATGGACCATCTACAGGCAGGTGAGATCAGTTTAATATATTATGGTCAGCACAGACATGAAGGGCTGAAGGACCCATTTCTGAGCTGTACCTTTTTATTTTGTCTATGTTTTCTCTGATGGATGCAAAAATTATGTGAAGAATAGCAAGGTACTCTAGTTCTCACTGGTGCTTTCAGCAATGTTTGTCCCTCAACAATCCTTAAATTATCCTGTAATTATCACATTGTTATTTTGAGCATTTTGAAAACATTCCTGCTACATAACAGTGTATTTCCATAGTATTTCATTGGCTGTAAATTAATTAGAGATACCCTGCAGATTGAAATGCACTTTATAAACTGCAAAGTAGTTGTCATTAACTTTGTTCAAGGCTGTTACCCATGGCCCATTCTTTCTTTTAATATACTACTCATAACAATTTTCTGTGATTTCATGGTGAGTCATGTTGTAAGACTTTTTCTGAGTAAACTTTCGGTGAGTTCACCCTTTGTATTGACAAAACAACTTGACTCGATGCTTAAAACCATTGTATTTCCATGTGACGATCCTTGATTCGTTCCATCCTTTTATATTTGTTTCTGTTCCAATTTCAACATTAATTATAACAGAGACAAAACTGATGAGCGTTCATTATAACATTTCAGCACATTTTCTATCCAACCTCTATATTCACCACCTCCAGTGCAATATCTACAAGATATCAAAAGCAATTCTCCCTCCAAAGAGGTGTCCTAGTATTCTCGATTTTAATCCAACACTTTGGACAACATTATTTTTTTAATCCCAACATTCTTCTTTTAGTTATTTTTATAATTTGTACTATTTTATGTCTTTGCAAAGTACTGCTGCCGGGCAAATGAACAAAGTTTAAGTCGTGTATGTTAGTGATAATAGCTCTGTTTCTGAATGACAAGGCCTTACAGAACTTGAAGCTATTTTCCAGATGTGTCCCTTTGTCTCAGTCTCTGTCCTATATCTCAAATTGAGATCAGCACACCCTCAGACCTTTCAAGTTACATACTGCAATCAACATCTTCAGTTTGTTCAGATACATACTGAAATGTCTCTCCATTCACCTGACATCTACTGAAAACGTGTATCGGTCCAGTGATGCAATGGATGGAGAGTAGCAATAATTTTGTAGGCTTTGAAAACCCCTTTCGGTATCTGATTGATTGGCTTGGATTTATTAGTGGACCTCCTGCTGTGGTGACTAAGATAGTAAGCAAATTACTCCACCCAATGCTTCAATTCATTTCGCAATTTACACCTACTGGGGTGGTTTTATTGGCTCTGCCCTCCAACACACACAGATGATAAATATGTATGGGGTTTCTTATCACTAGGTTGCATGCCTACTATAAGCTATCTTAATGGGGTTATACCCCTTTAGAATCTGGTCACATCAGCTTTAGCAGCCCACTCCAGAAGATGAATCCAAGATCATCTTTCTCAAGCCTTACCATGTAACCTCTTTCACCGACAATGTTTCTGAAAAGCAATCCTTTGCTCCAAGCAAATCCACACGTAACAGTAATATCACCAGTTCAAATCAATGTCCAGTACCATGTTGTGATGTGTAGCTTGCTTTTTTCTTTTAACAAAATACTTTTTGTCACTTTCTGTTGCTTCCTAGCAGGTTAGGCTGCAACATCAATTCTGAGCTACTGACAGCTTATAAATTCAAAGTAAATTTATTATCAAAGTACATATATGTTGCTATATACTTCGAGATTTGCTTTTCTACAGACATTTACAAGAAAAATAAAGAAATACAATAGAATTTATGAAAACTACACATAAACTAAAACACTTCAAAACTTGTACAGATGTACAGTAGAGAGCATTCTGATTGTCAGCATCACAGTCTGGGTTGGGGGGGTGGGGGCTACTACATAAGATTGAAATAAGCTGCAGAAGCTTGTAAAAATAGTCAGCTCCATCATGGGTACTAGCCTCCATAATATCCAAGACATCTTCAAGGATGGAGCCTTAGGAAGGTGACCTCCATCATTAAGAATCCCTATCCAGGATTTGCCTTCTTCACACTGTTACCATCGGGAAGGAGGTACAGAAGCCTGAAGGCACACACTCAGTGATTCAGGAACAGCTTCTACCCCTCTGACATTTTATATCTAAATGGACATTGAACCCATGAACACTACCTCACTACTTTTTTTATTTCTGTTTTTTAGCACTACTTATTTAACTTAACTATTTAATAGACATATATATACTTAATATAACTCAGCTTTTTTCTCTATATTTATCATGTATTTCTTGTACTGCTGCTGTAAAGTTAACAAATTACATGGTATATGCTGATCTTATTAAATTTGATTCTGATAAAGACTGACAAACAAGCAATGAGCAAATTAAGACAAACTGTGCAAATCAAAGATAACTTATAAAACTGCAGAAAAAAAGGTAGTAAGGAGTCATTGAAAGTGAGTCTGTAGTTTGTAAAATCAGCTCAGAGTTGTGGTGAGTGAAGTTATCTATACTAGTTCAGGAATCTGATGGTAAAAGGGTAATAACCGTTCTGACCCTGGTGTGTGGGACCCAGGACTCCTGCCTGATGGCAGTAGTGAGCATGATCTGGATGGTGGGGGTCTTTCATGATGGATTCTACTTCTTGTAGCAGCATTCTATGTCAATGTACTCAGTGGTGGGAGGGCATTGGCAGTATCCACTACTTTCTGTAGTCTTTTCCATTCCTGGGCATTGGTGTTTCCATACTGGGCTGTAATGCAACCAGTCAGGATACTCTCCACTGTGCACTGATAGAAATTGGTCAAAGTTTTTGATGACGTGCCGAATCTATACAAACTTCTAAGTTTGTTTTTGTGTCTTCCTAGTGATGGAAGATAAACATACTCCAATTTGGCCAAACCCTCTGTCCATATTCTTGACTACAAATTATCCTTTTGCCTTTAAATTTGGTACCTGACCCAGTGACTTCTTAGCAGCATTATATTTACTTGTGTCCAGGAAAAGCTAATAATTGCCATGTTACTATGAAATCCCAACAGATGGCGCTATATTGCCTCCAAATAAGGTTTACAGCTCTGCATGTCACAGAGGATATTATGATTATCCCACAAAAATACCTTTCCTATTGAAAAATAACCTTTTTTTATGGATGCAGTAAAGTCTCATCTCTCCGTCAGAGCTAATGAAGAATAAAGGCTTCCAAAATTGCCCATTAAAGCAAGCACTATTGAATGCATGCAACAGCTTCTGCTGGTCAAAAAGCTAATAAGTCTGACTGAAAACATCACCAAAGTTGTGTTAAATTATTGATGCAGACAATGAAGGGGCAAGCAATGGCAAGGTGAGTTTGGGGGATGAGCCGAGTTGATGCGTTGCAGGATCTGGGCTGAGCTGATGTGAAGAGTCTGAGAGCAGCTTTGGGCTGGGCAAAAGAACCTGGGCCCAGAGCGAGTCGCTGGGGGGGCATCATCTAGGCCCTGTGTCCTTCAAGTGCCCGGCTCCTAGTGCGAGGTATGATCCGCTGCTTAGACCATTTAAAAGCCAGCCCAGATTGGAGGCAACAGCCAATTTTGCTCACTGTCCATGATCTTCACTCCTCTCTTCAGGGTATGGAGCCTTTTGCTGTACCGCTGTTGGATCAAGTTAAACGCCGGCCCAGACAGACTGAAATGACAGGGTGTCAGGATCTGAGGCAAGAGCCGATTTTGCTCGTTCTCCATGACGGTCATCAACACGGTGCTGAGGCTACGAAGACTGCCCCAGCTGCTGTGCTCTGTGTCTACTAATATGATGAACAGATAAGCAAGACTTTGGGCCTTCTTTGGGCTTCAGATCTGAGGACTCAATTTTGGTTTGGAGCACTGTTGTTGTTCGCCTCAATTATTTCCATGATTTGAAAATATTTTTCCTTTCTCTTGCACATTGAGTGTTGGTCTTTTATTTTTTAATATTCATTCTGTCTCTTTAATTGCAGTTTGTCAGGTTTCTTGCTTTGTGGCTACCTGTGGGCAAGCAAATCTGAAGGTTGTATAATTTATCCATTCTTTGATAATAAATGAATCTTGGACCTTGCAGTTGAATCCAACAATTTAAACTAAAGAAAATCAAAATAGAGCAAAATCTAAATGTAGTTTAATCTTTAAACTAATAGACATTATGAAGCTTTTAGCTCATCAACCAAATTGAAGTTTATTAGTTTATTGAACGTAGCTTCAAAGATGCTAAATTAATAATGTATAAACCACTTGCTGAACCCAAATATTTTCAATCTGTACATCTAGTGCATATGATCTCAGTATATTAATATATCCCTCTATATAACATATGTAATATCCTCCCATGCCTCACTGGTGCATTGGGTGGCAATAGATAGATAGATAGATAGATACTTTATTCATCCCCAAGGGGAAATTCAATGTTCCTCCAGTATGATATCACATAAACACAAGACAGACCAAGACTAACTGACCAAAAAACCACATAATTATAACATACAGTTACAACAGTGCAAAGCAATACCATAATTTGATAAGAGCAGACCATGGGAATCTTTAGCTTTATTTGTCTGTTTTATGATGCAGAGTTGCTAGCTTGCCGTTCAACCCGTGGATAGACTGCAAGGAGACGGTCGAATTCAAACCCGTGACCACTCACCCCGAAGTCCAGTGCAGATGCCACTGCACCACCGGCTGGCAATATATTCTTAAACTATTAAAAACACGTAGTTGTAGCTGCTTCCAAAATCAACTGAGGTTACACATTGAGTTAGTCTTCCAGATACCCTAAGGTTCAATCCTCAATCCGTGCTGAAGTGAGTGGACTCTAGGGAATATTGCTTTAGTTGTGATTTAGTTATACTGACTGTGGAGAAGCTCTTTTAATATTTAATGTTCCTGGATGATGGCATAAGAGAGTCTTGTGATCTGTGGCAATGCTGTCACTATGGTCTTTCTTCTTCTCCTCTTTGTAGGCCACCCCTTAAGATCAAAGATGATTTGCTTCCACTCCATTTTTACAAATTCTGAGGTGGTTAATGAATCAACTTTGGGAATTACAGTCCTTCTACAGATGTGTGCAAAGTGGCTGATATCACAGGTGGGTGAGTAGTTTGTGAGGCGGTTCACTCCTGCCACCATCACGTGCTCTCAAGTTCTCAAACCCTTTCAGTATTCATGGGTCAAAGATTCATTGAAGTTGGGGGAATTTAACATTTCCAATCACCATAATTAGTAGTATAACAACTCTACCACTCAAAAGTAGGTTTTGAGAGTTAGTATTGTCACCAAAGGGAGATCAATATCACCACAAACCATTATGGGTTAACCAATCAAGAATTTTAAGATTGTGGAAAGAATTACTTCTCCTCTTTATACAGTGTATCAAACTGAAATGAACATTTGAACCAACAGTATTGTAGCCAAGACTATGTTCTACAGTTTTGTTAGATATAGTTTGGTTGCTGTGATAATAAGTCAGAACAAAATACTTTGTGTTCATTCTGACAGAAAAAGCCTCAGAAGAAGCAGTGTGATGGACAAGTATCCTTTCTTAATCCATCCCTTCTCATACTCCTCTAGTAGAGATTTACCAGAATTCAAGCTTTAAGCTCCTCATCACGAGATGAGAATGATGGCACATGCTCTCACCATGACTCAGTTGATGAAGTTTATCAAACCAAGTGATGCTCCTCTCACTTTAGGACACTGTTTGATGTTATTAAATTTACAATGGAATATTTAGGTTCAAGGTCGAATCCGGGTGCCATCCTTCAAAAATAGTTTTCATGTAAAGTGGATAGTTTACCTAGAGGTTTTGCTCATCTGCCATCACTATGGCAGAAAAATAAACCAATCCCCATAAAACAGGGTTAATGCCATTTCCACCACTCTTTCAGGTTTCCACAGCTTTCCAGAGTTATAGCAGGCATTGAACACTTCTGTTAAAACCTACACCTAGCATAATCAGTGGTCTGATACCAGAGCCACCGTCCAGTGTCGTGGATTTGATGTACTGACAGACGGGTTGGGTTGGAGATACATGCTGACAACTTGTATGTTAAAAGAACGAAAGGACTCAAGCTGTTTATTCAGCTTGAGGACAAGAGAAGCAAGCCCATGAATATAGTCAAACAAAGCATTGTTACTCTGGGGCGAAGGGACAAAGCACTGTATCAATAGTCACACACCGCACAAGGCACATATAATAATTAAGTAAACTAGTCACACAGAAAAAAATATAGCCCAAGTCCCTGAGTCCATGAATGTTGCAGCAGTCTACTCCAGTTGCAAGATAATGAAGGTTTCACAAAAGTTGACATATCCACATGACTAATTAGGTACTCCCGTTACCTTACCTGTCAACAGCTCCCCACTTATTTATTATTTACACATGAATATCCAGTACTTGGAAAATCTTCTAAAGGTTTTGATTAACAGACCTCTAATTGGTCAGGTTCATTTGATCTGTACAATCTAAATTCACTGGGTATCTTTTCAAACATTGCATACACAATAAGTATTGGTCAGCCTGTCTAAAAGAAAATCACACATAAACCACAAATTCTTTTCTGCTCTTAAGTGTAGTAATTGATTTCAAACATGATTAATGTACTCAGGCATCTGATAAGGTATTACCCTGTGAGTTAGACGGCCCGATGGGTAAGTTATTATACAGTTCACGTGCTAACCCTTATCCCTAATTAGACTTAGTAGACAAATCCCTACACCCAGCACACAATGTTTTGGCTTTAGATAAAATGTGATAGGTTTCAGCTATATTTGTAAATCTCTGAATACTTGCACATTATCTTTAAACAAGATTAAAACCTTTGGCAATTTATCCTTTTGTCAGTCAAATTAATAAACTTTAGAAAAAAATCTGCATGATGCATTCATAAAGATGCTAACAACTAAAATTTGCTCTCAGTGTTCCTTTTCCTCATCTTCATACGTACTATGAGATCTACTTGCAGAGTGCACTCAATGCAGGCAGCGACAAAATGCAACGGCCAAGTCATTGTGCTCAACTGACTGGCTGATGAAGATTGTCAACAGCCCACCTGGGTCAACGTTGTGACTAAGATCAGAGGGAAAATAACAACTGGATGACAGGATGAAGTCTACTGAAAATGGGACCAGCTTCTCCAATAGTGATGAGTGATCAGAACTACCTGTTCCAACATGATGAGAGATTGGGACCACCTGTTTTCATTGATAATGGTGCAGTGGGGACCAACTGTTCCAGTACTTCTGTGGGATCCGGGCCAGTTGTTCGAATACTAATGGACCTGATGTCCCAATGCTGATGGGCTTGGGAATACTGTTCCAATATTTATGGGAGATAAAGAACCGTTTGTTCCAATAGTAATGGGTTTTGTACCACATTTCCAATGATAATGGAAAATTAGAGCTAGCTGTTGCAACAGTGTGACAACTTCAATCATTCTGATTATGGAATTGGGGGTCATGTCAAATCAGTCCTGGATCCTTCAGGATCACAGAGGTGAGGGAGGAAGATGGATTGGTGTTAAGGCTAAGAACAAAATGGGGGGTGGTTTATGTGAAGTACAAAGGGGAAAGGATGAAGTAATATACTTAGCTGGCACAATTCCTGTTCTGACACTGCTGTGGGAAGACAATGTTGTCCCAGGAATGCTAAATGGGGACAACCAAGATCCCCTGCAGTATTCCAGTGGTTGCCCAGGAGATGACATCATTCTGTAGAGCCCAACACAGGAATTGCATTAGGGGTATACAAATCACTCATGCATGGATGGACCCATTTTCTGTCATTTACTTTATTGTCACCAAACAATCGATACTAGAGCGTACAATCATCACAGCGATATTTGATTCTGCACTTCACGCTCCCTGAAGTACAAATTGAAGTAAGTATAATAAAAATATAAATTATAAATCATAATTAGAAAATAGAAAAGGGAAAGTTAGGTAGTGCAAGTCAGGTCCAGATATTTGGAAGGTACGGCCCAGATCCGGGTCAGGATCTGTTCAGCAGTCTTATCACAGTTGGAAAGAAGCTGTTCCCAAATCTGGCCGTACAAATCTTCAAGCTCCTGAACCTTCTCCCGGAGGGAAGAGGGACAAAAAGTGTGTTGGCTGGGTGGGTCGTCTCCTTGATTATCCTGGCAGCACTGCTCCGACAGTGTGTGGTGTAAAGTGAGTCGAAGGATGGAAGATTGGTTTGTGTGATGTGCTGGGCTATGTTCACGATCTTCTGCAGCTTCTTCCGGTCTTGGACAGGACAACTTCCATACCAGGTTGTGTTCCCCCCTAGAAGAATGCTTTCTACGGTGCATCTATAAAAATTAGTGAGAGTTTTAGGGGACAGGCCAAATTTCTTCAGCTTTCTCAGGAAGTAAAGGTGCTGGTGGGCCTTCTTGGCAGTGGACTCTGTTTGGTTAGACCAAGTCAGGTCATTTGTGATATTCACCCCGAGGAACTTAAAGCTTTTGACCTGTTCCACCTGCGCACCACCGATGTAGATGGGGTTGTGTGGTCCGCTGCTCCTTCTGAAGTCAACAACCAATTCCTTCGTCTTGCTGACATTGAGGGATAGGTTATTGTCTTTGCACCATGCCACCAGGTTCTTAATTTCCTCCCTGTACTCAAACTCATCATTACCTACAATTGTGGTGTCATCAGCAAACTTATATATTGAGTTTGATGGAAACTTGGCTACACAATCATGGGTGTACAGTGAGTACAGCAGGGGACTGAGTACACAGCCTTGTGGGGCACCGGTGCTCAGAGTGATTGTACAGGTGAGCTTGTCCCCTATTTTTACAGTCTAGGTCTTGTCTGTGAGGAAGTTGAAGATCCAGCTGCAGATCTGAGTGCCAAGACCCAGGTTCCGGAGCTTAGGAATCAGTTTATTTGGAATGATGGTATTAAAGGCAGAGCTGTAGTCAATGAAAAGGAGCCTTACATATGCGTCTTTATTCTCCAGGTGTTCTAAGGAGGAATGCAGTGCCAGAGAGATGGCATCTGCCATTGAGCTGTTGCTCCGGTAGGCGAATTGCAAAGCGTCGAAGTTGACCGGTAGGTTATGGTTGATGTGTGCCATAACCAGTCACTCAAAGCACTCCATAGCAATTGATGTTAGAGCCACAGGTCGGTAGTCATTCAGGCAGCCACCTTGCTTTTCTTTGGCACCGGGATTATCGTTGCCTTCTTAAAACACGAGGGCAAGTGGTAAGTATCATGCTTCACCTGGAAAGAAATCAATTTCAGCTACATAACACTGAAAGTAACAACTTCTAGGCAATAAACTACTTAAATCTTATTTAGTATTCTTGACCTAGAAGCACAACTCTAAAGTCATTCTGTCTTAAAGACTTCAATTTCAAGTAAGTTTTCAGGAAGAGTGAAATATTTACCATAAAGTTAAGGTTACCTAAATTTTATTGAATATAAGTTAAAAAAAAAAGCTAATACTTGTAACTTGGAATTACATGATGGGAAAGGACTTTGCCAATAGTTGTGTCTTCTAAGATGATTTGTAATTTTCAAAAGATTGGATTAATGAAATTATTAAAAAGACAAGAATATTTATGTTCTGTGCTTGTTATGGGTCAATTATAGGGATTACATAGCCAAGGAGCACCTTTAACACATGAAACATCTACTATTATTGTCTCAGACAGATTTACAGTTAACAAACCCATGACATTTGAACAGATGCATTATTCTCCTAAATATTACCTTTTGCTCAACTAGTTTTTAAGAAGCAGCCAGACTCCTGTCAGTTCCTAGCAAGTTTCACAATTAATCTTTCCTGAGATATTTACTTCTGTCTCAGATGATACGTGCAGATCAATTTATTTTGCAATGTGTTCCATATCAGTGTGGTGGTTCAGTCTGAAGTCTGTGGTCCGGTCCGTGGACTCCGGACTCCGGGTTTTCCGGCGGTCCCTTGCTGCAGTTGGACTTAACTAGAAATACCTGAGGCTCATATTGGAACTGGGAAAATAACTGGCCCTGGTATTGTGTGTGGGTGAGGGGTTGTCTTGTCAAGATACTCATGGCACAGATGGGTGGTGGAAGGCTACAATGGACTCTTGCCATCCTTGGGGCTGTGTTGGAGAACCATGGCTTCTGGGAGTCTTGCTGGTATTAGTTGGAGCGGTCATTGTGGTATGGATTCAGCTGTTTCCTGGGCCAGCTGGGTGTCTGTCAGCCACTCTGAGCCAGGTAGGGATCCGGTTGCTTCTGTAGCCAGCCAAGGCTGCCGGCTGTAATGGCTACTTGGAGCTACCTCGATGCAGAAGTGGAACTGTCTGTTGTTCCTTGGTGTTTGTCTCTTCCTGTCCTTGCCCCTTTGGGGTAAGTCTGGCTGTTCTGCTGTTGCCCTGTAGGGGGATCTGTCTTGTCTTGTCTTAGCCTCTGATGGTTAGTTCAGGCTGTTCTGTTACCTGATGGATGGTCCTGCCCCACCTTGGTGTGGAGTTATAGATGAGTCCCGGCTTGTTGGAGGACAAGTCCTGGATCCATGTTGATGTACAGTTCCTAGTCTGCCCCTAGCTCCAGCTTCTGAGTTCCCCAAGCTCCAAGCCTGCAGCCTCTAGCCTCAAGTCTCAAGACCCCAAGTCCCTAGCCAAGCCTCGTCATGTTCTCACCTGGGTTTGGGGATCCGAGCCCGAGGTAAGACCCAGGTTCTGAGTCCTTGTCCAGTCTCGGGCTCAGAGTCCACCCCAGGCTCCTTCGTCCTGGTCTGGCTTCCCCTGCCTAGACTGCATCCCGTCCCATCCTTGGGTTCTACCTCGTCCTGTTTCCAGGACTCCAGTGTCTGTGTCCTGCAGTTGGGTCCTGATTCAACACCCGACTTATGACAAGCTGTAGTGGTCCTTTGGATGGAAGTGGATCAGAAGGGGCTTTGCATCCCATTATGCCACTACAGCCAGTGCAGTAATATTATCAGCTGGCACAGTCAGCTTGTGCCTCCTATTAACCATCAGTTTGGAACAGGCTTGGGCTGGGCTAAATGCTCAGGCTATTTGGCAGTTTGGGACATTGTGGAGCTAGCAGGTGCACTTCTCCCTAACTTACAGTCACACAAGATCCACCATTCTCCCCCAAAGTATTTAATATAAACTTGGTTATAAGGTGTGCACTTTTAATGCTGTCACTCTTGAGCAGAATTTGGACTGACCATTTGTACATAGAATTACCAGCATGGAAATAGAAAGTTCAGGCTTGTGACCATGTTCATGGTCCAGTCAAGCATAAATCACAAGCTGTTTACCTCTTGGCCCCTATTAACCATAACAATTTCAAATTAGGAGAGTGATTCAGATTTCATAACAATTCTGTAAAGGAAGTGAATGGATACCAGCACTGAGGAAAAACAGATAGTCTGTTTCTTTCATCTGCTTCCACAGAATAGTTGCACTGTTCCTGCTGAGCACAATCATCTTTTCTCAATTGTGGTATTTCTTTGCACTGATATGAGTAAAACAACAGACTCTTTGTACAGATGGCAATCCTGGAAAGCCCTTCATTTCCTGGTATACCAGTCATTATGTTCTTACCCTACACTTAACTGCCTCATTGGTAAGCTGTATATCATAGAAACACCCAGGGCGCTGAGTAGGCTACGGTCAATTATGGAAAACCCTGAACATCCTCTACATAGCACCATCCAGAGACAGAGAAGCAGTTTCAGCGACAGATTACTGTCGATGCAATGCTCCTCAGACAGGATGAAGAGGTCAATACTCCCCAATGCCATTAGGCTTTACAATTCAACTGCCAGGACTTAAGAACTTTTTTTAAAGCTATTATTAATGCTTTTTGAGTTAGTGATTTAGATGCATATCATATTATTACTGAGTTAAGTATTGTATGTAATGAGTTTTTGCTACAACAAGTGTATGGGACATTGGAAAAAATGTTGAATTTCCCCATGGGGATGAATAAAGTATCTATCTATCTATCTATCTATCACAGCAATGTGAACAGGAATTAGCCACAGACCATTTCAAACCTCTCATCAGTTTTTAAACTGTGATTTTAGAAGTAACAGCCTTGATCCTATTTGTTTACAGGATCCCTTTGGTTTTACTGCCTACAGATACTGTGCTTCAAAATTCTATAAGCTTAATGTTACCTGTGAATCTTGACTGCTCCTGAATCTACATTACACACTGTGTAAAAAAAAACAAATAAAACCATGTCTCTCCTTTATTCTCATTCAAACAGAGGCTACAACATATGTCTTTCCATATAACTTCATTCAAGACTTAGTACTATGCCTCTCACTAATTCTCCCTCCAATGATTAAGGAACCTTTGTCTTGCTTGGAATACTCTTTCTTGATCAGTGAGGGCATCAAAGGTTATGAGGAGAAGGTAGGGGAATGGGGTTGAGAGGGATAATAAATCAGCCATACAAGAACGACAGAGCAGACTCAATGGGCCAAGTGACCTAATCAGGTTCATATGTCTTATGGAATAGTTCACTCTTCATAGTCACAGTACTTAGGAATCATCTGAGAGTAATGATATCATAGATGTGAGGCTATGATTTACAGACAGCTGGTCAAGTTGGCATTGGTTTTAAACCCCATCTTGGCTTCACACTGTCACTAAGACAACTCTACAACTAGAACAAAGATGAACCTGACAGTTATCAAACTATTTCTCAGAAATATGATTTCTTATTTAGTCCTTCTTAAAAAAGGTGCCAATCAATTACCCAAAGCATCTCACTTCCTAGAAAGGAAACACAAAACTAATTTCATCTGAAAGCTCAGACCAACTTCAAGATCTCAGGCTCAAATATCACTTTTCATCACATTTAAAACCAAAGCCTTTATCTGCATTAAAATACCTGAAGAAGCAGATAAACTGTTAACAGCTTGCAGTTGTTAAACTGATTATCCAACTCATTCAATTCTTTTCATGTACATCAATAATCTTTTTACAGTGTCTCCTGGGGTTTGCATGGGTATGCAAACAACTTTGATTAATCAATTGCTAGCAGACTGACACATAGGAAACTGAAAGAATCTATTCAGTCCTTTCTGAGCCATCATTATTGTATGTGCACTGCCTTCAAACAAAATCCCCAGGGTTTTGTTACATTCTTACTCTAGCTCCTCTTCCATTTCTAATGTTATTTATGCTAATCTTTTGCAAACAATGAATGAAACCCCACCTCCTTTTCTCTTCCCAATGGTCAAACCTTCGGACACTGTTTTCTTACTTGAACTATACCAATTGATTTGAATATTTTGGATAAGTTGTTGATTTGAGCCAGAACTATTTCAAGGATTTACAGATAAGAACAAACTGGAATTGGTATTAAGTTTTTAAAAGTCTTAAAGGCATTGCATTTTACAATATTACTGCCTAAAATATATTAGTCCCATAATGCATACGATAAGACCCCTCAGCAGAGAAACACACTATGTAGCATTAGGACAGTAATTTTGTCATGTTTCTAGATAAACAGAGTTCACACAGGACAACACTAGTTTAAGAGAACTCCAGAGCTTTACCATACAGCTAACATACAAGACTCCAGCTTTCAAAGGTTGGTAAACTGAGGAGATTGCAGGTAGAGAGACAATGAAGGCTAGGGGCACGTGCCCAGCTGAGCTGCTGCCTCACACCTCTAGTAGAGGGCCTAGGTTCAATTCTCATGACTGGTGTTGCCCTCATGCAGTGTTCAGTCTCGCTTTCTTGTTTGGTGCAGACATCATGGGCCAAAGTGTACGTTCCTGTGCTGTACTGTTCAACATTCTATATCCACTGGCTGCTCCAGCTTCCTCCCTCAATTGGTGCCTGACATTTTGCCAACCCTGTCCCCTGCCTGCCTTTAACACTGGAAAGGTTTGAGATTCTGCAGGATCAATTTATATATTCTACATAGTTCAAAAACTAGTTTCTTTGTGCTTGCTGTTTCCATAAGGATTATTGCATCTCTCTGTAATGCAATGAAAATCTTTCCATTGTGGTGGTTCTGTATAAGGGTTCTAACTATTCTCCTATCAGAAGCAGCTTTTAAACAGAAAGTAGGTTCTCATTCATCTGTGAACAAACTGGCTTAGAATGAGGTTTATCCTACTCACCTCCTCCAAGCCCCCGCTCCTTCTCTTCCTCCTACTGCCCTTCTTTCTCCTCCTCTTCCCTCCACCATCTTTTCTTCCCCACTTTTTTTGCTCCTCTGGTTCATCCTCGTGCTGGAGTACTATTGAGTAGGGGCTTTGATCTCACAATTAATAAGTTGTTCATGCTACATCGGATATGGTGGATGATGATGAAAGTTGATACTCTGTTTGGTGAGAATGGGAGGATAGCCTGCTGATCCAAACAGCAGGATCTCATCTTGGAGGGCAAGGTAATATTGACTAAGTTCCTTCAGATACCTGCACAGAATGGAACCAACTAAACAGGAACGAGCTCTTAATCTTCCCAGATCCACCGTCTGAGGCAATAAGGCAGCTGACATCTGGTAGTTAAAGTAGCTTGCTCAAGAACAAGAGTCATACAAGGTCCTTGCAAACTTGGTATTGGCCGTAAGGAATTTCTTCAATGGTTCAGCATGACTTGAGCAATGAACCCAAGTGAATCATAAAGAAATCTGGGTTATGCAGCACAGTCCAAAAATTATGTGAATGTAGTCTAACACTACCTATTGCATGTTTCCATAAGCAGAGACTCCAGGATCTAAGGGCACAGCCTCAGAATAAGGGGACATCCCTTTATAACTAAGATGGGCAGGAACTTATTCACCCAAAGGGTGATGAATCTGTGATTTGATCCCACAAAGGACAGTAGAGATCAAGTGATTGAGTAGATTTAAAGCAGAGAGGGCTTTTAATTGACAAAAGAGTTAAGGCTTATGTGGAGGAGATTGTAGAAAGCGGTTGAATGGCACAGCAGACTCAATAAGCTGAATAGCCTAATTCTTCTCCTATATCATTTAGTTCTATGGACTTGACAGCTTTGACTTCAACAGGTAAGGTAGTCCAGGCACAGTTATGGGCTATACATCTCGCCACAAAAGGTCACCTATGCTGGTAATGGCAGCTTCTGCAAACAGGAGAGATACTGCTCCTTGGGAAGGTTGATCAGTTAGCATGGTTCCCTGTAGACTCTTTGTGGATATGGGCTCCACATGTCATTCTTTAAAATGCTTCCAACTTCAGGGTCTCTGGTCTTGCCTTCCATCCCTATGATAACTGCTCTCTAGTTCCAAAACATCCAAAGATGTTAAGGTATTTACACTCAATGGCCACTGTATCAGGCACAAGAGTGTACCACAGTGACCACAGCAGTGGAACCCAGTTCAGCTCCACAATCCTTTATCCGAAATCCTTGGGGCCAGTTGCATTTTGGAATTCAGAACTTTTCGGATTTCAGAATCCCTCCTTATTGGTTCCGGGACCCCCAGTGGATACCAAAGAACACATATGCTCAAGTCCCTTATTTAACCTGTCTCAGTGCCAGTGGACTTTAGGACCCGGCAGAGCTCCAGACCTACGCACATCCTCCTGTATACTTTAAATCATCTCTAGATTACTTATAATACCTAACACAATGTAAATGCTATGTAAATAGTTGTTATACTGTATTGTTTAGGGGATAATGACAAGAAAAATATATTTTATTTCCAACAAAAACATTCAATAAAACATAAAAATATACAGCTTCAAACGAACTGAATCAAACACATGGTAAATGACTTATTGGAATAAATGTAGAACATCACTGTCACTATAAAACTTCAGTAACTTGTCTTTCTGTTTCTTTAAATCATATACAGTGGTAGTTCCGACACCATATTCTTCAGTAAGACGCCGCACAGACACACCACTATCAAGCTTCTGCAACAACTCCATTTTCTGCGTTATTGATAATGATAGATACTTCCTTCTCTTTTTCTCATTGTTACCCATTGGGGTATCTACAGCTCTTTTTGACATTTTCACAGTGAAATTAAACACAAAGTCAACAGTGAACACAAAATATCGGTGAACAGCAAATGCACGTGTAACCAGTACGAGCGCTGAGCCACAACTGACGTCTGGCGGCCTCTGTTAGTGCTGCCACGTCACACCTTTTTGGATTTCAGAATTTCACATAAGGGATTGTGGACCTGTATAATCTTCTGCCTCTATAGCCCATCCACTTCAAAGTTCAAAATGTTGTGCATTCAGAGATGCTCTTTTGCACACACTATCGTAACGTGTGGTTATTTGAGTTATTGTCACCTTCCTGTCAGCTCGAGACAGTCTGGCCAGTCTCCTCTGACCTCTCCATTAACAAGGCACTTTCGCCCACAGAACTGCTAATCACTGGACATTTTGTTTATGTTTTTCACACCATTCTCTGTAAACTCTAGAGACTTTGTACATGAAAATCTCAAAAGATCAGCAGTGTCTGAGGCACTCACTTCACCAATCATTCCACAGGGTCACTGAGATCACATTACTTCCCCATTCTGATTTCTGGGCTGAACAATAACTGAACCTCTTGATCATGTCTGCATGCTTTTATGCATTGAGTTGCTGCCACATGATTGGTTGGTTAGATATTTGCATTAACAAATAAAGTACCTTAGTAAGTTTCTACTAAGTCCAAATGATAATTCAGCTCACTCGAAGGCTGTGTGGCCAACAGAAAAAGGTTTCAGCCTCTGGAGTCAGCCTTCTGCTTGGTGTGCAACAGAATGCAAATATTGTTTCCGTAAGTGACAGCTGTCCTTTAAACAGCATTGATGGTCACCAAGCCTCCCAATGAACTGTGGTTGTACTTAAAATGGAGCAGTTCAGAAATGCTAGGGAAGATAAAGGCATTTGGAATCTTTGGATGAGCCTGTTGCCAAAAGTGCCCAGTAAACTGCTCTGAAAAAAGCATCAATACTGGGTTTTGCTGCAGAAAGGAATCAAGTTTGACATATGGTGAATGTCCATTCATCTTCAGCTTCCTCCAGCCCCATTTACAGTGTTGATCAGTATAATTTCTTATTTTCCTTCAGCTTTGCCACCAGCAATAAAGCTTGCCATCCACCAAAAACTTCACTCACTTCCTTACACAAGATTCTTTAATTCAAAAGTACTTCCCAAAATCTCTTTGTTCACGCTTTGCATTAGCTTTTTCTAAATCCCTCTTGTGAAACTTATCAGGACTTCTCACTTTACTGAAGAGGAAAATTTCAAAGTTCAAAGTAAATGTTATTCTCAAAGTATACATGCTGTATGTCACCATATACAACCCTGAGATTCATTTGCTTGTGGGCATACTCAACAAATCTATAGAATACTCACCATAACAGAATCAATGAAAGGCCACCCAGCTAGGGCATTCACCAGAGTGCAGAAAACAACAAACTGGGCAAGTACAAAAAGAAGAAACAATGCAGTCAGTCAATATACTTCCCAGTACACATCTGCAGAATTTTGTCAAAGTTTTAGGTGCTATGCCGAATCTCCACAAATTCCTAAGGAAGTAGAGCACTGGTAGATTTATGGCATGATTACTTCTTGGGGCATTTCAGGGCTGTATCTCATGTTGAAAGCTGCAGCCAGCAAAGTTTGTTTTCTTTCCTCTTAAGTCCAGTCCAAATTGTTTGTATGTATAACAATATTTTACTGTTCATTGAAACACACACTCAGGCAGTGGAAGATCATGTAAAGTGGCTTACATTGAAGATTATCAGAAAGAACCAACTCGAACCATCCTCAGTTGCAGCTCAAGTAGATTGCCGCTTACTCTCACTGAGTTCAGAGATAATTCTCAGTTCAGAGACAGTTCTGGAGATCTATTTTTCTGGCTGTACCTGTGAAGATCCTATGTGGCTGCAATAAGAGGTACTGACAGGCTAACGTCCTCTAATGGAAGAGTAAAGCTGTCAGAAGAAACTTCAGTACAAGATAATATACTTATCAACCAGTAGATTGCACAACAAAGAGATGATCAGTTTGATATTAAACACAATGTGTTGTTCAGTAGCTTCAGAGTCTGTACTTAGAGAAAGCTCTGCTTTCTGAACTCAATTTGTAATTTGTATTATCAGCATTATTAGTATAGTGGCTGAGTGCTTACATAAAATCACTTTTTGTTAGGATAAGCACGGACTGTTCTTTACTTTCAGTTATTATGGCGAACTTCAGCTGATTGACACTTACCAACCTTTGCATTGAATGATTCTACTCTAATCGCCACTAAAATTTCTGAGTGATATTTGATCTTTCTTTACTTTTCCCTTTGTCTTTAAATGCCTCTTTTAAGCAAGGCTTCAATTACACTGTGAATAACTGGTCTTTACACGCACCAGTGGGCTTTGCCATCCCATTCCATTAATCACAGTTCAAACAACATTAATATTGATCTTTGTACATTGGGAACATAAATTTTATATAAGAGTAAAACTGACAACTGTATTTTAGCAAACAATCCATCCCTGTATGAAAATTTATATTGCATGCTGGATGCTTATAATTTAAATAAATTAGTACTATCCATTATTTCATTGGATTGCATTTCCAATAGTCAAACAAGTTAAAATGATTCTCAACAAAAGGTCTTGTAGCCGTCCCTCCTTTCACCCTTAAGCCCAAATAGGATCATCTTGGCTTAAGGAGGCACACCTGATACCTATCGGCTGGCAGGTGTATATAAGGGGCTCTGGGAGTGAGTCTGGCTGGGCTGCTGTTTGCCCTGGCTTGGAGTATCCACTGTTAATCAACTAGTTCTGTAAGTCTGTTCTTGTAGTCACCCTGGACTGAACTCCCTTCTGATCCCTTGCCTCTGTTGGGTATGCAAGCTGGACTGCTGTTGCCTGGTGGGGGACTCTGACCCTTTCCTACCCCTCTCTTCTGATGGATTGTGCCCTGTGACCTGCCCAGGCCCGTGTTCCTGCCTGGGAGGCTGGGCCTTGCCCAGAAGTTATGTGGCCTGCCTGGGGGCTATCCTCCCAGCATTCCTTGTCCCATAGACCCATCCTTTAGCCTTTGCCATGAACTCCAGGGTCCAGCTTTTGCCATGACCTATCTCTGAACCCCAGGATCACCTTTGAATGCCATGTCCCTCATGCATGCCATGGTCTCCCCATCTTGTTCTATCCTTTAGTTGTTCCTGTCCTGCCCCTAGTACTTCAGTACCTGTGTCCTGCATTTGGGTCCAGTCTCCATGTCCCCATGTGACACAATGAACTGTCAGAGGAAGTGGTTGAAGCAAATACATTAACAACATTTAATAGACACTGAGACAGGTACTTGAATAGTAAAGGGTTAGAGGGATATAGGCCAAATATGGAATAGGTTACATGGACATATTGTTGGCATAAACCAATTGGTCCAACAGCTCTGTTTCTGTGTTGTGACTCTACCTTCATAAAAGGTTCATGTAGCTCAGTTGTATGTTCAGTGTTCTTTATACCATTGCCATTTTAATTACTTTGATTTCAATAGAACACAAATTATAAGCAAGCCTACTAAGATGGAAATTACTGTTTCAGCCTTGAGGTGTGGTCCAGTCTAACTGCCCTTCTCCTTCTCTTCCTCCTGTAATCTGCTGTCCTCTCCTATCAGATTCCTTCTCCAGCCCTTGACCTTCCCCACCCACCTGGCTTCGCCCATTATGTTCCAAATAGCCCCCTTCCCCTCCCCACCACTGTTTTATTCTGGCAACTTCCATCTTCCTTCTCGGTCCTGATGAAGGGTCTTGGTCCAAAACATCGACTATCTATTCATTTCCATTGATCATGCTTGACATGCTGAGTTTCTCCAGCATTTTCTGCGTTGCTTTGGATTTGCAGCATGGGCAGACTTTCTCATGTTTGCTATTTTAAATGGATAATGTCTCCATTGTATGAATGGACAGATGAGTGACATGAGTGCATTAAACTTTCGTCTGACAATATCAATAATGCTATAGTAATGACATTCATGTTGATCACAAAGCTATTGGTTCAAGTGTTTTAGCAGTTAGTTTTACACTGGGCCCAGGAATTAAGTGCTCCACAAATGCCACAAGTTTTAAGCCAAATAAAGCAAGGCAGAAGAGAAAAGGAGAAACAAAAACACAATGTTTTTGTTGCAGTATTTCCTCTGGTCTAACTGTAACCTCTGCTGCTTTGCAAACTGCTAAGTGATTTGTTCTTAAAGGGAAAATCTGCAGTGAGCCTTTTATTTCCAACAATGGATTAAATCCCCTTTTATTCTTCCTTCCTGTTTTAAAGCAAAATTTCATGAAAGGTAGATACCTCAGTTTGAACTCAATAGCCTGACCTTCCTGCTGCTGATTGCATTTCATTAGTTTTATCGCCTTTTTTATGGAATTAGCAGCCCTTTAGACTCGCTGTTGGTGAATAACAGTTCTATACAGTCATGTGAAAGCACTGTCAAACACTGAAATTTCTGTCTCTTTGGGATTCTGTTTTAGGATTCATCTTCACTTTATTCCAACAAAATGTTTATTATTATATGACCTATTAATGATAAAATGCAGAAGGTTAATAAAAATATTGGAAAGTTATGACTTACACTTCATCCATCACTTTCCAGAAGTTTAGCTTCTCTATGCAAGCAGGGATGAATAATCCCCTTAGAAATAGAACACCTCTGCATACCATGGCAAAGACATGGCATCTTGAAGGATAAATCTACTTTAATATGTGGCTGTGATTTACAGCCTCAACAATTTGTACAACAAGCTGTCCTTTGACATCACTCATCAATTCTTGGAACAGTACAGATTGAAACTCTCTAGTCCAGCACTCTTGTGATGGGACTTGAGCCAGACAATAGAAACTGCCTCTGAACAGGAGAACTAAGTTTCTATAAATTGGAATCCCTGTAGTCTGATACTATAAAAACTGCTCCGGTAGGTTAATTGCCTATAGATTAGTATAGATTCAAGTTAATGTTGGAGCTTAGCTAGATCTGTTAACAAGATGGCACCAGTGACCAACGGTGATGTCCTGTGGACAGTTCATAAAACTACTTCTACTTTTAAATATGCTTCTGCTACTAAACTGCACATGATTGGAGCCTGTAATTTACATTTTGATGATGTGTTTTTGGGGCTGCTGAGCAATATGGCACTTTTGCTGTGTCCAGAAGAATTTGGAAAGGATGAGGGCAAGGCTGAGAATGAAGTGTGTGACTTGATGTCGGGGCACAAACCCATTATTGGGTCCATTACTTAACTTGAAATTGACGAGGACAAGAGCGGAAGGCGAGCAGGTGTTCTGCGACATTTACCTGCATTTGACTGGTCCTCCTCTCCCTCTAATTCACTGCTGCCAAAGGAAGGTGCAGGAGTCGTGGATCATGGCCAAGGTTTGACCAGTGATGTTCGTGGCTTGGACTCATTTTTAGAGGACTTTGTGGTTCATCTTATACTGTTTGTGTTTCTGCTTACCCGTATTATTACTATTTTGCTGATTTCGGTTGGGAAGCTTCAGCATGGACTGGTTTTGTGGCCTGCCGTCAACAAATGACACAGGGCTAAACTGAACTGAACATTCCTACACCGTTGTAAGGACTCTGTGGTTTGATGTTTAATATTCTGGATGTTATTCGCTCGTTTTTGACATTTGCGCAATTTTTCTTGTGTTGTGGATGTTTGAAGCTTTTTCTGAATGGGTTCCAAGGTGTTTCCTTGATTCGTGGATGCCTGCGGGAGGATAAACCTCAGTGTTGTATACTGCACACATACTTCGAGAATAAATGTGCTCTGAATCTTTGATCTTAGTTTGCACAGATCTGTGTATATAGTTATTTAGAGATACAGCATGGAACAGGGCCTTCTCACTCAATGAGCTCCAGCCCCAGCAACCCACCTATAATACTAGCCTAACCACAGGACAATTTACATTGACAAATTAATCTATTAACCGGTATATCTTTGGACTGTGGGAGGAAACTGGAGCACCTGGAGGAAGCCCATGCAGTTCACAGGGAAAACCACAGTTACAGATGGTGCAGGAATTGAACTCCAAGCTTCAGAACACCTCGAGCTGTAATAGCATTGCGCTAACCACTACCCTACCATGGCTCTCTGTACTACAGACTCAAGAGATGCTGGACCATGGGAGTTGCCAGACCATAGAACGGGAGTTTCAACCTATATTTCTAAGTGTTGGTCTTGTGCTGTGTCAACACAATGAAGGGCCAGTCACTATTAGACACACTGGCAATAACTGATTGGGCAAAACAGTGGAAATCATTTAATAAATATGATGAAGCAGAATGCACGATGAATCATGATAACTGAAGTTATCCCTTGGTAATTGATGCAGACAATAGCTGAAATGTGGGTCAGAAGTGTTCTATTTTGTATGTTAATAGAAAGCTGGGTAAACAGTGCTCCAGCACGAATGCCGCTGGTGATGTGGAAATCGTGGTTCTTTTGAACCGAGCTCAAACTGGCCACTCTGATTAGAGAGACCGCTAGGGCAGAGACAAAGGCAGTGTCCAAACAAAATTAACATCCCAAAGCACTTCTTGGGTGGGAGAGGGAGATCATTTCCAATCTAAAAACCTGGATTACCATAATCTGTAGCCCCATGACTGTTTTCTTTGTAAAGCAGAATCATCCTTTAATCTTTTACTGGGGTCACCTCTTGTGAAATTGTCTCAATTTAAGTTACTGGATGTTCTAAACATTGCACTAAGTAGTACATTTTTGTGCAAGAGTTTAAATGAGATAAAAGGATTCTAAAAAATTCACACTATGGCGAGAGAACAGGACAGGTTAGCAAAGACAACATGCCCAGATATTAGACTGTGCAGCTGCCTTCCAATCTTAGCCCCAACTAAGCATCAAACTACCAACCCCAGCCTCGACCACCACTCTTACGCCTGCACCACCAGCCCGAGAACTCTCACAAAATCGCATTTGTGATCTACCCTATCAATGTCCAATAACGCTCTACCAATTCACTGTTGCAACTGAACTTTGCTCAACTTTAACCCATCTAGTAGAAAATCTATTTGAGCATAATTGTTACTAAATGCGTCTCTTTATTGAGCAGCAATACTTGCTGTGGGTTTACACTGTGAGTATGCTACTATAGAGTGATGCCCCATGCAGCTTATGTTGATAAAAGAGTGAAATACATAACATCACTGTATCACTATACAAAGCAATTCATGAAATCTTTATGCTTTAAATTAATTGGCTCTTCTTGCAGAAAGTTAATGACATGTGATTTATGTTAACCATCATATATTTCAGGTTTAAAATGCCTAACCAGTATAAAATATTGTACATGGCAAATAAGGACATAATGCAGAAATATGTGAAATCATCCACACTGACCGACAAACCAAGAATGCAGAACATTTTTTTAAATGGCGTCAGACAGGGAAATTTTGGAGTTCACAAGGAGCTAGTATTCTTATCCACAAGTCATTGAAAGCTATTATACAGCTGCCTGCAATTAGGGGGTCAAACTTGCACTGACCTCTGTTACAAGAGGATTTGCTAACAGGAGTATGAATGATTTATTATAAACGGCCTTGGTGCACATAAGTTATTGTGCAGAATTTTGGCATTTTTTTTACCTTAAAAAGGACTGACATACCACCCTTGACATTAAATTTTAACATAGCCAAGATTAATAATCAAAACAAAAGAGTAGATTGTCTTTAGTGCCACTTGGCTTCTCTCGAATAAAATGGATTCATCATCATTATGTGCCGTATTACATGATGTAGGCGATTATGGTCTCATGACCATGCCTGCTCTTGGCAAATTTTTCTACAGAAGTGGCTTGGCATTGCCTTCTTGTGGGTAGTGTCTTTACAAGGCAGGTGACCCGATCCATCATCAATACTCGTCAGAGGTCGCATAACCAGGACTTGTGATCTGCATCAGCTGTTCATACGACCATCCACCACCTGCTCCCGTGGCTCCACATGATCCTGATTTGTGGGGGGAGGGGGGCTAAGCAGATGCTGCATCTTGCCCAAGGGTGACCTGCAGGCTAGCGGAGGGAAGGAACGCCTTACACCTCCTTTGATAGAGACGTATCTCCACCCTGCCACCCATAGAGTGGATTATGGAGGGATTAAATTTGAATCAAATCAGAAGGAGAGGTCAATGGGCTGTGTAACTCTGTACTCTCTATCCCTTTTATGTCCTGAAACTAAGTATCTGATCTGGTTCCCATCACTAAACAGATGAATTGCTTTTATAAAGTGAAGGAAGTAATGAAGCAGATACAAGTACCGCCAATTAGCTCAGAGCATCACCTCTCCTCATTAGCAAACACAACGATTACAGACTGGCTGCTGTTTTGCAATTATTATGAGATCTGCCAAATCTCTTTAGTGCAATTTAAACTAAATGATAAAGAGACCGACACACATACCGTCTGCTGTATCTGGGAGAACGATGATGCGAGTTGTGGGATACTGCTTGCCAACCTGACCACCCATCGGCATGCTGAGTGTGATGTTGAAGCTCTCCTCCTCTTCATAAAGTGAGTCGTCTATGATGACAACGCGACAGAACTTTTCTGTCTCTTCCTTGTCAAATCGAATCACACTTGTGTGATCTTCTGGCCGGCTGATAAAGTCAGAATATGACAAGATGGTACTCGGAGTAGTTCCTGTGGCGGTAGCTGGAGATAAGGCGTGCACTCATTAAACATTCTCCAGGACAAATCTGAGCCCACTTTTATACAGAAGACTTGCATTTATAATTCTTGTGTAAAGCATTTGGCTACGCTATTGTTAAGGCATATTCTAGAGTTAGGGTATGTAGCAAATATTAATTTCAGCAGCAAGCAATCTTCAGATTTTAATGTGGACTGTAGATTAAATTGAAAATGCAGCTCTGAACAATAGTCTCCGTGGGATTGATAGCAAACCAGGGAACACCCATTCACTTTATGTCTGCTTATGCATGAATCAAGAGAGACAATGTTGATTAATATTCATTTTGGGTGTCTGGAGTGTGGGTGTGAGGAAGGGTGTGTATGAAATTCCAAAGGAAGCATTGTAGATACATTGTAACTATAGAATTGTCCTGCTGTTACCTTTGATCTTTAACATATAAAAATGTCATGCCATATTGAGTCAGGCAGGCCTCTACTTTCAAGAGTGTCTCAAATATGATGCCTGTATACAGTACTCATTTTGCTAGAATAAAGGATCCTATGTCCATTAGCTTCAGAGTCTCTCACAGTTTGTCACTCACTTTGTTCACAGTTGCATATTAGTCTGAAAGAAACACAAGAATTTATGAGCTTACCTTGCTGTGTGAAGCAGATGACCATGAGTTCCTGGGTAAAATCTCCAGACCGCTTCACAGGAACAAACACTTCACCAGTATCCTCCTCAATCCTGTACTCTGACTGTGGAATGTAAACTGTTGACTCTGTTAGAAAGGTCAGTAAGAAGGCCTTTAGACAAAACTGGAGCAAGTACTTGAATACCTCGACACAGAGGCATGTTGAGACTTCACTGAACACTAGAACACTTAGATCATAGTTTTGACTCATAATGAGACTGTATCAAACATAAGATAATTAAACCATAGCAAACACTGATATACTGAACTCTGACTTGGCAAAGCAGATTCTAGCACAATACACCCTTCAAATATCTTTTTACAAACATACTGAGTAGCTACATTGGGAAAACACAAAGTTTAAAGTTCAAAAGTTTGAAATAAAATTTATTTAAAAAGTACAGTGAATTTCAGTTAATTGTGCCTACCGTTAATCGAGGCAGCCACTTATTTGAGACAACTCTTAAAGAATGAAAACTAATCGAGAAAATAGCTGGGATTTCTATCATTTATTTTGGACAATATGTCACTTAATTGGATCAGGAGATTGCTGTTGAATTGCTTGAAACTAGCATCAGTCGCCTTTAGACACTACACTGTGGTTAGAGTAAAGTTTTTGAATAACGTCAGCTGTGTCACTGCATTCAAAAAGCAGTGATTTTTGTCACTGATAGTTGGCGACGAAAAAGCAGTAAGACAATTCGGAACAGTTTCGTCCACTGTGGTTTCAATCATTCAGGACTGGAGATGCCAGAAAAGGCTGGGAATGGAAATGAAATGATTCCACTACTTCAACAAGTTAGGGACTACAAGGAAGTTGAAGGTATCGACAATCATCTTGAATGTTACAATGAAAATGAAGATTTAAATGATGCAATCATTAAAGACAGTCCATTATCTGCACTAGGTGTCTGCACAGATTTTGTTCATTTATAGTCAATCTAAAGAATATGGCAACTTACTTTGGATTAATTCTTCTAACAATAACTATTATGCATACATAGTTTTATAGTACTGGAGTAGTGTTCCTACTAGTTCTGTATTTCATTTAAATACATAATATATAATTTGTTCCTCAGTTAAACAGTGGTTTGTTTCATTTATATAACTTTTAACTATTTCTATGAAATTTCAGCTAATTGGGGCAGCTGCTTAATTGGGCCAAAATGTACTGGTCTCGATGTATCCCAATTAACTGAAATCCACTGTACATAAAGTTGCCATATACTATCATGAGATTCAGTTTGTTGCAGGCATTTGCAGGAAAACAAGTACAATAGAATTTATGAAAATCTATACATAAACATATAACGACAAACAACGAATGTGTAAAAGACAAATTGTGAAAATAAACAATAATATTGAGAACATAAGTTGTAAAGAGCCCTTGAAAGTGAGTCTGCAGATTGGAAAATCAGTTAGGAAGTGTGGTGACTGAAGTGAGTGAAGTTATCCACGCTGGTTCATGGTTGAAGTCTAATAACTGTTCCTGCCCAGGTGGTGTGGGACTTGAAGCTCCTGTCCCTCCTGTCCAATGGTAGTAGCGAGAAGAGAGCATGGCCTGGATGGTCTTTAATGATGGATGCTGCTTTCTTGTGGCAGCACTCCTTGATAATGAACTCAGTGGTGGAGAGGGCTTTGTCTATGACAGACTGGGCTATATCCTCCAATTTCTGTAGTCCTTTCCATTCATGGGCATTGATGTTTCCATACCAAGCCATGATGCATCCAGTCAGGATACTCTCCACTGGGCATCTATTGAAGTCCGTCAAATGTTTTGTTGACGTGCCAAATCTATGAAATCTCCTAAGCAAGTAGAGGTGCTGTTGTGACTTCTTTGTTACGGCACTTACGTGCTGATTCCAGGACAGAACTTCTGATATGAGAACACCAAGGAATCTAAAACTACTAATCCTCTCCACCTCCAATCCCCTGAGGACTAGCTCATGGACCCTTGGCTTCATCCTCCATCAGCTCTTTCATTTTGCTGATGTTGAGTGAGAGGTTGTTATGGCATCACTCAACCAGATTTTCAATCTCCTTGGTAAATATTGATCCGCCACCATTTTGGCCGCGGTGCTGTTAGAAAACCAGCCTCCCCACAGCGCCAGAGACACAAGTTAAATCCCAGCTTCTAATGTGAGATGTTTATATGTTCTCCTTGCATCTCTGTGAGTTTCCTTACACATCCTGAAAGGTGTGTGGGTTAACGGGTTGATTGGCCACTGATTGTCTTAAGTAGATAGGTGAGTGATAGGCTCTGGGAGGAATTGATGAGAATGTGGGGAGAATAACTGTACTTGACCAAAATACAAAAGCAGGCAAGAGGCTAGATATCTCATGGTGAGTGACTCATCTCCTAAAGCTTTTCCAGGACAAAGCAGCTACTTAAATGGTATTCCATTTCCACCCTACACCGTTATTCCTCTACCAGTTGGTATATTCTATGTATGCCATCTTCATAATGCACCGTAGTTACTTGCCTTGGTTACCTGTGAAAACCTTCCAGTTTGTAACCTTTACCTTCAGGTTGCATAAAGGTAGCAATTCCAAGGGAAAACCATGATCTCCAAGTCATGCAGCATCCTGATTTGGAATTTTATATTGCTGCTCCTTCTTTGCTACTGGGTCCAGACACTGGAATGCTTTACTCAGAGCACTGTTGGAGCTGAAAGAGTGCCTTCACCAGAATGAAGGCATTTGGTTTATGAGGGCAGCAGACCCTCACTCTTTCAAGTCGATTCTGGATTGGCTCTAAATGCTCATCTTAAACCTTCAGATTCAAATTCAGTTTATTGTCATTTAGAAACCACAAATGCAATGCAGTTAAAAAATGAGACAACATTCCTCCAGAACGATATCACAAAAGCACATGACAAAACAGACAACATCAGAAAATCCACATAACGTTTGGCAATCCCCAATCCAGAGTCCGGAGAGGCTGCTGCGTATTAATATCACGCTACTGTCTTAGTGCGTTCCCCGGAAAGGTGCTCCAATCCTACCAGACAAACAAAACCAAAAACTAAAGCTACAAGACCTGCACAAAACCACATAGTTACAACATATAGTTACAACAGTGCAAACAATAGCATAATTGATAAAAACAGACCATGGGCACAGTAAAAATAGTCCAAAGATGTTAAAAGGCTATGTTCTAAAGAAACCACTACACAGTTTCCACAAGTCCTCAGGGTCCCCGATTGACTCGTCATTCCACGTCGGTGGCAGAAGGGAATACTCCCGCTATGGACTTCCACGGTGCCGGCCGACTCAGCCTCGCAGATGCAGCACACACCGAAACCTTCTTCCATTCATTACAGATATTCCATGAACATGGTGTATACAAAGTACACTGCAGTTACTTGCTGAGGCTATTCTTAAAGCATCTGCAAACACATGACCTCTGAAGCGTCCTTAGCAATTGGTTGATTTTTCCCCCCTACTTTTTGTGGTTCTTAAGCTTCTCAGTGTTTACCTCTCTGCATATTCATCAGAATCTCTGTCCTGTGTGTTGAAGATGGTGTAATTGTTACTTGACTTCTCTACAAAATCAATACAGATCCATATTCATTGCTTGCTCGTCTTCCCATTGCTCCTCTAAAGGTTCCATCTATGGCTGGATATCAGACCTCCTTGAGAGAGAACAAGATATCTGCAAATCTATCTCTGAGTTGATATTTCAGTGCTCTGAACACTAGAAATTCACATCAGAAATATGCTTCATATTTATTGATTTATGCTTGTGTTAATGAGTACCATTCATAAATTCATCTCTATGTGGACACAACCTATGAGCTCAACAATGACTACTATTAAAATCAATGTGTTTATCCAAACCTGGCATTCTTGGGAATGTTGTGTACATACCATCTTCTGGATCGATGATCTCAACAGTAGCTGTTTCTGGGAAATCCAGTGCAGCCATGACAGGGTCGGACAGAACAATCCGGAAAGTTTCTGAGGTCTCATATTCATTATCGGCCAGTATCTTCACTTTCCAAGCAGCAGTTGATTGGCCAGGGTTGAACTGGACCTGTTTTTGCAATTTTCCTCTGAAATCTTTATCCCTTTCAGCAGTGCCATCCTTGGTGGCAATACCTGCAGGATAATGGAAACAAAAACTGACACCATCCTTGATTGTGTGGTTGAATTTTTATTGCAACTTTAGCCTTGCAGAAAATCGATGAAGTAAATGGTTACTTGAGACACTGCACTGTATTATATATTCCTAACTTCTGATCATCCGCTCTGGGGCACCCTGGGGCTGTGAAAGATGATTGAGAAATGCAAGTCCTTATTTTTTATGCCGGTGCTATGGGACTGTTGCGGCTGCGTGGGATGTCTTGGGAAGCAAGTTATGCCTATATTGTTTAGACACACTAGATTTGATTTGCATACCCTATGTTAACACAAAAGCCTGCAGTGGAATTAAAGGGGGCAGTGAACTGAGAGCAGTCTTGCTGATGGAAAAGGTGCAGTGGAAAGAACCTACAAAATATTTGAGGTTCAGTACCTTACGTACGTATTCATGGCTGTGTTAATAAATACCATCGCACACAAAATCCATTCCCAAAGGATCACTCTCAATGGGCTAAGGAGTGCTGGATTTAGGGTGTTAAATGGAATGTAAATCCGATTGGATTTATATTGGCCACAAGGTTCAATCCACAAAATTAAAGTCTCTGTGATGAAGATGAATATCATTACAATTTTTCCTAGCAGAGTTGTACCATGATATTAAGTAGAAGGTCAGCATTTTGCTTCATTGTTAGCCAAAATCATCAAAACAAAAGAACATGGTGTATTAAAACAATTCCTAGATATAAATTTCAACCCTGGTCAGAATAATTTAGGCGTCACTTCACTAAAGCTCATTTGTTTCTTTCATGATTCCACTGATCCCTATCAGGTTTGTGGTTCAGTGAAAGGCTGTTAAATAAATCAGAAGTTAAAATAATTGGTTTTTAAATTAAGCATGAACCTTACAAAAAGAAATAGGAATCTTTTTGAAAATATCTTTCCCATTATATCCAAATGTCATGCTTGTAATGAATTCAACAAAGTAGGAGACAAAATGGGACTGAGGACCTTTTACATACAATACTTTGCATTGGGTTGCATTATTAAACTATACTTTCACATATTTCTTGAGGAATAACAAAACTCTATGAGGGTTCTTTCCTGAAACACCAGTAATACTGCTCTTGGATTTTCTATTTCCTATGAGGTCACAGAAGGTGCTTACCAACAAAGGATGTTTCTCCCAAATATCCCCTTCGCTTCAATGTTACTTCCAGGAACCGTGAATCCTCATCCACAAGGTAATAGTCCCTCTCCAAGGAAATCCAAGCCCAGTTCAGACGGAATGGCTGACTCTTCAACTTGTTCCCTCCTGCAAATGAGTGAACCACAGCTCTAAATTTCCCAAGTATAAGACTCCCAGGAATTACCGTAGTAGCCATTAGGTAAGAAAGTAAGCAACAAATTAGCTTTTATTACAAACAAGAGAAAACCTGCAGATGCTCGAAATCCGAGCAACACAGACAAAATGCTGGAGGAACTCAGCAGGCCAGGCAACATCTACAGTCGATGCTTCAGGCCAAAACTCTTTATTGCAAGGATGTTACTACGCATAGTTTTGGTCCAAGTAAGACTCATAGGGATGAGAAAATTTCCCTATCATGAGAGGCCAAAGAAGTTGGAGAAAGAGGAGTGAGTTTATGGAAACATATAATATCCTTAGAAGGAATGGCAGGCTCAATGCTCAGAAACTTCGGCCAGTGGTAGTCACAAATGAGGAAACATTGTTATGGGACAGGAAACAGACATTTAAAATAAGATGAATGGAAATGTTTTTGTGCGGAGCCCAGTAAAGCTCAGAAATTCTCTACCCTGGAGGGTTGTGAGGCTATATAATATGTGAAAATTAAAAATGGAAGTAGATAAATATTTAAAATATGCAGAATTGAGAGTTATCTTGAATAGCAGGCTAGGATAAGCGGCCAAGTGTCCTACTCATAGCTCCAATTTTCTTATATTCTTAGATGGTATAGCCTATGTGTAACTCCAGGCCTGCTGCATACATTTGACTGTTAACTCACTTGGTAAACCACTCTGATATACGGTAGGTGGCTCAGCCCCACTTTCTCAAGGCCAGTTAGAGGGACAGTCCATGCTGACCTTATCTTCAATGCCCACATCACCAAAACTGAAAATCTTCTTTTCCATTGCATTCATTATTTATCTTTTAACAAACACCTAAAATCATTATCTGGCCACCATCACATTCAAAACCAACGTGAGCCTAAAAATGATTATTAGTTTTAAAATGCGTGAGAATTTTGGGACTTGGGAATTCCCTTTATTAAAGCAAATCTTTGTTAAATCTGAGAAACAAATTGAGTTGCAATTACTTTTAGGAGTGAATTGAACTAAAGTTACAAAATGAATTGACTTAATCACAGAACAAATGGATAAGATTTTATGTTATTGTTCTGTTTACCACCTAGTATTCAATGTCAGCATGCAGAGGATAATATAGTTGATGCATCAGAAACATTCATAACAGGACAGACTTCATAGGATTTAACGTATGGCATGTGTCTATTGAAAATGATGACTTTTTATGTAGTGCTTCATGTACATGAAATCAGACCAGCAGCGGAATGGGCTGTTTTTATTTCTCACACTTCAATTCCTCTCACAGGTTCCTCACGAGGTCAGGTCATTCTCAATTCTGCCCCTTGCCGCTATGGCCAGTGGGGTGAACCTCGGAGCCTTTGATGGTGAGACTGGTTCAAGCTGGCTTTTAGGAAAAGTCACATGATGTTAAGGATGTCAGGATTTAAAAGGTCTTGTTAAAGAAATATTACTTTGACTCTGCCTGATTGATGTTGATCAAAAGCATCCGAGAGAATAAAGAAAATGTGACCAAGATGATCTTTTTGTCAAGAGCAACATTTGTTTTCAAAGACAAATTCTGTCACTGGAAATTAAAATAAAGCAGCACTTGTCAGAATAGTTGCTCTCTGATATTTATTGTTCTTGATTTTGTTTTTTTCTTTTTTGATAAGTTAATGTTAATAAAAATTAAATAGAAGTAATCTCTATATGTTTGGTTATCTCTATGCACTGTCATAAGGATCGCTACAGAAAATCTTTCCTACCAAATGTAATAAGCATATACAACAGTTCATCTCTGTGCAACAGGAGAACATACATCATAGTACAAACACGAGGAAATCTGCAGATGCTGGAAATTCAAGCAACACACACAAAATGCTGGTGGAACACAGCAGGCCAGGCAGCATCTATAGGGAGAAGCACTGTCGACGTTTCAGGCCGAGTCCCTTCGTCAGGACTAACTGAAAGGAAAGATAGTAAGAGATTTGAAAGTAGTGGGGGGAGGGGGAAATGCGAAATGATATGAGAAGACCAGAGGGGGTGGGATGAAGCTAAGAGCTGGAAAGGTGATTGGCGAAAGTGATACAGAGCTGGAGAAGGGAAAGGATCATGGGATGGGAGGCCTCAGGAGAAAGAAAGGAGTGGGGAGGAGCACCAGAGGGAGATGGAGAACAGGCAAACAAACTAAATATGTCAGGGATGGGGTAAGAAGGGGAGGAGGGACATTAACGGAAGTTAGAGAAGTCAATGTTCATGCCATCAGGTTGGAGGCTACCCAGCCGGTATATAAGGTGTTGTTCCTCCAACCTGAGTTTGGATTCACTTTGACAATAGAGGAGGCCATGGATAGACATATCAGAATGGGAATGGGACGTGGAATTAAAATGTGTGACCACTGGGAGATCCTGCTTTTCCTGGCGGACCGAGCGTAGGTGTTCAGCGAAACGGTCTCCCAGTCTGCGTCGGGTCTCACCAATATATAAAAGGCCACACCGAGAGCAGCAGACGCAGTATACCACACCAGCCGACTCACAGGTGAAGTGTCGCCTCACCTGGAAGGACTGTCTGGGGCCCTGAATGGTGGTGAGGGAGGAAGTGTAAGGGCAGGTGTAGTCCCTCCTCCCCTTCTTACCCCATCCCTGACATATTTAGTTGTTTGCCTGTTCTCCATCTCCGTCTGGTGCTCCCCCCCCCCCTCCTTTCTTTCTCCCGAGGCCTCCCGTCCCATGATCCTTTCCCTTCTCCAGCTCTGTATCACTTTCGCCAATCACCTTTCCAGCTCTTTGCTTCATCCCACTCCCTCCGGTCTTCTCCCATCATTTCACATTTCCCCCTCCCCCCACTACTTTCAAATCTTTTAGTATCTTTCCTTTCAGTTAGTCCTGACGAAGGGTCTCGGCCCGAAACGTCGACAGTGCTTCTCCCTATAGATGCTGCCTGGCCTGCTGTGTTCCACCAGCATTTTGTGTGTATCATAGTACAATAGTCTCTTTCTTATTATTTCGTACATTGTTATTGCAGATTGGTAAATTATTATTGTGTATATTATTATTCTGTACTTTATTATTAGTTAAGTGTGTTTTTTAAATGTTGCTGCTATAACGAAGTAATTTCCCACTCAGGAACAATAAAGTATTTATTATTAATATAATCTCACAAGGAATGAGTTAAATAACACTTGGGTGATTCTTCAGTAAACTGGATCAGCATCCTTGTTCAATTAAACATCTTTTACCATAACCCATTTGTCTTGCCTGTATGTCATCCCTGTAGAATCTACTTCTGTCCCATGTGGCTCCCTGCTCTGACTGCAGGTTTGTCAAAAGGTCCCAGCAATCATCAGCCCAGACCCCAGAAATCCAAATACACTACATCCACAGGTTCCCCAATGCTAATTTTACTTGTTACATCCTTAGATAACGCAAGCAAATTGGTCAAATATTATTTATCCTTCATTAAATGATGTTGATTCAGCTCTTATTATTTTTAGCTTTCCTATATGACTAGCAATTTCTTCTTTGATTACTGACTCTAGCGTCTTGACAATGGTATAGCTAAAAGACCTATAGATTGCTGGTTTTTTTCCATCTTTTCCCCATCTTAAACAATGGAGCCACACTTGTTGTTTACCCTCCTGAAACTTAGTAAGCTTTGAGAAACTTTGCTCCCCTACCTCTGCATAGACTTCCTTTAAAGTGCCATCAGCCATCATTCTGTCCTATCTGTCGAAGAATCCACAGTTCCAACATAAACTTTAAGAGAATTTCAGAACCCAGAGCATTGGGAAATGCCAAACGTTCTGCCCTAACTGCCCATAACTTTCAGCAAATTTGTCAGCAAACTGAAGATTATTGCATGATGACGGAATTCCTAAACTTGCTTGACCCATTAGGAAATCCATCAGGTTCACCATAGCACAAGAACAATGAATTGCTTCATTTGAATGGAAGAGAATAGCTGTAAGGACCAGCTAAGCTCAGATACATTTTAAAAATTAATTCATTTAAATATTTATTGCTAATTAAACTACTAACTTTTTATAGTGTTTCACTCTTTTAAAAAAGTTACCAGTTCAATTGATTATTTTAGTTCTAAGATTAATCAATTTTTGCTAACCAAGGTTATTAACAACTACATAACAAAAGTAAAAATAGGATACAGACCAGTCAGAAGATGATTTATGAGAGATTGAACTATATGTATAAATATGAGAGATTGAACTATATGTATAAATATGAGAAATTGAACGTTCTTTTATTCTTATGTGACACTAACAGAATACTTCTCTCCATCCTTCCAACTTTCCCTTTAATATCTTTTACAGCTGTTCATACCAACATTACTCTGAGCAATAAATTTTTACATAGCCTGTAAACTGCGTGACACTTAAAATGTTTTTTGTACTATGCATACTATGAATATTTAAAACGAAAGCTGAAAAATCACAAGCTTGATTTTAATTATTAATTGAAGGGTATAATGAAATACAGTACAACAAAGAAAATCTCTTAAGTTTCATAAACATTTTCTCATCTGTCTTTATTACAAATCCATTTTCTAGAAACACAGTCTAGATTAATTTCACATCCAGATGAAAGATACGTCTTAACCCTCATTAGAACATCCACATGTTGAACTTCTAGACAGTTTATGAATTTGATTGAATTCATAAGACTGAATCCACATTTGCAGTCAGCACTAGAAACTTGAAATATTCCACTAAGAGTTGACATATTTTCAAATTCTTCATTTCTAAGCATGTAGTTCAACCTATCAGTGAACACCTTAATCGAACCATTCTTAACTTTCTTAGAAATGACAAATTTGAAATCGCAGCATTGCTGTGATATTTAGTGAAATTATAGTATCGCTTTCATCATAGTTCGTAATAGTGGTTGTTTTTTTTTTGTCTGGTGTACAACATTCTCTTTTCTAAATTCAAAATTGCTGCGTTTGCAATAACAGCAGCATCAAAAGCTTGCCATTCTCTTAACATCATCAGAAAATCTATTTCCCACTGATTACACACACGTTGAATGAATTGAATAATAGGTGCAGTATTGACATCACTACTACACCTATTATTCAGATGTCGGCTGGTGATGCAGTGACATCAGCGTCTGACTCCGTAACGGAGGTTCCAGGGTTCAAATCCAGTTCCTGAGTATGTTTTCCATCCGTGCTGGGTTGAGTGTTGAGCTCAAATAAAGAAAAATACTGCGAAATGTCTGTGTGAGGAGTGGCGCGTCACACAGTCTTTCGTTCCATGCCTTGTAAGGCACGAAAATGCCCAACGCCGGACTCTCAGGCCTGAGTCAATGTCATCATCATCATTGACATCAGAACTTACGGATTTTTTTTGAAAGATTACTTACTAATAAAGACAGAACATTGATTTTTTCACATTAAACAAACACAAACTACAAAGCAAAACACAAATAAATAATGTCAGGCAGTCAAAAAAACTGACTGGCACAATGGCAAAAGTCAAATGTATTGACTAGATGGCATCGGTGTCAGTGGGCTGTGGTTCATTAACCATGAGCTACCGACTTCCATTCTGTGCTTACTGTTACAAACTGTGACAGTGTTATAACTTGAAAGTTCAGTGTAGACTCTCTAAAATGTTTCAAAGTAAAGGTTGTGGTATGTTTATTATTTAGAAAATTTATGTATTATATTCATTAATTAATTGCAGGGTGCTTCACAATTATTTATGTGTGGAGTTCTTCTGGCTCAATCAGCTGTGCTGCCCAGCAATTCACCTATTTAAAGCTAGCCTAATCAAAGGACAATTTACAATGACCAATTAACCTCGTAATCAGCATGTGGGAGGAAACCGGAGCACCTGGAGGAAACGCATGCAGTTCAAGGAGAGAATGTATCAACTCCTTAGAGATGGCCCCGGAAATTGAACCCCAAACTCCGAAATGACCCAAGCTATAATAGTGTTGCACTAACTGCTATGCTACCATGGGGCCAATATATTAAAATAGCTTTATATATTACATTGACGTAGATTTCAAAATTATAATAACGTGATATAAAAGAAAATGCCAGCTGCACAGCAACAAAGGCTCCATGTGCAGGAGCTTTTCAGCTATTACACTGCCGCACACCCGTGCAGCTTAGACAGAACACTGGATCCTTCCCTTAAGTCCACCTCACTTAATTTGCGCTTTCTAGACTATCAATCTTGCTTCAATGCATTTGCAAAGATACTTGACATCGCAAAGTTAAAGAACAAATGGGTCACATGGAAAGCCAAAGATAGCCTTTGAGAGCTACATGTAAGATTAGTCTGAACAGTCAGATCAGATGAGATATCCATGAACTAATTTGTGACTAGAAACTCAAATGGGATTTTGCAGCTCTAATTAGATCCAAAACTGTGCAAGTCATCTTATCACCATCAATGTAAAGACTGAAAAATACCTTAAGTATTTTGAATGAAATAGCTGACATCTACACCAAGCTGTTAGAATAAGTGACTGACTACTGAGCAATATGTTGTGCTGGGAAATTAGTCACAGAAAATTTGGCTCCAATTACTAATTTTTCTACAAATCTATTGAGGCTATAACAACATTTTCACTGAAATTCACTCTCTTCACAGTTAACATTGAGATTTCAAACGATAGATGACTTGCAATCTATACTCACAAGAAACATGCACCCTCCCCTGAGCAAGGATAGAAAAATCTATCTTTTGGTGTTCTCTCCCATCTGCATTATAACATGTGGGGTAGAAATTAGTCCTCTGCTGTGCATCTTCAATGCACTATTTAAACATCGCATGCTGCAAGTCGGTCTCTGAAATACTGTCCCATTCACTTCAATGGAACCAAATTTCAGAAGCAAAATTCAAGACATAGATGTTACTTCCACAATAAGAATAAACTGGCGACTAGAAATTTAAATATGATTTTGCAAGTCTAGTTATAATTTATAGTTACGTAAATTAAAACTATAAATTACAATTAGTTATAATCTAGTTGTAATAGGGTCTCAGCCAAAACATCCACTGTTTATTCCTCTCTAATGATGCTGCCTGACTGCTAAGTTCCTCCAGCATTTTGTGTGTGTTGAAAAATAAATTGTCACCAACTTGTGCTGGGGGGTGCATGTCCATATCATATCTGAATCCGTCTGTAGAACCATCTACCAGGCCAGGAACATGTCAATGCAATGTCATTCTGCTAATATTCACTGTTCCATTATGTGAATAAATACTAAAGCAACACATACAAAATGCTGGAAGAACTCAGCAGGTCAAGCAGCATCTATGGAAGTGAAAGAACAGTCAACATTTCAGGCTGAAACTCTTCTTCAGGACTGAAAAGGAAGGGGGAAGACTCCGGTTTTCAGTCCTGAAGCAGGGTCAGGCCCGAAACATCAACTGATCATTTCCATGAATGCTGCTGACCCACTGAGTTCCTCTGCCATTTTGTGTGTGTGGTTCAGGATTTTCAGCATCTGCAGACTTTCCCGTCTTTATGAATAAACACCACCTTTCTCTCTCTTATACACACACATTCTCTCTCTGACTCACTCTCCAAGATTAATATCTTTGTTCCATTTACACCCAACAAATAATAGTTCTGGAAGTGTGAGTGTGTGTGATAATTGACTATTTTGTGTAATCATGGGCAGCGGAACTACAGAAACAGGGTAGTGTCATATCCAGATATGTATCATGATTAACAGACCTTAGGGCTGACTGCAACAATTCACAGCATAATGAATACAGATATGGAAATGTAAGTGGTTCCCAAACAGCAAGTGTGGATCATATTCCTCATGCAGACAATTCCTGAACAAAACACATTTGTTAGCTGTGTATAGCAAGAACTGTTCTGTACATGAGGAGGATGAACTGTGGCCAAAATAAAACATACCCCCAATTCACCTGACATCCATGACAAATTGATCCTTTTGCCTTGCTTTTGTGTGGATCCTGGTCTTTTCTAAACCCCAGACTATTCTACACAACTCAATTGAATGAATTGGGAAGTACTAGGGATAACAGACAAGACGGAAAGGGAAATTTTGAACAACGCAGGTCAGTAAAGGAAAATGTTTTAAATGTTGACTTGATTCATGCAAGACTTCCGTAGTGAATAAATAAAATAGGAAACAGGTTCAACAAATATAAATAGTTAATAACAAGAGCTGCCAAACACAGAACATTCCCAATGGCCAATCAGATCATTTTTAGAAAGTAAACCAGCATCCTTTTAAGATAGTGCTACCCAATGATTATTTAGCAACTCTCTTGAGATAAAGGAAAGTATTTTCCTCAATCGCAATAATGGATGACAGCTGCAAACTCTTACTCTTTCAAAGGATGGCGTTCTCAATTGTTTTGTTAAAACTGTGGCAATGCCTTGCTCTGTAAGGGGGGTGAGGGCTGTGGATGATTGCTACATGGGTGGCCCTTTCAAACAAAATGCATGATGGTGACCATGGCAAAGGCTTGCTGAGCACACCAAAGGAATTATACTTCCACAAAACATTTTTACACAACTTTTCATCAAATCTTTTTAAATTGTGCTGGATTTCAGTTTGTCTGGAAAGAATAGTCCCTGAATTTAAAATTGGTACACAATTTTAAGCTACCCAACAGTGTTATAAAGATATTTTCCTTTGGTAATGTAAATGTATGCACCCTCATTGACAAAAGCTAGTTTGTAATTTTGAATTGATTCTTTTCCTCTTTTTAACTTGAGTATTGTTTTCTTCAATGCGAGAGAAGTCTAAAGGCACTACATAACGATTTCTAATTTCAACACCAAACGTTACCAGTTTATAAATTAAAAGCAGAGCACAGCTTGCTTTCTGTTTGTTCTAAATGTATCCATAAATGCCCCATAATCTCAAATCAGATAGAGTTTGTCAAATGGGTTCAGGAAAGTTTCCTTAATCAACATAGAGAGGTCCCAATATAGTGAAGTGCATGCAAGGGAACACTTTGCAGCTAGTGATCATAATTCCATAAGTTCTAAGACAATCATGAAGAAGGATAGATGTAGTTCTTGGGTTGGGATGCCGAATTAGAGAAAGGCCAGTTATGATGGCAACACAAAGGATCAGGCAGGTGTGGATTAAACTGGTGGTTTTATGGCAAAGGGAAGCTCGGTAAATGGGAGGCCACCTAAAGTGAAATTTTGATTATACAGAGCTTCTCTAAGAGGTTTAGGGAACCTTGGCCTGAAGCCTTAGTTAAGAAGAAGATGGTGCATAACAAGAATAGGCAGCAAGGACAAAGGAAGTGCTTGAGGGGCATATGAAATGCTAGAAAACACTTAAGAAGGAAATCAGGAGGGCTAAAAGAGGTATAAGGTTGTTCTAGCAAACAAGCCTAAGAAGACTATCGCCTGGTAGCACTCACATTGACAGTGATGAAATGCTTTTGAGAGGTTGGTTATGACTAGACTGAACTCCTGCCTCAGCAAGGACCTGGACCCATTGCAATTTACCTATCGCCACAATAGATCAATGGCAGACGCAATCTCAATGGCTCTTCACATGGCTTTAGATCACCTAGACAACACGAACACCTACATCAGGATGCTGTTCATCGACTATAGCTCAGCATTTAATACCATCATTACCACAATCCTGATTGAGAAGTTGCAGAACCTGGGCCTCTGTACCTCCCTCTGCAATTGGATCCTTGACTTCCTAACTGGAAGACCACAGTCTGTGCAGATTGGTGATAACATATCCTCCTCGCTGACGATAAACAATAGCACATCTGAGGGGTGTGTGCTTAGCCCACTGCTCTATTCTCTGTATACACATGACTGCATGGCTAGGCATAGCTCAAATACCATCTACAAATTTGCTGACGATACAACCATTGTTGGTAGAATCTCCGGTGGTGATGAGAGGGCATACAGGAGTGAGATATGCCAGCTAGTGGAGTGGTGCCACAGCAACAACCTGGCACTCACGTCAATAAGACGAAAGAGCTGATTGTGGACTTCAGGAAGGTTAAGACGAAGGAGCACATACCAATCCTCATAGAGGGATCAGAAGTGGAGAGAGTGAGCAGCTTCATGTTCCTCAGTGTCAAAATCTCTGAGGGTCTAACCTGGTTCCAACATATCGATGTTGTTATAAAGAAGGCAAGATAGTGGCTATACTTTATTAGGAGTTTGAAGAGATTTGGCATGTCAACAACTACACTCAAAAGCTTCTATAGTTGTACCGTGGAGAGCATTCTGACAGGCTGTATCACTGTCTGGTATGGAGGGGCTACTGCACAGGACCAAAAGAAGCTGCAGAAGTCTGTAAACCTAGTCAGCATCTTGGGCACTAGCCTACATAGTATCCAGGACATCTTTAGAGAGCGGTGTCTCAGAAAGGCAGCGTCCATTATTAAGGACCTCCAGCAACCAGGACATGCCCTTTTCTCACTGTTACCATCAGGTAGGAGGTACAGAAGCCTGAAAGTACACACTCAGCGATTCAGGAACAGCTTCTTTCCCTCTGCCATCCGATTTCTAAATGGACATTGAAGCTTTAGACACTATCTCTTTTTTTTAAAAGATTTCATAATCCATTATTAAGGATGAAGTTTTGGGTTACTTGGAAACACATCATAGAGTAGTCCGAAGTCAGTATGTTTTTCTTGAGCAAGCTCTTACCTGACAAAACTTTTGGAATTCTTTGAGGAAGTAATAAGTAGGATAGATAAAGGAGAATCAGTGTAAGTTGTTTACTTCAATTTTTGGAACACTGTTGTCAAGTTGCAACATATGAGACTCCTAAACAAGATAGGAGTCTGTGGTATTACGGCAAAAGTACTAGCGTTGATACAAGACTTGCTGACTGGCAGAAGACAAAGAGTAGGAATAAAGGAGGCCTTTGTTGTTTGGCTGCTGGTGACTCATGATGTTCTGCAAGCATTTGTATTGGATTGGATCCACTAATTTTCACATTATATATTAATAATTAGAGTGATGAAATTGATAGCTTTGTAGCCACACTTGCAGATGATACAAACAAAGGTGGAGTAGCTGGTAATTCTGAGTTTGCAGAAAGACTTGGACAGGTTGGGAGAATGGGCAAAGAAGTGGCAATGAAATATGGCATATGGAAGTGTACGGTCATGCACTTTGGAGGAAGGAATTAAGGCACAGGCTAATTTCTAAACGGAAAAAAAAATCAAAAATCAGAGTTGCAAAGGAACTTGGGAGTCCCTGTGCAGGATTGCCTAAACTTATACGTTAAGTCACTGGTAAGGATGGTAAATGGAATGCTAGCATTCATTTCAAAAGGACTAGAATATAAGAGCAAGGATGTAAAGCTGAGCCTTCATAAGGTGTTGGTTAGATCACATATGGAACATTGTGAGTACTTTTGGGCCCCATATCTAAGGGCACTGGAAAGATCCAGAGGAGATTTACAAGAATGATCCTGGGAATGAAAAGGTTAATATATGAAGATCATTTGAAATCTCTGGATTTAGAAGGTCAAAGGGTATTCTGACTGAAACCTACCAGATACCAAAAGAACCGGATGGAGTGGATGTGGAGGGAATGTTTCCTCTAGTGGAGAAGTCTAGGACCAGAGGTCATAGCCTTAGAATAAAAGGATATCCCTTTAGAACAGTGATGAGGAGAAATTTCATTGGGTTTTGGATGGTAAATCTATGGATGGTAATATCTACTAGCATGGAAGCCATGTCATTGGTTATATTTAGAGCAGAGATTGATTAGTTCCTGATTAGTTAGATATTGGAAGGATGGAGGAATTACACAATTAATAAGAGTTTTCCATACTTCAGAACTTTAATGAGCAGTTTTACCTGCTGAAACTATATTGGACCATGATATTTCAGTCTTGCTGATACGATGCCAGATGGCACAGGAGTTTCCAATGATTATACAATGATTATGCAATACGGAAGATCCTTACAACAGATCAGGAATTTACTTTGAATATTTACATGAAACCAGATTAATTTTATGGACAACCAGTGACATGGAGCAATCAAATGACAATAATGCTGCTGCTTTGCATCAAACATGGGCCACCATGGACAGAAACGGGTGTTGGTTGCATCCTATTCTGCGCAAAGAAAGACAAAACACATTCCCATGTTTACCCCGTGTGAGAAAGCCCTCCCTGCCACTAGCCCTACATTTAACACTTAACATGTTTATACAAGTGTCATTGGCAAACGGTAATCCAGAAGGAGTACTAACTCTTTTAATCTATTTATATTGTTAAGGTATATGGAAACATTTTAAAAAGATCCCATCACTTTTTATAGTTCCTGAGAACAGCAGATACTAATCACCTGTCAAATAACTCTGGGTTTTTTTGGGGGGGAAACAGGATCACAGCAGAATAGATAAGAGTGTACTGATGCAAGCTAACACTTTTTGCCTATTGGTATTTATTGACATAATCAACGACTCCAAAAAGTATAACAATGAGTGAAATTACAATATATTTTAAAAACTCGTTTTCTCTAAAATTGCATTATAATTTTATCTTCAATTATATCAGAATAATATCTCTAAAATATACAAAATTTAACATAAAATTCTTAGTACAGCTGTGTAATTCTGCTTAATCTTTAACACCAACATATCACTAGGTTTTACTAAATGACTTCAAACATACCATTCTAAAAGTTAAAAACACTGGAGAAGAGCTTGGACATTGAGGCATTATGATCCTCACCTATATTCTTGGTAGGAATGGTGCCCATGTGTTGTTGGGTTTGGTACCAGGCATTTCTGCCTGAATCCTACCTCAATTAATGTTCTTTTTTTTTCCTGTGTTGCTGGCATAGAATTCCTTAACATGGGAATGAGGGAATTAACAAAAACTTCACAGTTATATTCCCTCCAGACCAACGACAAAACAGCAGAGGACTTCCACCATCTGCTTAGAAATACAAGTTAACGCTCCAGAAAACTAAATTTGGGAAGACAAACTAATGTTGCATTTTGCATAAACTCAAAGTCCCTCAGAACAAAGATATTGATGTACTTCTGTTGATCACAAACTTGTTTGTGTTAAGTAAAAAACATAGTAGCCGCTTTATACATACCAGGATCCCATAATCAATTACTAGATGGCTAAATAATCTGCTTTTCATCTTCAGGAGGGTATAAATGGGATAACAGAAAAATACTTTGCTTTTCAATGAATAGTGCCACATGAATAGCAATATTCATCCGAGATCACACTTTGTCGGAAATTTGATACCTCCAACATTGCAACACACTCTTTGTAGAGAGGACTGCCTAACTTACAGGATGAAGTCTAGAGTGGAGTGGGAACATAGGCTCACAATCTGTCAACAAGCCACCATCCCTAAAATTAACTCATTCTTGTTCATGAGTTAAAACTGCCCACGTCATCAGACATACACACTTATAGATCAGAATCATGTTTTTGTCTTCCTCTTCTGATTGCCTTCTCCAGATTCACAGGACAAGAAATTAAACTGTACTTGTATTTTAAACACTATGTAACTGAACTGCAGTACAAAATTGATCACTAAATTTGATGAACATAGTGCAAAATATGAAATTCAAACTTTCATACATTTAAGTCACCAATGTGTGGTATGTAATCCTAAGCAGCAAGCAAAAACAATCCATATTTGGTATTACTGCTGCAATACAGGAATATGAACACAGTACCAGGCTCAACTATAAAAAACGGTCTCAACTGAACTATAAAGGGCTGCATATGTGTGATTAGGGATGCTGTCCTGAGTTACCACTATAGACATAGCAATGACACAAGCCTAAAATCTTGTCTGATAGCTACATGCTCTGATAGCAATCAGTGGTGGAATCTGGAGGAGTTGATGCGAAATGGGATTAATGTCGGGTTAATGTTGTCAAGGTGGGAGATGATCAATCAAATTGAGTGGGCTGTAGGACGTGTTTCCATGCTGTATCTCCCTACGACTGAAACAGAACGTTCCAACCTACTAAGAAACCATCTGATTTTGGCCCATTCCTTCAAGTAATTGTCCCAATATTTTAGACTAATGACACCAAGTGTTGCAAAATCAACAATCCCTTTAAATACCATGTGCATATCAAAATGTGACTCTGAATGAAATTGCAGTGAATTCTCACTCTATGCCATTTTGAATATACTTCTATATGTAAGGATTTCAAGTCCAGGTGATTTCTGTCGGTCTAGGGTGGCAGTGATTCCGAACTGCTGGGTAATCAGCAGGGCTCAGTTTGTTTACTAGCCACAACTAACACAGTGAAGTAGCTGCATGAATTGTTGAAACAAGCACAATTTCTCCTGAGCAGCCAGAAGTGACTCACCCTTCCCAAGAACCTTCTTTCCTAAGTCAGAGAATTGGGTATTTCTTTCTTTTTTTTAAAATAATTTTTTTATTGCGTTTTTAAGTGATTACAGAGTAAAGTATAGAAAAAAAATGTATATAACCCTTCCCCCCTCCCCTTAACCCCTCCCCCCTAACTTCCCTATAGAAAAAAAAAGAGAAAGAAAGAAAGAAAAAAAAAGAAAGAGTGCCTGGATGTTGGAATTTCTTGACAAAGATTATCACAGGAGGGGTAGAGTTGTGCAAAGGTGAGGTTACTGGACTAGCAGCCAAAGTACAGGATGTCTGATTCAGTTACATAATTTTGAATCCCACCACAACAGTCCAGAGATTTACATAAATATGAAAATTAAATCATTGAAGAAGGTAATATCATTAAGAGTAACAATGAAAGTAGAAAATTGTCATAAAAATAACTCAGGACTGAATTAACAAAAGTCCTGCTGAAGGGTCTCGGCCCAAAACGTCGACTCTGGCTTTTTCCATAGATGCTACCTGGCCTGCTGAGTTCCTCCAGCATTTTGTGTGTGTTTCCAGGAGTGAAATGAGCTGCAGAGAGTTGTACACTTAGTCAGCTCCGTCATGGGCATTAGCCTCTGTAGTATCCAGATCATCTACAAGCAGTGATAACTTAAAAAGGCAGCATCCATCATTAAGGACTCCCATCATCCAGGATATACCTGTAGGCACTCACTCAATGATTTCAGGAACAGCTTTCTTCCCTCTGCCATCTGATTTCTGAATGGACATTGAACCCATGAACACTACCTCACTACTTTTTTAATTTTGCACTACATATATGCATATTGTAATTCGCTTTTTTCTCTATTATTGTGTATTGCATAGTACTGTTGTTGCAAAGACAACAAATTTCAAGACGTAAGCCAGTGATATTGAACTTGAATCTGATTCTGCTCATTGGTATCTATAACTAGTCAAGCCTTTGTTTGACTACCACCCTACTCGACTTAGCTAGCTGTCAGTTTTGTGTGGCAGTTCACCAGGAAATTATGTATTTAATAAGGTCTATGAGAGGGGACAGAGGAAAGGTTGTCCATTAAATTTTGGGTGCCTGACCAGCTGGCTTGCAGCTGTTGCAGGTGATGTTATGCTGAAGCTATTGCTGTGGCAATCACTATTCAACCAGCTGTCAAAGTCATTCAAAAGATCCAGTGTCTGATCAATCTCTAACAGATTTAATTTCAGTCCTTTGACTGAATACAATAGCACTTCCTTGTGGAAAGTAGTGCAAGAAATTCCTTTGAATAGCAACTGTTCCTTAAGGAAAAGTGAGCAAAGGATATAATATAGGGAAATAGTTTCTTCAAATTTCTGTTTTTATGTAAGGCTGAACAGAGAGCTGAAAAATGTTGAAATGGAAGATAAACTAAGATCAAAACAATCTCCATAAGATGTAATTCAGATTTCTATGCACTTTCAATACGTAACTATTGTTGCTATTTTGGGAAAAGAATTAAACTGACAATGTAGAAGAGGATCATAAAATATAGTCATAGAATGAAGTTCAATGTGAAAAGTATATTTTTATTCTGCTTTATTATGTAGTAGCCTCCTCTAGATGGGGTTGTATTTTGTTTCTGTTATGTTAATGAACCCTGTCATCTTTAGGAACATTTAGAAATTACATTTTTTGAGAAGTTAGAGTGGCACAGTTTGTAAAGCTTTCCAACATTTGCATCTTTCATTTCAAGGCTGACAGAAGTCAAAACAAATCACATCCTAAGTAACACGAGTGAATCTGCAGATGCTGGAAATAAATAAAAACACAAATGCTGGCAGAACTCAGCAGGCCAGATAGCATCTATGGGAGGAGGTAGTGACAACGTTTCGGGCCGAAACCCTTCATCATCATCCTCCTGATTTTGCTTAGGCATCTTGGGCCTAAGCACTATATCATGTCACTTGTCTTAATCAACTGATATTCGAACATAGGTTGTTTCTCCAGAATCTCTTCAATATTTGAGATTTCACTGGACAACACATTTTTTCAAAGGTGTTACTTCCTCAGAAGTCTTTCCTTGTTTCTGATAGACCACTTGAAGCAGAACACAAATATAATTTCAGACAACTTGAATTGCATAGGAGTCTGGAGAAACAAGAAATTAACTTTTATTGAATATAATGTTTTTAATTGCATAATGGTGCTAATGCTTCGCAATAGTTCAACTAAGTCAAAAAATGTTCTGTTGATGTTTTTCATTTGTACTCAGTGTCTGAGGCTTCTCGCTTAAGAATCCAACAATAATCAGCCAGTATTGATGGATTCCTGTTACCCTGATACTGTTTCTCCATGACCGCAAAGTCCTGGTGAAACCTCTCACCATGCTCATCACTGACAGTGCCAAGATTAACAGGGAAGAAGTCTAAATGGCAATGCAGAAAATGAATCTTCAGTGACATGTTGCACTTCATGCCTTTATATGCTTCAAGCATGTTGTAAACCCCCTGTACGTAGCTTGCTGCTCTGTAGTTGCCAGGAAAATTTTCAACAACATCCCTGAATGCCTTCCATGCAATTTACCCATAATAGAAGTTCTTCGAATTGCTTGCCATGAAGACCTGTTTGATTTGTGGACCAACAAAAATACCCTTCTTAATCTTGGCATCAGTTGCTCTGATTTGAATTATGAATTGAAATAACAAATATAGTGCATGATAGGGAAATCTTATGCTGATTTCAATGATCATCAGCCCAAAATCCATTAAGACATGCCCAAAAGTATTCAGGGAGCAAAATCCTTGCTGTCCAGTGTAATCAGTAACTTCAGGGGTGAAAAAGAGATTTTTTTTCTCTTTTAAGTACCAGTAATTTAGTTCTAATTCAATGGCAATAATATTTCAGATAGACAGCTAGTTGATAAAGAAGATCCAACATTATTAAAACATCATGATCTGCTAGTTTAAAACATATTTAATGCAATAGCTGTAGACCAAGCTACTAAATGAGTCATCAAATTTTGAAGTATGAAGGGAAACTATTTAAATGAGACACAATTTGCTTAATAATGAAAATTAAAATTCTCCAGTTTATTAAATCAAGCTTAAGGATCCATGTTGTATGAGTTCAAGCATCAGAACAGGGATAGAAACCGACAAAGCTCCAGGACGTCACTTTCATTATGGTTTAACTCAAAAATTTGCATCCTATTGGAAATTTCAAATGGCACAAGTTACAAGCTATCATTCTCCTTTACAATCCTCAGTCAAATACTGGAGTCACTGAAATGCAGATGAAAATGTATGGCTTCTCATATTGAACTGACTTCTTTCTGAACACCCACCCTCCTTTAGCCATGACAGCTGACCACTCCTCTCCCACAGCACCGCCCCTTTGTTTCCATGACTTCACATGCAAATACCAGCAGGTACGAAAGGCCCAAAACCTTGGGGAAAACCCGCTCTCCCTCCCCATCTAAACAAAATATCACTACTTCTTGGATCTTGAAGGAAGGTTGATTGTCACGATGTACGCTGGCAATGTCGAAACCCAGGTGCGGAAGAAAGACAGCTTCAGACGTAGAGACTTCTAACAGGACATTGATGGCTTAGCCAAGTGCACCGCAAGGCATAACGTTCACCAAACTAGGGCCCCACAAAGAGTGCTAATTGAGACTGCTTAAATAATAAAAGTAACACGGAATCCCCAAGCCTATCAAAATAAACTTAACAACTTTAAACAGAAACCACCAGGAGATCACGTTATAAAAGAGCATGTCACTTGAGAAGAACAAGGAAATTTAAACTTATGGCAAAATGACTGTATGACTGTGATGCACCATCAATAACTCACTCTGAGACGTAAAGGCGAGATATCGGCTTTTATTGATTGGAAGAAGGAACAAGCAGTGGTTGACCACCATACTACATCCTGGAGACAGAGAGGCCAGGCTCAGACCTCAATCGCCTTTATACAGGGGTCTGTGGGAGGAGCCACAGGAGCAGTCAGCAGGGGGGCGTGTCCAGACAGGTATATGTAGTTCACCACATTCACCCCCCCCTTTGTTTTTAAAAAAGAGTCCCCATGTGGCGAAGTTTCTTACAAGTATATTTACAGGTCAAGTCTATCAGGCGGTCGAATCTGTCGTTGCGATCTACGTAGCACCGGCTGTGATTGCACTGGTGCCGGTGGTGATGATTGCACAGATGCCGGTGGTGATTGCACAGGTGGTGGTGGTGATTGCACAGGTGCCGGTGGTGATTGCACAGGTGGTGGTGGTGATTGCACAGGTGCCGGTGGTGGTGATTGCACAGATGCCGGTGGTGGTGATTGCACAGATGCCGGTGGTGGTGATTGCACAGGTGCGGTGGTGGTGATTGCACAGGTGCCGGTGGTGATTGCACAGGTGCCGGTGGTGGTGATTGCACAGGTGCCGGTGGTGATTGCACAGGTGCCGGTGGTGGTGATTGCACAGGTGCCGGTGGTGGTGATTGCACAGGTGCCGGTGGTGGTGATTGCACCGGTGCGGTGGTGGTGATTGCACAGGTGCCGGTGGTGATTGCACAGGTGCCGGTGGTGGTGATTGCACAGGTGCCGGTGGTGATTGCACAGGTGCCGGTGGTGGTGATTGCACAGGTGCCGGTGGTGGTGACTGCACAGGTGCCGGTGGTGGTGATTGCACAGGTGCCGGTGGTGGTGATTGCACAGGTGCCGGTGGTGATGATTGCACAGGTGCCGGTGGTGGTGATTGCACAGATGCCAGTGGTGGTGATTGCACAGGTGCAGGTGGTGGTGATTGCACAGGTGCCGGTGGTGGTGATTGTACAGGTAGTGGTGATTGCACAGGTGCCGGTGGTGGTGATTGCACAGGTGCCGGTGGTGGTGATTACACAGATGCCGGTGGTGGTGATTGCACAGGTGCTGGTGGTGGTGATTGCACAGGTGCTGGTGGTGGTGATTACACAGATGCCGGTGGTGGTGATTGCACAGATGCCGGTGGTGGTGATTGCACAGGTGGTGGTGATTGCACAGGTGCCGGTGGTGATTGCACCGGACACGGAGGTTGTGCTGGTTCCGGCCTAACTGGAGGTGTCAGCCCACTAGGCATCAGTGATCCCTCACGCGTGTGCGAGGCGCCTGGTATATATGCGTACGAGACGCCCGGTATATGAGTGTCGTGAGGAGTCTGTGTAGGGCTTGGTGTGCACGGTGTCACCTCGGGTACAGGGTTCATAGTTACCGTGGAGTGTTCGGGGTAGTGGTCTGCTGCTCCTGCGGGCGCCAGGTCGCGGACAGAGACCGTGTCCTCCTGCCCATCAGGTAAGACCACGTAGGCATACTGGGTGTTCGCATGTAGAAGGTGAACCCTCTCGACCAGCGCGGAGTATTTATTACTCCTCACATGTTTCCAGAGCAGCACTGGCCCTGGGGACGTCAGCCAAACTGGTAGGGTGGTCCCAGTGACAGACTTCCTGGGAAAAGAGAATAGGCGCTCATGAGGGGTGGCATTGGTGGACGTACATAACAGGGAGCGGATAGAGTGGAGTGCCTCAGGGAGGACCTCCTGCCATCGAGAGACCGGCAACCCTTTTGACTTAAGGGCTAAAAGTGTGGCCTTCCACACTGTGGCATTCTCCCTCTCCACCTGTCCATTTCCCCGGGGATTATAACTCGTGGTCCTACTAGTAGCAATGCCCCTAGCCAGCAGGTACTGGCGCAACTCGTCACTCATAAAGGAGGACCCTCTATCACTGTGGATATAGCAGGGATATCCGAACAGAGTGAATAGCTGGCGCAGGGCTTTTATGACGGACGTGGTAGTGGTGTCGGGGCAGGGGATGGCAAAGGGGAACCGCGAGTACTCGTCGATAATATTGAGAAAATAGACATTGTGGTCAGTGGAGGGAAGGGGGCCCTTAAAGTCAACACTCAGTCGCTCAAAAGGGCGGGTGGCCTTGACAAGTTGCGCCGTTTCAGGACGGTAGAAGTGCAGTTTGCACTCAGCGCAGATTTGGCAGTCCCTGGTCATCGTCCTGATGTCCTCCAGGGAGTACGGCAGGTTCCGGGCTTTCACGAAATGGTAAAATCGGGTGACCCCCGGATGGCAAAGATGTGCATGAAGGGCGTATAGCTGGTCGAGCTGTGCGCTAGCACACGTTCCCCGGGATAGGGCATCAGGGGGCTCATTGAGTCTGCCAGGCCGGTACAGGATATCATAGTTGTAGGTGGAGAGTTCTATTCTCCACCGCAAAATTTTATCATTTTTGATTTTGCCCCGCTGTTGGTTGCTGATCATGAACGCAACCGAGCGCTGGTCGGTCAGCAAGGTGAACCTTTTGCCGGTGAGATAGTGCCTCCAGTGTCTAATAGCTTCCACTATGGCCTGGGCTTCTTTCTCCACCGCGGAGTGCCGAATTTCAGAGCCTTGAAGGGTACGAGAAAAGAATGCTACTGGCCTGCCTTCCTGATTGAGGGTAGCAGCCAGCGCGAAAACGGAGGCGTCACTCTCTACTTGGAAGGGAATGGTCTCGTCCACTGCACGCATCGTTGCTTTGGCAATGTCCCCTTTAATGCAGCTGAAGGCCGCGCAGGCCTCAGCAGAGAGGGAAAAAGTGGTAGACTTGACCAGGGGGTGGGCCTTGTCTGCGTAATGGGGGACCCATTGGGCGTAATAGGGAAAAAAAACCCAGGCACCGTCTGAGGGCTTTGAGGGTGGTGGGAAGAGGGAGTTCTAACAGGGGGCGCATACGGTCGGGATCAGGGCCAATGACCCCATTCTCCACAACATACCCAAGGATAGTGAGTCGGGTGGTTCCGAACACACACTTGTCCCTGTTATAAGTAAGGTTCAGAGCTTCGGCCACTTGGAAAAATCGTCGGAGGTTGACGTCGTGATCCGACCTGTCGCGACCACAGATGGTGATGTTATCCAGATAGGGAAATGTGGCCTTCAGTTGGTACTGGTCCACCATCCGGTTCATTTCCCTCTGGAAGACCGAGACACCATTTGTGACACCAAATGGGACGCGCAGGAAGTGATAGAGCCTGCCGCCCGCCTCGAAGGCGGTATAGGGACAGCCCTCCAGGCGGATGGGTTGCTGGTGATAAGCGGATTTCAGATCTATTGTCGAGTACACCTTGTACTGAGCTATCTGGTTGACCATATCCGCGATGCGGGGTAGGGGGTACGCGTCAAGCTGCGTGAACCTATTGATGGTTTGACTATAGTCCACGACCATCCTATTTTTCTGCCCAGTCCGAACAACAACCACCTGGGACCGCCAAGGGCTTGTGCTTGGCTCAATGATCCCCTCCCCGAGCAGCCGCTGCACCTCTGACTGAATGAAGGCCCTGTCCCCCACGCTGTACCTCCTGCTTTTAGTTGCCACAGGTTTCCTGATGTAACCAGGAAGTTAGACGGGGGAGATCCAGTGGATGTAGTGTACCTCGATTTTCAGAAGGCATTTGATAAGGTCCCACATGGAAGATTGGTGGGTAAAATCAAAGCTCAGGGCATCGGGGGGAAGGCATTGACATGGATAGAAAACTGGTTGGCAGATAGAAAGCAAAGGGTAGCGGTGAATGGGTGTTTCTCGGAATGGCAGGTGGTGACTAGTGGGGTGCCACAGGGCTCGGTATTGGGACCACAGCTGTTTACCATTTACGTTAACGATTTGGATGAAGGCATAGAAAATAACGTCAGCAAATTTGCTGATGATACTAAGCTGGGTGGCAGTGTGACATGTGATGAGGATGTTAGGAGAATTCAGGGTGACTTGAATAGGCTGGGTGAGTGGGCAGATACTTGGCAGATGGCGTTTAATGTGAATAAGTGTGAGGTTATCCACTTTGGGAGTAAGAACAGGAAGGCAGATTATTATCTGAACGGTGTAGAGTTGGGTAAGGGAGAAATACAAAGAGATCTCGGAGTCCTTGTTCATCAGTCACTGAAGGTGAATGAGCAAGTGCAGCAGGCAGTGAAGAAGGCTAATGGAATGTTGGCCTTTATTACAAAGGGAATTGAGTACAAGAGCAAGGAAATCCTCTTGCATTTGTACAGGGCCCTGGTGAGACCACACCTGGAGTATTGTGTACAGTTTTGGTCTCCAGGGTTAAGGAAGGACATCCTGGCTGTAGAGGAAGTCTGGACTGTCTTACGCAGAGAGGTTAGAGAGACTGGGCTTGTACACGCTGGAATTAAGGAGATTGAGAGGGGATCTGATTGAAACATATAAGATTATTAAGGGATTGGACAAGATAGAGGCAGGAAATATGTTTCAGATGCTGGGAGAGTCCAGTACCAGAGGGCATGGTTTGAGAATAAGGAGTAGGTCATTTAGGACAGAGTTAAGGAAAAACTTCTTCTCCCAGAGAGTTGTGGGGGTCTGGAATGCACTGCCTCGGAAGGTAGTGGAGGCCAATTCTCTGGATGCTTTCAAGAAGGAGCGAGATAGGTATCTTATGGATAGGGGAATCAAGGGATATGGGGACAAGGCAGGAACCGGGTATTGATTGTAATTGATCAGCCATGATCTCAAAATGGCGGTGCAGGCTTGAAGGGCCGAATGGTCTACTTCTGCACCTATTGTCTATTGTCTACAGTCGGGGGTCAGGTTGGCGAACAGCAGTGGGGGAGGGATCTTGAGGGTGGAGAGGCTGCAAGTGGTGTCAGTAGCGCAGCTGTCGGCATGGTGCTGGGCGGGACGTGTGGTTTGGTGTGTGTGTGTGGTCAGTAGCGGGGTATATGGCGAAGTCCCACCAAACTGAGGATTCCTGACAGTGAGTGGTGGGAGGGGCCCATCATATGCCATAGTCACACTTTCGAGATGGCTCTGGAAGTCCAGCCCCAATAGCACAGGTGCGCACAGTTGAGGCATGACCAGTAGCGCAAAGTTCCGATATTCTGTGCCCTGCACCACCAATGTCGCTACACAACCCACCCGGATGTCTGTGGAATGCAACCCAGAAGCCAAGGTGATCCTCTGACTTACTGGCCGTGTCACGAGTCCGCAGCGTTGCACTGTGTCCGGGTCAATAAAACTCTCAGTGCTGCCCATGTCAAACAGGCAGCTAGTCCTGTGCCCCTCCACCAGGATGTCCATCATTGACCTTGCAAGTTGGTGTGGGGTGGTTGGTCGAGGGTTACGGTGGCCAATGTTGAACTGCCGGCTTGGTACCTGGTTAACACCGGTGGGTCGGGGGCAGGGCATGTTGACGCCGACAAAGATGGCCGCCCACATCTGGGCATGCAAGATGGCGGCTCCCATGTCTCACACAGGTAGGGGGCGGGGCATGTTGACGCCGACAAAGATGGCCGCCCACATCCGGGCATGCAAGATGGCGGCCCCCACTTCTCACACGCAGCGCTGCTCGACCCCGCTCGTGGTTTAGACATAGACCTTGGCGAAATGGCCCTTCTTCCCGCAGCTGGAGCAGGTCGCTTCTCGGGCCGGGCAGTGTTTTCGGGGGTGCTTTTCGAGTCCGCAGAAGTAACACAGCTCGGGCTTTCGCCTGGCCACAGCCATGGTCAGGTTTGGGGAGTTCGTGGAATCATGACTGGCAGCGGCGTTGGCGAATTCGCTCGCGGGAACCGACGGCGGCGGGGTCTGAGGTGTCCACGGAACCGGCGGGGAATCGCGCTGCTGGACAGCGTCAGCATTGTGCAGAGCAGCCTCCAGCGTGTCGGCCGTCTCGATAGCCGAGCGTAAGGTAAGATCAGCATTTTCCAGCAGCCGCTGGAGCACATATACTGACCTAATACCTGTAACAAAGGCGTCTCGTACCAAGAGTTCCGCATGCTGTTCCGCCGTGAGAGTTTTGCAGTCACAAGTCCTGACGAGTGTCTGTAGGGCTCGGAGAAACTGGGCGCTCGACTCTGCAGGCTGCTGTCGGCGGGTAGCTAAGCGATGTCTTGCGTAGACAGTGTTCACCGGCCACAGGTACTGTCTTTTGAGGGCGTCCAGTGCCCCTTCGTAGGTCGGCAGGTCCCTGATAAATGAATAAACTTTTGGGGTGACCCTCGAGAGGAGAATTCTGTGCATAACAGCGGGGTCAGTTGCACGAACCTCCTCCAAGTATGAGTGGAAGCATGCAAGCCAGAGTTCAAAGGCAAGAGCTGCTTCAGGGTCTTGGGGGTCCAAATCTAATCTTTCCAGACGTAAAACGGTTTCCATGTTTTAAAACTTCCAGTCAATAAAATTGATGCACTATCAATAACTCACTCTGAGACGTAAAGGCGAGGTATCGGCTTTTATTGACTGGAAGAAGGAACAAGCAGTGGATGACCACCATACTACATCCTGGAGACAGAGAGGCTGGGCTCAGACCTCAATCGCCTTTATACAAGGGTCCGTGGGAGGAGCCACAGGAGCAGTCAGCAGGGGGCGTGTCCAGACAGGTATATGTAGTTCTCCACAGACTGGTCAGCAGCTTCTACGGGTCAACAAAATGTGCTACCATTCTACTTAAACATACGTCTTATGATCGCAAGATCCTGCTATACGTTAAGAACTCAAAGGACTGTGGGTCTACATCATCAACGAGTTGCTTGCTGGCAGAGATAATGAAGGAGCTGCACAACATTCTGCTGCCTGAGTCGATGGAGGCTCACAGTCAATTAGTGAGTAGCTGGTACAGTCACTTTTCGTATGATTGCAAGACCCTTTTGGACATTGTTAATCTGGTACTTCACAAGTTCAATTTGCTGATTTACAGGATATGAGCAGGGGCGGGTGGAGGGAGCCGAGTCAGCGAGTTCCAGACCTGAAGCCACAATGTTGCCTGTTTGCAGCCACCCAGAGTGAGGGGATGAAGTCATTGCGTTTCACTGGGACGGGTGTGGCACGAAGTCCAGAACGGAGTCGGCGCTCCCCCCACCACCCCCAGAGTTTCACTCGGCAGAAGACAAGCTCTGTTGTGGCCAAATGCAGATTGTTTTAGCAGCACTCAATGGACTCAGGCCTCGAGCTGTGAGGTTGCTTGCTTTTCAGCTGCCGAAGGTGAGAGATCTGAACCATTGTGATCTACCGGGAGCAGTGTAACACAGTTATGGTGGCTGAAGATTTAAATTGGGCTGAGGGTCTGGACTAACAGCATTATATTTGTCTGGCTGTGTTTGTATATGTGAGGGCTGGGCCTCAAAGTCACAGATTTGCCTAGTGAGCATTGAGGGCCAGTCGACAGATGATATCAGTAGGCTGGGTGGGTGGGGGGAGGTCAAAACTATATATATAGGCATATTCTGCATTGTTGTATTTTTTTCTGATATTCTATGTGGGTTTTTTGACTTGTATGCATCACGTCACAGTGTCAGTAAGGTGGAGAGCTAAACCTCAGGACTCTTATTAAACGATTGTGATCTTGTGTGTGACTGTCAGTAATGTGTATTTTCACCTTGACTCCTTAACAACTCTGTCTAATTTGGCTGTATTCATGAGTATTCGTATATGGTTAAATGACAATTAAACTTGAATTGAATTGAAATGATTAATGACTCTCGTTAAACAACAATTAACCATTTCAGGTCCCCCAGTCCTGCTGAAGGGTTTTGGCCCAAAACAATGACTAAACGCTTTTCCACAGATGCTGCCTGACCTGTGGAGTTCATCCAGCATTTTGTGTGTGTTGCTTGGATTTCCAGCATCAGCATCCTTCCTCTTGTTTGCTCCAAACACCTCAGAGCCCAACGCTCTCCGGCTCCCTGCACAGACCTGGAGCTCATTACAGATGATAGTAACACACATGGGACATTCTGAGCAGGGGCAAAGGCTCTCTTTCTTACCAGTAAGGCCTAAAACTGGCTAGTTTACTTATCAATGACTAATCACTCTTTTTTTTTTGCAGTATTCCAAAGACTACTCTGCAGCTGCACTACCAGCACATCAAAGATCAATGTAAATTTATTATCAAAGTACATATATGTCACCATATATTACCCTGAGAATCGTTTTCTTGCAGGCATTCACAGTAAATAGAGAGAAACTCAATAGAATCAATGAAGAACTGCACTCGACAGAGATGGACAAACAACCAATATAGAAAAGACAACAAACTGTGAGAATACAAAAGGCAAAAAGAAAAATGCAATCATTATTGAGAATACACATGGTAGAGTCCTTAAAAGTGAGCCCATTGGTTTTGAAATCAGTTCAGTGTTGGGGTGAGTGAAGTTGTCCCCTCTGGTTCAAGAGCCTGATGGTTGAGGAGTAGTAACTGTTCCTGAACCTGATTACGTGGGGCTTGAAGCACCTGTACCTCTCTCCTGATGGCAGCAGCGAGAGGAGAGCATGGGCCGCAGGGTTGGGGTCCTTGACCATGGGAGCTGCTTTCCTGCAACATGTAGATGTGCTCAGTGGTGGAGAGGGCTTTACCTGTGATGGAATGGGCTGTATCCACTCCTTTTTCTAGTTTTTTTCCATTCAAATGCATCTCTAGAAGTTCGTTAAAATTTTCGATGACACGCTGAATCTGCACAAACTTCCAAGCCCTCATTTAATGGCAGTTATACATTGGACCCAAGACAGATCGCCTGAAATGATAGCACTAAAGAATTTAAAGTTGCTGACTCTCCACCTCTAATCCCCTGGTGAGGATTGGGTCTTGGACCTTGGGTTTATTTCTTCTATAGTCAATAATCAGCTCTGTAGTTTTGCTGACATTGAGTGAGAGGTTGCTGATGTGGCACCATTTAACTAGATTCTCAATCTCCCTCCTAAACATCCCACACCAGTGGTGTCATCAGCAAAGTGAAATATGGAATTTGGAGCTGTGCTTAGCCTCACAGTCGTAAGTATAAAGAAAGTGAGTAGAGCAGGGGGGTAAGCACACAGCCTTGTGGTGCACCTGTGCTGATGGTGATTGTTAATCACAATCAATCTCACAGGAACTGAGCCACGAATACAAGATAAACCCCAAAACAAGAAACTAAATGCATGTTCGAAGTCCTCATCGTTCACCACAAAACTGTTGCAGAAGAATGATCCTAAATATAAATCCTCAGTATTAGGTTCCATCATGCTACTAGCATTACCTTGTCCCATCAATCCCTGTGTGTGTGCCATGCGAGGCAACAGCGCATTACAGTGGCTCCATGTGTTTGCTTGTCTTAACGTTATTTAATGTGTTTCTTTCATTTGTTTTCGTACTGGCTGCAATGCTGTGAAATAACAACAGACGTTAATCTGTTTAAGACTATTTTCACCATCTTTCTGGCTCTCGGGATACTTCATCCATCAAGCGCTGTGACTAGAGTAGTGAAGGCAATATTGTATATCTGAGGGAGCAGCTAACAGCAGCTGGGAATTGGCCTTTGTTTGCCCAGCAGAAGCTCGATATCCCGGACGAGCTGAGACAGAGATACCGAGGCTGCAGGTCGGGTAAAAACCAATGCAACAAGAGATGGAGATATAAACCTTATCTCCCATTTAGCAAATAAAATGGAGGAACTAGCAGTACTCATGTGGACACCAGGAATGCAGCATTATGCCTTTCACTGAGACATGACTACACAAGCAAATCCCGGATTCCAACACTCCTGTAAGTGGGTTTACAATGATACAAACAGACAGAGTTAATCTACAGTGTGGTAAGAGAAAAGGAGGTGGGCTTGCTGTGCTTTTGAACAACAGATGGCGTAATTCCAGTCACATTTCTGCAGTCCAGACATCGAACTGCTTGCTGTGAGTTTGTGTCCATTTTATCTACCGCCGTGGGTTCAGCCGCACCGTATTACTCTTTGGTTACATTCCACCTTCCCGACACAGTCCTGATGTTGTGTGTGATGTCTTACTCACTACCATTGCGAGACTCCAGGCTCAATGTCCCAATGTATTCATTGTAGTATCAGGAGACTTCAACCACGTTTCTCTCTCGAAAACCCTACACAACTTCAATCAGACTGTCAAGTGTCATACAAGAGAAAATAAAACTGTATCTCTTGTATGCAAATATTAAAGATACATACAGCTCCACAGCTCTCCCCACACTTGGAAGTTCAGATCACAACCTGGTTCACCTCATGCACTTGTATAAGCCCAAAGTACAGTGACAGCTAGCTACCACCATGATAGCAAAATAAATGGTCTCCAGAGGCCCATGAGGCTTTGAAGGGCTGCTTTGAGGTTTCTGACTGTAATGTGCTTTGTGAACTATATGGGGAGGACATTAATGGACTTACTGATTGTATCACTGGCTACACCAGCTTCTGTGTGGACACTGTAATACCATCAAGGACTGTCCACTGCTTCTCTAACAACAAACCAGTGATCTAAAGGCTCTTCTCAACCACAAAAAGAGAGCCTTTCGATTAGGAGATGGGTTTGAATTAAAACATGCGCAGAGGGAGCTAAAGGAGAAGATCAAGGTGGCTAAAGAGGAGTACAGGAGAGAGCTGAAGAACAAGCTTGGTCAGAGTAGCACATGGGAGGTGTGAAGAGGCATGAAGAACATTACTGGCTTCAATCAGCCCACATGTAGAGCCTCAGGGTGCAGCCGTGAATAGGCTAATGAAGTAAACAATTCTTCATTAGGTTTGACAATTGCCCTCCTGTTCACTCCCCCCTCAGCACACCAGTCTAAGTGCAGAAGCACCCAATGCTCCCTCAGCACCAACACCTCCCCTCCTCCCTCTTTCCCCTTCCAATTCAATACATGGATAAACAACACAGGCTACCACTGTCTACATTCCTTCCTTGCCCTACACCTACCATCCACACCTCCACATACCAACTGCTATCGTCCCAATCTTCACCTCCCCCAGCCCTCACCTTCCACCAACTCCCCAGTCACCTTCGCTACTGAGCAGGTGAGAAGGACTCTAGAGAAACTCAGACACGGCAGAGCATTGGGACTAATTGGTGTGAACCCCAAGGTCTTGAAGGAGTGTGTTGAGCTGTTGTTAGGAATTCTCCAGTGCATTTTCGCTCTAAGAGTCAGCCAGTCTTGAATGATTACCGTCCAATGGCCCTGATCTCAAGCATCATGAAGACCACAGGGAGGCTGGTCCTGGCTCATCTCGGACCCCTGGTCAGATCTGCTCTCAATTCCCTGCAGTTTGCCTACTAGGAGCACATTGGACTCAATGATGCTGTCATTTACCTACTGTACAGAGCCTACTCCCATTAGGCCGTTTGGCCCATTGAGTCTGCTCTGCCACTCAATCATAGCTGATCCTTTTTTTTCTCCTCCTCAACCCCATTTCCCGGCCTTTGATGCCATGTCCAATCAAAAACCTATCAATCCCTGCTTCAAATATACCCAATGACCTGGCCTCCACAACTGCACATGGCAATAAATTTGACAAATTCACCACCCTCTGGCTAAAGAAATTTCTCTGTATCTCGGTTTTGAACACCCCTCTATCCTGAGGCTATGCTCTCTTGTCCTAGATTCTCCCATCATGAGAAACATCTTTTCCACATCAACTCTGTTTAGGCCGTTCAACATTCGAAAGGTTTTAATGAGATCTGCCCCCCCTCCCAACCTTCTAACTTCCAGCAAGTATAGACCTAGAGCCATCAAATGTTTCTTGTATGATACCCCTTTCATTCCTGGAATCATCCTTGTGAACCTCCTCTGGACCCTCTCCAATGCCAGCACATCTCTTCTAAGGTGAAGAGCCCAAAACTGTACACAATACTCAAGGTGAGGCTTCACCAGTGCCTTCAGCATCACATCCTTGCTCTAGACCTCTTGAAATGAATGTTAACATTGTATTTGCCTTCCTCACCACGACTCAACCTGCAAGTTAACTTTTAGGGTGTTCTGCACAAGGACTCCCAAGTCCCTTTGCATCTCAGATTTTTTGGATTTTCTCCATGTTTGGAAAATAGTCTGCACATTTATTTCTACTACTGAAGTGCATGACCATGCATTTTCCAACATTAAGTTTCACTTACCACTTTCTTGCCCATTCTCCTAATCTCTCCAAGTCCTTCTGCATTCTACCTGTTTCATCAACACCACCTGTCCCTCCACCAATCTTTGTATCATCTGCAAACTTGGCAACAAAGCCATCTATTTCATCATCTAAATAATTTATATACATCTTAAAAAGAAGTGGTCCCAACACCTGCAGAACACCACTAGTCACTGGCAGCCAACCAGAAAAGAATCCTTTTATTCCCAATCACTGCTTTCTTCCAATCACCCAATGCTCTAACCATGTTAGTAATTTTCCTGTAATACCACGGGCTCTTAGTTTGGTAAGCAGCTTAACTAGGCTTTATAATGATTCAACCTATAGCCGGGTAAGTAATGAACCCCCTTCTGTTGGACTGTTTGTGGCAACTTATTTTTCATTCTTTGTACTTCTCTTCTCATATTTGTATTTTTGTGCACTTGTAATGCTATTGTGACATTGTAATTTCATTAGGGATCAATAAAGTATATCTATCTAATTATCAACTGAAAGTATTTTGAAATATTTCACTAGTCAGTTATGCATCTTGAAATATTGATCCTATCATGATCTATTTTAGAGAAAAAAATCCCTATGAAATCAAATGGTCTGGTTCTCTTTAGAATTGCTTCTTCAAGATTTATTCAGCAAATGACAACAAAAAAGATACAATTAAATGAAGATCCACCATGAAAATGAGAATGTAAGCAAATTTCAAAACAGTCTACACTTTGTCCTAACATACTGAAAATAAATGTGTCATACTCTTTTCTTAACTGTATCAAGGAGAAGAAACCTACAGGAATAAGTACTGCATTGTCCAGCTCTAAAAATAGAGAAATAATGTGGTGGTTTGAGGAAATGTCACAATGCCTTTCTACAACAATCTTAATAATCTTACAAAGCCGGATTGATATCTTATTTTGATGAATGAAGTGATAATCAGCAATGCTAGAGAAACTATTGCTAGTTTAATATTGCTAAAACAATTCATTCTACACAATCTTGGAAGCCTTTGTCATGGTTTGAAATCCAGTGGATCTCAGTACAATACAACACTTTCAATCTTATTTTATTGTGCACTTGCAATGGCATATAAATGCATCAACTGATATTTTCTTGATCCGGATTCAGTCATAAGTGTGTGGCATAATGGCAGATATTATATGGGATACTGTGCATGGAATGAAAATTATTCATCATCCATATCCTGGAGATTCACCAGGATACTGTCTGGGATGATTAGTTATGAGGAAAGGCAGGATGGGCTGGATTTGTTTTACTTGGAGTAGAGGAGGTTGGAGGTGGGTGCACATAGTAGGGGCATAAAAAGGTCAGATAATTAAAAAAGTTTCTTCCCATGGCAACGGTGTCTGAGACCAGAGGAACATAGATTTAAGATGAGCAGAATTTTTTCCCCTCTTGTGGCGTTGTTGCAATCAGGAACATACTGTTGGTGATGGTGGTGGAAGCAGGTGCTCTCACAACACTTAGGAAGCATTTGGAGCAAGCATTTGAACTGCCAAGGGTAGTATTCTATAGACAAAGTGGTGATAACTGGGATTACTAATTACACAGTGGCCTGAAGGGCCTGTTCTGTGTTTGTCTTTTTTTTTGGAGATTTGGGATAAATCGTCATTCCCTTTTCAGTTATATTTCTGATAGAAGTACTTTACTAATACACAGCAAATGTAGTGAAGCTTAGAAAGAGAGCTGATCATAGCAGAACAATGCAACACTTTTAACATGTGATATGATCAATTACATACAGAATACTAGAATGTAAAGCAAGACCAGTAAGATCATTGAATGGATTTCATTTAGAATACAATATAGCTTAAGTCACCAAGCCAAAAAAAAATCAGCAATGATACAGAAAAGAGAATGAAGCCTCAATAACAGGCCACACTAGAGATTAGAAGAGCTATGAGAGCTTCAAGTCTGTAACACGCTTGCTTCTGGATAACTGAGTAGTGGGTTTGAGCCCCATTTAAAGTTGAAGTTTAAAATACACCGTGACAATCGAATCAGTCCTGAAACAATGCTGCATTGTTAGAGATACCACGCTTCAGATAAAATGCTAAATTACAATACTGTCAGCCTACTTTGCTTCAGATGGAAGTTCCAAGATTCTGTGGTACCAGCTCAGAAACAAGCAAGAAAACAGCCTGTGCACATTTGTAAAGCAAGCAATTCAGACTCAATAATAAAAAAAAATGATCAGATGCTTTACCCAGGTTATTTTCTTCCTGGGCAATCCGAGATTGTGAACAACAGCAATCTATTGGGCTGCACTGCACTCCAGTATGGAGTGATCCTGTGGGCAGTACATTGGGCAGGTATTGCAGCTGTGTCACAGCTCTGCCTCAACACCAGCTGATGGTGCTCTCTGTGTGGTGTGTGTATGTTCTCACTACAGGTTTCCTCTACACGCTTTGGTTTTCTCCCACATCCCAAAGACATGTAGGTTAATTGTTCAATTGGCTCCTATAATGTACTCCTAGTGCAGGTAATTGACAGTATTGTGGGGGGAGGGGATTCCAGTAATGGATAGGTTACAGGGAATGTCAGTAGGAATGTGTTCGCTCTAAAAGCTGCAGTAGATTTGATCAGCTGAATTGCCTCCTATATCATAAGGGAATATATACAGTAACACAAAGCTAGGCAAACATTGAAACAACAGCACATTGGCTGAATCTCCCATCAAAGAGGTCAGGGTCGACCACGGATATTACGTCCTAGCTGTCTACATGATACACAAGCCAGGACAGCACAACATGACAGGAAGCTGTTACCCATGCAACAGGTTTCACCTCTCCAAGCCAACGATGAATCGAAAGGAATGGCAGAGACTGATATAGTTTGGCACCAGCGGTGATGCAGCTGCTGCCAGTCAGCGTTGAACTCCATGTAGGACTGCCACAGGGACTCCAGCTCTGGATTTTTCCTCGTGGTTTACTCCCGAAGACTGCCACATGACTGAGCACCTCAGCTGTGGGAGTCTGGGAACAGAGATTTCCTTCTCCTAGTTGAGCTGCTGACCACAGCCAATGAGCCTCAGTTGCTTTTAAAGTGAGAGTAACCCACTTGTGTCCTCTTCTCCTGTCAGTAGAAATATTTCCATGGGCCCAAAAGCCAAACCAACATGAAGGCCAGGAGATGGACTTGGTTATCAGAGGCAATTTGAGATGAACACCATTGGGAACAATTAATAGGTAGTGGGAGCTTATACCTAATACCTCCCTTGGCTATGACAAACTCCAGGACTGTTGAACAGGAACAGGAAAAATTAAGGCAAAGCTATCAACCATGTTATGGAGGAATTTTGCTGAGAAGATGAATGCATCCATTATTTACACACCAATTTACAAAAACAAAAACATAGCACAATCAAAATAATAGATCGGTCAGTGTTTATGGGCTAGATACAGTTTTACACTGATGGGCATGAAGTTATACCATGGCTGAAAAGGCATCCTGAAGAGTGTCTGGACAGAATCCAGTCTTGAATAATTGACCAGGCCATGAAATTTCATTGGACATTAGGTCCAAGGGATTGTATACTAGGAAGACATATTTCACAGCCTGAACACCAATGGCCAGGAATATTGTGTACAGTTTTGGTCCCCTAATCTGAGGAAATACATTCTTGCCATAGAGGGAGTACAGAGAAGGTTCACCAGATTGATTCCTGGGATGGCAGGACTTTCATATGAAGACAGACTGGATTGACTAGGCTTATACTCACTGGAATTTAGAAGATTGAGGGGGGATCTTATTGAAACATATGAAATTCTAAAGGGATTGGACAGGCTAGATTCAGGAAGATTGTTTCCGATGTTGGGGAAGTCCAGAACGAGGGGTCACAGTTTAAGGATAAAGGTGAAGCCTTTTAGGACCGAGATGAGGAAAAACTTCTTCACACAGAGAGTGATGAATCTGTGGAATTCTCTGCCACAGGAAACAGTTGAGGCCGGTTCATTGGCTATATTTAAGAGGAAGTTAGATATGGCCCTTGTGACTAAAGGGATCAGGGGGTATGGAGAGAAAGCAGGTACAGGGTTCTGAGTTGGATGATCAGCCATGATCATACTGAATGGCGGTGCAGGCTCGAAGGGCTGAATGGCCTACTCCTGCACCTATATTCTATGTTTCTATACAAACTGCACAGAGAATTGATCAGCCCTCAGATTATGAATTAGAGAGAACTGGGCAGAAGCCTGGCTTGATTAAAGGAAGAAGGGACAGATTGGGAGTTGGGTGGCATGGCGATCCATCAAACAGGTGCTTGTAAACACTGTGGAGAAACCATCACAAGCTAATATTGAGTGAAGTGCTGTTGGATCCAACTGTTCAATTCTTAGATTAGACTGTTTAATTGCTATTTTCTTTGCAGTTTAACAATTAATTACCTGTTTGAATTTTAAGTAGCTCTTATGTGCATATTACACTATAATATGCCTCTAATAGTTATAATGGTATAATTCTAAAAGCTTATCTTGGTACTGCATTATTTGAATAAGTGCTTTCTCATTGGTTACCCACAAATTCAAATGGTCTTTTCCTTATCTGAGGGTATACAAATAGTTGCTCCGTACTGGGCACCATCTTTGTTATTTTGTCTCTCCCTTTGCTTGATAGACCTCTATTATTGGTCATTTCAATTTTCCTTTGTTCCATCAATACTTAGTAAAATGACTGTGACTTAACAAGTTTTATGCCTCATTCCTGACTTTTGAAAAAAAAACCTTGGATTAAAACATCAGAATCAAACAAGTGACATAATTGGTAGAATTCCAAAGTTGAGCACTTGGAACAATCACAGACAGAGGAATTTTTAGCATGCAACTAAGGTGGCAAGAACTTCCTCTGTTGTGTGAGAGAAAAACTGGTCCTGGCTTTGGATATTGGATGGCAATTAGGATTGAGGATGCTGTAATGCTATTTAAAAAGAAAACAAGCCTTAAAAATATCAGTTGTAACCATTTCAGTTGCAGGACAATCTATTTCAGTCATACGAAGACCTAAATTGGTTTCACAGCAATCCATCAGTACTTAGTAAAAATACTGATTGCGATCCATTAATTCGGTTGTGGTTCAACCTAACGGTAGCAAAATGATCTATCGGTCACAGGACAACCCATTGGCTGCAATCTTATTAATATTTTGAGATTGCAGTCAATGTAGTAAAAATACATACAAATTAAAATCGAATCATTCAATGGTGAAAGTAATGACACCTACTAAGAGATTTTACCTTAAAATATCTCAGTTTGATAAAATTAATGAAAAATTCCAAACAAAATATACCAACAATGTCAAGTTTCTTAAGATCCAGAAAATGCCTGAGAGAAAGGGAAATCTTGGAATGGCTACTGATTTCAAAATAAGAACATATGGTTGATTTGATCAAATGTGCAACAGAATTAAAAGGTTAACAAGGAGAGCAAAGACTTTTACTAATTGAAAACATAAAACTCATGATAAAGTACAAAAACAGCATGAAGGAGACAGTAAAAAGCCTAAAGTGCTGACTTTCGACAAATGCATTTCCACGGGGTGTTACTGCTTTTCCCCCCGTGTCTTCAGGTTGGGAGGTGGTGATGAAAGAAATGGTTTCATGGAGTTAACCTGCTCTTCCACTAAACTACAGTAGTAAAATTCTTCAGGAATATTCTCATAATTGTTATTGAATTCTTGGATTTGTTGATTTACTACTGGAAATGTGCATGGTGCTCCTAGTGTCGTCTGACCCAGGCACTTGGGGACTGGGATAGTGTTCCCAGTAGGTTGACTCTCAAGCTCAACTCTCCAGGTGTGCAGTTTGCACATTTCTCTCTGACTGCGCAGATTTCCATCAGTTTCCTCCCATGTCCTAAAGACATGAAGGCTGGTGGGTTGGTGTTGGGATTGCTTCTTTTCACGTTATACGCCAATGATTTAGATGACAGGATTGATGTCTTTGCGGCCATTATGAAGATAGGTGGAGGGCCATGTAGCGTTGAGGAAGCAGGGAGACTGCAGAAGGACTTGGACAGATTGGGAGAATGGGCAAAGAACTGGTAGATGGAACATAGTGCAGGAAAGAGGAGGTTCATAAGATTTATTCCATAGGTGAAATGGTTAATAAATGTACCCTTTTATTAGGTATTCCAGCAATAATGATGTTGACATTATAGCTATGATCCATTATTCTCAAGGGAGACAAGTATATGATGGTCATGCCTCCCAAATACTGTCTTAAACTGGATCACTTATGTAAATATAATCAGTTTGGTTTGAGGAATCATATTGTATCTGACTCTACTCATGTCTTATGCTGTGACTTATGTTGGGATTTTTTAAAAAATCTACATTTAATGTTCATGACAAATCTATGCAATTATACTTTACATTGTCCTAAATTGGGTAAATACTCTGGAATTTTCTTTGACAATCAGAAAAATATTACAATTCAACAATGTCATTGAAAAGTGATAAAAAAAGGCCTAAGTTCATGGACCAATTTGTACTTTATGTGTGGAAATGGAGGCTACACCTCTCTTCCACGTAATTGGCTAGGTATCTTGTTATTTAAGATATGCTTTCCCTGCCATGAGATATACACACAACTTATGTTTACTTTCTGTTTCTCAAAGTAAATAATACATTTCAGAAGGAGATTTGAAATCAATTATTCCCATTTTATGGTGTGCACTGAGTATAGGAGAGATTTAAAATATTCTGCAGCTTTCGAAAGGGCAAGCTCCAAGGGTAAGCCTCGGGAAAAGTTACAACAGAAATGGTCAGCATATGTACAATGGTTCCCCAAAATCGTACGGCATTAGATCTTAGTGGTTAAGGGGAGAACACTTGCAGTTGTAAGCAAAGAGAAATGTACTTACATACCTGATGAGTGTGATGACAACTATTTTAGCTGATAAAGAAGCAGCTATAATACATCAACCTGATAGATGGAATTTCTTTGATTGGATTAATTTAAGTACCATATTATTCATACAAAAATGCATCATAATTTAAAACTTTTTACTTGTTTAAAGGTGATCACCGATAGAATAGTTCAAACTCATGTGTTCCTAATAACCTAACTGGCCATGACATAATCCTATGAATAGTTTGTAGAATATATACTTTGATATTTCATAACTTAAGTAGCTTTTTGATTATTTTATACATAACATTCATACTACAAATTTTCCCCTCTGAATTTTCAGATGCAATAATTCTAAATGTGTGACTTAGAATCGGAGGTGGGGGGTGGAATTGTTGAATCTGACTATTTAATACTTATACATTTAATTGTTATTTTCTTTGCAGTTGAACAATTAATTATCTGCTTGTATTTTAGGTAGTTCTTATATGCACATAAGTTTAATATGCCTGTAGTGGTTATATAGGTATAATTCTGGAAACTCCTCTTGGTAATGCATTATTTGAAGAAGTACTTTATCATGGCTTAATTCTTACCTACAGGTTTGAATGGACTTTTCCTTACCTACGAGTATAAAACAGCTGCTCCATGCTGGGTGCCATCACTGTTCTTTTGCCTTCTTTTGCTTTGCAGACCTCCGTCACTGTCCATTTTATCTTTTTTTGTTTCAACAATGCTTAATAAAATGATCATGAAGCAATAAGTTTTGTGCAGCTGTCCTGACTTCTAAAAGAATCTCAGATTAAAACATCAGAATCCAACAGTACTGAGATAGCTGAACTGACACACACAAATGCTGGAGGAACTCAGCAGGCCAGGCAGCATCTATGAAAAAGAGTACAGTCGATGTTTCAGGCTGAGACCCTGCATCACTACTGTAAAAAAAATGATGAGGATTCAGATTAAGAAAGTTGGGGAGGAGGAGAGGAAGATCTACAAGGTGATAGGTGAAACCGGGGGGCGGGGGCAAGGGGTAAAGTAAATAGCTGGGAAGTTGATTGGTGAAAGAGATACAGGCTGGAGAGGGGCTATCTGATAGGAGAGGATAGAAGGCCTTGGAAGAAAAGGGGGATGAGCAGCAGAGGGAGGTGAGGGGCAAGTAAGGAGATAAAGTGAGTGAGAGAAATGGAAGGACAAGGGGGCATTACCAGAAATTTGCAAAATCAATGTTCACACCATCAGGTTGGGAGCAACCCAGACAGAATACAAGGTGTTGCTCCTCCAACCTGAGTGTGGTCTCATTGCAGCAGTAGAGGAGGCCATGGATTGACATGTCGGAATGGGAATGGGAAGTAGAATTAAAATTGGTGGCCACTGGGATATCCCGGTTTTTCTGGTGGACAGAGAGTATGTGCTCTGCAAAGCAGACACCCAACCTGCATCAGATATACAGGAGGCCTCACTGGGAGCACCAGATACAGTAGATGACCCAAACAGACTCACAAGTGAAGTGTCACCTTACCTGGAAGGACTGCTTAGGACCCTAAATGGTAGTCAGAAGGAGGAGGCATAGGGGCAGGTGTGGCACTTGTTCTGCTTGGAAGGATAAATGCTAAGAGGAGATCAGTGGGGAGGGACAAATCAAAAAGGGAGTCACGGAGGGAGTGATTACTGTCAAAAGCAGAAAGTGGGGCGGGGGGGGGGGAATGTGCTTGGTGGTGGGATCCAGCTGGAGATGGTGGAGATTACAGTGAATTATGTGCTGGATGCAGAGGCTGGTGGAGTGGTAGGTGAGGACAAGAGGAACCCTATCCCTGGTGGGGTGGCAGAAGGATAGGGTGAGGGCAAACATGTGCGTAATGGAAGAGATGCAGTTGAGGGTAGCATTGATGGTGGAGGAAGGGAAGCCCTGTTCTTTGAAGGAGGATGACATCTCCTTAGTTCTGGAATGAAAATCCTCATCTTGAGCAGAGGCAGTGGAGATGGAGGTATTGAGAGAAAGGGATGGCACTTGAGGTGATGTTGAGATTGCTTTGAGAGCTTATCAAGCATAGGAATTAGGCAGAGATTTGATTGGGCAATGGAATTAGGCAGAAAGCTAAATGGATATAAATATTTTAGGATAGCTTGGTTTTAGAATTATAAACATCCAAAAATCCATTTGTTTCATTCAGATGTCTTACAAACTACAGTGACTCCATGAACCAAACATTGCCGTCATCTCTACCAGCCTGCTGGTTGGATATTCACTCTGCATTAGGAATCAACAATCCTAACTCAGGGTTCCAACCCAAAATAATTACAATTCCTTTACTTTAACAAATGCTGTTCAACCTACCAATAGTTTGCTCATTGTTTGTGAATCAACAAATCTTATCTGGAATCAGATTAAAAGGAAGCAAAATTACTCAGTATAGTTTCACAAATATGAAAACCTACGATTCCATCTGCGATCTCTACTGGTCGAAAATTTTAATGTTTTCTCTGCTGTGAAAATGAATGTTGGCCTGAAATTAAGACTTAACCAAAAATGTTCAAAGTTTCAAAATTTGTTCAGTATAATCTTGATTATTTTAAACTGATCCATTAAATGCTACTTAAGAACACACTTACAGTCTCTGCTTGTTATATTAGTTCTTTCAGTGAGATAAATGCCTCTGTCTCAGTATATTTTATGGCACCATAAAGCAGACCCTCAGGGGCATTGTCTTGTCTTGACCACACACTGACTTGTAAAATGTTTTATGAACCCTTTCATCTTTGGTGGCCTTTTGTTTTCTGATTCAGTTGATAATTACCAATTCTCAGAAGCCAAGAGCAATTTTGTTTACAATCAGCATTCTTTTTATCAGAACCAAACTCCCCTTACCACCATCCCCTGTAGACTTTCCTAAACATTTGGAAGGGATTGTTCTCTCACGCCATCCCAGGAGTCAACACGGATAATTTTCAGAGTGGAACGTTGCTCTGAATTGGTTGATCATTGTCTGCTTCGCTTACATGGCCACTTCAGATCCAGCTGTGTAAGTGCGGAACTGGAGTAACGTTTGAGCCACTTCATCAGTGAACATGTCAGGATTTCACAGATTGGACAGCTTCCCAAGCATCTCCTGTATCTAACAGAGTAGCTGCTAGTGTATGTTCATTGCCTTCTGCTGCTGTAGCACATCCACTTCGAAGTTCCGTATGTTGTGCATTCAAAGATGCTCTTCCGCACACCACTGTTGTAACGTGTTTATTTGAGTTACTGTCACCTTCCTGTCAGCTTGAACCCATCTGGCCATTCTGCTCTGACCTCCCTCATTAACAAGGCATTGTAAACACAGAACTGCCTTCCACTGGATGTTTCTTTTGTTTATCGCACAGAAAATTCTCTGTTATCGCAGGAGACCGCTGTGCAAGGAAATCCCAGGAGATCAGCAATTTCCGAGATTCTCAAACCACTCCATCTGGCACCAACAATCATAGTCACTCAGATCACATTTCTTTCCCATTCTGATGTTTGGTCTGAACAGCAACAGAATCCCCTGACTGTGTCTAAATGCTTTTATCCATTGAGTTGCTGCCACATGATTAGTTGATTAGATACTTGTAGTGATTAGATACTCAGATGTCCAGATGCATTTAATAATGACCATAGGACAACGCATCAGAATTTAGGCCACGGAGCCCATTCAGTCATGGCTGATTTATTATCCCTTTCAACCCTATTCTCTTGCCTTCTCCCCATAACCTTTGATGCCCTATCCATCTTTGCTTTAAATACACTCAATGACTTAGCCTCTTCAGACATCTGGAACAATGATTTCCACAGATTCACCACTCTGTGGCTAAAGAAATTCCTCCTCATCTCTGTTCTAAACGGACATTCCTCTATTCCGAGGCTGTGCCCTCTGGTCCTAGACTCACACAATAAAGGAAACATCCTCTCCACATACATCCTATCTCGGCATTTCAATATTCAATAATGCTCAATGAGATCCAACCTCATTCTTCCAAACTCCAGCAATTCCAGGCCCAGACTCATGAAAAGCTCCTCAGATTTTAACACTGTAACAATTCTTGTGAACCTCCTCGGGATTCTCCATAATGCAAGGACATCTTTCCTTAAATAAGAGTCCCAAAACTGCTCACAATACTCCAAGTACATTCTTCCCAATCCCTTATAAAGCCTCAGCATCACATCCTTGCTCTAACCTTCCAGTCCTCTTGAAATAAATGCTAACATTCCATTTGCCTTCCTTACCAGTGATTCAATGTACAAGTTAACCTTTAGGCAACCCTGCATAAAGATTCCCAAGTTCCTTTGCATCTGATTTTTGAATTTACTCCCTGTTTATAAAATACTTCATGCCTTATTTCCTTCAACCAAAGTGCATTATCATACATTTTCCTATAGAAACAAAGAAAACTTACAACACAAAACAGGTCCTTTGGCCCACAAAGCAGTGCTGAACATATTTTTACCTTAGAAATTATCTAGGGTTACCCATAGCCCTCTAATTTTCTAAGCTCTATGTGCCTATCCAGGAGTCTCTTAAAAGACTCTATCGTATCCGCCTCCACCACCGTTGCCAGCAGCCCATTCCATGCACTCACCACTCTCTGTGTAAAAAAACTTACCCCTGACATCTCCTCTGTACCTTCTTCCAAGCACCTTAAAACTGTGCTCTCTCGTGCTAGCTATTTCAGCCCTGGGAAAAAAAGCCTCTGATTATCCACACAATCAATGCCTCTCATCATCTTATACACTTCCATCAGGACACCTCTCATTCTCCGTCACTCAAAGGAAAAAAAAGCCAAGTTCACTTACCCTATTCTCATAAGGCATGTTCCCCAATCCAAGCAACATCCTTGTAAATCTCCTCTGTACCTTTTCTAGACACATCTCAAACCATCAGTCTCAGTGCATCCCTTCTCTATCTCCTGCCTGTCCTACCTTTTGCACTGTCTCCAAGCTTTCTGTTTGTGAGCCAACCACCTCTTCCTCCATCTCTCCAGGTTGGTTCCCACCCCCCCAGCAATTCTAGTTTAAACTCTCCCCAACAGCCTTAGCAAACCTCCCTGCCAGGAGGCTGGACCCAAGTGCAGGACACAGGCACTGAAGTACTAGGGGCAGGACAGGAATAACTAAAGGATAGAACCAGATGGGGAGACCAGGGTGTGCAAAAGAGACAGGGCATGCTAGGTAATCCTGGGGTTCAGAGAGAGTTCATGGCTAGGCAGGGTCCTAGCATCTATGGCTAGGCGGGAGAGCTCCCTGGGCGGCCACATAACTCCTGGGCAAGGCCACCTCCCAGGCAGGAACACAGAAGCCCAGGCGAGACACAGAACACCTGGGCAGGTGCAGGCACAACCCATAGAGAGCAAGGGGTAGGAAGAGGCAGAGACCTCAGGGTGGGCCACATACTCCTGGGCAGGGCCACTTCCCAGGCAGGAACACAGAGGCCCAAGCAAGACACAGGACACCTGGGCAGGTAGTGGGCACAACCCATCAGAGGTGAGGGGTAGGAAGGGGACAGAGTCCCCCTCACCAGGCAACAGCAGTCCAGCCTGCTACCCAACAGAGGCAAGGGATCAGAAGGGAACTTGGTCCAGGGTAACTCCAAGGCTGACTCACAGAACTTGAGGATGAAGCCATGGACCTTCCAAACCAGGACAACCAGAGCCAGTTGGACAAAACCCCTCAGGACATGGCACACCAACTCATACAGGACAAGGACGACGACCAGACCAGACCAGACCAGACCAGACCAGACCAGACCAGACCAGACCAGACCAGACCAGACCAGACCAGACCAGACCAGACCAGACCAGACCAGACCACCCCACCCCACTAGGCTCAGTCCCAGAATCCCTTATATCCACCTGCCAGCTGATAGGCAACAGGTGCACCTCCTTAAGCCAAGATGATCCTATTTGGCTTAAGGGTGACAGGAGGGATGGCTGCAAGACCCGGAGTCTGCGGACCGGATCAAGACCCGGAATGCGGGCTCTGGACCATGCCAATACAAGGATATTGGTCCCCCTGGGATTCAAGTGCAACCTGTCCTTTTTGTACAGCTAACACCTGCCCCAAAAGACATCCCAATGATCCAGAAATTGGAATCCCTGCCCCGTGCTCCAATCCCTTAGCCATGCATTTATCCTCCACCCTACTCTATTCCTATACTCACTGTCACGTGGCACAGGCAGTAATCCCGAGATTACTACTTTTGTAGCCCTGCTTCTCAACTTCCTAACTCCCTGTTGTCTGCTTTCAGGACCTCCTCCCTTTTCCTGCCTATGTTGTTGGTACCAATATGTACCACGACCTCTGGCTGTTCTCCTTCCCACATCAGGATATCATGGACATGATCAGAAACGTCCCGGACCCTGGCACCTGGGAGACAAACCACCATCCGTCCTTCTCTCCTGCGTCCACAGAATCGCCTGTCTGACCCTCTAATTATAGTGTCCCCTATTACTACTGCCATCCTCTTCCTTTCCTTATTCTTCTGAGCCACAGGGCCAGACTCTGTTGCTTCCCCCAGGTAGGCCGGCCCCCCCAACAGTACTCAAGCAGGAGTACTTATTGTTAAGGGGAACAGCCATAGGGGTACTCTCTAGCATCTGACTCCTGCCCTTCCCTCTCTTGACTGTTACCCACTTATCTGTATCCCCAGGCCCCGGTGTGAGAACCTGCCTATAGCTCCTATCTAACACCTCCTCACTTTCCCTCACCAGATGAAGGTCATCGAGCTGCATCTCCAGTTCCCTAACACGGTCCCTAAGGAGCTGCAGCTCGATGCACCTGGCGCAGATGTGGCAGTCCAGGAGGCTGGGAGTCTCCCGGACTTCCCACATCTGACACCGAGCACGGAACACTGGCCTCATACACATACTTCCTGTCTGTATTCTACACAGGCAACCTACCTCACCTCCACCCATTATCACCTAAGCCCTGTGGAAACAAAGCCTTCCTACTCTGTTGCCTGCTCCTTTGATGCCCACTCAATAAAGCAGTCCCCTTTTAAACTCTTCTTGCTGTTCTAACTGGCTGACGCCCACACACTTGTGCCTCGATCAAACTGCTGAAGAAATAACCTATGCTATATTCCATCTGCCACTTCTTTGCCTGTTCTCCCAGTCTGTCTAAGTTCTTCCGCAGACTCCTTTCTTCCTGAACATTACTTGCCCCTCCACCTATCTTTGTATTGTCTGCAAACTTGGCCATAAAGCCATTAACTCTGTCATCTATATCGTTACCATATAACAGAAAAAGAAGCGGTCCTAATGCCAAGCCATGCAGGACACCGTTTGTCACCTGCAGCCAATCAGAAAAGGCCCCCTTTATTCCTGCTCATTTATATAGGTGCTAGCATCTTTCCTGTAAAACTGGGGGATCTTATTTTGTTAAACAACCTTTCGTGCAGCATCTTGTCAAAGGCCTTCTGAAAATTCAAGTAAACAACATCTACTGATTTTCCTTTCTCCATCCTGCTGGTTATTTCCTCAAAGGATTCTAACAGACTTGTCAGGCAAACTTTCGCCTTAAAGAAACCATGCGGTCTTTGCCCTAACTTGTTATGTGCCTTCATGTACCCCGAAATCTCATCCTTAAGAATGGACTCCAACATCTTCCATTGTCCATCTTCCTGCCCATTGCCGAACCCATCTACGACACTTTGCAGCTCTGTATCCTCGTCACTTCAGACTTTGCCAAAGACACAGAAGGTACTGCAGATGCTGGAAACCTAGAGCAATATACACAATGTGCCAGAGGAGCTCAGCAGGTCAGGCAGCATCTATGGGTGGGAATAAACAGTTGACACTTTGAACTGAGACTCTTCATCATGACTTTGCCAAAGCTTTTTTGTTCCATCTCCAAAAAAAATTGGAAGGATTTGTTTTTCCCAGACAGTTTTATTCTCTCTTAGCAAGTGAAATGTTTGATTCCAATATGTTGTTGGATCCTAAAATAGCTTAATGATTTTTCATATTTCACAAGAATGTGGTTAACTTTAAGAACAGAGTTTCATTTTATATGTTTCCTATGAATGTTTCTACTCCAAGGTCCCAGTACTTTCTAACATTTTTTCTAATCCACAATTGCACTTGTTCTGAGCTGCCTCAGGTGAATCTTCTATACACACGTGCCTGACGGTGTCATGCTAGCATTGTGGCATTTGAAGAGTTGAAGATGAAAGAAATGATAGGGAGACCAGCATCAACTTGGTATGACCAGTTACTTATTCATCAGGAAGAGAATACGTATTTTTAAAGTCAGCCTTTTAATGTAACTATAACAATAAAGATACTCCTTTACATTTAACCCTCCTTTAATACCAATTATTCTATCCTCCTCACATACTTAATAAAAATCAGAAACCCATGGTGTAAGTATGAACTAACATACTCTATAATACTGCTCATAGTAAATCAACTGTCATTAACATTGTTGCGTCTGTCCACACTGTCCTCATTTTACATGAAAATCGTTGCATTTTATGGGAGAAACAATGTCCAGAGTGACCCTAATTTAGTCACCTCAATTGATTTAGTCATTATAAATCTGAGAATCTGATGCTATTTCATACATTACAAAATGTTCCATTTATACTACCTTATCCCCATGAACCATAGCAAAGAAATAAAATAACATTATACCATGTAGAGCTATGGTTCCAACAATGCATATCCAATGTACATACTACAAAATGCCTTAAATGTTTGGGAACTAATGCAGGGAAAGGAGGGGATAAGAGGAATTTTGAAGGCTCTTATGTCAAGGAAAAGCTTGAGGTGAACTTGCAAAACAGAGGTAGGATGTGCCACCCTGCTTATATTGACATGACTCATGTTACGTTCCTGAGGAGCTAAAACTAGTAGGCTCACCTAAAATGTCTGCAGATTGGGTCCTACATTCCACAAAGTATTCAAATGAACTATTTTAAGATTAAACTATTTTCCAGGTTCCATATAGATGGACATGAAGCTGCACCCTAATATTCAAACCCCAACCCTGCCCCACATTTTATCCCATTTCCTTGTCCTGAGCCTGCCACAGCCTGGAATCAGTGGGAATTTGAATGCCTGATAGGTACAGTGTAAAACAGCTCCACACCCCTCAAGGCCTTCTATGACAAACTGCACCAAAGTCCCTCATTATACCCACGTCCACAATTCGGAATTTGAATATGTAGGGTACCATAATTATTGTCATTACAATAGTTTAGGTATAGAAGCAAAGATATTCCATAGAAAACAGTGGCTGTTTCTTTTAGCCAATAAACCGGATAACACTTCTATATTTTGTTATTTTATCACAAGATTTAATACTGTTCTAATGAAAGGCCATTGCCCTGAAAAGTTCATTTCAAGTTTTTTCTCCACAGGTGCTGGCTGATCTGTTAAACACAGCAGCATTTACTGCTTTTATTTCACATTTCTAGTAGTTACCGCATTTTCTTTTGAGTGTTGCATTTGGTGGCTCAAAGACAATTTTAGAATAATCTTGTGGTTAGATATGGATGACTATTTGTCTTTGTTATAGATTCAGTTTATGCACAGTGACGTGAGAATACTGGTTTGTAAACAATGAATGGCCACTTCTTAACCAAACAAAAAATTCATGCTATTTTAGTGGGAGAATAATTCTCCAATATTGACTTTTCATCACTGATGGTTATGTTGTATTTTTCTGCTGTTTTATATAAATAAAATGATTTCATTTAAGATAAGAAATAATTCAAATTTAGTACTGAATAGTGATCACTCAATATCTCAATTGTTAGTACTTCAGTGCTGATTTCAAAAACATGGTCATTATTATGAAAAACTCACCAGCAAGACAGACAACAGTAACTTTGATAATAATTAGGCTTTCAGAGGTATTTAACAACACTCTTAATTTTGGGGGGATGTTGGGAAAGTAAATAGTTATTCTCTAAAACAGATGTTCAATAATAAGTGCATTTGACAAGTCTCATTTTATAATATTCATACACAGATGCAGAATGTAGAAAGCTTCATTCGCCAAATGGCCTTATCACCTTCTAGATTTTTTATGCCCTAATTTTAGAGTCTTTGAGAGAGCTCCAAATGGCTAGTGCACATTGATGATAAAAATCTCTGAGATAACTAATCTCTGAAATGATAAATTATTAGTGGGTGTATAAAACTGTGGAAAATGCTCCACTTCTCAGATTGAGCACAGCGACATGGAAGATTACAGGTTTAACTTATTTCAAATTTGTGCATTGATCTAATCGACATTTTATATTTATTCCTCAGCAGCAGGGTCACAAGCACTATAGCGTTATGACTAGATTATAAATCACTGTATCCATTATGAGAGGGGGCAAGCAGATATAAATAAAGCAGGACTGTAACCCCTTACATAAACAGCTGTGCTAATCCATTAACATGCCTGTGGAATCCTTTGTCTGTCTGGGAAGAAACTGAGTTGAGCTGCCAGCTGTTGTCTTTAATAATATATTGGTGACTGCACAAAACAGATCTGCTTCTCATACTCAGTTTCTCAGTGGTGTGAAGTCACTTGTTACCACTTCACTCTATTTACAAATATGTTGCTATCTGGTTGCCGTGCTGGTACATACTGGCTCACTAATCCACTGATGTGATATATGAGTGCTGCAAGCAGATTAAGTACTGGCTTCTTAACCTCTGACCAGAAAATTTCAATTCATGAAGCAAACCATTCAAAAAAAACTAGACACCCGTTCAGAAATTTGAAATGTATACCTATCCCTGTATGGTAGATTGTGTTCCTTGGACTAACAAGATCATTTGTTGCAGCAGTAGAAAGTTCAGAATAAAGAAAAATGTAGCAGAGAAAACTTAAAATCAAAGTAATTACTGGACATTTGGATTAGTTACAGACGATAACTGTGTCCTGGGGCCCTGATCGCAATTTGAAATACCACCTTTACTTAGAAGGGCTAAAATCAATTTTCAAGCAAAAATCTTCCTAATAGAATTATTTTTGGGTTCTGTCTGTTAAGAGCTTTGAGGTTCAAAGGTTCATTTGTTATCAAGTTATATAATTGAAATTCTTCAATTCTCCAGGTACCATGAAACCAAGAATAAAAGGAAAGGCAGCATGATCATCAAGCCCCAAATCCCTCCTCCTGCACAAAAAAAACCGCAAAATGGAACAGGTACATCGACCCCCAAATCCCTCCTCCCACAGAAAAAAACCGAGCAAAACAGATCTGGCACATCGACTCCAAAATCCCTGCTCCCGCACAAAATAAAACAAACAAAATGGATTAGGTACATCGGCTCCAAAATCCCTCCTCCCGCACAAAAAAAGATGAACAAATTGGACCAGGTACATCGGCTCCAAAATCCCTCCTCCTGCACAAAAAAACGAACAAAATGGATCAGGCACATCAACCCCAAAATCCCTTTATCTGCACAAAAAAAGTGTGGAGATGGGGCAAAAAAAAACAGAGTAGAAAAATCATAAGACTGAAAAAAAGAGTTGATAAAGAGGATTATGATAGTTCATTGACCTCAATTATCAGTAGCCACAACCAGCCAGAATTTCTTCTGTGGTGTGAATATTATAATTGCTATCCAGCACTGTGCACAATTCCCTCCACACCTCTTTCTACCCAACACTCTCAAATCGTAATTGTTTCATTGAAATGCAGTTGATATGACTGGATAATGTTTGCTGGCATATTCATTCAATTCAAATTTCGACTTAAGCAATAAGTTTCACTGGCCATATTCACTGTATTCCTTATTCTCAGGAGAGATTTATGAATTTGGATTACTAAGAACATAGTTGGTGATCTTTATTTGCAAATAACAGGTAGCAAATGATCAAATCAGGCTGCTAGAAATTCACAACTGGTCATTAGTACTGAAGAGCATTTGCTTGCAGCAGCAAATTATTCCGTCACCTTCAACATGCAGTACATAGATTGCTACTGATTCTAGGCAACCAATATTAATGAAATCAAATCAGAATAACTATAGGAAAAAGCTTCACAGAAATGCTCCGTGTTATATTCTACACAGGGAAGTTTTACTTTTTAAATCCTGTTCAGTATTTGACTTGCTTTCACCACATTTCCTTGGTGACTGCCTCATTTGTGAATTAAGCACAAGTCCCTTCCAGTTATATGACAGTTTTATGTTGCACACCCGTCATACAATTGAGCAGTTTAACAATGATGAATGCCTTGCTGTCTGAATCTTAGCTGTTTCAGTCCTGCCGAAGAGTTTCGACTGTAGTTTTTTTACATAGAGGCTGCCTGGCCTGCTGAGTTCCTCCAGCATTTTGTGCGTGTACTTCAGGCAAAGTTAGTGTTCTTTGATCACTGACCAGTTGTGTCAGAATTCAGACAGAAAATGAAGTAAAAGAAGCACTACTTAATATATTCACACACCATATAGTTATGTAATCTGTACAAATCTATTTATACCAGAGCAAAGAATGTAGGCCATGGTTAAATAATGAAATAGAAAATGGCTGATTCATCTTCAGAATTGTTCAATTTGTCACTGTTGCTTGTACTGTATTGTGATGTACTTAATCGGCAATTCCCTTTAAGAGATTCAGCAAAGTTTATGATGAAGCCAAATGCAATTTTCTGTGCTTGGATTGTGCTGAATGTCCAAAGGCTTTCTTTTTGTCATTTCATGATTCCTTATTTTCTTGGGCTGTGACAAAAGCCTGTCTATGAAAATGCCACACCATAACTTGCCTATGTCTCCATTGTTCCTTGTTTTCTCTTTTACACGTGGATGGTGAAATATGCTGCAGCAGCTTTGTGTTGACACTAAATCTCTCATGTGATAAATCTGGAAGAAGTTAACCATTTGTATCATTTAAGCTTGGTAGGAGAATTTGGGAAATGGTATCACCCTCTTGGTGATTGAATAAATGTTGCTTATGAGAGGAAATGAATGTTGGATGTCAAATTTCCAATGATGGCAGCTTGGCAGCATGTAAAATGAAGCTTTGAAAATCTTTCATTCCATTAAAAGTCTGGGATGATGTCTGTCCTTGTGATATTCTGATGCTTAAAGCAGCTTCCATCAGTCTGGTGACTGTTGCATGAAACATAACCTAAAGGGTAGGTTAGGTCCTTATAAAGGAAAGTTTGATCATTTTTCTTTACCACAAAAACTATGGAGTAATACAGCATGAAACAGGCCCTTCCGTCCAACTTGCCCATGTCAACTGCAGCATCCTCCCTGCTAGTCCAAGTTGCCTGTGTTCAGCTAATAACCCTTCACGCTCTTCCCATCCATCTTAAACGATGTCACTGTACCTGCCATTCTGCTTCCTCTGGCAGCTCAGTCCAGGTTCTCATGAAGTTACCACACGGTCTCTTTTAAATCTCTCCCCCTATCTTGCAACTCTGCTCTCTAGTTTTAGACTCCCCAAACCTTGGGGATAAGAAAATGATTGTCCACCGTAACCATACCCCTCATGATTTTATAAAGCTCTAAGAGGTCATCCCCTTTCTTATTTCTCCAAGGAATAAATAACAAACGTGGCCAACCTCTCCCTATAACCCAGGCCCTCTAGTCCTGACAGTATCCTCATATATCTCTTCTGCATCCTTCCTAGCTAAACAATGCCTTTCCTATAACAAGATGACCAAAATGGTACGCAATTCTCCAAATGTGGCATCACCATCCATATATATAGTTGGAATATAATGTCTCTCCTTCTGAACTCAGAATCCTGACTAATGAAGACCAGCATGTTAAATGACTCCTTCACCACCCTTATACTTTAATATTGAGCTGAAATGATGGAGACATCTCAATCACATGGCAAAGAGACAATGCTTCATGGAGGAACTCACTCTGGGGAGAATTTAAGAAACTCTTAAACAAATCGTATTCATTCACTTAGCTGTATTTACTCCAGTTAAGAATAGCTACATTTTATTTGTCCTCAAAGCAACTTCATCCCTACATTCTAACTACAAATCCCTTGAAAGTTTAAGAAAGCCAACAAAACTTTTCCCTTTTGGTTCGTCAGAGATTTAGTTTTATCATCTGCTGTTCTTTTCCCCCTTTGGTATTCCCATTCAGACACACTAGCCTTCACTTTCTATTGCTTTTCTAATGCATCTCAACAGCCAGCCACAACTGGAAGTCAATCAACAGTGGGACATGATTGCTTTCACCGTAATTACTTAATCCTTTGTAACTTTAGCCATTTGCAGACACAGACTGGCAGAGGCACAGCTGCTCTGCTTCTGTTAGCCTTTTCACTCCTAATTTGCTCCCTTCCTTTCCTGAAGGCACAACACATGCTGAGGTGTGGGTCCAAGGACAGCACTTACCCTCTGCTACACTGGCCAAGAGGCCAAATGTCTCAACGCTGTTGGCAAGTGTTAACAGGCTGAGTCGCCGGGGCAACCAAGCAGAGAGCTGACAGGATGCCATATGTAGTGAACACTGCGGACACCTTACTGTGAACTCTGCTGAACAGCAGCCAGAAACTGGTATTTGTAGTGGTCTGACTGGGTTTGGGATTATTATTTAATTTAATGGTAGCAGACTATACAACTCCAGTCGTGTCATTGCAATTACTGAAGGCAGCTTTTTATATTACATAAAAAAACACAAAATGCTGGCAGAACTCAGCAGGCCAGACAGCATCTATGGGAGGAGGTAGTGACGACGTTTTGGGCCGAAACCCTTCATCAGGAGTGAAGTAACATGGGATGGTCGAGGGGGTATAAGAATTGGGGAGAGGGATGAAGTAGAGAGCTGGGAAGTGATAGACTGGAGGGAAATGGGCTAGGGGGAAGGTGGAGAATTATGGGAAATAAAAGAGAAAGAAAGGTAGGGCTGGGGGGAGATTATAGTGAGGGGGGAAAAAGAGAGAGAAAGAGAACCAGACTAAAATAATAGATAGGGATGGGGTAAGGGGGGGCAGGGGTATCAACGGAGGTCAGTGAGTTGGATGTTCATGCCGGCAGGCAGGAGGCTACCTAGGCGGGAGATAAGGTATTGCTCCATTGACCTGCGTATGGCCTCATCTTGACGGTAGAGGAGGCCATGGACAGACATATCGGAGTGAGAGTGGTCTGTGGAATTGAAGTGTGTGGCCACAGGGAGATCCCACCACTGCTGGAGGACTGAGCGCTGGTGTTCGGCGAAACGGTCTCCCAATCTGCGGCGGGTCTCCCCAATGTATAAATGGCCTTATCGGGAGCACTGGATACAGTATATCACCCCAGTTGACTCGCAGGTGAAGTGGTGCCTCACCTGAAAGGACTGTCTGGGGCCTGGGATGGTGGTGAGGGAAGAAGTGTGGGGGCAGGTGTAGCACTTCTTCCATTTGCAGGGATAAGTGCCTGGAGGGAGGTCGGTGGGGAGGGATGGGGGGGATGAATGGACAAGGGAGTCGCGTAGGGAGCGATCCCTGCGGAAAGCCGAGAGTGGGGGGGAGGGGAAGATGTGGCTGGTGGTGGGATCCCGTAGGAGGTGGCGGAAGTTGCGGAGGATTATACGTTGGATCTGTAGGCTGGTAGGGTGATAGGTGAGGACTAGGAGACCGTTTCGCCGAACACCAGCGCTCGGTCCTCCAGCAGTGGTGGGATCTCCCTATGGCCACACACTTCAATTCCACAGACCACTCCCACTCCAATATGTCTATCCATGGCCTCCTCTACCATCAAGATGAGGTCACACGCAGGTCGATGGAGCAATACCTTATCTCCCGCCTAGGTAGCCTCCTACCTGCCGGCATGAACATCAACTCACAGACCTCTGTTGATACCCCTGCCCCCACCCCCTTACCCCATCCCTATCTATAATTTTAGTCTGGTTCTCTTTCTCTTTCTTGTCCCCCCTCACTATAATCTCCCCCCAGCCCTACCTTTCTTTCTCTTTTATTTCCCATAATTCTCCACCTTCCCCCTAGCCCATTTCCCTCCAGTCTATCACTTCCCAGCTCTCTACTTCATCCCTCCCCCCACTTCTTATCCCCCCTCGACCATCCCATGTTACTTCACTCCTGATGAAGGGTTTCGGCCCAAAACATCGTCACTACCTCCTCCCATAGATGCTGTCTGGCCTGCTGAGTTCTGCCAGCATTTTGTGTTTATTTATTTCCAGCATCTGCAGATTCACTCGTGTTGCCTTTTTATGTTACGTTACTGCTACATTTATAGAACAGACTCATATTCCCCAGAAGTTAGAAGAATATGAGCTCTATAGAATGTCAGCAACTGAAGAGAATTCAGAGTGTATCCTGAATTGTTTACAAACCTACCCCAGCAAGTAAATATGGCAATGTGACAATTTGAATTTTGAAGAAGACTGTTTTGGAAGCTGAGATTAGCTAATGCTGACCTACAGAGGTGTGTGGAATATTTCAAAGGTCATAATTATTAATCACCAAAGCCTCATTGCAGACATAAAGATTCCAATAATGATAAATTAAGCTTTCAGGAAAATAGAACCGAATTGTGAGAGTAGTTTCTGTCTGAATGATTCTAAGTTCAAGGAAAGTTGTGCTCGGTTACTCCACAGCAGACGGCAACTGATCCATTTTACAATGCAATCTGTCAGATGGTTAAAGAGTAGAATAAATTAGCGACAGTATTCCAACAATGTTACAGTCTTTAAAAATGCTGAAGTAGTTCTACATTCTTATAATGATTCTAGTCAGTAAGTGTCCATGAAATAAACTGGAGGGATTTCCAAAAGATTGATCTTCTGCTTGCCTGCTGTTGACCCGTCAGCAAAAGATGACAAACTGATCAATCATAGAGCATTTCTTTTTTGCTTCTAGAATCACTTTTGCCAGTAGTGAAATCCTAGCATGAAAGCTTAAATTGCATATGATTAAAATTACATTTGACTTACAAATAAGCCCTGCTTGGTTCTAAACTGAATTGTGAATCATTGAAACACTATCTTCTGCCAGCAGTCAGTAATTGATCACCCTGACTCTCACCATATCAACATCACCAGCTAATTTTCCTTCAGTGTTATCAAAACTCAATGTATCACCATTGTATAATGAACCATAATGAAACGTAATAACAGTACATAGTAAATTCCACAAAATGTTGTCAATTATGTCCAAGAAATATAATCCAGATGAAAGATGTGAAATAGAAAGTCTACCTAACAGGAACTTCCATACAAAAAAACTGGTGAAAATTAATAGGCAAGGACAAATGGTGACAGTTGCTTGCAGAAAACTATAAATTCCTTGGTGCAAAGTTTTGGGTTTAAGATTAAAGCAATAAACATCTAATTCAGAGGCAGGAGCACAACCAACAGGGCTAAACCTTGATAAGGAAAATCTCTCATTTGTAACATAATTATTAGCTTATTTCTAAAGCATGTAAATCAATTGATTGTATTTGTTATGATGGTGATGTTGGATTTGTTAACAAATGAAACAGGATCCCTTAATATTTTTTATAAGTAAAATTGGCTCTCATTTCCTTTTAAAAAAATCTTCGTTGCTTGTTCCTTGCTTCTACTCGGTGGGTTCGTTATCAGGGGAATACAGGTGGAAGTTGCTACGAGTACTAATAATGCTGAAAATCAAAAAAATGCTAAACTTGTTTTCTTGTTAGTGATTCAATCTTAAAAGAAATCTAATCATGTTGCCAAATAAAGAATGGGTTTATGGCTCAATCATACATGACGTAGGGAAGAACCGACAACTTCATAATATATCACCGTAATCTACAGAATCAGCCTGATCTGGATAACTGACTTGCTCTGAGAAGCAAGATAAAACTCGAGGGACAGGGATGACTAAAACATTCCCCGTGAGTTGGATTGAATTACATAATGGGTCCTATACCGAGAGGAATGGTACAATTAAATGTAATTGCCTTGTAAAGTCAAAGACTCATATTCATACTACATGGGAACAGGCCCTTCGGCCCAACTGACTCATGCTGATAAAGATTCCTATCTAAGCCAGTCCTATTTTCTCACATCTGACTCATATCCCTCTAATCCGTTCCTATCCATGTACCTATCCAAATACCTTTTCAATAGTGTAAATCTCCTGTCTCATACACTTTCTCTTGCAAACATAGCATATACTGACCATTTACTGACCACTCTCTGGGTTAAAAGTTGCCCCTCGGGTCCTACTAATTCTCTCCCCCTCCCCTTAAATCCATGCTCTGCGGTTCTGGATTCACTGACACTGGGAAAAGATTCTGCACATCCACCCTATCCAATCTCCTCATGATTTGATGCACCTGTATAAAATCACCTCTCATTCTGCTAGGTTCCAGTGAAATCTCAAACTGCTCCATCTTCTCCATAACTCAGTCCCTCGAGTCCCAGCAACATCCTTTTAAATCTCTTCTGCACACTTCCCAGCTTAATGAAATCCTTCCTGTTACCAAAACTGAGCACAATATTCAAAACGCAGCCAGAGCAGCATCCTGTACAACTGCAACATAACATTCTAACTTCTATACTTATTGCCCTGACTGATAAAAGGGCAGCATGCCAAAAGGCATCTTCTCCACCCTGTGAAGCCACTTTCAGGGAATCACAAATTTACTTATAGTACAACACTCCCCAGGGCCCTACATTCACTATAAAAATCCTACCTTCATCTATTTGATACTAATCATTATCAGAGCAATAACGACCAAGTTTTCAGGCAAACTAGATTAAGAGAGTGTACAAATGGGTCTTATTTAAGTTTACAGTATATGTAAGCAAGTGGAAAAAGTACACCAAGCAAGATTAGCAAACTTCAGATGTAATTAACCAGAATTTCAATGTACTCAACCATTCTTAAAGATTTTCACACCATAACAACAAGTGACAGATAACACCTGTAATAAGATTTAGCTCCATCAATTCACCAGCAGCAATGGCTGAATTAAAACTCTTGGATAATCCAGCCAGTGTATTAATCCACATAACGGGTGAAATCTTACCAGCATCTTCAATTGAGAAATAGAAGATATCACTTGTGGCATTGTCACCTTCACGTAGAACATAAGAGATCTTCATGTCATCGATGTCAGCTGTTAAAATGGAATTGGCAGGCATTGAAGTTGATGCAATATCAAGTGAATCATTGTCTTCTAAACGCACATCAAGTACGGTGAATTCTGGTTAACAGGGCCATTGGTTAATCAGGACAGCTGTTTATTTGGAACAACTCTTAAAGAACAAAAGCTAAATTGAGAAAATAGCTGGGGTTCTTTTAGGTTATTTGGGACCCCATTCCACTTAACTGGGGAAGGAGACAGTTGCTGAACAGTTTTTAACCGATGTCGTTAAACGCTATACCATGTTTAGACCAATCAGCTTTTAAATAGCGTCAGTTGTGTGTGTTTGTGTTCAAAAGTAGCCATTTTTGTCACTGATAGTTAGCAAGAAATCAGCAGGAAGACAATTCAGAACTGTTTTGCTTGCTGCTGTTTCCAGTATTCAGGCTTGGAGATGTCAGAAATGGCCAGGAGTGAAAATGAAACAATTTCACTACTTCAACAAGTTAACAATTACAAAGTACTTTAAGGTACTCACAACCATCTTGAATGCTACAATGAAAATGAAGAATTGGAGGATGTAATCACCCAAAGCATAGTATGAAGGTAGTCTTTCTCTCTGCACTGTGTGTCTGCGCTGATTTGTTCACTTACAGTCAATCACAGAACAGGGTGAATGAATTCCACCATCAATAACTGTTAGGAACCACTACACAGTTTTATAGTACAGTAGGGGTATTAATAGTGCTCTAATTCATTCTGTATTTCAGTTAAACACATAAATTGTTACACAGTTAAACAACAGTTTGTCTTTTTTTCCTTTTAACTATTTCCATGAAACTTTGGCTAATGGGGGCAGCCGCTTAATTGGGTCAAAATGTACTGGTCCCAATGTGTCCCAATTTACCAGAATCCACTGTATATGAAGTAAAGCCAAGTGAGTTAAAGTTCCAATAAAGAAGTTAGCTAGTTGATATATGCTTAAAATCAGCGCTTGAAAAAAGAGGTGCAAATTACCATTCTTTGCAGAAGTGTGGTAGATGGGAAATATTAGAAGTAACAAGTCAGAAAGTAATTGTGAAGAAATGAGCTAAATTCATGTTTTAGTTTTATGCCTGTTCATGAATTTCTAAAGACCTTCTTTCTCACAGCACCAGTTTGTATTTCTAGCATTTTCTCTTCTTACTTAAGATATGCAACGCCCATATGTTGTTTTTGTGTGCAACATCAATCCTGTCACTAAATCCTGCCAGTAGAATGATATTTTGATGCAGTAAAATATCAACTGCAATTCTACCGCAACTGATTTTTTTTTAACAGTAATGTTTTTCTAAGTAATCTTTAACAGTAAAGTGTTGGGAGATGGGGTGGGGATGCTCATAATGCTGAGCAGAGAGAAAAAGAGAAATACAAATTTAGGGAAAGAGTTCTATGTCATAAGATGGAAACATGGCCACCAATAAGCAGACATAAACTGCAGAAATTCACAAGAGAAACAGGGGATGTGAGTGAGAAGGGAGGAAAGCTGAGGCTAAAGGTGTAACAGAATTCAAAAGAGGCAAAGTAATGAAAATATTTACATGTGCTGGTGAGAATATTAAATTTAAAACAAAAATCAAAGTGGCAGAAGATCTTTTCAGTTCAAGCAACATCTGTGGAGGCAAAGGGACTGTCAACCTAATTCAAAACCTTTCATTAGGACTATGTACTGCTTGTCCTGGTGAATTTCTCCAACAAGTTGTTTTCCTCTTTTTCTGTTCCAAATTACAGCAACTGCAATCTACTTGGTGTAGTTATGAGTGATTGAGAACGAATTAGGGCCGACATAGAGAGGGATATTTGGGAGCAAGATCTGTTGCAGGAGAGGAATGAGCTGTTTCAGATAAACTCAGGGTTTTGAATGGCAATTGCAATGAGTATCGGAAGAGTCGAATCTGCATATGACAAAAACACAGATCAGAATTTCAGCAGAAGATAAACTAAAACAGATGTAAAATGTCGTTAAGTGTCATTAAGGAATTAAAAGATGTTCTTTGCAATCGATAGGTTTTGCCATCAGATGCTGAGCTCTTGACAAACTATCATGTTGAGATTGCAGTGTGGTTTAGTGATGGTTTCAATCAGGAGAAAGATAGAATTAGTGGCCTCAACCTTTCGAGGGTTTAGTTGATGGAAGAAGTGGTTTACTCTGGCTAGATAAACAGTGTAACATGCAAGGTCAGTGGATCTGTCCAATGCATAAAAATTGGTCTTTTGAGTTCATCATTATTGGACAGAACTGGAAAAGATAGGGCTTGGTGAGTTCTGACAACCAGCACACAGAACAGGAGACTTCCAAGGCCATTGATACAGCTGCTCAAGCTTCTGCCTTGCAGCTCCTGTGACTCAGGTTTAATCCTGACTTCTAGTGCTGCCGTATGCAGCTTGCACTTTTCTCCTGTGATCACAAAGGTACGCTCTACATGTTCAATCACCATCCCCATTGCAAAGATGCATGGGTCAATGTGCTAAAAGGCCCAGAAAGTGTTGGTTAATGGTGGAATCTGGAAGGAGCAGGTGGGAATGAGGGGATTTTTTTAATTAAATAGAATTAATGTAGGGCTAATATAAATGACTGCTTATGGTCAGAGCAGACTCAGTCAACAAGACAAGTAATTGATTATGGATTTTAGAAAGGAGTACCTGGAGAACACACGTGGGTCCCATTGAGGGGTCAGCCATGGAAAAGGTGAGCAACTACAAGTTGAATTTTTATCCTGAGCCCAGCACATTGATGAAGCCATCAAGAAGGCACACCAGTGGCTCTGTCTCATTAAGAGCTAGAGAAGATCGGTACGTTACCAAAGGCTCCAGCAGCTTTCTACAGATGAACAGCAGAAAACATTCTGACTGGTATGCAGCCTCCAATGCACAGGATCGAAAGAGGTTGCAGAAGTTTGTAGATGTTTCCATCACAGGCATGACCCTTCCCACCATTGAGAACATCTTCAAGAGGCAATGCCTCAAGAAGGTGGCATCTATCATTAAGGATCCTCAGCATGTGGGATATGCTCTTACCTTGTTAGCGCTAGAGCCTGAAGAAACATATTCAAACTGTTTTAGGAACAGCTTCTTCCTTCCAGCATAAAATTTCTCAATGGTCCAGGGGTTCCTTGTTGATATTTGTCATTTGTACTATTTATTTAATTGCTAATTTATAGTAAGTTGGTGTCTTGCATTGTATTGCTACTGCAAAACAACTAATTTCATGGCATATGTCTGAGTCAAATTCATATGAAATTTAATAGATTGAAGGATCCTTTGAACAAAATCCTCAAACCAGACACTGAAATACATTAGTTCGCCACAGGTGCTTCTGTCCATGGTCTGATTTGGGGTGATGGAACAGAGAGAAAGGTGGCACGTCCCCATAGACCTACTTACCTGTAGGGCAGGGGAAATCTGTGGTTTGAGTGGGAATCAATGGTCAGAACGACATTTAGTAACGGTGCCTATCTCATCACAACGGGGCCAAATATTCAAAATCTAACAGTTCACTGAGATTTTCACTATAGATAACAAAGTGATACAGAAAGTTTTATCAGACCAAGATAGCAGCTATAGATTGGATACAAGATGTGAAGAATCACAATCAAAATATTTGGAATGCTGTAGTTCTTAATTATGTCTCAGGACAAGTTCGTAATTATAATATGATAAAATAAAACTGAGGTTACTAATTATTTTTAACATGCAAAAGTCACATTACAAAACAATAATGCCAGGTGTTAAACATATTAACACCATTAAACTAAAGGAACCCTATATAGATTTTTTTCTATGGCATAATACTGTACATATTAATCATGCTTCTGTTTCTCCAAGCTTTGACTTTTGGCATGGTGACCTTAAATCATTACACGAAAAATAGCATAATTAATTAGTCAGTTTATGATCATCCATTCTTCTGGTTGCTCTCAGATGCTTATGTTAAAAAGCTCAAAGAATAACTTTCAATACAAGATCAGTAACTATCCAGCTAATTAATGCACATTGTGCATTGCAGTAATGCCTCAAAGAGTTGAATAGCTTTTTCAAATAACTTTAACTAGTACTGTCACATAGACTGTCTCTTCCAACTGCTGAATTATGCTATGATCCCATTTTCACATAATGTAACAATTAGTTCAGTTTTTCTATAAAGATTTGTCTGAAGGGTAAAGTATTATAATGAAACCACATTCTAAACTGCAAAATATCCTGAAATTAAAATAATTTTCACAATCAAATGTTGTCTTTGGGTCATTAATGCTATACACACCTTTTCAAAGCTCAAACTTTTGTACTAAATTTTTGGAACTTCTTTTAGGCACCTGGTAACTTTTGACTACACTTCACTGATCAGCACTTGTTAATTTTTGTTCAACTACTTAGAATAAACACAAGTAATGCATAAAAATCGACTGCATACATAAAAATAGTCAAATGTATACCATTGTGTCTTTTATACCACTTCAGCACAACTTCTGCTTAATTACCAGAGGAAATAGGAAGTTCAGCACCAGTCATACAAGAGGAGCAAATCACTGGGTCATGTATATGGCAGGTATGCATTTACATAAGCGATGTAAATATGTCATTGTCTGGGACAGATCCTGCTTGCTCAGGCTGCTGTCTTTTCTAAGTTTAACATATCTGAAGACATTATGAAAGATAAATCACAGATTAAGTTTTAATTTTTGTGCCACTATTTATTATCATTTGATATAGATATTAAATAAATACTGTAAAGCAATTTTTATGATAAAAATTAGGTTAAAAATTTCCCACCAACCTTGACTGAATGCAGAAATGCTGTCATTTCCCAGCTCAGCATTAATAATATAGCCATGCTCTGGACCTTCACAGATCTTGTACGTTAGGAGTTTGTGCGGACTGTCGCGGTCCTCAGCCTTCAGTACCTTGCTGGTGATCATAAATCCAAGGTGGCCAGTGTGCATTATTCGAAGTGTTGAAGCCCCTTTGTTGATTACAATTTGCGGGACACCATTGTCCACAGCTGCTATTCGGATTTTCATCATCTGAGGCTTGCGAGTTTCAAACAAGGTGTCGGGGAAGACGTAGTATTCAGGATGTGTGCCATCAGTTACTGTGAAAGAGAAACTATCTTCGTTTGTCTCTGTGCCATCATGTTTGTAGCTAATAAGATTATCATTGAGGTCCTGTTTAGTGAAGCTTGAGACTAGCTGGCTGCTGTTAAATAACAGTTGACCATGAACTGGAACCTGGGTAACAGTAAAACGCAGCAAATAGTCCGGAGTGTCACGGTCCTCCACGTTGAGTTCAAATGGAGTGATCAGCTTCATTTCCCCTTCACTCACTATCAAATCATTAACTGTGAGCATCGGTTTCTTATTGTCCACATCCATTATTGAAACTCGGAATGTACGAAAGACCGGATTGTAACCATCACTGACCTCAAACTCAAAACTGTCCATTTTCACTTCGTCGTCCGATGTATGGATGTAATAGATTTTGTTTCCTGCTAACTCGAGTTGAGTGAAAGAGGTGATTGGGAGACCAGGACTATCAGTTTTTTCTAGATGCCCACGTCTTGGGGCACGAGTGATACTAAACCTTAAATGTTCATCAGGGCTGTTAATGTCAGTGGTGCTCAGTAAGTCAGTAGTCAGTGTAACTTTTCCACCTTCCTTCAGTGTGACACCTTTGTTAATTACTTCTGGGAACACTGCATCAATGCTGCCAATGCTAATGTAAAAGTAACGGTCAATCAGTGGGTTGACGCCATCTGTTACATCAAACTTAATGAGATCACGCACACCTTCTTGGCCAGTGTGAACATACTGAATCAATCCTTTATCAACTTCATCCTGGGTAAAATTCATACCAACTGTTAGGTTCTGATCCACGCCTCCATCTCTCATCAAACGTTGCAATAAGCCTTGGCTTTGGCTGTAGCCAATTATATAAGTCAATGTTTTGTCCTCAGAATCCAGGTCTGTTGCTTTTAGGACTTTGTTGGTTATGATTTTTGTTTCACCTATTTCAACCTCCAGGCCATCATTTATAGTCATTCGTGGAGTCTCGTCATCAACAGGGATTATCATGATGGGGACTGTCTTATCTGCATGATATTTGCCGTCTGTAAGTCTGATATCAAAGCTGTCTTCTTCGGTTTCGGAATCGTCGTGTTCATAGATAACAGAAGAACCGATTGAGATGTCCTCCAGAGTGAAGTTTTTGATTGGCACAGTACCATGTGCTAACTGCTGAACAAACTGACCATGCTTTGGTGGTTTGGTGATGATAAAGTAAAGTTTGGTAGAAGGGTTATCTGCATCAGCTGCATTCAAGATTGGGGTGTCAACAACAAGACTCATCCCTTCCATCACAACAAACTCACGGACAAAAATCTCGGGCTTTTCATCATTTGTTGGAATGATGACAATTGGAAAGAACTGGAGCTGAGAGAAGTTAATGCCATCAGAGCAGTGAAAGGCAAACCTGTCCTCAACCTTTTCAATGCCCTTGTGAATACTTTGCACATAGTAGATGTGACCATCTCGAATATCTTTAATTGTGAAAGCAGTAATGGGCATGCCACTCCTTGACTTCTCAGACCCTGGTGCTGGGGAAATGTTTTCAACGTAACCCAATGTTGATTGAACAATTATGGTGCACAGGATATCATCACTGGGAGTGTCCACATCTTTAGCATTTAAATTTGCCATTGTAAGTACATTCTTTCCACCTTCCACCACTGTATATTGCTCACCAACAGTGACTTCGGGTGCCACACTGTCTACAGGTAAGATGGTAACTTGAACTCTGACGCCTTGTACTTTATTTCCACCAGCAACCCATTCATCCGACATGTCAGACACAGTCAAGTTGAAAGAATCCCGTTTCCTCTGAGTACCAATTTCACCGCTGGTATGAGCGTAGACCACAGCCCCATTGATTATGTCCTCCTGGGTAAACCTCTCCGCAGGCAACCCGTTTACTAATATCTGCCCAAGATTCGGGGGATTCTCCACAATGAATGTCAGCATTAAGTCGTCGGTATCTTCGTCAGTGCCCTGAATGACATTGGTGGTAATTTCGGCAGCCCCGTTTTCGAGGACATCGATCTGGAACCCAACTTGCCCTTCAAGAAGAGTAATAGTTGGCTTCTCGTCATCCACGGGCCGCACTGTGACTCTGACGGTCACTGGCACTTCATGTACCCCGTTGCCAACGCTGAGTTTAAAGGAGTCTGTGGTGGATTCGGCACCGCTGTGCCTGTACACAATCTGTCCGCTCCTAATATCTTCCAAGGCGAACGACTCTCCCACGGAAACGTCGACTCCCGCATACCGAAGGCGGCCGTGCTCCGGGGTCTGAGTCAGGATGAAGGTAAGCCTGTCTTCATCGGTGTCCGGGTCCCTGGCGTCCAGCTGGGCATCGGTCAATGCAAACTCCCCGCCCTCGGTGACAGTGAAGCCGGTGTTAGTGATCTGCGGGGGCTTGTTGTCCACCGGCTGCAGGAGGATGGTGAATGTGCCTGTGGCACTGTTGCCCGCTGGGTCCTGCACCGAGTAGACGAACTGCACCACCCTGGGAGTGATGCCCAGCTCCTGATCCGGGGGCCGGTACGAGACCTTGTGGTGGTTCACTTGAGCCTGGGTGAACTCGCCGACGACCTCCTCCAGGTTCTCGGTCAGCACCAGGTCCCCAGCCCTCACCGGGTGGTTCTCGTCCGTGTCGGTGGGTGGGGAGAGGACGGTGTATCTGAGGAGCCGGTCGTCCGAGTCGAGGTCGGTGTAGCGTAGGGACTTCTTGCGGAGCAGGCTGGGCTCGTACTCCCTGACCACCATCTGGAGGCTGGTGCCCGGGAAGAGCTCGGGGGGCAGATCATCCAGCGACTGCACCTTGACAATCAGTGCGTGCTCCCCGGACTGGTTGGGCGGGTCATTGTCATCCTGCACACGGAAGGTTAGGGAGTCCATCACGGTGCCGGTACTGTGTGGACCGATGTACCGGTAGTACAGCTTGCCGTCCAAGATGTCCTGCTGGGTCCACTGGGTCACCTTCTTCTCGTAAAGCTGTTGGTCATCCACGAACCGCCAGCCGTTGGTATCTTCTGGCCGGTCGGCTTGCCTCAGAAGCAGGACCCCCAGTGGGGAATAGGGAGGCTCCAGTAGGAAGCGGATGGTCGAACCCTCAGAGTCGATGTCACTGGCGCTCAGGACGAAGGGCGAGATCTGGTGCACGTGGTGCTCCAGTAGCACCAGACCGGTGTTGACGTTTAGCACCGGGGGCTGGTCGTCGGTGGGCGCGATGCTGATGGGGAAGAGGAACTCCACGCGGTGACGGCCATCGCTCATGCGGAAGATGATGTTGTCGCTGTGGGTGTCGCTGCCGTCGTGCTGGTAGACCACGAGGCCGGCGTCGAGCTCAGCCGGGGTGAACCAGGTCCGGGGCTCACCCAGCACGCTGAGCTGCCCGTGCCTGAGGCCGTGCACCACGCCGATCCGTACCCGCTGCAGGTCGTCCTCGTCGCTGATGCGCAGGTTCTGTGTGCTGGACAGCGGCCGCGACTGACCCTCGAACAGCAGCTGCCCCGTGTTCCTGGTGGCCACTGGCGCCAGCGTGTTCATGGGCTTCACCACGATCATGAAGGTGAAGGTCTCCGAGGCAGCGCCTTCCGCGTCTACTACCTGTAACTCCAGCTGGAAGATCCGCTCCGTGTCCGAGTCTGCCGTCGGCGGCTTGTAGGCGATCTTCAGCTCCCTGACGTCCCTCTGGTAGAAGGAGGTGATGGGCAGTCTCTGGTCGTCAGTGCTGATCAGATGTCCCTCCCTGGGACCGAGGGGTGAAGTGATGTTGAAAATCAGCTGGTCGGGGTCGGTCTCCAGGTCTTCAGCCGCTAACATGTCACTGGTGATGGCCGTCAACACAAACTGGTCCACCTCCATCATCATCATGGCCAGGAAACTGGGTTTCGGCGGCGTGTTCTCGGCGCCATGGCGGATCCTGACCATCATCTGGAAATACTCCCGTCTTTCCGGAGTCCCGTGGACGTCCAGCAGCTCCACGAGCATGGGGATGTAGTCCCTGTTGGGGGAGCGGGTGCTGGCCGTGTGCTGGTAGCGGACGCCCCCATTCACGAAGGCGTCGCATTCCACCATCTGCCCGCTGCCGGTGAAGTTCAACAGCCTGCCGTAACGGGGCAGCCCGGCCGTCCCCAGCAGCGCCGTGATCCGGCAGGTCGCCAAGTCGCCGTCGAAGGTAAAGCCCAGCACCTTGCTATCGATGGGGTTGCTTACGCCGTTCGGTCTCTCCACGACCAGCGGGATGTTGCGGGTGAGCACCTGCAGTTGCTGGAACACCACCTGCACCTCTATCAGGAAGGGGAGGATGATGGTCTCCGTCTGCGTGTCGTAGCGGAGCTGCAGCCTCACCTGGTCTCTGCTCGGACTTCTGGAGCCGAAGTGGGTATACTTGACATCTTCCGGCCCAAATTCGCAGGGGAATTTTTTAGGAGACAACTTGCCGGGTCTCTGAGACAAGGGGTCGTTCTCCAGCACCGTGACCAGGCACCTGTCTCCCGGACGCACTTGGATCACCAGGTCGCTGACCGGGTCGATGTGCACGGATCTGCCGAAGGGCACTCTCACCAGGTTGTTGGCGATCAGCACCGTGTCGGGGGTCGGTCCGTCGATCGGAGTGGGCTCCGCCTGTCCCTCGGCGGCCAGGGCAGCCAGGAAACACACGTAGAGAGCGCACAGCACCGGCCAGCGGCTACCCGCACCTGCTCGTGGTTCCGCGGCGCCCATAGGTTCTGACCGCAGCTGGTTACGAGTCCGGGGGAGCTGCCGCCTCTGCGCTGCCGATCCGCACGCAGCTGTTGGGAGCATCTGGAAAATAAACCGCTCCCTCTCGTAGCGCTTGCTCCAGGTAATGCAGCCAAGACCCGGAGAGACAGAGACTGACTGACTGACTGACCTGCTCCGCCCTCATGTACAGGTAGAGGAGCCGCCTCTGGACTTTACAAGTGGTTGGCTTGTCGGGGTGTCCAGATGGGAGGAGAAATGCGATCAGACCGTTCGCACCTGATGCCGCGCTGACTTGGCGCGCGTTTGATTTTCGTGTTGTTCAGTGAATTTGAAATAAGTAGTGAAAAAGTAAGCTTTCGCGCTAAACAGAGCAGCAGTGCGTCATTCTGAACTTGTATTGAGTTCCTACTTGTATTTCAACTTTACAACAGCGCATCAGCTTTCCGCCATCATCCGTGTACCGTACTTTTTTTCCTCGCTGGAAATTGTCAATTCACGGCAACTGCATCAAACAAAGTGATCTACCCTTTCCAGTTGCAAAATAGAGTAAAGCGGCTGAGCTATCTTTTTAGTCCAGAAATCGTGTGCCGATTTTTAAATTCCTATTTTGGCTGTCGGTCTTCAGTATCGGTCTTGATTCCAACAGCGCCCTTGACTGGTAATAAAAGGAATTCGCAGCCAGACAAAAATGAAGAAAATATACATTTTTAAAAATCAGATTTCAGCTTCAGTTTATTATTGGGACAGAATGCCGAAGGAATGAGACAATTGGAAAGGGGGCGGTGAATGGAAAACAGTCGGCACGATCAATGAGACAAGAAGTGGGAAGAGAAAAAGCAAATGCAGCAGCAAAATGCCAACATAATAATGGCTGATATTATATACACTTTTAAATCTTTATGTGGTGAAAGTGTCAATTCTGCACAGAAGCTGAAATAGTAGCGACATTTATGAGGTATTTAGACAGACACATGAGCAGGGATGTAGACCATATTCATGCAGATGGGATTTGTTAGACTGGGTCATGGTCAGCATAGAAATGGAGGGCCGAATGGCCTGTTCCTGTGCTGTACGGTTATAAGAGACCGTTCAGTTCTTAACTGAGATTAGAAATACAAGCATTTCCAATGGGACACATTATTTTACCTGTGCCTGGCTGATTGGTTCAAACTCAATTGATCCTTGAAGCAATCGAGAATCTGAGACTTGCTGACAGGCCCACAGATTCACCAGAACGCTGCTGAAATGCTCAGCACTCATACTGATGAGGATTCTCGTAATGGGAATTACTTACCAAAGGGGGAAATCAGCTCAGCTTATTAGATTTGGTTTAGGTTACTGTTAATTATTTCTTAATATTTTGTGTTTTCAATAAAAAAAATTAAATATTCTTTTTTAATTACTTGCTTTAATATTCTGACGGCCAGTTCAGCAAAATCAAACCCCAAGGGTGCCCCGTCCAAACAGAGGAACAACATCAGAAGATTGGTTCAAATACTGGAGAAATACTGAAGTTCTAAATGGTGCCACAATAATTAGGTAAATGAGCAATCTAAATTAGTAAACTGGTGTATTATTTTCAGATGTACCAAGGTACTGTGAAAATCTTGTCTTGCATACCATCTACATAGGTTGCACTGAGGTAGTAGAAGGTTAAACAATAACAGAGGGCAGAATAAAGTTTTAGAGTACAGGGAAAGAGCAGTACAGATAGACAGTAAGTTGCAAGGTCACCATGAGGTGAAGAGTCCATTTCATTGTACTAAGGAGCCAATCAATAGTCTAATAAAAATGGGATAGAAGCTGTCATTGAGACTGGCGGTATGTGCTTTAAGGCTTTTATATCTTCTGCCCAGTGAGAGCGGAGAGTCAAGAAGACATTCAGGTTGGGTAGGATCTTTGATTATGCTTTACCAAGGCAGCGGGAAGTGTAGGCGGAATTCCTGGTTTCTGTGATGTGCTGAGCTGTATCCACAGTTCTCTGTAGTTTCTTGCAGTTATAGGCAGAGCAGATGCCATTTCAAGCTATTATGCATCAACAAAAATTGGTGATGGTCGAAGACACCGTGCCAAATTTCTTTAGACTACTGAAGAAATAGAGGTGTTGGTGAGTTTCCTGGTCGTGGAATCAACAGGCTGGAACAGGACAGGCGATTGGCGATGTTCACTCCTAGGAACTTGAAGCACACAAGCTCAGCACCGTTGATGTAGACTCAAGCATGTGCACTGCCTCCCTTCCAGAAGTCAATAGTTAACTCTTTTGCTGATGTTGAGAGAATGGTTGTTGTCATGACACCATGTTACTAAGCTCTCTAGCTCCTTCCTGTATTCTGACTCATCATTATTTGAGATACAGCTCACTATGGTGGTATCATCTGCAAACTTGTAGAAACTTGTGCAGGGGGCTGATAGCACAAACTTGTGGATCACCAGCATTTAGAATCATTGTGGAGGTGGTATTGCTGCCTATTCTTACTGATGGTTCAGAAAGTCAAGAATCCAGTTACAGTGTGTTTTTATAAGTGCTTGTAATACATAAATTGGAAAATTGTCTTCCCTTCACCACCACAGAAATGTTGTGATTTGACTCTGAGGCCTTTAGGATGTACTCTGATTCGTATTCATATAAATACATTGTTTTTAGCATCTCATCTAAATCCACCATTTGTTAGCTTAAACCGATGCCCCCTTATTCAGCCCTGTCTGATCTTTCATATATAAGCCATGTTATTGTGATACATCTATCATATCCTCCCAGCATTTAATTTTAAAATATAAGGATTACTTGAATTTATAGCTATATAGAGAATTATTTTTTTAATGGATCAGGACCATTTGGTAAGAAACAATCAATGTGAACTGACGAGAGTTTTAATAGGCTGATTTAAAACAAACTGCTTTGCAGCTCCATGGACCTCGCCTATCTACATTGAGGGATGCAAACAAACTAACGTAGGATGGAAGTATCTAGTTCTCACTTTCACCACCATGTTTATAATTAACTTTAACCTACTAGACTTCTTTTCCTTTCCTTTGCAAAGTGCTGAATGATAGTGTTAGCACACGACTGCAGTTGATTCATTTGGCCTCTGTTTTGTTGTGTATATTCCACCATAACTGAAGTGATTACACTAATAGGATTAAAACCCACTGTTTGTGGCTCCATGATAAGCTTTAAAAATTCAAAGCAATTTACTATGAACGTCAGTGTATGGTGTTTAATAGACTTCAGTGAGCTGAAAAACTTTTGTCATTGACGAAACCCATCGATTAAATTCACAAGTAAAGCGATAGCAGATCTGTATGCATTAAGTCTATCGCTCTGAGAAGTCACAGGATTGGCTGGTGTCATTCAAATTTCAGTCAAGCTTTATATGTCAATGACTTCCTTATGAGCTAATCCCCGTAGTTCATTCATGAGGCACCATCAATGAAGCAACTGTTACTTTGCAGTTTAAGAACTGTGCTGCATTTAATTCTGAAGCATCTTGGCAGAGAAAATCCCTTTTTCCAAGATTAACAATGAATGATTTTGCTCTTTAGTAGAAGTGCTTTCTTAATACTTGCAGTGTTCCCACTTCATCTTCTGAAGGTGATCTGATACTAGTAATGATCTAGTACTTCATCTCTGCAGCTGCTATTTATGTTTTAGTGGAGACAAAGGAATTCAATCTAAATGTATGAGGAGCGTCATTAGAGTTTAATAAAGAGGAATTTTGTGCAGTGAGCACCTATGATATCCTGATACAGCTACAAAGCAGCCAATTGTCCATCCAATCAGAAACCACTGTATTGACTGCTGAAGGCTTTAAAACTTGTTTTTGCTCTGCTGTACTGTTGCAAAACAACACACTTTGCATTATTTAAGTCTGTGATAATAAATTCGATTCTTAACATAGGTGCACAGGATAGTGAATAAGTGCATCTACCTGGATGGTTTTATCTCTGTAGATAATGACAATGAGTTTGATTTCTTTACCCACTTTATTATCCCAATGGCCAAATTTCAACATTTGTGTATTCCAAAAAGGTTTAGGAGAAAATCAAATATGTGAATTTGTAAATGTTCTTCAAATAAAGCTTTTTAACAATGGTTTTGTGGATTTCTGCAGCAATTTAGTACTGAAGAATTGTACTTTATGTGGCTGAATTATTAATTGGTTTCAGGGGTGTGAGAAGAATTGCTGGCATCAGAGACTGGGAGATGGTTGTATGTGGGGTGATTAGAAGGAGGTGTACTAGGATTGAAGGCTGGCAGGTTGTTTTGGGATGAGGAATGAATCAACCATTGGTCGTCTTTAAATACCATACAACTCTGTTGGCTTTGTTTGACAGAAATGTTAACGCATTGTCTTCACATGCAATTGAGTTTGCTACAGCCTAACTCAGAGGGGAGAATAGGTAGGCAAAATTAGAAACAGGCGGCAATATGTGGGGGAAAAGTAGGTAAAATAGAATGAGATAATAGAACTCATTAGCAAGTCAACAACAAAGCCTACATCAGATCAACCATGATTTAAATGAAGGATCGAGAAGACTGGATGGCCACTGAGCCCAATTCCACTCTTGTTTTCTCATGTTCACTGTAATGAAATTGCCACAGTCTGGCACAAACAAATGGTTAGTTTGTATCTAAACTTGTGTCAAAAATATCTTCAAATATCAAATAATCAGAGTAGGAGATGCATCTGCAGGGACTGAAGAAATTTGCTTGATGTTATTTTAGGACTCAAGATTCACAGAAGAGTTCTGAATCAAATCAAGTGGTTTTATACAGTATTTCTCACTTGTATGGACCGAGTACAATACCAAAGACAAGTGCATAGTTAAGGATGTAAAACCAAGTAAGGAAGCAAGTCAACAAACCAAATCTGCAATGACTGTAACTGTAAGCAGTGAACATATTTTTGATGGATATATTTATGCGAATGAGTCATTTAGTGAAAGGATTTAATGATATCATAACAAGCTTATTCAATTTTTTTGATGTTGGAGTTAAAATAAAGGACTTAACTCAAACTTTTAAAGTATTTAAAATTTACTGAAAGCAGCTTTCATGATCACCTTAGAATATATTATTGCCACTAAGTGTTGCTACTGTTGCATTGGACACTGTTGAGGGCGAACAACGCTGGAGAGAAGCTGCAGCGAACAGGACTCCAGCACTGAGTTTGGATCTGTGGCTCAGAAGGGAAAGTGGGGGAGACAGGTGTGCTGTAGGGATAAGGGATTTATTGGTTAGGGGAAAAGGAAAGAGGTTCTGTGGATGAGAACAAGATTCACCAATGGTTCGTTGCCTCACAGATGCCAGGGTCTGTCCGGGACATCGCAGATCGAGTCCACAGCATTCTTAATTGGGAAGGTGAGCAGCCAGAGACTGTGGTCCAAATCGGAACCAATGATATGGGTAGGATAGGTGACAAGGTCCTGCAAAGTGACTTCAAGGACTTAAGTGAGAAGTTAAAGGACAGGACCTCCAGGGTTGTGATCTCAGGATTGCTACCCATGCCAAGTAATAGTGAGGCCAGAAATAGAAAGATCATAGAGTTTAACACATGGCTAAGAGGCTGGTGCAGAAAGGAGGGCTTTAGACTTTTCTATCACAGGGCACTCTTCCTTGGAAAGTGGGACCTGTACAGAAGGGACAGTTTGCACCTGAACTGGAGGGGTACTAATATCCTAGTGGGAAGGCCTGCTGGTGCTGCACGAGGATGGAGGGTGGTGGGTTTAAACTATAGTTACAGGACACTGGGACCCAGATCACCAGAACAGATAATGGAGTGTTTGTGGAGAAAGATGTTATTAAGCCTACATACAAAGTCAGAAATCAAAAGGTTGAGCATGGTGGGATTAATGTTCTGAGGAGTTTTGTAGCAAAGTGGGTGAGCTTAGGGCATGGATCAGCATGTGGAATTATGTCATTGTAGCCATTAGAGGCAGCTCAATATTCCAGGGTTCCATTGTTTTTGAATTGAGTGAGTGCGAGAGATTAACAGGGGAGAGATGGCATTACTAGTAGAGGAAAATGTCATGGCAGTGCTGAGACAAGACAGTCTGGAGAGCTCATATAGTGAGGCTTTATGGGCAGAACTGAGGAATAAGAAAGGTATGATGACATTGATGGGATTATATTATAAACTACCCAACTCTCCTCCCAATTTAGAGAAGCAGGTTTATAGAGGGTTCACAGACTGTTGCAGGAGACATAACATTGTGATAGTAGATGATCTTAACTTTCCATATATTGACTAAGACTCCCATACTGTAAAGGGATAGATGGGAAAGAGTTTGTCAAATGAGTTTGGGAAAGTTTCCTTCATCAATACACAGAAGTCCCAACAGGAGAGAGTGTGATACTAGATTTCCTATTAGGGAATGAGAAAGGGCAGGTGACAGAAATTTGTGCAGGAAAACATTTTGTAACTAGTAATCATAATACCACTAGTTTTAAGGGAAAGAAAAGGTCTAGTCCTTGGTTTAGATTCAAAATTAGAGAAAGGCCAATTTCAAAGGTTTCAGAAAGGATCTGACAAGATTGGATTAAGACAGGCTGTTTCTGGCAAAGGTGCACTTGATTAATGGGAGGCCCTCAAAAGTTAAACTTTGAGAGTACAGAGTTTTGTATGTTCCTGTCAAAGTAAAAGGCAAGGATAATAGATTTAAGGTACCTTGGTCTTTGAGGGATATTCAGGCCCTGGTTAAGAAATTGAAGGAGGTGCAAATGAGGACAAAATTGGTACCCTGGAAAATTAGATGTATGTTCAGTGTATGGTGCTGAAAGAGATGGGGGAGCTCTTAATTTTTTTTTTGTATCTGCATTTACTCAGATTAGAGAGGGAGAGACGTTTACTGTCCTGAGGCAAATTAGGGTGGATAAATCCCCAGAGCCTGACAAGATGTTCCCTTAAACCCTGTGTGTGGGGGGGGGGGGGGGAATAGTGCATAAATTGCAGGAGCCCTAGCAGAGATACATAAAACATCCTCAGCTACAGGTGAGGTACCAATGGATTAGACAATAACTAATGTTTTTCCATTGTTTAAGAAAGGCTATAAGAATAAGACAGGAAATTATAAGCCGGTGAGCCTGACATCAGTAGTGGAGAAGTTATTGGAAGGTATTCTAAAGGACCAGATATATAAGTATTTGGATAAACAGGGACTGATTAGGGATTGTTAACATGGATTTGTGCATGGTAGGTCATATCTAACCAAACTTATAATGCCTTTCGAGGAAGTTACCAGGAAAATTGATGAAGGCAAGACAGTAGATGTTGTTTACTGTTGACTTTAGCAAGTCCTTTTACAAGGTCCTCCATGGGAGATTGGTCAACAAATTTCACTTGCTTGGCATTCAAAATGAGGTAGTAAATAGGATTAGACATTGGCTTTGTGGGAGAAGCCAGAGAGTGGCAGTAGAAACTTTTCTCTCTGACTGGTGACCTGTGACTAATGGTGTGCCACAGAGATCGGTGCTGGGTTCTTTGTTGTTTGTCTTCTATATCATTGATCTGGATGATAATGTGGTTAACTGGATCAGCAAATTTGCAGATGATACCAAGACTGGGGGTGTAGTGGACAGTGAGGAGAGCTATCATGGCTTGCAGAGAGATCTGTATCAGCTGCAAAAATGGGCTGAGAAATGGTAGATGGAATTTAATGCAAGACAAGTGAGTGGTGTTGCACTTCAGTAGGACCAACCAGTGTAGGTATCACACAGTGAAAAGAGGGGCACCAAGGAGTGCTGTAAAACAAAGGGAAATGGGAATACAGGTCCATAATTCATTGAACGTGGTGTCACACGTAGACAGAGTCAGAAAGAAAGTTTTTGTCATGTTGGCCTTCAGAAACCAATTTATTGAGAACAGGAATTGGGATGTTATGTTGAAATTCTATATGAAAAGCTGAGGCCTAATTTGAAGTATTATGTGCAATTTTGGTCATTTACCTACAGGAAAGATGTAAATAAGCTTGAAAGAGTGCAGAGAAAATTTACAAGGATAATGTTCCTGCAATGAAGAAGGTGTATGGCACACTAGCCATCATAGATCAGGGAATTAAGATCAAGAGTTGGGACATCATGTAAATGCTGTACAAGACTTTGGTGAGACTACATTTGGAGTATTGTGTATAGTTCTGGTTGCCATAAGAATAACATGATTAAGCTGGAAGGGGCACAGAAAAGATTCACAAGAATGTTGTGGGACTAGAGGCTTGATTTATATGGTGAGACTGGATCGACTCGATCTGTTTTCCTTTGAGTAAAAGAGGCTGTCTAGATGTTTATAAGATAATGAGGTAGAAATTTTAGTTGGATTGTCACACTGCTTTCCCAGGGTAATGGAGTCTAAAACTCACGAGCGGTTTTAAGGTGAGAGTGGAAAGATTAAGAAGGGACCTGAGTGGTAAGTTTTTCACATGGAAGGTGGTGGGTTTATGGAACAAACTGACAGAGGAAGTGATAGAGGCAAGTACAGTTACAATGTTTAAAAGGCACTTGGGCAGGTACACAGATGGGAATGGTTTAGAAGGATTTGGGCCAATTGATCGAGTTTAGGAAGGCACCTTAGTTGGAATGGAAATTTGGGCTGAAGGTCTTAATTTCATGCTATATAACTCAATGACTCCAACAGAAATGACAATCAAGAGTAAAATTATGACACTTTTGACAATTATTTTTCCATTAACTGACAAGTGTCCCCCGTAGACTGGAAATGAGAACAGGCTTATTTACCAACAACAGATATTTCCATGGCAAAGTTAACTTCCTTTAAAAAGGGAATGCAAAAATTGAAAATGAGCCAGAAGAAGCATATACACTACATGATGGAAAGATGTAGCTGAATTCTTTTAGCTAAACTCTTGGGCTGCTTGGGCTGTTTGTGATGAGGAAATACCTTGAAGGCAAGAAGTAAGTGTGAATATGCAGAAACTGAGCTGAGCAGGAGATAGTGGAACCGAGGAGGGTTCCCTTAATGCTGGTACAGGGCCAAAGGAATCATAACAGAAAGGGTCACAGTGGTTCAGTGGAAATTAAATTCAATGTGGAAAGTGAACCGGTTGGGGCAGTAAAGGAATAATCAGAGAAAACTAGTGGTAAAGCCAAAAGTTAACTTCAACATTCTTAGAACACAGATCCGGGCCATTGAGTCCAACTCAGTATTTTTGTTCTGCATTAGCTTCGTCCTGGTCTTTTTATATTATGTTATTCTACTAAAATACCATCTATTTCATTCAAATGCAAGAACCTTTCCAAATTCCCCTTAAAAAAGTAGACTGACATTGAAGTGTAGCAGATTATTGACAAGCAATTCAGAATTCAAAGGCTTCTACTGTACATTTGTGTCAACCTGTAACCAGACCATGAAATATCTGGCAGTCTGAAATTACACTTAAAATTAAAATTAATTGTTTTTTATGTGACCATGCCCTGATATAAATTATACAATATTAGCTAATGCTTTTCTTTGGAAAGTTAGTAATATAATCAGTATTACAAGTTAGTGTTACCAAGAAGTACAAGCAGGATGCTAATTATACACCCTGCTTAAATTTCCTATCCAAAGGAAAGAAAAGAATATATATACCTGGAGTACAATGTGATTTTATTTCCTAATAGACATTTTGTGACATAGCAGGATATAAGCTTTACTTTATGAGTATATCATAAATCAATGTTAATTGATTTTACTTGATATATGTATAGCACAGTTAGAAACAAAGTAGGGTACAGATATTATTGGTCTTGGAAGCTCATCAGAGTAGAAAATGGTTTGTGATGGTTATATGATTTCATTCATAACAGTGAATGGTACACCTTCAAATTCACTAGCTTGAGCTTGGTACATCACGTTTACTGTATTTCCTGCATCTCTGCTCTCTCCCGATCCCTTTTTAGACAAAGCAAGGATGGAATTGCCCTGGTCTTCCCTTCAACCCTATGGGAAACTATATTCTGGTACAATTTTTCTGTCTTCAATGAGGTTTCACTAGCAGATACATCTTCTCTTCTCCACCCTTCATGAATACTGAGCTGCTCTTCCAGCTCCACGCATCACATTCCTTCCCATGGCACTTTCTGAAGCAAATGCAGAAGTTGCAGCATCTGCTCATTTACTCCATACCTTCCCACCATCCATGGATTCAAACAGTCCTTTCAAATGAAGCAATGATTCACATAAACTTCATCCTATCTGGTACATGGCATTCAGTGTTCACAACGTGGTCTCCTCTACACTGAGAAACTAAATGCAGAATAGATGACCACTTTTGTTCAGTCTGCAGGTACGACTCAGTTACTATCATTCTCTATTCACTCCACCCTAATCTGTCTGTGCTTCCTACACTGTGGCAACGTGGGCCAATATATCCTAATGAAACAGCATCTCATTCATCTTCTGTTTGGGCACATTGAAGCTTTCAGCAATTTTAGGTATCTTATTTTCTCAGAATTGGACAGTTATTCTGCAGATTATGACCAGAAATATTTATATAGCTTTTTTTTGCCTGATCTGCTGGGCATTTCCTGGAGCTCTGACCTACATTTCATTTTTTACATTCCTTTTGTTGCTACTTGGAATACCCTCATTAATCTTCATCAACATTTTATAATCACAACTCTACCCTAAAAGTGATGTTGCCTTCCAGAGCCACTCCACAACTTGTTTTCTCTCTTTGCCAGATCAGATGAAGGGTTCTTAACCTAAAATGATAATTCTATTTCTCTTTTTACAGATGCTTCCTCGTCTGCTGAGTATTTTAGCACATATTGATTTTTTTTATTTTAGCTTGTGCTCTAGTTTAGACCTGGTATGAAGAGGAATGAAGGAACATCACTCCAAATCAGTTTCACAAGGTCCTGCTCTAGCAGCAAAGATTTATTGGAGCTGTATCAGTTGAAATGCATTGACAATATATTCACAGAGACCAAATGTCCCAAAGATTCCTCTGCTTTTGGTCAGTAGGGTAGTAAGGATCAGATGTAGTATTTTAGACAAATAGCATGCACTTGTTCCAAGGGTAGAGTTCTCAACTATTCATCTCAAGGTTCAACGTAAATTTTATTATCGAAGTACATATATGTCCATATAAAACCCTGATATTTATCTTCTTGTGGGCACACTCAGAAAATCGATAGAATAGTAATAATAACAGGATCAATGAAAGATCAACCATTTCAGATAACTAAGTTTATTATAAGCAGTGTGGTTCCATTCACTTGTATTGTCAGTGAATTAAGATGTTGAGAATTGTACTATGTATGGGAGGTACCTAATAAAGTGGCCACTGAGTATTTGTTCATGGTCTTCTGCTGCTATAGCCCATCCGCTTTAAGGTTTGGCATGTTGTACATTCAGAGATTTAATTCATGATTATTTGAGTTATAGTTACCTTCCTGTCAGTTTGAACCAGTCTGGCCATTCTCCTCTGACCTCTCTCATTAACAAGGTGTTTTTGCCCACTGAAATGCCACTCAATGATTTTCTTTTTGTACTTTTCATACCTTTCTCTGTGAACTCTAAAGACTGTTGTGTATGTTTTTATGAATTGAGTTTTGCCACATGATCAGATATTTGCCTTAATGAGCAGGTGTACAGGTGTACCTAATATAGTGGCCACTGAGTGCAAGTTCTCCTTGGTTCCTTGCACTGTTATATCAGCTGTCAGGATATACTGGTGATATGACTGACAAATAGGAAGAACTTCTGTTTGTGTTCTTGTTTAACAGCACATGAAGCACATGAGAGAACACATTGATGGTTTGGAAAGCCTTAAACTAATTGGAGTCTGAGACCTTAATTCAGAAAGCAAACACTTGATTTTGTTTAACTCCATAGCTTAGTGTTCCACATGCCTCATGGAATACTATTGTAATGGTGATTTAAATGCACTTTTCACCATTGCAGAATTTGGGAAGAGCACAGACAAAGCTGAAATTCAACACTTAGAATTATAGAATATAGATTTGTCAACACAGAGGGAAGATGCAATTGTGACAATGCTGATTATATGGCAGTATCTGAGTCATTCTACATCCTTCAGTTTCTCTTCAATCCATCAGTTTTCAATGTGATTCCCTTTGAAAGGTTTTATTCAATTAGCCTTTAGGCGGTGGTACAATTAGTTGTGACCAGAACCCTCCCTTCATTGCTCCTTTGATTATTTTGTCAATTACTTTAATTCTGTTGTTTTGACCTTATTATTTACCGATTATTATTATATTATTGAATAAATTACATCATATATTTCAAAAAGTCAAAAGGGTATAAGCAAAAGTAGAAATACAAGTGACCCAAATGGCCCCTGTAACCACACGACTAATCTGATTTTCACTTCATTCCCAGTCCTTTTGCCTCGAGCCCTTCAATTCCATTTATCTCAGCCTTGAGTATACTTAGTGATATATAGTTTTGCAAGTTTTAAATTAATAAAAAAATGGGGCAACACCCCTGCACACCCACAAAGCAATATTGGTATCAGGTTCAGTGTGGCTATTGGCTAGTTACAGACACCGTCCCTCACTGAAGCAAACTGACTGATTCCAATAATCGATAAATCACTAAGTACCTTTTTTTGCAAGGGTTAGACAATGAGTTAGATTTTAGAGAAACAGCAGTAAGTGAGGTATGAAGTAAGAAGATTAACGAGCTTGTGTTGTGGATGAATGTGAGAACGGGTGTAAAAATAAACCCTTGTGAGTTTGAAGTCTGTTCGTGTTACATAGTAAATATGCCACGAAGGAACTAAAACTCAGTATCAGAGCTGGAGTTTATTCCCTGCTGAGCACCTCTCAAAAGTTATAACTTAAGTTCTTGGTTGCGGGAGTTTCCTTGAGATCGATACGCTGTATTGTGTGACCACAACTGAGGGATTCCCATGAAATCTGGACACAGCACTACAAATAGTACAAGGATGCTATGACCCTTTATATGTCAAAGTAAGTTTATTATCAAAGTACATGTACATATATCACCATTTACTACCTTGAGATTCATCTTCTTGCAAGCATTCAGAGGAAAACAAAGAAATACCATAGGATTTATGTAAAACTATACAATAACAAGGACTGACAAGCAATATGCAAAAGAAAGCAAATTAGTCTTATTTAACAAATGTTAATTTTTGAATATGATTGAAAACAGCAGTCAAAAAAGAAATTACATCTTGAGTATATATTACACAAGTTCCCTTTTTGAGAAAAAAAAGGAATACAAAAATTGTATTAACTTTTCTCATGTTTTAACCCAGCTAGCCCCTTAAATACTTCCGTATTTTAAGTATTGACTCTGAAAGAGTTGTTCCATTGAAGCAAGTTAAAAAGAAATATATTAAACATTTTAATTAGTGGCAACTATTTCGTAGAATCACTTTTTACCCGAGTTCATAGTTGAGCCTCGTTCCCGAGGCTTATAAAGATTCCATAGTTATTTCTGCTTCTTTCTGAACTTTAACAACATAGTTCTGTTTGAGTACTTAGTGTTGATGTTACTAAGTTTCTTAAAGGGAAGAGTTATTTAGTTTACCATTGTGAGGGAGCTGAATTAACTGGTAGAGCTCAAATGACCCATGATCAATTTTGAAGTACCCTGTGGTTAAGTGACCGCAGGCCTGTTCTCAGACCTACAGAAAGCTAATCCTACAATCTGAATTCCCGTGCTGTGAAATAAAGGCACAGCTAAAACCCAAGCGATATTCATAACAATGACAAATCAAATGATTATTTTTCTGTGAAAAAGGAGAAGATAAGGAATTAAAATAGAATTAGTTCGAGAACAGAAAGATTAAGCACCCCAATCATAATCTTATTTCTCAGGCTTCATGAAAATGAACAAACTATATTTGTCTAACATCCTACTATTCAAAGCAAACTATTAGGTTCTAAATATACCATCTACATTCACATATTTAATCCTCTCTTGTAATTGCAATCCAGCCTCTGGCTCAACTGTTTAGTCAGTACTTATTTGCCTAAGGGCAGCCTTGAGTGTCCTGCAAATTAGCAAAACATTGAAGAGTGTATTGTTTAGACTGCAGAACAAACTGATATTTAACAGTTAGTATGAAGTGTATTTTTATGGTTAACTTTTCAGAAATTTGCCATTGAAAACTTGTATTTTTTAGTAAGTCACAAAGAAGTAACACCTCATTTCATTTAATGAAACAAGAATTTTCAGTGCTTTTCTTTAGTCATAGAGAAGTACAGCTTAGAAACAGGCCTGTCAGCCCACCTAGTCCATACCAAACCATTTAAACTGTTTATTCCCATCAACCTGCACCAGAACCTGTTAATTTGCAGGACACACAAGACTGCCCTTAGGCAAATAAGTACTGACTAAACAGTTGACTAATCTATTGGAGTTTTTCGAGGATGTAACCAGGAAGTTAGACGGGGGAGATCCAGTGGATGTAGTGTACCTCGATTTTCAGAAGGCATTTGATAAGGTCCCACATAGGAGATTGGTGGGTAAAATCAGAGCTCATGGCATTGGGGGGAAGATATTGACATGGATAGAAAACTGGTTGGCAGGTAGAAAGCAAAGGGTAACAGTGAATGGGTGTTTCGCAAAATGGCAGGTGGTGACTAGTGGGGTGCCACAGGGCTCGGTATTGGGACCACAGCTGTTTACAATTTACGTCAACAATTTAGATGAAGGCATTGAGAATAACATCAGCAAGTTTGCTGATGATACTAAGCTGGGTGGCAGTGTGACATGTGATGAGGGTGTTAGGAGAATTCAGGGTGACTTGGATAGGCTGAGTGAGTGGGCAGATACTTGGCAGATGACGTTTAATGTGAATAAGTGTGAGGTTATCCACTTTGGGAGTAAGAACAGGAAGGCAGATTATTATCTGAATGGTGTAGAGTTAGGTAAGGGAGAAATACAAAGAGATCTAGGAGTCCTTGTTCATCAGTCACTGAAGGTGAATGAGCAAGTGCAGCAGGCAGTGAAGAAGGCTAATAGAATGTTGGCCTTTATTACAAACGGAATTGAGTACAAGAGCAAGGAAATCCTCTTGCATTTGTACAGGGCCCTGGTGAGACCACACCTGGAGTATTGTGTACAGTTTTGGTCTCCAGGGTTAAGGAAGGACATCCTGGCTGTAGAGGAAGTGCAGCGTAGATTCACGAGGTTAATTCCTGGGATGTCTGGACTGTCTTACGCAGAGAGGTTAGAGAGTAAGGAATTAAGGAGATTGAGAGGGGATCTGATTGAAACATATAAGATTATTAAGGGATTGGACAAGATAGAGGCAGGAAATATGTTCCAGATGCTGGGAGAGTCCAGTACCAGAGGGCATGGTTTGAGAATAAGGGGTAGGTCATTTATGACAGAGTTAAGGAAAAACTTCTTCTCCCAGAGAGTTGTGAGGGTGTGGAATGCACTGCCTCAGAAGGCAGTGGAGGCCAATTCTCTGGATGCTTTCAAGAAGGAGCTAGATAGGTATCTTATGGATAGGGGAATCAAGGGATATGGGGACAAGGCAGGAACCAGGTATTGATAGTAGATGATCAGCCATGATCTCAGAATGGCGGTGCAGGCTCAAAGGGCCGAATGGTCTACTTCTGCACCTATTGTCTATAACCATAACCCTCCAAACCCCTACCATCCAAGTTCCTATCCAACTTCTCTTAAACGTTGAAACCAAGCTCACATGCACCGCTTGTAATGGCAGCTCATTCCACACTCTCACAACCCTCTGAGTGAAAAAGTTTCCCCTCATGTTCCCCTGAAACCTCACCTTTCACTTTTAAATCATGGCCTCTGGCTGTAGTCCCACCCAACCTCAGTGGAAAAAGCCTGCTTGCATTTATCCTATCTATACCTCTCATAATTTAGTATGCCTCTATCAAATCTCCTCTCAATCTTCTACGTTCTATAGAATACAGTTCTAACCTATTCAATCTTTCCTTGTAGCTCAGGTCCTCCAGACCCGGCAACATCCTTGTAAATTTTGTCTGTACTCTTTTAACTTTGTTTACATCTTTCCTGCAGGTAGGTGACCAAATCTACACACAATACACCAAATCAGACTTCACCAGCATCTTATACAGCTTCAACATAACATCCCATCTCCAGTACTCAATACATTGATTTATGAAGTTTAATAAGTCAAAAGCTTTCTTTATGACATATCTACCTATGCCACCACTTTCAATTAATTATGGACCTGTATTCACAGATCCCTTTGTTCTACAGCATTCCACAGTGCCCTACTGTTCACTGTAAGACCTACCCTGGTTGGTCTTGCTGAAGTGCAAAACCTCATACTTAACTGCATTAAATTCCTCTGCCACTTTTCTGGTTGATGCAGGTCTCTCTGCACACCATGATAGATAGCCTTCCTCACTCTTAATGTCATCCACAAATTTGCTGACCCAGTTAATCACATTATTATCCAGATCATTGATATAGATGACAAACACCAAAAAACCCAATACTAATCCTTGTGGCAGACCACTAGTCATAGGCCTCCAGTCAGAGAGGCAACATTCCCCTACTACCACTCTCTTGCTTCTCCCACAAAGCCAATATCTAATCCAATTTACTGCCTCATCCTGAACGCCAAGAAATTGAACCTTCTTGACCAGCCTCCGATGTGGGACCTTGTCAAATACATTGCTAAATTCCATGTGGACAAAATCCACTGCCTTGCCATCATCCACTTGGCTAGTAACTTCCTCAAAAAAAACTAAGATGGATTAGATGTGACCTACCACACACAAAGCCATGCTGACTATCCTCAATCAGTCCATGTTTATCCAAATGCCTATATGTCTGGTCCCTTAGAATACCCAATAACTTTCCCACAACTGATGTCAGACTTACCAGCTTATAATTTCCTGGTTCAGGAAGAATGAGATTGGCACAGGAGAATATGATTCTGCCTCTACTGTGACGTAGCAGGACTCATCTGAGCATTATGTCCCAAGTGGCCAATAAAAGAGGATACTCATCTGCAGGAGGGGAAATTCTGATTGGTCGATTCTCATCGCGAGCATCTTCCTCCAATCATGTAATACTCCCAGCTTCCTTGTTGTGGGAGTCCCAGACTCATGAGCTTCAGGCATTTACTGACTCTGGGGCAGTGGGAACCTCATGGATATCTCCCTAGTGCAAAGATGGAGAGTTTCTGACTCAGTAATTCAGAGAGAATATCAGTGCCAGGGCTCTGGATGTTGGCCTCTGGGCAGCAGCAAGATCCACCTTTCTACAGAACCCCTCAAACTTGTGCTAGAAGGCAGCCATAGGAAACAGCTCTCCTTCTACCTGGTTGATTTGCCTGAGCTACAACTGGTTCCTAGTTTTCCCCGACTATCTCGACATATCCCGAAGATCAAAAGGTTTCTAAATGTGCTCTAAGTGTGCTGACCAGCATGCCTGTCTACTTATCTCGGTAGCTCAAGCCCCTGTCAGCATTTCATCTCCTGTGTCAACTGTTAGTGTGGACCTGTGATATTCTGACCTTCTTGAAGTCTTCAGTAAGAAGGCCATCTCTCTGCCTCCACACTAGCCGTAAGACTGCGCCATTGACCTCTTACCCAGTACTTGTCCTCTCTGGGGATGGCTTTTTGTCCCTCTCTCATCCTGAAATGGTGGCCATGGAAGAATAAATCAAGAAGACTTAGGCCTTAAGACTATCCGATCATCAACGTCACCAGCAAGGACAGGCATCTGTTTTTTGTGAATAAGAAGGATTGCGACCTCTGTCCATGCATTGATTATTGACCTCTCTGCAACATCACGGTGAAGAACCCCTACCCCTTTCCCCTCCTTGACTCTGTGTTGAACATTTCCATGGAGCAACCATATTTCCTAAGGTAGGTCTACATGATGCTTACAATCTGGTTCATATCTGAGAAGGGCAGGAGTGAAAAACAGCATTCACCCCATCCTCTGGCCATTGCTTGCCTCGTGATGCCCAGTACCCTGCTGTTTATCAACGATTTGTTCTGGGACACGTTAAATCAGTTTGTTTTTGTGTATTTGGATGAAATTCTTATCTATTCTTGCTCTTGCCAGGAACACATCCAGCACGTTTGGAGGGTCCTCAGAGGACTCCTTGAGAAGAAACTTTATGCTAAGCCAGAAATGTGAGTTCCATAAAGTGCAGACATCATTCTTGGGCTACATCCTTACCCCTTTCAGTGTGCAAATGTACCCAGGTAAAGCTCTGGCAGTCACAGAGGGGCCCAAACCATCTATGGTCAAGTGAGTACTTCATGGGGTTTGCAAACTTTTATCACTGTTTCATCAGAAACCTCAGTTCCATCACACCCCCCCCCCCCCAATAATTGTACTCACCAACTAATCCTCGGCAGGAATCCTATGTACAAGTGAAGCACACCAAGCATTCTCAGAACTAAAGCAGTGATACACCACTGGTCCAGTGCTACAACTTCCTCACCCATCCCATCCATTCATTGTTGAGGTGGATGCGTCAGATGTCAGCATTGGAGCTGGACTCTCCTGGTGCTCTTCTGTGGATAACTGGCTGCACCACTGTGCCTTTCTTTCCTGTCACTGACTTATGCTGAGTGTAACTACAATGTCAGGATTCAAGAACTTCTGGCTGTCAAGAAGGCTCTGGAAGCATGGCAACATTGGCTGGAGGGGGCACACCACTGCTTTCTGGTATGGAAAGATCACAAGGACCTTTCCTACATTCGAGATGCCAAGAGACTCAACTCCTGTCAAGCCCATTAGCTCTCTTCTTCACCCAGTTTGATTTCGCTCTCACCTCCTGTCCTGCCAGTAAGAATACCAAGGCCAATACTCTCTTGCTAGGTATAAAACTATATCTTGGAGGACAAGGCCAATCCTGAGCCCATCTTCCCTCGCTCGGGCATAGTTGCTCCTGTGATTTTGGAAAGAGGCAGACACAAGGGCTGCCGAACAGTCAGATCGAGGCCCAGGTGGGGAACTCTCCAGCTGTCTGTTTGTCTCATCCTCTGTGCACCCTAGAGTGTCATATGGGGGGCGTTGGGAACAGACCCAAATGCACTGGGAACTGGACTGGACTAGAGTTAGGCACGGGACTGGATACAGACTAGGGGCTTGGACAGGATCACAGACTTGGGCTAGGAAAGCGGGACCATGACGAGGAACTGGGAACTAGGAGCCTAGGCTTGGACTCTGAGCCAGAGAGTGGACCAGGACCCAGAACCTGGGGCTTGACTTGGGCTCGGACCCTGGAATTAGGCTCTGACATGACGAGGCTACAGGACTGGACGAGGCCAAGGTTCTTCGAGGTACTCCTGGGCAGGACGAGGTACTCCTTCTTAGAGCACAGAGCTGGGACCCTTCCTAGGACACAGGGCCGGGATGACTGCCAGGGATGACTGCCAAGGTAAATCGCTGAGGAAACTGTCAGGGATTTAATGGGGAGGGGAAGAGAACAGACCTGCCTCAGGGTAACGGCAAAGATGGCCTGGCTTACCCAACAGAGGCGAGGATGGGAAGGGACAGGTCCAATCGCAGGGTAACTGCAAGGACGGCCTGACTTTCCCAGTGGAGGCGAGGACAGGAAGGGAGCTCAATCCGGAGTGGCTCTGAGTCTTGGGGTGGCCAGCAACCTTGGCTAGCCCCGGAAACAGCTGAATCCATATCTAGCTTGGAGTGGCAGACGGCCATTCAGCTGGCCCCGGCAACAGCCGAATCCATACCACGATGACTGCTCCGACTAGAGACAACAAGGCTCCGTGAAACGGTTGTCCTCCAACCAGGCCGGGAGATCATGAATGGCTACTCTAGCCTTCCACCGGCAGATTGTTCCAAAGGGATCCTGACGAGACGAACCAGCAACCACACTCGACCCTAGGGTCACTTATATTCCCAGCCCCAAGATGAGCATCAGGTGCTTATGATTAAGCCCAACTGAAGCAAGGGACAGCCAGAAGACCTGGAGTCCAGAATAAACGGACCGGACCATGAACCAGAATGCAGACTTCACGGACTGGACCGGACCATGACACAGTACTGGAGTACTGAGGTTACTCCTCCCAACTGCTTGGACATCCAGGAATTCAACGGACTCTGGAATTTGTAAAAAGACAATTTTGGTGGCTGTCTATGTCTCAGGATGTCCACGACTGCATCCTTGTCTCTCCTACTTGTGCCTAGAGCAAGGCATCACATCAGTGCCCTGTGCGTCCGCTCTGCATGCTGCCTAGGTCCCACCTTTTGGTGGATCCTGCCCCAATAAGATGGAAGCACTACCATCAAGGTGGATGTGGACTGTTTCTCCAAGGCTAGCCACTTCATTCTTATCCCCAAACTCATGAGACCTGATGGTTCAGTATGCACTCAGCCTGCATGGCTTCCATCAGTACTTACGGTCTGATTAAGGACCAGAGTTCACATCCCATTTTTGGAAAGTTTTCTGTTCTCTTTTGGGAGCCACAGCCAGCCTATCGTCAGGTTGCTACCCCCAAGCTAACAGCCAGAATGGGAGAGTGAATCAGGAGCCTGTGCTGCCTTGTCTCTTCCAACCCTATGACCAGGAGCTCCCAACCGGCATTTGAATGCCAGATGCAATTCTAGCCAGCATTCTTCCTTAACCGAGGTTGACATAAGAGTTCCTGCTGCTGAGTAGCAGATCTAATGTTACAGGCTCATGTGGGGACATGCCTGGGCATCTCTGCTGTGTACTCAGAAGCAAAACACCCGGCAGAAAGATTGGCTCTTCCGACAGGTGAGGTCTCTCAAGCTGAGGGAAAGTCTGGCTGGTGTCGAGATCTTCCTTTGAAATTTGAGAGCCACAAGTTGGCCCCACACTATTAGGGACCAGTCATATTAGAAAAGGTTATCAACGGGTTATAGATTGTGCCTACCATCGTCAATAAGGATTCATCCAGTATTCCATGTTTCCATTATATTCCTCCATCCTTTTTCCAGTCTCCCCTCCTCCTCGCTTGGTGGACGTGCCCCTGGTCTATTCTGTATGGTGCCTCTTGGCATCTTTCTGGGTATGGGTCACGGTCCAGTATCTTGTGGAATGGGAGGGGATCAGTCCTGAGGAACACTTTGGGGTTCCGACCCATGATATCCTGGACAAGTCTCTCACAGGTTTCTGGTGTCTCAGATGCTGAGCCAAGGGAAAGGGTACCTGTCACAAGCAAGGACTCTGCACATTCCAGCCAATCTGTGATTCATTGTGGTGCTATTTAACTCTCTTCCCTTCTTTTCAGTCTTGTTGCATCTTGACCAACACTCCCTGCTTAACTTTGTCCTTGTTCTGGGAGAGAAGACGACCCTTTAGATCGATGCTGTAGATGAGTGGTATCCGTTTAGTGTTCATGGTGCCTCTGAGCCGCAGTGTTGGTGCTAGCATTCAGTCTGAGAGCTATAGTTAACGGCCCTGTTGGCCTAGCATTTATTGTTTTTCCTTTAATTCTGCACAGTTCTTATTAAAGTCAGTGAACTGTTCATTTGCTTCAGTGTCTTTCCCTCTGCACTTGAGCCATAACCATACAACTATCACAGCAATCCTCAACTTTCAGGGGTCGGTTCAAATCCACTGTTGACAAGAGTGAAACCAAGTCCAAAACAAATAATTATCAGAATTGAGTTTCCATTGTATCATTTATTTATTATTTTACATTCTTCTAATGTTATGCTCCCTAGGGTGTACAAGATATAGTTAAACAAGTAAATCCACAAAGTGAACCCCATGCTGCAAAGATCAGTATAATGACCTCAGTAACAGAAATATCAATGAAGCAATAATAATAAAATCAAATTCCCAACTTCTGTGATATCATATAAATATGCATTCTGATATATATGACCAGCTGTCCCTCCATTCAAATCATTTTTGTTTTCAGATTCCTTGCAATGCCTTGTATTAAAAATTTAATGAAAGGCATTTTGTTGTGAATGTTGGCAAATGTTCCGAACTTTCCACAGCACCCAATCACTGAGAACAGTCTCCTTTAATGAATTGATGGTTCTTAAAAGGCAAAAAAAAGTGACTATCCTAAACTTTAAAAAAGTACTTCCAAACTGAAACAAAGAAAACATTTTTTCATGTTAAACCAGGGCATGCCAAAGCAAATGTATCAAAAGAAACTTGATGCACTGTGATATCCATGCCTCGTGACCTTCAAAATTAAGTTTTTTGTAATCCTCAATAACTTTTCAATAAATCATAAGCATCCTGTGATGAAATACAATTTGCTGAAAATCAAGATGGATTTTGTTTTGTGGCTGTCTGTAGGGAGACGAGTCTCAAGGTTGTATAATGTATACATACTTTGATAATAAATGTACTTTGAACTTTTTGAAATCATAATCTAGAGCAGCAAAACACTATAGTTTGGTTGATAAGAAACAAATTTGCTGGAATGACTAAATTTGAGTGTTTAGTATTATTGTTTAGTTTGTGTAAAATTATCACATGGACTCCAACTTCAGTTCAAAGCCAAAGAGCTGTCATTGAATGAAGATTAAAAATGGGGGAAAGAATGGACATTGAAGAACATGCACTAATCATTTGTGCTTTGTATCATGACAGAGGAACTGCCAGATTACCCTTATTACCATGACTTCAGTCAGATTTGTTTTTTTATAACTGGCAGAAGTGAACAGTTGTTCATGTCCTGTTCAAGAGATAATTCAGGAAATGTGCTCCCTGCCAAATAATTACCAGGCACATAATATCTGTAGCCGAGAGCAAGCAAAAGCTGAGTATCTATGGTACACCAAACTCTCATTCCCTGAGCTGGAAGAATCCGATGTGCTTAGTAAAACCTTTCCTCCATGTTTGCAGTTAGCACAGCTCCATGATAAGATAGGACATGTCTCTGGTATCAGAGTTCCAGATTCAGTGTGCGTTTTCAGCTGGATGATATCATATGCAAAATCAGAGTAGTTTTCATCATTTTGTAGAAAGGCTGGTCACCATGAGGTAAGATTGCACAGTTTATCTCTAGAGAAAGATTTAGTAGGGATAGATAGTAAGGAAGGGAGAACTTTTTCTTTGTTTCTGTTAGTTTTGACTTTTAATTTCTCATGCAGTATGGGAGGCTCTGATGAAACCAGTTGAGGGATTTAAAAATCATCCATATATAATTTCTGAGCCCAAAGTTGGCCAGGCCCTTCCAAAATTCAGAGGTTCCATGATGGAATGAGTTCAGAAAGATTCTGTAAAGTAGATTCATGTTCACAAGCAGCAGCAAGTGTGTCACAAATTTTTTTCATATCAAAACATCTAATTCACTCATAAACTAACCAATGTACACCCATGAAGTTACCAAGTTAAACAGCTCTTTTTTAATTAAAGTATTTTCCAACATTCTAGCTAAGCTTATTCACAAATAGAGCTCTAGATGCAATTAAAGTGTTGAGCAACACACACACATGAAGCAGGAGGAACTCAGCAGGTCACACAGCATCTATGGAAATGAATAAGCAGTCAATGTTTCAGGCGAATATCCTTCTTCCTGTGAGTTCCTCCAGCATCTGCAAATATTTTTGTTATATGAAAGTGCTGATTTGTGTTGGTGAAGTTGCTTTCAATTGTATTTGAGGTACCACTTGAATTCATCTAAGGAATGCATCCAAGCAGAAATCAGATGGTGCTGGTTATTGGAAGAATTTCTGTTTGCTATTATACAAATAATTTTTAACAGACACTGACAATATGAACTGAACTGTGTAATGTAAATCGCATTTTGGTGCAATTTCTCAGCTGCACCCAAAATTGAACCTATTGCAAACTAATTTACCAAATCTCTTCATTCTCCTTGGGGAGATAAGTGTGGTGACGGTGTCTGTCACTTTGGAGTAAAACAGAGCACCTTTCAGTTAATTATATATATTTTCTTCTCAGCATTCCACTGGACTGTCTTAGTAAGGAAGTGTGTGTGAAAACAAGTTTTGCCTCTGCAATTGAATCACGGTTGTTGACTGAATAGCATTGAAGGTTTGATGGATAGTAGCACTCATTTCCCTAGATGGGTTATTTTCTGACCATCTCTATGACAGATGGTGGTTTCCAGATCTCTAACATTGTTGTTTTGAAGTGATGTTCAGCAAATCATTTCAGATTAATGTTACTGTGGGTTACCTCAATTCAGGTGAGCCATCACCTTATTATTTCACTTTTGAATAAATTTCCATGGGTCCATATGTCCCCTTTCATGCTTCAGTACATCTAAACACTTAGCTCACAGATAAATACATTTAGCATTTTAATCAAAACTTAGAACATTGCAGCTGCACTCACACACACACACGGTGAAAATTGTTTCATGATGGGAGTTCTTTTTGTTGCCAGGACCTTCCAGTATCTCACAAACAGAAATCTGCAGATGCTGAAAACCCAAAACAACACACACACACGAAATATTGGAGAAACTCAGCAGGCCAGGCAGCATCTATGGAAATGAATAAACAGTCAACATTCTGGGCTGAGATCCTTCATCAGGACTGGAAAGAAAGAGGACTTCTCCATATGCCAGTGGTTCTGATTCTATTTACCAAATGATTATACTATAATTTCACTAAGATGAATCTTCAGTGAGTGTTTCACATTTTGACATGAGCATACTTTTGAGCAGTTACATTATGCAGACAGAATATATGAAACAAGGTTCTTTGCACTATCTTACCTGAGTGGGACTGTGGATGACACCACTGGGGATTCCAAGTGGACTTCAGCAGCAAGGTGAACTGACTGATTTGGTCTTCCAAATCCATCCCTTTAATGGTCTATGTCTGGCCCTCACTTCAGCTTCATCAGCTTAATGCCAATTAATTTAATTAAATGGTTTATTTGGTAACAGGGCAAGTATTAAGTATTTGTCATAAGGGGACAGGAGGCTGGACTTAAGTACAGGACACAGGCACTGAAATACTAGGGGCAGGACAGGAACAACTAAACAATAGACAAGATGTGGTGACCATGATGTGCATGAGGGATGTGACATTCAAGGTGATTCTGGGGTTCCAGGAGAGACTTAGAGTTCAGGCAAGGCAGGATCCCAGAGTTCAGGCAAGGCAGGCTACATAACTCCTCAGCAGGACCCAGGCAGGAACACAGGGGCCTGAGCAGGTCACAGGACACCTGGGTAGGTAGCAGGGCACAACCCATCAGCAGCAAGGGATGGAAAGGGGCAGAGACCTCTGGGCAGGCCACATAACTCCTAGGCAGGGCCCAGACTTCCCAAACAGGAACACAGGGGCCTGGGCAGGTCACAGGGCACCTGGGTAAGTTGCAGGGCACAACCCATCAGCAGCAAGGGATGGAAAGGGGCAGAGTCCCCCCACCAGGCAACAGCAGTCCAGCCAGGCTTGTCCAACAGAGGCAAGGGATAGGAAGGGAACTAAGTCCAGGGTGACTGCCAGACTTACTCAAAGAACTCCAAGCCAGGGCACTCACCCCATCCCCAACTCCACTCAGTCCCAGAGCCCCCTATATACACCTTCAGCCGATGGGCATAAGGTGCACCTTCTTGAGCTGCAACAAGCCACAATGATCCACAGGTGTGACTAATTGGGCTCAAGGGCAAAAGGAGGGACGGCTACAAGACCTGGAGTCCAGAGTCTGCGGACCGGATCAAGACCCGGAATGTGGGCTACGGACCGGACCATAACAGTATTAGAACAAAAGTCCCAGTGAATTGGTTTCCTTCAGAATAATGAACTGCAAGAAAAAAATCATGAAATACCCTGACCGGATCCTGAGTCCCACTACAAGGAGCTTTTGCAAATTCTTGCAGATCAGTAAGAAAATGAAAATAATTGATGGTTAGATTAAAAGAAAGGACAGCTTGTATTTATGTCGTGGTTTTCATGACCTAAGATCATCTGGAAGCATTTTAATATACGTCACGGTTCTGTAAATATGCAACAAATTAACACATGTAGCTAATGAAAAATATATTGTCTTGAGTACCACTAAATGTGTCCTAGCTTAATTGTATGTAAAATTTCTGGAAGGTTTACCTGCTTAAAAATGTTGGGTTTGATTGAGTGTTGGTGAGATATTATAAGGCTGAACTTCTAATGGGAAAAGGAGATGTTGGAAAAGCTACCCACAAAAAAGCGAACTTCTCTGAGACTCAAAACATGAAAACAACTCTGAACAGGTATGAAATTCTAGTATTACTGATTTGAGGCTTTTCTAGTGATCGCAGAATCAGAAGCACTAAATTAGCTAGTGTTAAGTGAAACTGAAGATTAAAATAAACATGCTTTACATTCAAAGTCATAGATACCGAGTTCAAGGCACCTTTCAAACACAACTAAGGCTAATGCACTGTTGATTAAGTTCTTTATAAAGGAGGTGAAAGAATGTCTGTGTATAAAAGAAGTTGAAGACATAGATCATTGTATTCTCCATGGAATAATTCAGCCCTCGTACGGCCAGGATCAGAGACTGTCATCTCTGGAAAAGAATTGGTGAGTGTTGAGTGACTCAGTTTGCAACGTCTGTTCCACATCCTGAAGAGCTCACCCTATTACTTTAGGAACTTTAGAGAGTGACTGCAAATACACTGAAAAAATAGTTATTTTGTAGCTGGGGAAAATACACACACTGGAAATAAATAATTTTTCTGGTCTTTAATTCCTTTATCTGGGGTATTTTAAGAGACTCCTGGATGGCTACATGGAGCTTAGAAAACTAGAGGGCTATGGGTAAAGCCCAGGTAGTTCTAAAGCAGGGACACGTTCGGCACAGCTTTGTGGGCCGAAGGGCCTATATTGTGCTGTAGGTTACCTTTGTTTCTATGTTGCTATGTTTTAGATGTTTTAATGCAGAGAGAGGGGATCAAAATAAAAACAACAAAATGAATTTTGAAAAAACAGTTCCTGCTGTTACAAACAACACACACAAAATGCTGGTGGAACACAGTAGGCCAGGCAGCATCTATAGGGAGAAGCATTGTCGACGTTTCGGGCCGAGACCCTTCGTCAGGACTAACTGAAAGAAAAGATAGTGAGAGATAGTAATAAGAGATTTCTTACTATCTCTTCTCTTCTTTGACGAAGGGTCTCGGCCTGAAACGTCGACAGTGCTTCTCCCTATAGATGCTGCCTGGCCTGCTGTGTTCCACCAGCATTTTGTGTGTGTTGTTGTTTGAATTTCCATCATCTGCAGATTTCCTCCTGTTTGCTCCTGCTTTTACAATCTCAGTTGAACTTCAGACCACACCCTTGTTACGTATGCAGTATGAAAATAACTGAAACAAATTATACAAAACCAATACAAGTGGCGATTCTAAAAAAAAACAATACAAACAACATTAGAATCCCACCAACCCTGTACCTTATACACAACATCAAAAATATGAATAAATACATCTCATCTCAATTAAGAAATACACTCGCATTGGCACACACATGCTTTACTTCCAAACACAAGTGGGCTAGACCTTGAAATGAGTTCTCCTCATTCACGCTACATGACAGAGATTAACACATTCACATTACTCTGTTACATTCACATTCAGTCATGAAACAATAAAGAAATACAAAAATAAACTTACTTTCTTTTCCAATATTCTTATTAGTTTCTACATAGAAGAATACAGACTACAAGAAAGTGTATATAAAAGGTCAGAAAAGATAAAAAACACCAGTTACATTGTATTTGATCATAATAACAATCACATTACCCCGTATTCATATACGTTAATCAATAGTTATATTAAACTATACTAATTTATTACAAAAGAAAAAAAAATCTAACCCCTACCAAGACCGAAGCTGTTCATTAAGGAGAAAAGAAGGTAAATACCTTCTTATATAATAAAAATTAATAATAGCCAACACCTGACTTTAAATAACAAATTGAAAGTTTTGAAAATAATTCAGAAAATGTCCCCACGATGTTTGAAAGTCTTGACAAGATTCAGAAATTGAACAAAGAATCTTCTCTAAATCTAACTTCACGTAATCCACTGAGCATGAGTAGGAGGAAGAACATCCTTCCATTTGAACAAAAGTGTCCTCCTAGTTATAAGAGAGCTAAAGGCCAAAATACGTAAATCAGATGTCTTGTACTTAATATCGTGTCCTGCAACAATACCAGAAAGGGTGATCAGAGGGTTAGGCTTAAAATTTACTTTAAAAAGTAAGGAAAATTTTTGAAAAACTTCCTTCCAATATTTTTCAAGATTCAGGCAGGCCCAAAACATATGAATTAATGAGGCTTCTCCATTATTACATCTGTCACAGTAGGGAGATATATCTGAATAAAAACAAGAAAGCTTATCCTTAGTCTTATAAGCTCTATGTACCATCTTAAATTGTATGAGGGAATGACGAGCACATAGCGATGAAGTATTAACCAGTTTAAAACGTTTACAATATATTGCCTTGCAGTTGAATTACTAAAAAGACTAGCTTACTTGGCCGATAGCAAAATTCATACAACCACGCTATTCCAGGGCTGATGAATTTGCTTGTGAAAATCTGGAGCATCCACATATAAAACATGTCAAATTACCGATATTCTAGATTTACAAACAATTGTAAGCAAATTTGCATGGTTATTTTTCAATATTATTCACCTTCCCTCACCAAAACATGGGAAAAGCATTTGAACGTCATCCTTTCAAGAACACACCAACTCCTCATTCTACTCCACACGTGCAAAATGACATCACCGTTTTCTCTTAAAGGCACAGGCAGCTATTTCAGCATTACCAAGGTGAATACATAAGTGTACTTTAACAATAAAAAAATGATATTCAACGGTCAACTGGTTACATTTTTTATGATGCACATACACAACATAATAAAAAAGCCGAAATGGGCTAAACAGTATTGAATCTGCTCTTACTTCCTTTGCTGAATGACATAACTCCATCATGACACATATTATGTTAGCGATATGAACACACCAGGTGTGGGTGCCATCCTTTGCCTCTTAATTCACTGGGGAAAGAAGCAACTTAAAATAAGCAGCTCTGTAGCTAGAGGGATGCAATAGGAATACATTAATATTCATCCATCAAAATTACAGTCTTAGAAACATCACTTATCTATGTTCTGTATAAGACAATTAATCACAGAATCCTGTACCCAGAAGCCAGACAGAAAACAAATATTTAAGGCCCATTGCATTAGAGCAGGGGTTCCTCACCTTTTTTATGCCATTAGGCAAAGGGTTCATGGACCCCAGGTTGGGAACCCTGCATGTAACAGCCTAACCCGGCACCTTTCAAATCATTGCTGGAAACTTCAATCAGGCTTATTTGAAGAAATCTCTGCGCAATTAACATCAACATATGACCTGCAGAGCACACTCAACCACTGTTATACTACAGTTAGGAATGCCTACTGTTCCATCCCTAGACCACATTTTGGGAAATCTGATCATCTGGCTCTCCTCCTTCTACCTATACACAAGAGAGGCTAAAGTGCAAGACTCCAGATGTAAGGAAAACAAAGAGATTGTCACAAGAGGCAGAAAAGTGGCTGTGGGATAGCTTGAGTCAATGGGTTGGGTCGTGTTCATGGACTCATCGAAGGATCTGAATGAATATACCACGGTTGTGAAGGATGTTATAAAAACAGTTATACATGAGTGTGTCCCCAGAAACTCATTCAATCTCTTCTCCAACCAGAATCCCTGGATGAACCATGAGATCCACAATCTACTGAGGGCCAGATAAGTGGTGTTCAGATCTAGTAACCAGGTAAAATACAAGCGGTCCAGGTACCCCACGCGCAAAATGCCAATTCTGGACCAAACTTGAATTAATGAAGGGTGGTCAACAGCTGTTCAGGGTTTGAACACTATAACCCCCTACGAAGTGAAACCAGGTTACATACGTCGGTGACTACAAGTTTTCACTGCCGGATGAGCTCAGTACCTTTCATGCTCACTTTGATCGTCAAAACATAGAGGGACCTTCACAAACACCAACAGCAATGGATGAACCTTTGACTTCAGTCTCTGCAACCAACATCTGTCAGGAGGGTGAACTCACAGAAGGCAACTGTGCTGATTAACTGGCTGGAATGTTCACTGATATCTTTAACCTCTTGTTTTGTCAGTCTGGGGTACCCACTTGCTTTAAGCAGTCTTCAATTATACCAGAGCCTAAAAAGAAAGTGGTAACCTGCCTCAAACACTATCATCTAGTAGCATTACATCCAAGGTGATGAAGTGTTTTGACAGGTTGCTGATAAAACATATCAACTTCTGTCTGACAGGTGACTTGAATCTGCTCCAATTTGCCTACTGTCACAACAGAACAACAGCAGATGCCATTTTATTGGCTCTTCACTTAACCTCAAAACATCTGGGCAGTGAAGATACATACATCAGGATGCTCTTCATTGACTACAGCTTGGCATTCAATATTAACATCCCCTCAAAACTAAACGATAAACTCCAAGACCTAGGCCTCAGTACATCATTGTGCAATTGTATCCTCGATTTCCTCACTTGTGGACCCCAGTCAGTTCAGAATGACAACAACATCTCATCCACGATCACCATCAGCATAGATGCACCAGAAGGCTGTGCGCTTAGCCCCTGCTCCACTTGCTATATACTTATGACCATGAAGCCAAGCACAGTTCCAATGCCATATTAAAGTTTGCTGATGACACCACTGTCATTGGCTGAATCAAGGGTGGTGATGAGTTAGCATTTAGAAGAGAGATTGAAAATCTGGCTAGGTAATGCCACAACAACAACCTCTTACTTAATTTCAGCAAGAACAAGGAGCGGAATATTAACTTCAGGAGGAAGAAACTAGAGGTCCATGAGCCAGTTCTCACCAGGAGTCCGGTGGTACAGAGGGTCAGTGACATTAAATTCCTCGGTTTTATCATTTCAGGGGATCTGTCCTGGGCGAGCACATAAATGCCATTACATTGAGGGCCAGGCAGTGGCTCTACTTTCTTAGAAGTTTATGAAGATTTGGTGTGTCCTCCAAAACTGGCAGAATTCTATAGATGTGTGGCAGAGAGTGTATCAACACCTGATATGGAAGCACCAATGCCCTTGAAAGGAAAAGCCTAAAAGAAGTAATGGATACCACCCAGCTCACCATGGGTAAAGTCCTTCCCACCATTGAGCATGTCTATGTGGAGCACTGTCACAGGAAGGCAGCACCATCATCAGGGATCCCCACCATCCAGGCCATCCTCTCCTCTCACTGCTGCTATCAGGAAGAAGGTACAAGTGCATCAGGATTCACACCACCAGGTTCAGGAACAGTTATTACCCCTCAGCCATCAGGCCCTTGAACCAGAGGGGATAACTTCACTCCCCGCAACACTGAAATATTTTCACAACCTATGGACTCACTTTCAAGGATTCTTTATCTTATGTTCTCGATATCTATTTCTTATTTCTTCTTCTTCTTATTGTTGTATTTTAGTTTATCCCAGCTCAAACTGGTAAAACCTGAGGTATGGGCATGGCAAAGAACATTTATTACTCAATTGCCAAGAACGTTTGGACTATTCTAGTGGTGTTTAATGCTTTGGCTTTCTGAAGATTTGCATAAATATTGCAGTGCAGGCCTAATTGTTTAATGCTATTGTTTAGTGACTTTGGGATGATGCCAGTGGTAGATATTACGATCAGGACAATCTATACCCTGTTCATGTTCCATTGTCTTTCAATTTCCTCTTTTAATTCTGCATATTTCTGTTTTTTTCCACTTATTGATTTCTGTATGCTATCTATGTTTGGAATGGTTATGTCTATTGTTACGAAAACCCCGTAACCAGGTAACTTACCAGCAAAGATAGATGGATCAGCTGAGTCGGATGCTACTATTTTCAAACGTTTTATTCAACAAGGGCACAAACGTATGGTTAATACAAAACATTCAGATCGTCAAAACTCAATCTAAAACACCGGTGTAACCATAATCAATCAGAAATAAGCTCTACAGTTGTCTAGGGGGTAATACTGAGTCCAACGGAAGTCTAAAGAGTCACTCAGAAGTTTGCAGGCTTTTTCCTTTATAGTTTAGAAAAGATGCACACTTGCCCGTCGTCTTGGCAGAGCAAATCCTTGGAATCAGGAGAGCAGACTTCCCCGTTGTTATTTTAAAAGCAGTCTTTCGTTGGTTTTAGCCACAGATTCAAATTCGGAATCTAGCGTACGTGGCTTCCTTCAAAATGGCGTCCCGCTCCCACGGGAATCGATCTCGTGTCTCCTGGGTGTGTCTGCTGAGGTGCATCTGAGGTGCATCCCCTCAGACCCGCCTTTATACTTCTTCACGGGATCGCAGGTATCAATCAAGTTGCAGGTAATGCGATCTTTCTCTCAACCAGCCCACTTTGCCCGAGGGCTTTTCACGTGGTCTCCATGAGACAATAGTCAAAGTCACCTTTATTCTGCTTCTTGGGAGAACGTGGTCTTCCGCACGTCTCTCTCTCTTGGGTCAGCTGACCCCCCCTTAACTAGAATTCTTGCGATTTTCACAAAGGAGGGGGCCAACGGCATAACACCTCCCCCCATAATGGGTTTTTAACCAGCGGTTAAAAACAGGTTGACACCGGATTTTTTTTTTTCTCTCTCTTTTTTTTTGAATCTACATACTACACAAGCTTTTCTCTTCACAGAGTACTACTGTTATACATTCAAGTCAGTATCTAAACAGGTAACAAGTACAGTGCCCCTTTTCTTTAATACCTTACCCTACCGTGCCATACATCGTATACTTAATTCAGCACCTGGATAAACAATCCGCTAGCACATTATCACTCCCCTTTATGTGCTGGATCTTAATATCAAATTCTTGTAGCATCAGACTCCAGCTTAATAACCTTCTGTTTTTATTTTTCAAATTGTCCAAGAATACCAGCGGGTTGTGATCGGTATAGACCACTAGGGGTCTTTGCGCCGGACAAATGTACACTTCGAAATGTTGTATCGCTAACACAAGCGCTAACAATTCCTTTTCCACGGTAGAGTAATTCCTCTGGTGTCTATTGAACTTCCGAGAGAAATATGCTACCGGGTGCTCCACTCCATCCCCCGCTTGCTGCAATAGGACTGCTCCTGCCGCCTCATCGCTGGCGTCCGTGGCCAAGGAGAAGGGGGTTAACAGATCGGGCGCTTTTAACACCGGGTCATGGCACAATACGGCTTTTAACTTTTCAAAGGCATTCTGACAAGAATGACCCCACTCAAATTTTTCCTCCTTCTGCAGTAATTTTGTAAGGGGGAGCGCAATGTCCGCAAAATTTTTACAGAATTTCCGATAGTATCCCACCATGCCCAGAAACCTCCTCAGGGCCCTTTTATTGGAGGGTACCGGGACCTCGGAAATAGCCCGGACCTTCGCCTGCACAGGGGCCAACTGCCCGTCTCCCACCACATACCCCAGATAGGTGATCGTGGCATGACCAAACTCACTCTTGGCGAGGTTTACAGTAAGGTGGGCTGCCGACATTCGGGTAAACAAACTTTCTACAGCCCCCAGATGCTCCTCCCAGGTGTCATTCCAAACTACCACATCGTCAAGATAAGCCTTGGTGTGGGTTAACCCCTTTATCACAGCGTCTATCATCCGCTGAAATGTCCCTGGGGCATTTTTCATCCCAAACGGCATAACGTTGTATTCGTACAACCCAGACGGGGTGACAAAGGCTGAAATCTCTCGAGCCCTGTCCGTTAAAGGAACGCACCAGTACCCCTTTAGCAAGTCAATTTTTGTGATGTACCTTGCCTTCCCCAGTTGATCAATGCAATCATCCACCCGGGGAAGAGGGTAAGCATCGGTCTGGGTAACCGCGTTGACCTTCCGATAATCGGTACAGAATCTTATGGTCCCGTCCGGCTTTGGGACAACCACGCAAGGAGAAGCCCACGCGGAAGAGGATTCGCGGATTATCCCAGCAGCTAGCATATGTTCAATCTCCTTCTCTACCAGCTGGCTCTTTTCAGGATTCATCCGATAAGGGGCTTGTTTAATAGGTTGGGTTGAGGTAGCTATCACATCATGTTGCGTCCCATTACACCTTCGGGGAACATCTGGGCATAAGTCTGCATGCCGGTTAACGAGCTGTATTACCTGCTCCCGCTGTTCAGGCTTTAAGTGGCCAACTTTACCCGCAAGATTCGCCAATACGACAGAGTTCTCTAATCTGGTAAGGACTATACCTATCTTGTCGAACCGTTCTGGTTCCTCCTTACCATCCCCCTCTACCTCATCGGCTTTCATGGCCGCGCCAACAACCGTGGGGGTGGGTTCGTGATACCCTTTTATCATGTTCACGTGAACTAACTGGGTCGGCTTTCGTCGGTCGGGGGTTTCGATCACGTAATTCAGCGAGTCTATTTTCTTACGCACTGTATATGGTCCTTGAAACCTCGCCCCCAGGGGGTGAGTAGCTACCGGGAATAGGACCAGGACCCGGTCGCCCACGTGAAACTCTCGTTCTCTCGCTCTCTTGTTATACCACTGACCCATTTTTTCCTGAGAGGCTTTAAGGTTTTCATTTGCCAAGGCGCATACTTGACGCAGCCTTTCCCGGAATTTCAGCACATAGTCGACCACACTGACTTGGGCGGTCGGGTTAGACCATTTTTCTTTCAGTAGGGTTAGGGGTCCCCTGGGCCTGTGACCGAAAACCAGCTCGAACGGACTGAACCCCAGGGAGCACTGCACTGTATCTCGTACGGCAAATAACAAAAGGGGTAGTCTGCTCTCCTGATTCCAAGGATTTGCTCTGCCAAGACGACGGGCAAGTGTGCATCTTTTCTAAACTATAAAGGAAAAAGCCTGCAAACTTCTGAGTGACTCTTTAGACTTCCGTTGGACTCAGTATTACCCCCTAGACAACTGTAGAGTTTATTTCTGATTGATTATGGTTACACCGGTGTTTTAGATTGAGTTTTGATGATCTGAATGTTTTGTATTAACCATACGTTTGTGCCCTTGTTGAATAAAACGTTTGAAAATAGTAGCATCCGACTCAGCTGATCCATCTATCTTTGCTGGTAAGTTACCTGGTTACGGGGTTTTCGTAACAAGTGGGGGCTCGTCCGGTATAAAGTAAGTTATTTTTGCTTGTTTATCCTGTAATATTATATCTGAATGGTAATTATGGGTTGTCCTATCTGTAATAATGGATCAGTCGTAATATCATTTGTGGGAGCTTGACTCTAAAACTGGATTAGGCTTGTATTTATGGTAACGTATTGTGTCTTTTATGAGTTTGTAATTTAAAGCAAGATTTTGGTGAATGATGTTTGCCACTCGATTGTGCCTGTGTAAGTAATCAGATTGAGTTAAACTGCTACAAGTTCCATCAATGTGTTGGATTATTTCTGATTTCTCTTGCCATTTTCGGTATTTATCATCTTGAATTTGTTGGTCTCTTATTATGTATTTTTGATATTTTTATGCTAATTACCTGGTCCTGTATTGCCACAAGGAACCATCTGTTTCTGGGAAGAGGTCTGAGCCAAACATTCGATGCTTCCTTGTCGGCATCTAATCTGCTCAGATTGTGGGAGTGTCTTCCACAGAGGGCCTGGTATTCCATTGGTTAACTTTTTCTTCTGCAGTGATAATTTCTTCATTTTTTGGGGGTTGTGCTTTCATTTAAGTTTAGTGGAGTGTACTTCTTATAAGAATTGCTTATGCTCAAGTGGAGTGCCGAATATATCCTTAAAAGTTTTTCTGAATGTTGTGTAAATTTTTATGTATGTTAATCCTCTTCCATTTTCTGTCCTGTGTATTATTAAACTAAGAGCATTCAAATACACATGGTATTTACTAAAATTTGTTCTTTCAGTTCTTACCTTTCTTTGTAAATTTTCCAGATCAGTTTTAGACCAAGATATTATGCCAAAAGCATACATTACTAAGGGGAAGTGAAAGTGTTTATTGCCTTTATTATATTTTTACTATTGAGCTCTGTTTGGCAGATTTTCTCAAACCTTGAAGTAAATTCTGTTGAAAAAATTCCCTTTATTGCACTATGATCTATTTTCTTTGCCTCTTGATATCCTGGATACTCATATGTTTCATATTCATCTGTTGGTTTTATTGTATCCTGCTGCTCTGTTTTGTATTCTATTAGCTCTATTGCACCTTTCCTTATGTTTAATGTTCTGCACTTATCCAGTCCAAAGTTCATGTTTATATCTTTCAAAAATAGTTCTACTATTTGAATTAATTGCTTTAGCTTTACTGATGAAGAAGCATATAATTTCAAATCATCCATGGTATAATTGAAGGTGAGTCAAGGTATAATTCGTTTCATTGTCTCTGATTTAATACTCTATTTCCATCCAATTCAGTAAATTAGAGAGTGGGTTTAAAGATAGACAAAACCATATTGGGCTTAGAGAGTCGTCATGGAAAATGCCTCGGTTTATTTTGGTAATGGTGGTTGTTAATAGATAGAGTGATTACAGTACACCAATTCTTCATCAGATGTTGTAGGAATTTTACAGGTATTGAGTGTAGTTTACATGTATTAAGAACTTCTATTAACCATCGGTGTGGGACAGAATCAAATACTTTTTGGTAGTCAATATTACATCATGAAAGATTTAACGACAGTATTTCCACTGGGTTTGGTTTAGAATTACAGAGTCTATTATCAGTTGTTCTTTACATCCTTTCATGTCTTTTCAGCATCCTTTCTGCTCTGCTGTAAGTATATTGTGGTTATCTATCTGAGTGGTGATTAGTTGCAAGATCCACGATGTTACAATTTTATGTATAGTCTGTAAACAAGTAATAGGACAATATTTTGATGGGTCATTCATGATTTCTCCTTTAGTTAAGAGATAGGTTTTATCTTTTGCCAAAAATTCAGGCACATTTTCAGGATTTTTAAGAAAATTGTTGATATGTATTAATAGGTACAGATGAAGGCAGGTCAATTTTTTATACCAATAATTATGAATATTATCATTGCCAGTGCTTTTCTGGTTGCAGGTATTTTTGTTAACCACTTTTAGCAAATGTATTGTAACTTCAGGTGTTTGCATGAGTTCAGTTGTGTGAATGCATTCTTTTTTTCTCCCTGATCCAGCTTGTTTCATGATTGTCCTGTTTGACCAGATATTAGAGCAAAAGTTCATTATCTCCCTGTTCGTTTGGAAATTCTGCGCTGGGGTTGGTGATATTTTGGTGCATCAAATTTAGTTTCAATGTCCTATATGAACCTTTTTCATTGTACCTGAACTGATAATTTTGTTTTCTTCATCTGGCACATTATCTATTTAGTGCATATCTATTTAGTCTGCTTTTGTATGCACCAAGATTTTGTTTTAGTGTATCTATAGATTCCACAATGTTTTTGTTAGGTAGATTGCACCTTATGTGCAATTTATATTTCCTTACCTTGCCTTTTCTCTTAACTTTCTTGCTCAGGTTATCCATTTGTTCTCCATCAGGGGGGCTCTTAAGGTTTCAGTTTTGTTTCTTAATCTTTTCTGCCATTTCGCTGTTCTCATTTCATTGCACAGTCTTGGGTTTGTATTAATGAGTGCCTCAATTTTACTGCCATTACACTGCACTGCTGTTAATGCGTGCAGTATGATACTGTGTGTAGTTCTTCAAATGTTTCAAGTTTTCCTAAATATTGTGGTACTATTTATAGAGTATTGACAGCTTTTGCAAATCTTGATGGTACGTTTTGTTTTGGTATGTAGGTTCTTTTACTTGGCTCCCTGCCCATGTATTCTGTTAGTGTGATGTTAAACGCTAGGATAATTTTGTCTGTATGCTCAGCTTCATCATAAGAATTCTGCAGAGGCTCTACATCTGTGTTGTTGCTATTACCATCAGGTTGTGGAGCAGTTGCTGAAGTAATTCTATTTTCATCTTCATTATTTTCTAGTATTGTATTGTTGTGGCCTTTAGGTTGGTTTCTTTCTAGCTCTTGTGCAACTTCATGTTTTATTTGGTTTAATCTGTCTCTGGGGAATAAGTTATTTTTTACTATCACTCTACATTGATCTGCTATTTGTTGTGCATTTACTTACTGAAGGGATATTGTGCTCTAAACTGTTGATAATGTTTGTCGTTGTATGCTGTCTTTACATAAGAACATAAGAACTAGGAGCAGGAGTAGGCCATCTGGCCCATTGAACCTCCTCCGCCATTCATTAAGATCATGGCTGATCTGATCATGTACTCATCTCCATCTACCTGTCTTTTCCCCAGAACCCTTAATTCCCCTACAATGCAAGAATCTATCCAATCTTGTCTTAAGTATGTTTACTGAGGTAGCTTCCACTGCTTCATTGGGTCCTGTCAGTCTCAAGTTCTGTTACTCAATAATATACACACCTTATGAATGTACTTACTTCTAATGATCATTTTCTGTGTGTCTTTCTTCTCTTAACTACTTGTTCAATGGGAATAAAGAGGCTGTCAAACTACACACAAACCTATATCTGCAACTTGTTAAAATACTACTATTTTTATTACGTAATAAATCTACCTCTTAATTTTGGAACAACTGTCTGTGTTCATATTATCTGGCAGCTGGTGTCAAGGATTTACAGTTCTACAACATCTATTGATCAAAGCATCTTGCCCAACGGCAGAGACGATAGGATCAATACAAACTGCACCTCACTTACATTCCTGTATTTAAAGTTGCCTGGTCTGACAGCCTCTTATTGCCACTGAAAAAGCCCTGGGGCTGTTTTGAAAAATAAATCCACAGACATGCACCAGTCATAGATTTTTTAAGAGTACTTGGTGGATGTAAAATAATGGCTTCCAATGGCCCAAAAATTAAAACAAGTTGTGTCTGAGGTATGATATAGGAAAAGATTATAATTTTAAGCCAAACATAAAGATCAGATTCAAAGGCAGTAACAGTGTGACCATTAACAACAGATACCCTTGAATTGACAGTATGCAGGATCCAAGCTTTATGATTAAGCCAAAAATACAACTACACATTTTCTTTATATTGCATTCAAATACTAACACAAGCTTCAACTTTTCTGTCTTTGCAGTCATATTAAAAATGGCTGTTGACATTTTTAATTGTTGTTAATTGTAGTGTACCTGCTCATCAGTGAGACTTCAGAACCAGAGAATGATTAGTTCAAATACACCAGGACAAATCCTCTCTTAATGTTTGTCAGCTCAAGATAAAGGTTAAAATGGTAGAGTGGGAAAACAGTAAGTCCCTCGCCTCTATTAAATGACAGAGCAGAGTCTGCCAGCAAAATACAGTTAAACTTACAAACATAATTGATGAACACAAACTTCAGGAATGGGAGATACTGTAAACACAAACACAAACTTCAGGAATGGGAGATAAACACAACCACAAACAGAGCAATAGACAGATACTGAAGTTACTAGTAAGCTACAATTACTTGGTTTTAATACCTCTTCAACCTATTTACATTTTCCTTTGAGGAATGGACTGGAGTTCACTCAGTCATCTTATAACTTTACCAAAGCCATTTACTGTTAATCCTGGGTGTGGTAGCAGGTAGTTTCATTAAACTAAAACTAAGCAGATGTTGAATTTTAATTTAACTATTTGCAAAACTCCTGACTAAAACTTGCCTTTCAGCGAGGAGTATTGCTGTTAAGAGGCACCAGATGCAATGTTTGTTTTAGGATAGAAATGAACTGAGTGAAGCAGTGGTGATTTTGTTGCCCACAAAAGTCTATGCCAAAATTCATTATTCAAAAAATAGAAGAAATAGGATCATTTGTGGGAACGTCATTGTATATGTAATATGGTACAGCACAGTATCTAACTGCAAAACCTTAAAGCTTGGAAATGTTTCTTAGAACCTAGCAATTAAAATCATGACTGATACCTTTCACGCAAGATCAGATGGTAAAGAGGCATGTCGCTAGCCTAGGGGGTTAAAAGACCAACTTCACTGAATTTTACTTTGGTGCATAACTGAGATAACAACAGATTCCTTTGATGATGACTATTCTCATTCTAGAATTTTCTTTGTTCCCATAAAATCTGAGATTGCTTTAAAATGAGAAAAAAATGTATTTTCTAGGGTTGTTGTAACTGAGCACCTAAAACTGAGGTGCTGTTTGAGTATATGAGTGCAAAAAAAAGATTATCCCACTTTTAATAATAAATACATGCTTTTGAAAAGTGCAAGGATATACCATCAATTGTAATATTGCAGCTAAGTTACAAGGTGACATTCCAACCAGATATATCATTGGACCAAGTGTGTTACGTGGAAACAGTAAGTACTTGTGAAAATATCTAAACTTCTTTAAAATCCTTTAGTTTATCTGACTAAAAGTATGCCCTACTTTGATTAATATTGCTTTCTTGGAAGTTGCAATAATCCTCCAACTGGGTTCACCCAAGTTTGATTTTCACACTATGTGCATTTTCTGATCTGGGCTATGTTAACTTTTGTTTTGGACAAGATGTGATGTGACAGTAACATAAACAGCCCGTGTAAAGTCTCTTAGAACAACAAAGGATTTGTGTTGAAAGGTAATGACTATAGCTCTTTGCTTCAGCCCTGAGGTCGCTCTTTCCTTGTTATGTTCTGTTAGTTGTCAGCTACACACAGTAATGTGAAAAAGTCTTAGATACAATACATATATAAAGCTAGGGTTCCTAAGAATTTTGCACAGTACTATATTTGCCAACGTGGAGTGGTGAGCACGTTTGTAAATCTGCTGGGAGCAAAGGATACTGGGAATGGCAAGGGCAGAATGCCGTGGGACAAGTGGTAGAGAAGGAGTGCCGGGGCGGGGGGTTGGTGCGGGTGCAGACACACCCAGCTCTGAGACACCATGCGAGGTCATTTGATTCCAATTAGTTTATTGATCATCATGGAATTTCTCTCTGGAGCTTCCAGCTACCTCCCCTCTCCCTTCTCATGTTCCCAATCATGATTCTCCTCTCTCTGTCCCATTCCCAATCTCAGTTCAAAATAGAGACCCATATCAGAATTTATCATAAACTTATCATAAATATATCACCAACTTCCGTTAATGCCCCTCCTCTCCTTCTTACACCACCCCTAATATATTTAGTATTTTTCCCCCCTCCTCCCTTTTATTCTCTCTTTCTGCCCATCACCCTGCCTGTTCTCCATCTCTCTCTGGTGTTCCCCCTCCCACTTTCTTTCTCCTGAGGCCTCCCGTCCTATGATCCTTTCCTTTCTGCAGCTCTGTATCTCTTTTGCCAATCACCTTTCCAGCTCAGCTTCATCCCACCTCCTTCGGTCTTCTCCTATCATTTCGCATTTCCCCCTCCCCCCACTACTTTCAAATCTCTTAGTATCTTTCCTTTCAGTTAGTCCTGCCGAAGGGTCTCGGCCCGAAATGTCGACAGTGCTTCTCCCTATAGATGCTGCCTGGCCTGCTGTGTTCCACCAGCATTTTGTGTGTATTGCAAATCTTTATCAGTCAGACTATCCTTGCACAGTCACCACCCAGATTCCTTGAGAACCCAAGCTCCAGACCATATTCTATGTGTCTCTCTGCAGATCTATGAGCCTGCTCAGTACTGATTCCACCACTCACTGATACACCAGATCCTTGATCCACTGCATGGATTCTGCCCATCTTTGATCCTCCTCACTCATTCTGCTGATCCCAATCCCATACACCACACCAACTGTGAAAGTGTTTGCCCTGATATATACTCTCCCCAACAATATCCAAAATTCCACGCTGACCATATTCCCTCTCACCCTGTCTCTCATTCGATCCTAATCCAAAAATGCCAAAGCAACATCGAATGTGCAATTGATGTGCCTGTCTGCAGGCAGAGTACTGAAAGGTCACTGGCCCCATTGCTTCTCCCCAGCACAACCATGGCACTTTTGAATTTCTTGGCAACGTGTCAAGTTTCACTTGTTTCACAAGTTTTGTTCATTTTAGTAACACTTGGAGGGAGAAAAGAAGCGAAGATTTTGTGAACATTCAATGACCCTAATTTGGTTTTTGAAGGTTCTCTCTTAATGTTACCGCTGAAGAAGTTATTTTTCATATTTTACTTGTTTCAAATGTAAGTGTATTCATGTTCATTATTCTTCTTCTTTCAGACCCTGCAAAGAGACACAAGCGACTACAATACCAAATCCTTACCTACAGGGGCATATACCAAAGTTTCATACAGGTAACTTTAAATGTGCTGCACCTCAGACTCTGTGGTTTGCTAATGTTCAGAACCAGGTTTTCCTAGACTATGTTTCCTTATCAAATATTTTCTTATTGGTGTGTCTCCCCTTATCCCTTTTTGCTTTGCAGAGGAAATCTGAGCTAGCTGCTGTCAAGACCAAGCGAAAACTGCTGACGAGGAAAACAATCCGAGTGCATTCTTTTGTTGTTAAATTTCCCTTTCTCCTTTCAGCAGCCCTTCCAAAGATTTGGCAGAAAGCCAGGAGAGAACTTGTGGAGGATCATCTACTTAATCTCACCTAATCCTACTTGGTGCATCCAGGTGGAAATGTGGCTGCAGCTGTCTTCAGGTGATTACCGGCATGACATTTCAATGAGGGTGTAGAAAGTGAAGTAGAAGGGTTTCTTTGGTATAGTGGAAGCCATTTTGCCCAGAATTTTACATTTTGTTGATAGGTACTGGTTCCTTTAAAAAGCTGAAGCAGCTCTAGCTCTGTCCTTGCTGTAAGGTGCTGAGTAAGAGACCCAGGTGACCCAGAAGTGAAAAGAAAGATAATACATGGAGACGTGCTGTATCTGCCCAGTTCCCTTTTCATTGGCAGCTCAATGTGTTGAACAGGTATTTAAACACTTAATCCTTCATATTAGTTGCCATATGCACACCTCAAATTGCCAATTTAACTCTGCTTCATTTCAAGTCCAATTGATCATAACAGCAGGGGACACAAATTACTTCCCTTTTCAGCAGTGTTTGATGGGGGTGAAGTGAAACTACACCTCGAACAATGGTCAGAAGGTTCTGTCCCATGCAACCAAGATAATCCGTCTAAACATTCACATGTTTGTGTTCAATATCAAACTAAGGAAAATCTTCTTTAAACAGGACATAACATTTCCAGGAATCATTAAAAATAAATAATGTGATCTTTCACTCTCAATATTTTATGGATGTACAATGAGGCTGGTTATAAAAATATTGAAGAGGGTTAAGTCTTTCCCAACTTCTGTATGGTAAGTGGGACAAAGCACTATTTTGTAAGCTGTTGTTAATATTTTATCACAAAACCTGCATGGGCTCCAGTTTTGAATGGCGAGAAACTGAATTTCAAAGTACCTGTATCTAGATCCAGTTTAAAGTCCAAATTCATTCAACACCTCTCTTTGACAGAGGAAGATACAGATTTATCTCAGCACCAATGTAAGGCTTGCCTTGTCAAATATTTCACCCAGGATAGGGTGGATTATTCCAAAAGTGAGTCAAATCAAGATTCTTACCAGACACACAGACTAAAGAGGAAACAAAGATCTAAGCAACTTGCTTGTTTTGCTTGTAATTTTTTATTGTAACAAGTTATCACTGTGAGTGGTTCAGCAAAGATATTTTGAGAAATGGAAATATATTTTCAAGACTTTGCACTTTGTTATTTGGCTTACTAGACCTCAAATACTTCAATGCTGTTTGTTTTTTCTAATGTTGCTCTCTGTGGTATTCGCAAAAGAAATTAAGTAGACAACTAATTTAAAACCACAATGTTTTTAGTTACCGTAGATGTCGGATTATAAGCCGCTACTTTTTTCCCACATTTTGAACAGCTTTGAACACTGCGGCCTTTACTACGGTGTGGCTAATGCATGATTTTTTTTCATGCCGCCAAAAACATTTTGCCTCGTAACAGTAGACCAATAAAATTGATGAGTAGTTCACAGAGGTCCAATGAAATTGTACGATAAATCAAGCGCACTTTCACAATTAAATTATTGTAAATCAGTCATTTGTACTCACCCTCATCAACATGGAAAACACTCGAAGAAAAGCATTGTGCTGCCTTTATGGCAGTTATTTAGTTTATAATATTTTCGCTTAGTAATTCATTTTCTAGTTAAAGTTAGAAGTGTTTTAACTATATTTGTTTTCTGTACTACATCGCGGGATGCTATGACGTCACACCCGGTTTCGCCGCGTCTTGTGGGAAAAATACCGGTTTGCGATAAATGGGAAGGAGGGGGGGCGAGTGCATTACGCGAGCGGCATTAGATCTGAGCGAACGTTGCTTTTAAGTTAAAGGCGATCAATAACTTTTCCTGGTAGGCTGCAGTATATATATTTTTTACCAGTCGTTAGGAGATATTGGAATGTTGCTCAGTAAAAAAGTATACGCAACGTATATTTAAAAGTAGCCGCGTTACAGGCACGGTTCGAAAAAAAGCATTTGCAATATGTATTTGTTTATGTTACCATATGGATTTAATTAAAAGTTTAAAAATCCTCACGTGTAATATCTTTCTGTGTAAATATCTCATATTACAACGTGGGACACCTGCGGCCGAAAATCCGGTGCGGCCTAAAATCCGGTGCGGCTTGTACAAGTACAAAATTGATTTTCTTTCTAAAATTAGAGCCAGCGGCTTTTAATCAGGTGCGCTCTGTAGTGCGAAATCTACGGTATTTCTGATCATAAATGTCTAACCTGGCTTGCTTAGATTGGCACAGTTATGCAGTGTATTCTAAAAGCCATTAATACAGCATAATTTTATTAAGTCACACTTCTGCCCTGATGCAAATTGTCACAGGGGTGCCTATGGTGCAATCTGCTAACCTACAGTAACATTGTAATACCAAGAAACTTCCTGAACCACTACGTCTTCCTTAAACGGACTTCCATAAGATAGGTTCCTTCTTGCCATGACCTTCATCCCCTCACCAACCACCAGATCCACACCCTCCTCTCCATAGCCATCCACTGCCCCAAATCTAGACCCAATGATCTCATTCCTGAACCCTTAGGCTCAAGCCCAAACCCGAGTACTTTTTGATTCCCCCATCTCTCTACTTGACTGCTGTGACTGTGAACAAAGTTACTGGAGGGACACTGAAGCTAGTGGATATAGAAGTCTTTATTCAGCAAAACAAGCAGCTAATCGATACATTATAGGAAGATAGGGCCTGGCTGACCCAATATTACATGACAATTTCACACTCTAAAGAAAAAAGGTAACAGCAGGACAATTCTATAGCTACAACATATCTACAATGCTTCCTGTGAATTATGTATAGTTTCCAAGCACCTCCTACTTCACACCCACACTCCAGACAGCCAAAATGATTGTTAATCTGCATTGTCATGCAGACATCAAGACAGTGCATGTTTCCGAGATGGAATCAATCCCAATCTGCAGCTCCAGGGAGACTATCTTTCAGAGCTGTGTTTTAAATCCACATTCAAATCTGAGGATTAGTTGTTGTTGAAATTAATATTTGCAGTATACCCCATCTCCAGAATAAGCCCTAACATTAACATGCAACTTAATGATTGCAGAAAAACACCAGAATGGGCTTTGATCAACAAACCTTTATCAATTACAAATCAAGAAAAGACTAATGCAAAGCTACTGTAGTGTAGCAGGTTCTACATGCCCAATCTGTTCAACCTTGCCTCACAAGACAATCAAATCATTCCAATTATTATTCTTGTGTACAGTATCCACAGTACTCAAGATGAATCTCACCCTATAAAACTGAAACATAAGCTTCATACTTTAGCATTCATTTCTTCCAGCAATAAACAATAAAATTCACAAAATGCTGGTGGAACGCAACAGGCCAGGCAGCATCTATAGGAAGAAGCACTGTCGACGTTTCGGGCCGAGACCCTTCATCAGGACATTTTGTGTGTGTTGCTTGAATTTCCAGCATCTGCAGATTTCCTTGTGTTTGCAACAATAACATTCAGTTAGTATTCTAACTGCATGCAGTACTTACCCATCAGCTTTTAGCAAATCATATGATAAGCCCGCTCTAAATCATAGAGCCTGTATTTTCTCACTGTTTCAATAATATACTTAATTTTTCTGTCAAAATGGACAACCTTACATTTTCTCACGTTAAACTCCATTTGTCAGTCATCTTTCTCTTTTAAATAGAATTAAAACATAAAAGAAGTATGTTCCACCAGTACATTAAATGCCTATGTATTAATATTTCACAGTGTAATTTCTAAACTTTTCTCAGTTGTCTTTATATAACATTGAAAAGACAAATTCAGATCACAATTTCTAAAATAAGCTGTTGAATCGAAGTGGTTATGTGTTAGGTTCCAGATCCTGAAGGAAAAAATCTTGAGTAATAATCTATAAACTGAGTAGAATGAGGAAGTTATGCTGTTCAATTCTGAGTATAATTCCTTAAAAATATATTCATTGAAGGATTAAGGAATCCTTAGCAAGTAAAGCCTCAGAGTTCAGAGGCATGCATAGTTCTGAAGTTATATTGTTGGCTAACAATTCTTTAATATTTTGCATTGTACACATTAATAAAACTAAAAAGTAAATATATTTCCAAAGATTGTCACTGATAAGTGATGTCCCAAATTTGATTCCATTCTATGTGGGACATAAAGCAATCCATTGACTGTGTTTGTTTGGTGTCTATCCATTACTGTTTTAGCAATGAAATGCAATAACCCATAATCAAAAAGCAATGCAAGGAATCAGATAAAAATACACAGAGGAATCTTAAGTGTGCAGAAGTATACATCACTTACCCATTAGACAACATGGTAAGAATAGATGATACGATAACATTACTGTAACAAATCACATTACAAGTGAGATCCTGAAACTTAAGCATCGTGCTTAGTTTTGGCACTTGGGTCAAGTTGTAATGTGCAGCTGAGGGCAATTGACCTTAAGAAGATTAACAGAGATGCTTGAGAAAGAAAGGAGGGAAAATCTCACATCAGAGAATATCTACGAGGGTGAAAATGCCCTTGGGACATTGTACATTGTGTTTTTTTGATTCCCACAGTTTTGTTTCAAAAGCCAATAATATTGTGGTGGTCTCCACAAACAGCACTAGTATTTGGTTTGAGCACTAGCTGAATGTCTCACATGGTATAATAAGGCCTGAAGGAATAAATGTGTCTCCTTGGTTGTTGTTCACTTTAGTTTTCTTTCTTTTATGTATTTCTCCAGACGATACACATTTCTTTCTGTTTTAGTGATCTTTACAATTATCAACTAACTTTCTTTCTTTCCTTCTTTAGAAGACTTCCAAATTACTACTCATGAAATTCCCCATCTAGCTTATAGGGAATTGCAGCAACTAATTATTTCTCACCATTGAACACGGCAATTCATGTGTCCTTGCTCTCTGCAATCCTCACTGAACTAATGAAATGCTTACAAGTACCTCAAAGAAAAACATAGAATATAAGTGCACTGAAGAAGGCCATTTACCCTGACTGCTCTCTTTTCCCACTCCATCCATTTCACAGTCCATGCTTACTCTGAAAAACTACACCTAAATCTGTTTCGGATAATGTTGCTGCTCTTAGTGGGGGCTGATGATATTTCAATCCCCGATAAAACCCACAGAAATCCTGATGAAAAGCCAAGATATTACCAAAAGATATACCATAAAATTTGTGATTGATGCGGAAATTATCCTATTCAGTCTCTCTACACTTTTCTAAAATTGCTGCTTTTTACAGTTTTTTATGTTAAGTAATGTTCCTTACAATTTCTGTTTTTTTGTTATAGAGTATCTAACAATATCAATAAATATATAAAATTAATTGCACAAGTTTCCTTGTTTTGATTACTCTTCAATTTCCGTTTTACAAGACCAAGGTCCTTTGGATTAAAATCACTGAGTTGTGGGTATAATTGCATTATTTTCTAATGAGAAAGCATTACATTGGATTTTCCCTGTTGTTATTGGAATCAACCATTTGAATAAAGAGCCACTAGGCGATAACTCATATAGAAATATTGCTGCAAATGAACATCAGGTGTGCTTTACTCTCCTTACTGCAGTAAATGTAAGTAAAACTGAATTATGTAATACACTTGATCAAATAATGACTGCAAAGTATGCTGGAAGAATCAAGTTTAAAACCCACCTTGACCAGTGATTCATAAAAGACCACAGCATTGAAGGAGCATGAGTCCTGAAGTAGTTCCAAACTGATGGCTTTACTGTAAGAGATTATTTATTATGTTGTACAAAGACATATTCCTGGTGGTGGTAGTATATTTTCAATATCTTTTCCAAAGTACAATATAATGATACTGAATGGCCTGGATAGTCTGGATGTATGTTTCCATTAGCAGGAGAGTCTGGGATCTGATAGCATAGCCTCAAAATAAAGGGATATCCCTTTTGCTGTAAAACTTAGATGAGGAAGAATTTCTTCATCCAGAGGGTGATGAATTTATGGAATTTGTAATATTTGGATCTATTTATTTTAGAGCAATGACTCCCCTTAGCACTACTCATGGACTGATACCTTATGTGCACATTGATCTGTTGTCTGTGTCCTCTCTCTCTCTCTCTCCCTGCTATGTGATTACACCAGGTAAACCCCATCTATGTGTGCATGCTTTTATTTAAATTAATATGTCATTGTACTCATCACCAATTTGTTGTGTCTGTACAAAACTGAATGTCATCAACTGCACCAACAGTTACGGGACGACAGACTTCAGAGAGAGTGACAGTGAGAGGAACGAGTATGCAGAAGATCATCAGGATGCTAACAAAGAGACGTGTGAGTAATTACATAAAACACAGTGAAAGATGAACAACGAGCAAGGTTAAAGTAAAATAAAAGTGACGATGGCCTTAGTTGGGAAAGATGATGAATTTGACGGTGCCAATGAGGACTGGGAAACATAAATCGAGAGAGTTGAATGGTAGTGTAGCGCAAACGACGTGGATGAGGAAAAGAATGTCTCTACACTTCTTAACTTAAATGGGCGCTAAAACGTATAAGCTCTTATGCAACTTTGTAACTCCAACTTTGTAAAGCCAACAAGCAAGATGTTCAATGAAATTGTTGCAATTTTACAAAATCACTTGAGCCCTAAACTGCTGGTAATAGCTGTGAGATTTAGATTCAACAAAAGGAACCAGTCAAAGGATGAAAGCATTGCTGAATACATTGCAGGACTATAAAAACTTTCCCAATGCTGTGACTTTAGAGACGGACTTTCTGATGCATTAGGGGACAGGCTTGTATGTGCCATGCATATAATCAAAACACTCAAAAGAGGCTACTGTCAGAAAGAGACCTAACCTTAGAACAGGCCTTGACCATTGCAATATCATTAGAGTCTGCAGCAAAGGATACAGCAGAACTATAGAAAAGGTTTAGAATGTGAAATGCACAAAATGTTGAATGGTGCAAAAAGCCAAGAATGTTATTGATGTGGCAAATCCTCCCATGATGCAAATGACTGTTGGCTCAAGCTAAAGCTTGCAGGAAGTGCCACCCACAAGGCCATATAGAGAGAGTGTGCAGGTCAGACTAAAGGCACAACCAAACAGAAAAAACACACCATGAAAAGTTCCAAACACAGACTAAACAAATGCATAAACTAAATGTGAAGCAGTATCAGACAACAGGGTCTTTCAAAGATGGGCTGTCATGCATAGAACTGCATAGTATAACTGAAGCAGATCACAAAATCACATGGATCTCAATAGATGTGTCAGGTGTGCAATTGAAAATGGAATTGGATACAGGATCAGCTTTGTCTATAATTTCAGAAGCTGACTACAACAGACTGTTTCTAAGCTACCATTAGAAAAGACCTTGGAGATGCTGAAGATTTACACAGATAAAAAAGTATCCCCAAAAGGCAAACTGAAAGTGAATGTGATGTATGGAGACCGAACACAACAGTTAGAGCTTTATGTATTGAAAAGTGGAGGGCCTGAGGGCGTGAATCATTGAGAAAAATCCAACTAGACTGGCACACAATCAAAGCTCTCAATGTGACATCAACAGGCAACTGCAGCCCAAATGATAGTACTAAAAAGAGACTGTCACAGCTACTTAATGCAAATGAGGTGTTTGAGAAGGGTATTGATAAATTCAAAGGCATGAAGGCCAGAATTGAACTGGATGAAGCAGCAACACCAAGATTCCGAAAAGCGTGCCCAATGCCTTATGCACTATGTCCTATTTCTAAAGTTGATGCTGAACTTCAGAGCCTGGAGACACCCAGCATTCTCTCCAAAGTTGAGTGGAATAATTGGGCCACACCCATTGTCCCAGTGATCAAGAAAGAGAGAGCCAGAGCTGTTCGCATATGCGGGGATTTCAAAGTGAGTATCAACCCTGTGCTGCATACTGTGCAGTATCACCTGCCATGTATAGAAGATATTTCTACGTCTTTGGCAGGCAGGGAGAGGTTTTCAAAGATTGACTTATCACAAGCCTATCTGCAAATGCAGGTGAGGAGTCAAGCAGGAAGTTCCTCACAATCAACACTCATAAGGGACTGTCCAGTATAATTGCCTAGTCTTTGTCACCATAACATCTCCAGCAACTTGGCAAAGAACAATGGACCAAGTACTCTCAGGTGTGCCAGGAACATATTGTTACCTTGACGATGAAGAGAACCTCCAGAACCTTGGTAAAGTGCTTACCAGGCTGAGTGGGTATGGTCTGTGTGCAAAAAGAGAAATGCGAGTTTCTCAAGAATGAAATCTCATAATGTGGACATGTCATTGGCATGCATGGCTTACATAAGTCACAAGAGAATATTGAAGCAGTGTTACAGACACACAAACCAGTAAATGCATCATAACTCAGGTCATACTTGGACCTTATAAACTATTACCACTGCTTTCTCCCAAACATTGCTACAGTGCTGCACCCATTGAATGCACTGTTGCAGCAGGAGCAAAGTGGGAGTGGTCAGAAAAATATGAAAGAGCATTCAAGGAAAAAAAGAGACTAACTGGTCACCTATTATGACCCATCACTGCCCATCAGACTGGCGTGTGATGGGTTCCCTTATGACACTGGAGCTGTTTTGTCACAGACTATGAAAGATGGATCTAAATGCCCGATTGCATTTGCTTTATGATCACTGATGAGTGCAGAACACTACTACGCACAGATCGGCTAAAAGGCCCTTAGTCTGGTACAGGGAATAAAGAAGATCCAGCACATCCTCTGCTGACAAAAGTTTACTGTAGGGACAGACCACCAGTCCCTTCTGTCAATTTTCAATCCCAGGGAGGGAATTCCAGTGATGTTTGCTACCAGTTTCCAATGTTGGGCACTGTTCCTAGTAGCTCTTTCTAATGACATAGAGTTCAAGGGTACTAAACAACACAGCAACACTGACAGCTTGTCATGTCTTCCACTGTTGGAAACTGAAGAAGAAAAGTCTTCTTGCTGTGACCCAGCTACTGGTAACAAATTCTGAAATGCAAAGAGAAACAAGTAATGACCAAACATTGTCTAAAGTCTATGACATCACCAGGAAAGGATGGCCAGCTCACGGTAACCCTATGTTTCCGGAGTTCTCAGTGAGACGAGACCGGCTGTCTGTATGTCATAGAACACTGATGCATGATTCTCGTGTTGTGGTTCCCTCTAAAATGTGCACCGGAGTGTTAGAAAATCTTCATGATGGACACCTGGGTATAGTCAAGATGAACAGTCTCGCCCAGAGCTACGTGTGGTGACCAGGAATAGATAGACAGATTGAAGACTTGACCAAATGATGCCACAAAATTCAAAATGCACTCTTACAGCCACTGTTACATCTGTGGGACTGACCGTCTTCACCATGGCAATGAGCACATATTGACTTTGCTAGGCCATTCATAGACTCCATGTTTCTGATTGTTGTGGGTGTTCATCTGAAGTCGCCATAGGACACTCCAATGAAGTCAACCGCATCAGAAAAGACTGTATCTTCTCTGTGGACTATCTTCATCAGATATGACTTACCTGAACAAATTGTGAGTGACAACAGACCACGATACACATCAGAAGTGTTCAGACTATTCATGAAGAAAAATAAACATTAGGCATTTCAAGTCAGCTCCTCACCACCTAGCAATGAATGGGTTAGCTGAAAGGTTTTTCCAAACCTCCAAGAAGTCCATTAAAGCAAGGGAGACATTTCCATACAGCACAAAGTGGACAACTTTCTTTTTGTGTACGCAACGGGAATACACCAGTTAAAACCCATCTCTGCATGTGTGCTTTTATTTTAATTGCTATCTGGTTGTATAGACACAACAGAATTCAGTGCTTCATATGGCTGTAGAGGCCAGATCATTGGGTGTGCTTAAGGCAGAGATTGATAGGTTCTTGATTGGAAAGGAGGTTAAGGATTATGGGCAGAAGATGGGAGAGTAAGGTTGATTTAAAAAATTAGCTATGATTGAATGGTAGAGTAGACTAGATGAGCCAAATGGTCTAATTCTGCACCTATATATTATGATGTTGTGATTTATAGGTAAGTGTTGCATAAGCAGCAAAATCACAAGTAGCAAAATTGAAGTATGAACAAACATTAATCAGGGGAATAATGTATGTGGTAGTCCTCAATAATAACCAAGTATCAGTCCTGAAGAGATTCTCCTGTAACGAGTATTGGTGGTCTTCAATGGTCTTCTCCTTCCATTGATTGGAAGACAAAGTTGCTGTCAGTAATTTACAAAGTTAGTCTTGTGTGTTGATGGATGGGATAAGTGAGAAGGTGTCAATATTACGTTAAGATGTAATTATTGCAATAGAAAAGATGTATTTGCATTAATGACACATCTATTTAACAGTATCTGCAGTACTTTCCTTTGGCACTTAGATGTTGTCTATCTTAGTCTTATTAAAACAAAGGGAGTAACAAGATGATTTGACGATAAAATTGTATATGTCAGTCATAGATCAATTTTTAAATGTAGTATGTGTAGCTGTCATTCAAAATGGACGAGAAATCATGAAACAATTTTGATGAAGGATAACGCTGGTGCAGATTAGGGTAGTTTTCTTCTGGTCTGCCATTTCTATCACTCTTCAAAGACAGTAACTGAATAGGCTTCAGAGGGTGCCACAAAAAGCAATATTAAAATAAAAACAATAAAGAAGTTAATTCTTTTCCACCATTGGGGTCTCGTATTTTGCTGTTTATCTATGATCGTGTGCCTCATTCATTTATTTTGAGTAATTTTAATTAACTTTACAACCTTGCACGTCAACATAGAAACTAAATTGGAGAATATTTTGCAAAACTGCAGCTATAATCCCAACTGCATTATGATCTGGGCCAGACTGATTCACTGAGTGATATTGTTATTTAAAATGTGAAATATTAAAAAGTGCTTAATTAAATGTAATACCTCTCATAACTTCAAACCAATTATGCCCAGTTAAATACTTCTGAAGGTTTTTTTTAGGTATTTGGGTGCAATCAGCTCCACAGACAGCCAATAACACAATTCCGGGTATGTTCATGAAGTTTGATGGATATTGATCAGCTAGAATAAAAAGCAGAGCACTCCTACACTTCTTTGAATAATGTCAAATGGTCTGTCACATCCACCAGGGAGGGTGGGTAATTCCTTACTTTGTATGTCATCTGAAAGACAGTATGCCTAGATATTCAAACTTACTACTAAAAGTGGCATTAGTGTGTTGTACTCTGTCTCCAAGGTGAACTCTATTGAATGGAATGCATTTCAGAAGAGTGCAGCACGCTGATGGCATATGTTTAGCATTATCCCCCCACCAAGGATAAGTTCCTAGACAAGTACCTCCATGCAGGGTTCATTGCCTCAGTGTTGCTTTGCTGTTCAGAATAGATCATATTCTCAAATTTCTGCAATATTCCTTCTGACTCAAAAGCAAAAATGGGCCACAGCTGGCACTTGCAGTGTCAGGAGTCTGATGTGATTTTCACTGACCTGAGTTCTGATGAGCAGTGGTAGCATGCTAAGCATCATATGTAATGTACTGTGCCTATCTCTGTCAATGATCATGTTCAGTTAAGCCCATCATGGTTAATTGTAGTGAGGTTGAAGGTTGGCATAAAGAACCTGTTTGATTTCAATTCAGGCTATGGTTACAATGCAAGGTCACAACATTTCATGAAACATGCTTGCCATCTACAATAGGTGTAGACAGCAGATTTTGTGACTGTGAACAAAGTCACCAGAGAGAAACTAAAGCTAATGGATATAGAAGTACTTATTCAGCAAAACGAGCAGCAGGCATCGTACTCCAGACACTCTTGGAAGAAGAGGCCTGCCTGACAGAATATTACATAACATTTTATATGCTAAAGATCAAAGATAACAGCAGGACCATTCTATAGTCACAATGTATCTACAATACTTCCTTTGAAATACATATAATTTTCAAACACCTCCATCTTCACACCCACTCTCCAGACAGCTAAAATGATTATTCATCTCCACTAACTCTGGGCTGCATTCATGCATATACAGGCATCTGAGGTCTATTGGAGTGTTTCTTTGTTTGCAATCTCCAGGAAAGACCATTGTTCAGAGCTACATTTTTAATTCGATCTACAATCCACGTTCAGGTCTGAAGACTGGCTGCTGTTGAAATTAGTATTTGCTATATGCCATAACTCCAGAATATGCCCTAAAGGCAGATAACTGTATTTCTAATGGGCCAGGAATGTGGATAGTGTATGTTATGACACTGACTGAAAGAGTGTCTTTGAACATTGTCAATCAAGCTGATAGGATGTGGAAGAATTGACCTGGGTGAACACTTAACACATGCCTCTGGAGAATGTTAACATGGCTCCCTCTTCATTGTCCATTAAAAGGAGTTGGCCACAGTTAACCATTAAGTAATGAAATATAACCCAATGTCATAGTAATAAATATCAAGTTACCTTTCCATGAGTCAAAGCCCTCACTTGAAACAACAGAGTGAAATGAAGAAGCTGTGAACATTTGCAAACATATCATTGAGACATGGTGGATGTTCCACTGCACACTAACCTCAAACTGAGAGATGTTACCACTTCTTATTTTTCATGGTAGATATCAGAATAGATACCAGATAGCATGTGTATGGAAGGCAAGAAAAATAAACTAAAAGCATAAAACTAAAAAATATAAGTGAACTACCAGTGAAATTCTGGGATTGAAAGAGTTGTCTAGCAAGGAGGAGTGTTGTTTGAATTTCCAGATCTGCAGATTTCCTCGTGTTTGCACTTCACCTGAGAAACTGTTGGTGTTTGCCCACTGTATCCAGTGCTTCTGATGTGGTCTCCTCTTCATTGGTGAGACACAATGTAGATTGAAGGACCACTTTGTCAAGCACCTTGGCTCCATCTCAAAGAGCAGGATTTTAATTCCAATCCCCATTCCCATTCTGACATATCTGTCCATGGCCTCCTCTGCTGCCACAATGAGGTCACTCTCAGGTTGCAGGTAGCTTATGGGTAGTTTGCAACATAATGGACTGAACATTAATTTCTCAATGTTCAGTCTCAGGTGAAAAAGGCAAAGGGCTGGAGAAGAAGGAATCTGATAGGAGAGAAGAGTCGACCATGGGTGAAAGGGAAGAAGGAGGGGCATCAGGGAGAGGTAATAGGCAGGTGAGAAGAAGCGGTAAGAAGCAGAATGGGGAATTGAAGAAGAGGGAAGGGGGAAGGGAAAAATTACCAGATGTTCGAGAAATTGATATTCATGCCATCAGGTTAGAGGTTACCTAGGCTACCCAGATGAAATAAGATATGTTGCTCCTCCATCCTGAGAGTGACCTCATCATGGTAGCCAAGGAGGCCATCGACAGATATGTTGGTGCAGGAATGGGATAGGAATTCTGCTTTTTGCAGATGGGGCGGAGGTATTTGACAAAGCAGTCCCCTAATCTATGCCAGGTCTTAATAATGAAGAGGAGGCCGCTCTGAGAGCATTGTATACAGTAGACAACCCTAATAGATTAGCAGGTGAAGTGGGGCACTGAACGAAGATGAGGGAGGAGGTCAATGGGCAGATGTAGCACTTTAGCCACTTGTAGGGACATGTGCCAGGAGGGAGATCAGTTGGCAGTCGGAAAGAATGAATGGACAAGGGAATCGCGGAGGGAGTGGAGACAGTGGAGATTAGAGGGAAGGCAAAAATGTGTTCGGTGGTAGGATCCAATTGAAGATGGCGGAAACGGCAGAAAACGCAGTGTTGGTTGCATTGGCTCATGGGGTGGTAAGTAAGGACAATAGGAACTCTATTCTTGTTGAGGCAGAGGGAGGATGGGTAAGAGCAGATGTCCGGGAAATGGAAGTGCTATGGGTGAGGGCAGCATCAATGATGGAGGGAAGGAAACCCCGTTCTTTGAAAAAGGAGGTTCTCTGATGTCCTAGAAAGGAAAGTTTCATCCTGAGAACGGATGCGGCGGAGGCAGAGGAACTGAGACAGTGCGGGAAGAGGTTTAGTCAAGATATATAGGAGACTGGGCGGGAAGAGATCATTTGTCTTTACTAGTTTGCAAATACCCAGTATTCTACTTCTAAACCAAATAATAAATTATACTTTGATACCAGCGTCAATAGAATTTGGGCTAGGATTGTTTGTTATTTTTGGTTTTCCTTTATGTTCAGTATATATTGCATTTCAGTGTGTTTTTTGTGGACTTGATTTGTTTCTCCCGACAGCATTCTCAATCAACTCCATGGTCTGCAGGATGTTCAATATGGCTGAAGGGCAAAAATTTATACTAAATGGACAGAGGTTAGAATCACCTGTAATGTTCTGTAAAATATATTGCAGAAAGAAGTGGATCTTTGGCAGTTCTTAATTGGCAAATTGCCTCATAACTCAAAGCCAAGAACAAGCTGAAGAATGACACCACAGACAATGTTGACAATGAAACTAGTGTCAGAGTATTATGCAGTAATATGGTGATAGTGTTCTACCTTATATTTAAATTTTGGAAGGTTGCGAGTTTAACTTTATATTTTGTTAAATGTGGTATTTGCATGTCAGCATGGAGGTTGCAGTTTTCACTCATCTATATATTTTCATTTCCACTATTGTGATTGTGCAAAGCTGAAATTCAATTGTTGACTAAAACTCTTGTGCGTGTTTACCATTGAAAAACAAGAATAAATTTCACCAACTTCATTCCCCGACAAAATTTTTAGAGACTGATGCCTCCTCCAACTTTATTGTTGAGCGTCATGGGAAGAGATGAATGGCTAAAAAATATTCACTACTCCTTTTTAACATACAAAATCTTGCTGAAAGAACAAGAGGCAAACTGTTTTCCGTCTGCTAAACCTCTCATTAGATGAGTGTGAAAGAGATGCCGGGGGGTTGGTGGTGAGGGTGGAAGTGGGTGGACTCAGCTATCAGCTCCCATTCTTCACTTGCAGTAGAGAAATACCTTCACTTTGTTTACTGCGGCTCCCAGACCACAAATTGGCTTGGAGTAATTTGGTTTTATTTCAGCCTCAAAGCTGTCTGGCATTTGACTGGCAGCCACAGATTACCCTGAGCCCACATTATTGCATGACCAGTGAAGTAGCTGGTGGATTAAAGACTCTTCATGACACCAAAGTCCATCCCTTGTAACAACAGGAGCATTATATGAAACTTGGCAAGTTCCTTCCTCAGTGGGTAGCATTCTTCATCAGTTACAGGCAAGTAGAAAATTCCTCTCTCATCTATAAAATTATTGCAGTAGAATTTGGTTAACATTATCAAAGTGATGTCCTAATTTTAATTCACAATAAAATTATAATTTTACTCTTAATTACTACTATAAAAGTAGCAATTTCTTAGCTACTAGAAAATAGTGAGATTTGGCTGGTGAAAACTCAGGGAGCATCTTTGCTGGTTACAGAACAGCATTCAAGATTTGCACATGTGGCAAGGCCAGAGGAAAGCTTGATATTTGTAAGGTGGCAAGTGTCTAACCAGCCCCACCTAATGGCAAGATCCAGATATAACACAAAGGTATGATTCTCTGTCATGAATAAGCATCATTTCAATCTCTGTAACTAACCCCTGACCAGCTAGTTATAAGGATGCATTTCCAACAGTACATCATTTGCCTGCTTATGCCTTCTTAACTATTCCATACAATCAAGACTGATCTTTTACTTCAGTATTATCTTCCCGCATTAGCACCATATCCTTGGATTCCTTTAATGTCCAAGAATGCCTGCCTTTAAGCTATTCAGGACAGAGTGTGTTTCGCCTTCTTGGGTTCACTAACTTTGATGAAGAAATTACTTTTTATCTCTGTCCTGAACAGTTGAACTCTTGCTTTGAGGCTGTGGCTCCTAGTACCAGACAATCAGCTAGGGGAGACCTCAACTCTAAATCTATCCCATTCTACCCATAAAGAGCTGTATGTGTTTCAATGTCAATTCTCCCTCATCTGGACTCAAGAGGATTGCTGAATTGTGAACACTGAATAGACCTGCTCATTGTGAATACTGTGAAATGTCAAATAACCTATGTATCCCAAATGACCACTTTGCCTTTTCTCTCCATTATTCATTATTTAGGTTAAAATATGTAGAGTCTTGATTTTAACTATTTAGGACAGCTCAGGCTCTAAAGCAGATTGTTTTATTCTTCATAGTGGGAAGTCAAACTCAAGAGCTTTCTTTTAATTGTAATGAATAGATGGGCTCTTGACCTCACAATCTAGCTTGTTTTCATTTTGCACCTTATTGTCTACTTGCACTGCACTTTCTCTGTAGCTGTATTCTACATTTTTAAATTATTTTATTTGTCCGACCTCAATGTGGTGTGGAATGATTTGATCTGTATGAACAATATACAAGACAAGTCCTTCACTGTATCCCTGTACACGTGACAATAATAAACCAATTCGAGATTCTGGCAGAGTCAAATTACAATGGTGTCAGAACCATTGAAATACGTCTAAATGGATGCCACTTAATTCTTGTTTCTAACATAGTGGGCAGGTAGTTCAACATCTGAAGGTGAGATGTTGCCCTCCCTCTGTGAAAATATAATTCACTAGATGCAATTACTTGCTGTGCTTATAAATTGACAGCATTGGGAGGTCTGCAAAGCGTTAACCAATGCCAATGGCAGAAATTGTTGCAATTATTAGTTATTAACGTCCTTTCTCCTGTAGGGGAACATCAAAGCTCATAGATGGCTTGTGCACAGAAAAATTCAGGAAGTTACAAAGAGGAGAGCACCCGGCCTCTCCATGCTGTTGATTTACCCACCATGTATAGTTAGCTCTAATCAGATTTACCCTTTGTCCTTTCTCCTATCTGCAGAGGAACATGGAAGGTCAATGTTGGCTTGTGCTCAATGAGTTCAGGAAATTATTTCCATGCTGCCTCAAATCCTTTTCCTCTATGCAACAATGCAATCCAGTCTTGAATATGGTTATATGGTTTCAATATGGTTTCAATCTCAATATGGTTTCAATCTCAAGTACTAATTGTAAAACTTATTCTATACTCATTCAAGGGATGGGAATTATACTCAATATACCTACAAAATTAGAGAACAATTATTGCTTTACAAGAAAGAGAAAGGTTGGAAGAAGCATTCTTCTGAAAAGAATCTGAGAGCTGATGAAGTATCCTGCCCTTCCTAGGAGCCTTCACTAGGAGAGAATATGTGGAGTGAAGGAAAAACAAAAGGGGCAGAAATTTAAAAAATGTGCAGTACTTTGCACAGGATGATTTAGGATGAAAGTTGAGCACACAAATCTACACTAACTACAAGTTTAAACAATAACATTGAAATTCCAAGCATTATTGAATGCTTTTCTAATGATTACATACATGCTTGAGAAAAAACAGTGCAAATTACTCAGGTAAAACTAGATGTACTGCATTGGCTGTACACTTTAGGTTCTCTGTCAATTGAAGGATTACTCTAAAGGCTTTACTGGAAGACAAAACGTGAAAGTAAATACCAGTACCAGCTGTATACAAATCACCCCCTTCAGCCTAAGAAGTCTGATTAAATATTTGCAAGACCTGCACTTACACATGATAGATTAATTTTTCGACAAAGGCAGTTGATAACAGTCTTGGCAATGTGAAGTAAAACAGTGCATATCAGATTGCAGATTTTACTTCACAGAGGATCTCACTTTCACTGCCCTGACAATAGGTGTCAGCTGGCCACAGAGAATCACTGCTCTCTCACTTTACCTGTCAAACAATGGATAAACCTTATGCACTGCCCATCACTCAGAAAGTCCTTCAAAGTGATACACTTACTTGAAATGTAACTAACCCCAAAACAAAATCTGGGGGAAGGAAGCTGGTTCATTTCTTTAAATCTGTGGAATTCATTGCAATGAATTGCACAGATTCACCTCTTTCTAGCTTAAGAAAGTTCTCCTCAATTCTGTTCAAAATGGATGTCACTGACTTCAGAGGCTGTGCTCATTGGTTCTACACTCCCACAATATAGGAGCTATCCTCTCCACATCCACTTTATCAATATTCGATACATTTCTATGTGATTTCGTCATTCTTTTAAACTCCAGCTGGTACCATAAGACCATAAAACCGTAAAATATAGTGCCAGAATTAGGCCATTCGGCCCATTGAGAGTACTCTGCCATTTCATCATGGCTAATATTTTCCCCTCTTAACCCCATTCACCTGCCTTCTCCCCATAACCGTTCACACCATGGCTAATCAAGAATCTATCAACCTCTGTCTTAAAAGCACCCAGTGACCTGACCTCCACAGCTGCCTGTGGCAATGAAGTCCACAGATTTACCACCCTATAGCTAAAGCAATTCCTCCTCATCCCTGTTCTAAACAGATGTCCCACCAGTTTGAGGCTGTGCCCTCTGGTCCTAGACTTCCCCCACCAAAGGAAATATCCTCTTCACATCCGCTCTATCTAGGCCATTCAATATTCCATAGGTTTCAATGAGATCTGCCCCTCAATCTTCTAAATAACAGTGAGCACAGGCCCAGAGCCTTCAAACACTCCTCATATGATTAGCCTGTCATTCCTGGAATCACTCTTCTGAACCTCGTCTGAACCCTCTCCAATGTCAGCATGTCCTTTAGGGGCCCAAATGTTACTCACAATGTTGCAAGTGAGACTTCACTAGTGCTTCATAAAGCCTCAGCATTACGTCCTTGATTTTATATTCTAGTCTTTTTGAAATGAATGCTAACTTTGATTTTACCTTCCTCACCACAGACTCAACCTGCAAATTAACCTTCAGGGAATTCTGCACAAGGACTCCTTTGCACCTCAGATTTTTGAATTTTCTTCATGTTTAGAAAAGTGTCTCTGCTTTTATTCGTTCTACCAAAGTGCATGACCATACACTTCCCAACACGTATTCCATCGGCCATCTCTTTGCCTATTCTCCTAATCTGTCTAAACCCTTCTGCAGCCTCACTGCTTCCTCAACACCACCCGCTGCTCCACCTGTTTTCATTCTGTCCGCAGATTATGGCCACAAAGCCATCGATTCCTTCATTCAAATCATTGACACGTAATGTGAAATGTAGCGGTCCCAATATTGACTCCAGCAGCCAATATGAACAAGATCCCTTTATTCCCACTCTTTGCCTCCTGCCAATCAGGCAGTGCTATTATCTCCCTGTAATACCCTGAGCTCTTCTCTTTAGCAGCCTCATGTGTGGCACCTTGTCAAGAGCCTTCTGAAAATCCAAATAAAGAACATCCACTGACTCTCCTTTAACTATCCTGTTTGTTAATTCATCGAAGGATGCCAATAGATTTGTGAGGCAAGATTTCCCTTTAGAAAACTATACTGATTTTGGCCTATATTGTCATGTGTCTCCAAGTACCCCAAAACCTCATCCCTGATAAGAGACTCCACTATCTTTGCAGTGACTGAAGTCAGGCTAACTGGCCTATAATTTCCTTTCTTCTGCCTCTCTCTCTCTTCTTAAAGCGTGAAGTGACAGTTGCAATTTTCCAGTCCTCTGGAATCATACCATAATTTAGTGATTCTTGAAAGATCATTACTAATACCTCCATAATCTCTTCAGCTACCTCTTTCAGAACCCTGGGGAGTAGTGCATCTGATCCAGGTGACTTACTTACCTTCAGAGCTTTCAGCTTCACAAGCACCTTCTAAGTCACAGCAACGAATATTACTTCTGCTCCTCGACATTCTCGACCTTCCGGTATCCTACTACCGTCTTCCACAGTGAAGATTGATGCAGAATGTTTATTCAGTTCATCTGCCATATCCTTGTCTCTCATTACTATCTTTTCTGTGTCCAATATCGACTCTCCCCTCTCTTTTACTCTTCAAATATCTGAAAAATCTTTTAGTATCTTCTTTTATATTATTGGCTAGCTTACCCTCATATTCCATCTTTTCTCTTTTTATAGCTTTTTTAGTTCCTGCCTGTTGATTTTTAAGTTCCCAATCCTCTAATTTTTGCAATATTATGTGCCCTCTCTTTTGCTTTTATGCTACCTTTGACTTCCTTGTCAGCCATGGTTGCTTCATCCTCCTTTAAAAATCTTCTTCATCTTTGAGATGTATTTTTCCTGTGCCTTCCAAATTTCCCCAGATATACCAGACATTCTGTTCTAACAATCAACTTTGGCCAACTCCTCTCTCATTCCTCTGTAGTTCCCTTTACTCCTCTATAAAACTGTTATATCTGATTTTAGCTTCTCCTTCTCAAACTGCAGGGTTAATTTTATCATTTTATGATCACTACCTCTGAAGTGTTCCTTTACCTTAAGCTCCCTAATCAAATCTGGTTCATTAAAAAACACTCAATCTAGAATCGTTGTTCCCCAAGTGGGCTCAATCTCAAGCTGCTCTAAAAAGCCATCTTGTAGGCATTCTACAAATTCCCTTTCTTGGGATCCATTGCAGTCTGCTGAAAAGAGCCAGAAGCGCAGAGCTCTTTTCAAACCTCATGCTGCGTCACCAACAATCGACCTCTAATGCTGATTGAAGCCTGCCAAAAAAAAACTGAAAGCACTGACTGCAATATTAATGCCAATGACATAGATAGGATAAGGTCCTGATGACAGAATATAGGGAGTTAGGCAGGAAATTGAAAAGCAGGATCTCCAAGGTGGTAAACTCTGGTTTGTTGTTTGTTACATTACAGAGAAGATTAACGTGCTACTGCAGAAAGATAAGTTCAAGAGCTAATGATGCAGTCACAGGAAAATGTTCTCATCTGAGGTAAAATTGGCCTCCTAAGAAGGAGAAGTTTAGATATTAAGTGGGAAAATATGGAACGGCTGATTTCGTTCAGTTGGTTTAGAGATAACCATAGACTTATGCAATTCTAGGAAATCCCCAGATCTTCAACAAATGATGTCCACCACCCCTGCAAACACCGAGTCCTCAAAGTTCAATATTCAAGGTATATTTCTTGTCAGAGTCTGTATATGCTGTACCACCTGGAGATTCATCTTTGATCAGGCAGCCACCAAACAAAGAAACCAAAAAGAAGCCATAAAAAAAGATCATCAAACACCCAATGTGCAGAGAGAAAAAAAATCAGGCAAACAATAAATGCGAGCAAATAATCTTCTGAGTTGGTCCTACTTGTCCAAGTACTGTAAATAGTTAAGATTTTCTGAATGATTAAAATATTCCTGTTGATCCCTACCAATAAAAGTCAATAGAAAATTACCTATCGAACCCAAACCCTTTTGTGGAGAAAGAAACTTGTGGGATCAGTAGTTTTAATTTTCCTGAACTTGCTCTACCATCCACTGCTATTCAAGATTCTTCCTTGATGGAGAATGAGCAATACTAAATATCAGTTCAGTCAAAAACGCAACACACACAGCCCAAAGCCCGGAGGAACATAAGTTTATAACATTTGTTGAGGATCATTAGAGAGGACAAGGCATTCAGCTGTAACCCCATGCCACAATGTGAATTGTATTGTTTAAACAAATTCCTATCAATTAAAAAAGCCCTACCCTGTGCTTGTGCATGTGTGCAGTCTATACAGAAGGACTTGTCTGAAGCCACATTCATTCTTACATTATAGCTTTGCAGCATGTGACTGCACACTATCTTGCTCATCAAGATTCTTTGGGAATTATGGTTGTTCTTCCATTTTAAAGAGGTTACATAATTGTAAGTTATGTACAACTTGTCACTCTTTGCTTCCTACATATAGAAATTGATTGTCATTTATTTTTTGCTGAGGTTGCCATTAAAAATAATACCTATAATTAAATAATTAAAAACATACCTTCTCTAAAGTTGTCAACAAGACATGCTGAGCGGCATTTTTTATGATATAGGTATGGATAAGTTAGATAGCAACTTGACTATCTAACTATTTCTCACCGCCATGCGAAGACACCTACGCGCCCTGTCCCTCTCTCTGCCACCACTCCTGGCCTCGCTCTCCACTGTTTGCAATAGACCTCTCCTACACTTCATTCTCCGCTGGATTCACGCCTCCAACTACCGTTTCTTCTCCTTCCTCGCATCCAAGAAGGACCACAAGGTCACCCGCCTGCAGCCCACAACGACGACCGCCTACAGCCTACTCGGACTTCAACTTCTCAGGCCTTCGCCAGGCAAAAGACCTCTGACTCTGACCCCAACTGGAACCACGGCCTCCCGGACATGGGCACCAGCCCTTGGCGGGCCATGGACTCACTTGCTTCTGACTCAGACATCAGTTCTGGCACCCTGCAGGCCACAGGCACCGCCACTCCCAGTTCTAGATCCAGCTTGGACCGAGGTCCTGACCCTCTCCAGACCAGGACCAGTATTACTGCCGCTGGGTCCTACAGCTTGTCTTATTCCACTGCTACCCCCTATCCTCCCCACGACTCCCAACCTTCCCTCTACCCCTCATCCTCCCTACATTCCTCTGATCCCTCATCCTCCAACCCTGCTCTCCCTGAGCATCCCAAACCCCCTCTCCCTCCTGAGACTTCCCACTCTTTACCCTCCTCTGACCCCAGCCCCAACCCTTGCCGTGTTTTCACCATCCCCTCTGACCCCTTAGCAAGGGCCTCACTTTTGTCCCTGTCCATCCACACCTCAGTAAGTTCCATGCCCGCCATGATGCTGAGCTCTTCTTCCGTTGCCCATGTCTCTGAGCCTACTACTTTAACAAGGGTTCCCCTCCCCCTATTGATGACCCCTTCTCCCGTCTTCAACCCTCCTCCTGGACACGCCCGGGCCTTCTACCTGCACTTGATCTTTTCATCTCCAACTGTTGCTGAGACATCAACCGTCTCAGGTTCACCACTCCTCTCTCCTGTTCCAACCTCACTCCCTCTGAACGCTCTCTGCACTAATCCAAACCTCACCATCAAACCCGCAGACAAAGGTGGTGCTGTAGTAGTCTGGCGGATGGAACTCTACCTGACGAGGCCGAACGGCAGCTCTCTGACACCTCCTCTTACTTACCCCTGGAACAGGACCCCACCAAAAAACATTAAACCATTGTCTCCCGTACCATCACTGCCCTTATCAACTCTGGAGACCTTCCATCCTCAGCCAAAAATCTCATAATAATTCCCACACCCCGCACTGCTCGGTTTTACCTCCTCCCCAAGCCTGACTGTCCCGGTAGACCCATAGTTCCGGCCTACTCCTGCCCCACTGAACTTGTATCAGCCTACCTGGACTCCATTTTGTCACCCATATTTCAGTCCCTCCCCACCTGCATCCGGGATACATCCCATGCCCTCCACCTCTTCAATAATTTCCAGTTCCCCGGTCCCAACTGCTTCATTTTCACCATGGATGTCCAATCCTTATACACTTCCATTCCCTATCAAGAAGGCCTCAAAGCCCTCCGCTACTTTCTTGACAATAGACCTTACCAGTTCCCCAACACTCCTCCGGTTGGCGGAACTGGTACTCACACTTAATAACTTCTCTTTTGGCTCCTCCCACTTTCTTCAGACCAAGGGTGTAGCTATGGGCACTCACATGGGCCCCAGCTATACCTGCCTCTTTGCTGGTTATGTGGAACAGTCTATGCTCCAAACTTATACTGGTACTGCTCCCCAAATTTTCCCTCACTACATTAATGACTACATTGGTGCTGCTTCCTGCACCCATGCTGAGCTCGTCAATTTCATCGACTTTGCCTCTAACTTCAACCCAGACCTCAAATTCACTTGGTCCATCTCGGACATTTCTCTCCCCTTTCTCGATCTCTCGGTCTCCATCTCTGGAGGCAGCCTGTCCACTGACATCTTCTATAAACCCACTGACTCTCATAACTACCTCGGCTATACCTCTTCCCACCCTGCCACATGCAAAAAATGCTATTCCCTTTTCATAGTTCCTCCGTCTCCACCGCATCTGCTCCCAGAATGAGGCTTTCCTTTCCAGGACATCTCAAATGGCCTCTTACTTTAAGGATCGTGGTTTCCCTTCTGCCGTCATCAATGATGCCCTCACCTGCATCTCCTCCATTTACCACACTTCGGCCCTCACCCCATCCTCCCGTCACCACAACAGGGACCGAGTTCCCCTTGTCCTCACCTACCACCCCAAAAGCCTCTGGATCCAGCATATTAAACTCCGCAACTTCCGCCACCTTCAACAGGACCCCACCACTAAGCACATCTTTCCCTCTCCGCTTTCTGCAGGAATTGTTCCCTGCGACTCCAGCGTGTTGTACGTGTAACTATTTTATTGATGGCAATATATTCAATGCCTCTCCCACTTTTTATTCCTATTGACTTCAACTGAAGTATAAAATTGTCAGGATTGTGTTTAACACAGAGGTGAGCTACTAGTCATTCAACACTTTGCTTCAATGTTAAAATTCTCCACATTAGCAAATCAGAATGATCCTTTCCCGAGCATCTTCCTCTGGAGTGTCTTCCCTCCAGCTTGAGAAAGCAAGTCCAGATGCGACTTACTGCTATTCCCTGATTATCTTCTGTTTTATTTCAATCACTCTTTATGGTATCTCTTACGATGGTCATTGGCACTTCATTTAAAAAATAATGCAATTATCAAGTAAAATTGGTTGTAAGATTATGATGGCATTTTATTTATTTAAAGTGAAAAAAATGGATTGTTGCAAAAGCATGAAAAATACCTGTTTTATAATCAAAATATTTTTATACTAAGTATAGCAACCAAAAACAACAATAACACTCATTATCTGACATTTCCATTATCATTGTAAATCTGATACATCTTAATGAATATTGTATAACATAATCTAACAGTCAGTCGATTGTTTATCTAAAATACCTTATAATACCTTATTGCATATAAATGAATATAAACGCTGATTTTACGTCTTTAGGGAAAATATCATTGCAAATTTAGCTCCTTTGCTCTTCCTGTAGCTGTATAGGTTTCCTCTGGTAAGTTAACTAGCCCACTGTACATTATCTCAAGCATGTAGCTGAATGGTACGGTTTGAGGGAAGATGATGGGAATATGGGGAGAACAAAATAGGACTGGTATAAAATATGTGTATATATGGGGAAAGAAACAGAGCTAAGGTTTCAACCTAATTACTTTTTGTCAGAAATATTCTCTCTGCTTCTCTGTCCACATATACTGCCTGAGCTACTGAGTAACTCCAGTGTTTCTGTTTTTATTTCAGCATAATAGCATCTGCAGCTTTTTTTCTTGTTTTTAAAAATTGGAAATCTTTTGATTGAACTGTTTATGCAGATCACGTCTAATTGCACCCTTGGGCAAAATTTGCCAAAGGTAGTACAGGCAGTCCCCAGGTTACGTACGAGTTCCATTCCTGAGTCCCTCTTTAAGTCAGATTTAGACGTAAGTTGGAACAATTACATCCGGTATTATTTAGCGTCAGTTAGTCAAACGTTTATCTTAGTATATAGTATATATTTTACCTTTCTATGCAAATAAAACACTTAAGAAACGTATGTATTCCAATAATTAAACCACTGCGTTGCTTAGTAATAATTGTAGCTTTCATTGGGGTAGGGCCTTTCACATGCTCCTCTATTCTCACTTTATCCATTATCCTTTAAAATTGTTCCGATCATTGACCAACTGTAGCCTAACGCTTTTCTAATCACCAATGGTGTTTCACCTCTTTCCAAACGCTTTATTATTTCCACTTTATTTTCAATCGTGATTGCTTCCTGTCAATGGAACAGAAACACTGCGGGCGGCGGGTCCCGAGCTGCACCAGCTCCTGAGCTCCGCTGGGTCCAAAGGACCACTGCACTGAATTCCCAGGGTCCTAAACTCCACTGCACTGAGACAGGTTAAATGGGACAAGTGGGGGCTGTGCTAGGTTTGGGTATTTGATCCTCCACAATATTCCACGTGGGAATTTAAACTGGAGATGGCAGTGTTTTTTTTACGATGTCGAGTTGCAAGCTCGACATCAACCCGGCACGGATGGTACGAGAGTCACTGGATCGATATCAACCCGGCACGGGCGCGGTCTGTCACTGGATAGAACTCGGGAACCTCAGTTCTCCAGCCCGGCACTGATCTCACTGCGCCACCAGCCGACCAGAACGGGGGAGGCGGGGTCAAGGTAAATCTTACTAAGAAAAATTTAAGCCAAATACAAAGTTAAACACTCAACACAGTGTGAATGGCAACAATAGAGGACGGCGTTCTCCTTCCTCGGTTTGTAAGTAGGAGTTGTCCGTAAGTCGGATGTTCGTAACTCGGGGACTACCAGTATAGAAATTCAGAGGTACTTAATGATCAGTAGTAGGGTAAAGGGTGGCTGCCAAGTACGACCAACTGAACCAGACTAGGAAGATCGAGGACAATATAAATATGGCTGCTTCTAGACTTGGAACTAATTCATGGTAGCTGAGTACATGAGTAAAGAGAACACATGTGAATCCTGATGAAGGGTTTTGACCTGAAATATCAACTATTTATACATTTCCATAGATGCTGCCTGACTTGCTGAGTTCCTCCAGCATTTTGTGTGTGTTGCTGTGGATTTCCAGCATCTGTAGAACTCGTGCATGCATGTGAATCTGTGACAAGTTTAAAACAATAGCAGTGTTAGTTTGGATAAAAGTAACTCATTTCAATATTGATGAAGGGTCTTGACCCAAAACAACAACTGTTTATTTCCTCCATAGATGCTGCTTGACGTGCTGAGTTCCTTCACCATTTTGTGTGTGTTGGTAAAGATTTTTAGCATCTGAGAATGTTTTCTGTCACTAAAATACTGCTGTTATTATTGCATATTTATATTGGTGGTCAAATGCACTCATGCATAGAAAGTGGAAAATCTGCTCTTAACCAGCACCTAGGGATTTTGACAAAAAAAAGCCTCTTGAATATCTTAATTTTCTGCTACATGATGTCTTTCAACACTTTCTTTATGTTATTATTTTATCCTCTTATACCTTGAGGCAACATAATTGATTATATGTTGAATCTTCTATCATAAATGCAATACATGTCCACAGTAAAATAAAACAAGAAACCAGCAGAAGAGTCAAAGATTGATTCTTATCAGTCTCTGGAAGAGATGGCAAGAGAGGAACAAGAGCTCATCAATCTGAGTGGAAGCATCCAAGTCACTCAGTGGTGACGCAGTCCATCAGGTTAATGTCAGTGAATGAAGCATATTCAGGCTTGAAGTTCCAGTCGTCAAGGGTGTCAGTACCTTCCTGGGCAGGTGTATCTGCAAAACAACAAAAACGTTAAAACAAAGTGCATGAAGAGAAATGTCCAGCTTGTCATGGTCTTCTGTTTCTTTCACTATCAAGTTAACAAGATGAGACAGTTCTGTGACGGAGGTTGGAGGAAAGAAAAGGGTAAGTCTGTCCCTTCCAGTTTGGGCAGAAAAGAGCGGCCCCACTGCTGGACCACAGCATCCTGCTGCATCCACTCCACTTGTTTATCCCAAGTGGAATGCAAGCCGGAATATACTTTGATAATAAACTTACTTTGAACTTCGAATCGTTGACTTGCATGAGTGCAGCTCATTTCAGCTTGGTCCTTGTTCAGACTCCGCCAGAACATCTCTTGATTTGTTTGATACTTTAGACATCAAATTTTATTGCCTTAAATACTTGACAACTACACACCATATATAGAACAAGGAAGAGCACCACATAGAAACTGACACTTTAGCCTTGATGTTTATGTTGACCATGATATCTATTTAATCTAATCCCATTTCAGGATATATATTGTATACACTTCTCTGACAGTAAATTGGACCTTTAAACCTTTGATCTGGCTGCACATGATCAATATCCCTCAATTCCATGCCTGTTTACGCAACTGTCTAATTTCTCCTTAAATGTTGTTCTTGCATCTGATTACACCACTTCCCTGTCAACGTTTTCTAGCCATCTACCACTCTGTGTAAAACTCTTGCCTAGCAAACCTCCTTAAACTTCCCCCCTCTCACCTTAACTCTATGCCCTCTGGTATTTGACATTCCCACTTCAGGAAAAAGACCACGACTGTCAACCTTGTCTTTACCTCTCACAATGTTGCTTATGGCTTTCCCAGTGTCCTGAGCTTCCAGTGTTTCACAGAAAGCATCCCAGGTTTATCCAAAATCTCTTTATACCTAATTGTGTTCACTACATCTGGAATTTTGTAACTTTGCTGATGATGATGCCACTCTAAATTTGAACTTAGAACACATAGCTACCTGCAAATATGTACCTGGGCACATTGGCTTCAGAGCCAGAAAAAAAAATGAATACTAAGGAAAACTGCAGGCTATTTAGATCATATCGTGATGATCATTGGGCAAGGATTAGCGTGGACCACGATCAGATGCTCCCCCATCTGCAGACCACGATGCTCCACGATTTTGATCCATAAGGTTTTGATGTCCTAAGTCAGATTGAAAACTCTAATCTTCTGTTTCCTGACTCTTGAGATCTCCAGGTGAATCTTTGTTTTTCTTCCAACTTCTGATGTAATTTCTCATGACCTGGTCAGTCCTTAGTGCAATCCCTCTTTCCCCAACCCTTGGACTTAATATACATGCCCCTGAAGCCTCCATATCTCTCACCTCCCCTAACTCAAACACACATTATTGTGAACATAGTACGGCAGTATGGATCCCACAAAAAGTCTGTTCTTCCACAGCAAAAATAGCAATGAGAGTCGAGGCTCTTATGCTTCCTGTCAGCACTCCTCTGCCCCGTCTCTCACCAGAGTACAGCCTCTAATGCATTTCCTCACCACCTTCCCCCACCCATTCCACCATAACATGGGCTCTAATATCTTCCATCATCACCTTCTTCCTCCCCCACCATAGTACTGGCACTGAATCACTCCCTCACCACCCTTTCCCCGACTCTGACGCTTCTCTTACAGTCACCCACACCATGTAATGAGCTCTTCCGACTTGTGCGGAGAACTGGAGAGTGTTGGGCTCTGAGGTTTATTAGATCACTTGCATTGGTTAATTGTTGCTTAATGAGAGTCATTAATTGTTTACAATTCCTGTGTTTTTTTTCGCGTGACTTGTTCCTTGTAATACGGTCTCCAGGCGCTTGTGATTTAAACTTGTTAAATTTACTTTGGTAGTCTCGGGGATTCTATGTCACTTGTATAATTTAAGTGGATGCCTGATTAGCACTGTGTGGCAATTGGCCAAGTGGTTAAGGCATTGGACTAGCGATCTGAAGGTTGTGAGTTCGAGCCCCAGCCGAGGTAATGTGTTGCCTCCTTGAGCGAGGCACTTAACCACACATTGCTCCAGTCCACCTCACGATAGACTGGTGTCCTATTCGGGGGTGGGGGTTCAGGAGTCTCGTACTCTCAGTCGCTTCACTCCATAGAAACCGGCATAAATACTGGCCTGATAAGCCTATAAGGCTCGGGACAGACTTTAACTTTTTTTTAACTGATTAGCACTAATTGTGAGGTCCTAGTTTTGAAAATGTTACATCTCGGGGTGTTTTTTGAAAGGGACACCGACTTTTGGATGGAATTCTTATGAATAAACACTGGTCGCCATCTCTACATTGGAGTCTATCTTTCCTCCACACTTGGGTCCCAACATTTCCAGTGCTCATCGTGACAGAAGGGCCCCGCCAAGTAATGCACCCATTTAAGGTTGAACAGCAGCGGTTTGACATTGGTCAGCTTTAGTTGAGAATTTCATCTATTCTCAAGTCTGCGTTTCTCAAATTTAAATTTTGAGTGAGTCTATTCTACGCTCAGACCAGGGATGTGACATGCCTGAAATACCTGTGCATTGCCTCAGACAAAACAATGGAATATCTTTCAGCAAACCAAGAGACTGCAACACTATTTCACTCAGAATATGGAGATATATGCAGACTTGTAAAGAAGTCTCCAATATCATACTGTTCACAAGAGTATGCGATGCATATCTCTAAAGTACAAAACAACTACTTTTAATTGCTTTCTACATGCACCAATTGTCAGTAAATTTCAAACAAACCTTGTTACCCTGGGGCAAGTGGTGCTTCTCAGGTTTATCCAACCTCATTAGCTTTTGCACTACATATCCATAAACATGATCCCCAGTCCTGGAATCATATGTTTAGAAATTGCTCCATTGCAATCTTCTTACACATTAAACCACCACTGTGTTTGCCCAAACCTGTTTTTAAAGTTATAAAATGAATGCAAAATTTCATCTGCCTTTTTTGTAAGCAGTGCTCTTGGTTCCCTTAAGTAGCAATATGCAGTTGTTGTTTCAGTGATATTACACGAAGCTTTGTTTAAATTCCTGCAGCGTTCAACACTTGACCATAAGGGACACACACAACATAAGCAACACTCCTCCATTTGTTTTTGCCCAATTACATCTTTGGGTGAAGCAGTACTTCCAAAATATGCCCCCTGATTTAGTGAGAATGAGCAGGAAAGCCTGGTGGTAAATTGACCACAAAGGATGTATTTTATGTAGGTGGTCACACAAATGTTTGAGGCCAACCTGCAGAATGATAACAACAGCTGGGTGCAAGGAGATGTCTGTTAAAAGCAGAGAATCCGCACAGCACAGACCAGTATCACAGGAAGTATCATGACCTCAGAAGATTTGTCAAGGTGAGTCCTCAGTACTCACTATTTCATTTGATCTTCACTCTATACTTTCTCTGAATCACATACATGGTCCCTGTCTCCTTTGCATCCTCTCTGCCTCACCTTCTATCTTTTGCCCTTTCTTCCACTTTACCTCTCGATTCCTTCTCTTTTCTCATACTTTTTGGTCCCTTCCCTCTCTGCTGATCCCATTTTCTACTTTCCCTTTTCAACACTTAGGACTCTGTCCATCTCTGTCCCTTTCCCAATCCCCACTGCTCTCTCTATACCTCCCTCCCTTGTTTCACTGCTCTCCATGTGCCTTTCTCTGTCACCCCCTCTCCCTCTTTCTCTCTCTATTTCTCCCTGGCTATCCATCTAAAAGTCTCCCCTTTCTATATTGACTTCACTCTGTGGTATGTCATACTGTGCTTTATGTGCAGGACAGACACATTCAAAAAATGGCTGTAAATTTCTTAGGCAATAGGCAGGTTCCAAAGGGAACAAAACAAGACTAGTTTGAAATTGAACATAAGTCTGTCCAGAAAGCCCTGACTTTCATTTAAATTCATAAGATTCAAGGAATTATTTTAAAACAATAAATTTTTGCAATTACGTAATAACTAAAATGTTCATTGACCTGAAATGTTAATTCTGTTGTTACCTGACAAACAAGGTATTTTTCATCACTTTCTGTATCTGATTTATTCAGATTTCTACATCTTTCAAGCTGTTGTAGTTTCCAGTTGCATCTATTGAACCACTGCAGTTCTTTAACCATGGGAAAGTGGGATTCTCACTCATCTGCTTTTGAGCTTATTAAGTATTAATCATTCATTTTCAGGATAAATTCTTGGTGTTTGTAAGCAGCACAATTGGCAGTTGCTTTGTGATCCATCAGAAACTCCTGATTTTTAGTATGTGGATGAACAGATGCAATCCCATCTTTTTTGTAGGGTAGATTGAACATTTCACTTGAATGAAAAACAAAACTCTCTGTTAACTCTTAAACAAAACTGGTTTTCTTGTAGAGCCAGAGTTTTTAGACTGAAAAGCAAACCTTGGGAGGCTTTATGTAATCAACATAACTTTAAGATGTTGGCTAAGATGATTGGTGCAAATACAACTAACAGTAACAGTAACTCCCTCAACTCTCCTTAAATAATACTGTACATTGTGGAAATACGTTGATCTTAATGTTGTGCAGTTTGACTAACTGATCAATGCTCTTTAGTCTAATTTCTGGTGCTTATTCCTGTAGTGGTAGTTATTCCTATGCCACCTAGTTAGCCATTCCCACTTGGGAGCAGTTCACATACTGTACAAGCAGGGTTTTTCAATAAAGTTCAGTTGAGCATCCTGCATGGCATCCTGGTGCACTCTGCACTATCCCTCAATAACAAACACAATTCCTAACTGCAAGAGCCTTTTTAATTTATGTTGATAAAACAACGAAGCATGAAGGGAATGATTCTCAAGATATCACTAAAGTAAAGATTCAGCATGTGATCAAAGACTCTGACAGCTTCTAGAGATGTTTGTGAGCGGGTACAAGAGAGTCTCCCTTCTCTCCTCTCCCATCAGTCAGATGATACAAAAGCCTGAAAGCACCTACCACCAGGCTGAAGGACAGATTCTATGCCACTATTATCAGACTCTTGAATGGACCTCTTCTATGGTAAGATGAATTCTTGGCATTAGAATTTATCTTGTTATTATTTTGTATTTTTTTTGTTTACTTGCACTGTACTTTTCCAGTAGCTTTTACACTATATTCTGCATTATTATTCTTTTTTACCTTATTCTAGCTCAATGTACTAACTACTAATGATTTGTTCTACATGAACAAGCTTTTCACTGTACATGTGACAGTGATAAACCAAATCCAATATCCTGAAGCACTGCAGCACTGAACATAAAAATCTAAATACTGTGATGTCTTCTATTGCAAATGGTAATCAAAACCATCTGTAAAGACTTGGGCAACCCTAAAGCAGGTGTTCAATGCGGGAAGTGAATGGACCTAGCTATTAAATCTCAGAAGTTAATAGGTGCAGGGCACCTCACATTACAGGCATGTTTTTAAAAGTCAGGTCAGATGTACCTGTCTAGCTGCAGGCTTCAAGTCAACTGCCAGGGCCCATCAGAACCCCCAATTACACTCATTCAATCATTTTTGCTTTATAACTGAAAACCCCATGCTAACTTTCTAAACTACCATTCGCGTTAATGAAGCAATCAGCCTTTTCATGCCAGGTTAATTGTTAAAATAAAGTACAAAAGCAGAAACACAGATTTGTTTAAAGGTAAATGGCTGGTGCCTATGGTTAATTTACATTGCAACCCCTGGCCATAATTGGACCAAAGTTTAAATCACAAAATTAGATGAAAGAATTTCTGTTTAACCTTCCCCTCTTCCAAGATTTTCAAACACGGATATCTGTAGGTGCTTGGGCAGTTGTCTCAGAGCAGCTTCAGATTGCCACAAGTACAGACAATTCCCACAGCTCCTAATGTATAAAGGAATTATTGACCACACTTTGACAAGTGTAATAAACCACTTTAATCTAAACTTCATTAGAGGTCAGAAGCCCTGGGCAGCTGCTGTGTGCACGAACTCCGGTAATTCAAAAGAAAGGAATGGACTTATAAATTACGTCAGTTCTTTTGAGGAACTGGATTTCATGGACATGCTGTCACATCCAGAGAAATTTTAATGGTTGTCATTAGACAAGTGGTTAAGGCTTTGGGCTAGCGATCTGAAGGTCGTTAGTTTGAGCCTCAGCCAAGGCAGCGTGAGTGTCCTTGAGCAAGGCACTTAACCACACACTGCTCCTGCACGTTTGTAGCCCAGTGGCGGTGGTTGATGCAGTATGGATAAGACAAGACAACCTTTTCAGGTGCTGGCAATTCCCCCTGAATATTAATTACATGGAGGTTGCCCTACAGAATTAGGTTTGCACCAAAATTTATGTTCCATACAAGCCTCCTTCCTCCCTCTTTGGCTGCCTTCATCTAAATCAAATAAAATTATTTCACAGTTCTAACCACTAGAATAAGATTAATAGAAGGTATTCGAACACGACAAATAACTCTTAAAGTTACTTCCACCGATGCCAAATAACTTTATCTACTACAAACCTCAGAGGGGATGGAGTGGGTAAGGTGGGAGTTTGGAATACTGTTGGAGGAAAGCAGACCTGCTGTTTGAGAGTGAGGCTGTCTGTGGGAGATGAGTTGTGAGAGTCATGAGAGGGGTGGGTGGGGGATTTGTGCCTGGAAGTTGTATTCAGAATGGAGTGGAGCAAAGTGCTGATTGTAGCAGAGACATGTCTAAGTATCAAGGAAAGCGATATGGAATCTGAAATTTAAAGTTATTTTTAAAAGTTTTGGTCAGTTACTTAATTACACCATCCTGTTGTTCCAGGAGCCATGTTCAAATTAAAACTCCTAAGGAATATATTGAAAACAACGTCAGAAACAAAATATGCTGTAAATCGGCAGAGCTCCCAAAGTTATAAACTCCACAGCTGTAATAAAACCTTGTATTTCAGTGACCTTATAAGACAGGCATTCATAAGTGCATATGCCTAGAATTTAAAAAAAATCTCTCCTTAAATGTTTAAAGAGATTCAGCATGTAGTTGAAGACCCTGACTAACTTTTACAGTTGTATAGTGTACATTCTGACTGGTGTGGAAACTCCAAAACACAGGAATTCAAGAGGCTGTTGAGTGTGGTTGGCCACATCATGATTACAACTCTCTGCACCATCAAGAACATCTACAATAGGTAATGTCTCAAGTAGGTGACATCTATATTGACACCAGAATGTATGGCAACGATCTCAGACTGCCCCAGCGCATCCTTGGGCGTGTTAGTTGTTAACGTGCGTGACTCATTTTGCTGTATGCTTTGATATACATGTGATAAATAAATCTGAATCTACATCAGGAATGTGCAGAAAGGATCGGACTGTGTGGGCCCCTCTCACCACCAGCCATGTGATAAATAAATCTGAATCTACATCAGGAATGTGCAGAAAGGATCGGACTGTGTGGGCCCCTCTCACCACCAGCCATGTGATAAATAAATCTGAATCTACATCAGGAATGTGCAGAAAGGATCGGACTGTGTGGGCCCCTCTCACCACCAGCCATGTGATAAATAAATCTGAATCTACATCAGGAATGTGCAGGAAGGATCGGACTGTGTGGGCCCCTCTCACCACCAGCCATGTGAGAGCTTGGTGCTTGTTTGCCAGATCTGGCAATGAAGTATTCCACCGGGTGACTCAGACAGTTTTCTCAGCCAACCACACCACAGTATCCATAGCATCTCTGTCCCACAATTCCTGCAGGACCTTCTGTGCCGATCACTGCCTGACTCCAGATTTGATGTGGGAGCTATCTCTCTCCCACTCATTGATTTGGACTGCACTATGGATACCCGTGAAGAGATGAAGGATCCAATTTCTGAATCCTTCCACAAAAACACATTTTGGAGAGCAAATCCATTACCTACGTTGAAGGCCTTTTCCTGATCCTAGCTAACCAGATAGGTGTCCAACTCTCCATCCTGCACATAGGTGACTGTATCCCAGAACACACAAGGCTGTCAGAGATATATACAAACATTGGTTTGGATTGGGTGGATCACCTGTCTCAGAGCAGGTGTGACCCAGTTGACAATAATCTTAGACAGAATTTTGTTATCCACATTCAACAGTGAGATGGGTCTATAATTCATGATGACCTCTCTCTTCCCCTTCTGCTTGTTGATGAGGTTGATGATGCTTTCCTCGTAGAGACTGATATGCTGCCAGAAGAACAGCTCTGTACCTTTCTAGCTGGTCTGGGGCCACCCAGTCCCACAGAGCCAAGTACAACTCTACCCCTGTCGTCTTTTCCGGTAGTTTCATTCATGTCAAAGGAATGGATGGAGCCAGTCAGCATCTCTCATGTCTGTAGCTGATTTAGACTTCCCTGCTTGCTATCGCCTAACCCCTCTTCAATGGAAGACAGGAGGTTCTGGGAAGCTGTGATTTTTGTGGTCTTGCTGTCATATAGACTGGAATAGAAGGATCTACGGATCCTAAATGTGCTGTCCTCTTCTTTAAGGCTATGGATCCCAGAGCTCCTACTGTGAAACTTGTGGAGGAAGTGTAAGCATATCTCATCCTGTTCCACAAAGTGGTTTCTGGATCTAAAGATGTTCTTAGAGGATTAAGAGGCAAGGAGCCCAACTTGCAAATCATAAGATATACAAGTAGAATTGGCCGATTTAACCCATCGAGTCTGCTCCACCAATTCATCATGGCTGATCCATTTCTCTCTTAACCCCAATCTCCTGCCTTCTCCCCGTATCCCTTTATGCCCTGGCTAACAAAGAATCTATCAACCTCTGTCCTAAATATATCCAGTGACATGGCCTCTACAGCCACCTGTGTCAATGAATTTCAAAGATTTACCACTTTCTGGCTAAGGAAATTCCTCTTCATCTCTGTTCTAAATGGAATTCCTTCTATTCTGAGGCTGTGTCCTCTGGTCTCAGACTCTTTCAGCATCGGAAAGATCTTGTCCACATCTACTCTGCTGAGGCCTTTCAATATTTGATAGGTTTCAATGAGATCTCCTCTCATTCTTCTGAATTCCAGTGAGTACAGGCCCAGCACCATCAAATGCTCTTCATATGATCAGCCTTTCAATCCCAGAATCATCTCTGTGAACCTCCTTTGCACCCTCTCCCATGTCAGCCAACATTCCACTTCTAAGAGTTCCTCTCTCATATCCACCCTCCCATTGACTACAGAAGGAGAAGTTTCTGCAAGTCTGTCTGGAGATAACACAATTTTCTTTGGGCAAACACAAGTCGAAGGGTCTCGGCCCGAAACGTCGACAGTGCTTCTCCCTATAGATGCTGCCTGGCCTGCTGCTTTCCACCAGCATTTTGTATATGTTGTTACAATTTTCTTCCGCTCTGTTTAGCTTCTGAACATCTTTGAACAAGAAGAACCTATTGATATTTTCCTTGATGGGTTCCCACCAGTGAAGTAGAAAGTTAAAGAGGGGCTTCACGATCTTCAAACCTGTGTAATCCCTCTTTAGCTCCTTATGCTCTGAATTGTCAGACATAGACAATCGGAGAACGAACCATTGATATCTTAATGAGGACATTTTAATTTACAAGTGGTTGACATATTGGTTCAGGAGTTTGATAGTTGTAGGGTAATAATCATTTCTGAACCTGGTGATGTTGGACCTGAGGCTTCTGAGCCTCCTGCTTGAGCAAAGATCATGGCATAGATGGTGGAGATCTTTGAAGATGGTTGCTGCTTTCTTGTGGCAGTGTGGCATGTAAATGTGCTCGGTGGTGAGGACTTTGCCTGTGATGGAATGGGATATGCAGGTCATTGGTTCTCCTTTGTTGGTTCAATTTTTGCCACTAATGGAGTGTAATGCACATTTGTTTTGTCATCATCTGTGCAAATAACACTGGGGGGGGGGGGAGAGATTTTAGGTGACACTAAGGTGCATGCTGTTTATTCAGTTTCTTGATGGGTGGGGATTCTACCTGAAACGGTGGAATTAAAACATGCACAAAATGGGGTTTCTGCTTGTCTTGCACTGAGAAAGTCAAGGACGTCCATAGGTTTGTACGTTTGACTGATTTGCATACCCATGCCAGCTATATTAAGAATCCAAAATGAAAGATAATGTTGAAGTAAAACCATTAATTGCTACAAATGATTAGCAGGAAGGGCAGCATCTGCGAAACTGATGTTTCATGTTGAAGATCCTAGGAGCTGGTCATGTTGAATTTGTCCAGCTTCTTGTTGGGCTGTAAGCCTGCTTTTATTTGAATTGTGTAGGAGAGAATATGCTCGCTGTCCTCTGGTGATTTAAGAACACTGCCCCTTGAATCAGAGTCAGCATAACTGCCAGCATTAGAGTGGCTCACGGCTCCACTGACAACCTGCACAGCAACACTATGAGTGTCCAGATATTACAAGCAACATTTTTGCAACTACTAGTTGGTCTCCCTCCTATGCAAAAACTCACTTGATAATTGTGAAAAGCTGGAATGGCTCTGTAGTCACACACAGACACACAGATACCCACAGAGAGTGAGGAGCAGTCCAACCTTCTGCTTTCATTCATACTCTTTAACCAAGTGTTCTACCTAACGCTTGCCTTCCGAGTGAACCCCATCACAAACACTCACTCTGTCTCTGTCTTCAGCATCAAATGTGGTCCCATGAGCAACAGTGAACCAACATCACAACTATCACTTTTATTACATTTTCTGATTCCTTTTTGACTTGTTCCCTACAACTGAGCAGTGGATTTGCTATGTCTAGAACTGACCAATCTAACACACCTGTGATCAGCCTCCCTCATATACCCTCTGAACCTGAGAGCATCTAAAACCCTATTGCTTGTGTCTTATTTGCACCTTCCTGTTTGTATCTCACCCCTTGTGGCTAATGACCTCAGCTTACCTTCAGCGAAATCACCTCAGTTTTAAAATTCTCAGCCCTGTTTTACAAGCTGTCAGCTTGGTTGTCCATTGCTCTATAAATTTGTCCCTGAATCTTTCAACCCCACTTTCTAATCTAGTTCTTTGACAAATGATCGGTCATCTATGTAATTCAATTTCAAAACAATGATTGACAACACTTCTTCAAAAGAGCTTGTTGTCTTCTGAATTGCTGCTTTAAGTGTGCAGAATTAATTGGTTACTAAAACATGTCGCAAAGAAGGTAGATTTACAGGTTTTTATACATTTGAAACAGAAAGGAGAGACGAACAAAGAATACTAATTTTGGTGTCTTGCTCCCTCAAATAAATCACAAGTGCCATTATTTGTTGTACATGCCATTTGAAAAAAGCAGAAAAAAATAATGGAAATGTGATTTTCCTTTTTTCACATTTGGAAACAAATACATATTTTCTGTTATTGGAAAGCTGCTACTGAAATTGGAGAGTGGTAATCAGTGGGGAAACTTTCTCAAATATAAGTACCATACAAATTGGGATTGCTGAAGCTTGTGCCTAATTTATTTTCCTCCATGAACTTTGAAATGTATTGCTTACTTTTCATTTTGCATTGACATCTCAAATGTCATCAGTGGTTTAATGGGAACTGCCAATGTGAATTATGTGGTAAATAAAATCTCTCTTGAATAATGTACAAATAATTGTAAGTTACCTCTGAAGAAAGCAATAACCAAAGATTGATGGGTTGTTGGTTTGTCTGGGTATGCATGTAAGCACTGTCAGCCATGCAGTAAATGGACAGGCACGCTACACTTTCTCACCAGACTGATGTTGGACTACTCACATATTCAGACATTCGACACTTATTCTTGCATAAAAGGAGGCCTTTCCTGTGCTTGCTCAAGGTCGAGTTTGCCTGCTCTAATTTCAACTTTCTTCTCATTCTCTGAAAATACATTCTTTAATGTATTTTCTTTCCCATGCACTAAAAATCAGTCAAAGTACAGATAATGCAAATCTAGAGTTGAGCCCTACAGAGATGTATGCTGCCAGCTTGGGCATATAGAGGTGGACAAGGCAAATTTGTTCTGTAACACCCTTCTGGGTATGACTTCTGCAATGATGGATTGCAGCTCTATTCCAACAAAGACTCTATGAAAACTGATGGACTCTGTTAACTATTATCCTACCAGATGTCTGTGCAAAGTGTAGGAAGAGATTAGGATTTTCAGGCAGCAGCACCATATCCAATTCCAGCTTAAATAATGGAATTGGCTTGATCTTGGTCTCATGAGAATTGGGTCCTTGTGGGTTGGGCTCCAGAAAGGTTTTTCATCTTCGCCTTGTAGGAGACTTGGGTCTGCATTTGATTGCTCCCTGAAAAACTCTTAGTGGAGGCGAGACAGGAGAAGGTTTAGGTGGGGTGGGTCCTTCTGGAGAGCCTACACCTTGCTAAAATTTCCTTTTGATTTGCAGGGGCTCAGTTAGAGCAACGTAGGTCAGCACAGTGGCGCAGCAGTAATGCTACTACAGTGTCAGTGACCCAGGTTCGATTCCTGTCACTGTCCATTAGGAGTTTGTATGTTCTCCCTGTAACCATGTGGGTTTCCTCCGGGTGCTCCAGTTTCCTCCCATATTCCAAAGACGTGTGGGTTACTGGTTTAATTTGTCATCACCATCATTATCTGTCATGTCAAATGATGTGGACAATCATGGTCCATGATCATAATTATTCTTGGCAAATTTTTCACAGAAGTGGTTTGCCATTGCCTTCTTCTGGGCAATGACCCCCAGCCAATGTCAATACTCTTCAGAGATTGTCTGCCTGGCATTAGTGGTCACATAACCAGGAGTTGTGATATGCACCAGCTGCTGATATGACCATCCACCACTTTCTCTCATGTCTTCATGTGATCCTGATTCCGGGATGGGGGGCTAAGCAGGTCACCTTGCCCAAGGGTGACCTGCAGGCTACCAGAGGGAAGGAGCACCTAACACCTCCTTTGGTAGAGACGTAACTCCACTCTGCCACCCAAAATTGGTCATATGAGTTTAATTAGGCAATGTGGAATCGTTGGGCTGGAAGGGCCTGTTAACATGCCGTATCTTAAATAAATATCAATTGGAGGCAAAGTAACAGGGGGATGAGGATCAATCTATTCTCCACTGTGGAATGTCTCTCCTGGTCTGGCCACTTCCAGCAGGACATCTAGTTTTTCATTCAGGTATCTTTCCTGAGCATTCTGTGTGTGTCAATGAATTTAACTTATTCATTAGAGGTGGCTGAGTGGAGGGGCTCTATATTGCTACATGGACCTTGTGCCTTATCAATGTTACTGTAGTAAATCTGCAGACATAGCTGACTGGCAACTTCAATTATTGCTAACTGCAGATGGGGCCAACATTGTAGATTATTACTAAACAGGACTTTCTTAAAACATTGCACCCATTTAATGGCTATCTTTAGCCTATCATTGAAATATCCCTTCATTTCCTACCAGCCTGCACTTTCACACTAAAGCTGTTGTCTTAGTGTGAAATTGCAGTGTTTTAAGAAGTTCTTGTTTGGAAATAACTGTATTGTAATATTCGCAGGTACATGATGGCTTTTGCATTTACCAGCTGAGAAAATAATTTGCAATTAATACTGTTGGCATTGCTTGAAATGATAAGCTCACTAATGTCAATTTTTTGGTCATAGAGTCACAGAGTCATGGAGGAGTACAGCACAGCACAAGGCTCTTTAGACAATCTAGTCCATGCTGAAATCATTTAAACAGACCTGCACCCAGACCACAGACCCCCATATCCCTAGCATCCATGTACCTATCCAAACTTCTCTTAAATGTTGTAATCAAGCTCACTTGTGCTGGCAGCTCACTCCACACTCTCACAGCCCTCTGAGTGAAGAAGTTTCCCCTCATGTTCCTCTTAAACTTTTCACCTTTCACCCTTAAGCTTTGACAACCCAACCTCATTGGAAAAAGCCTGGTTGCACTTATGCTATCCGTACCCCTCATAATTTTGTATAGATTACAAACAACAAAGGACCCAGCACCGATCCCTATGGCGCACACGAGTTACAAGCCACCAGTCAGAGAGGCAACCTTCCACTGCCACTCTCTGGCCTCCCCCACAAAGCCATTGTCTAATCCAATTTACTATCTCATCCTGAATGCCAAGTGACTGAATCTCTTTGGCCAACCTCCCATGTGGGACCTTGTCAAATGCCTTGCTAAATTCCATGTAAGCAGCATTCGCTGCCTTGTCTTCATCCATTTTCCTGGTAAATTCTTTGAAAAACTCTTTAAGATTGGTTAGGTATGACCTACCATGCGCAAAGCCATTCTGACTATCCTTAATCAGTCAACATCAATCCAAATACTTATATATCCAGTCCCTCCAAATAACTTCCAATGACTTTCCCATAACTGATGTCTAATGTTCGCTACTGAACCAAATTATTTTTGTTAATTATTGTAGCAGCTACTCCAACAAACCAGAGCCACTGCTGGCGACCCCCATGGATTGTTATGCTTGTATGATGTGCCCTCCAATCACGCTAGCAATGATGCTCCAAAAGTCAAAGAACTGAATTCGATCCTTTATTAACAATCTTAAAGCGATGTAATTTATGAAACTAAGACTAGTGATATTAAACGTACTGAAGCAGATGAACAAATTTAAACATATGTTAAGTATAAGTAAGCAGTATGAGGTATGAAAAGGTATGATGTCCATCGGTCCCCAGCTCCAAACTTTCCAGAACAAAGCACGAGTATGTAACTTACTCCCTTCACAATTACCACACCCTCACTTACATAACTAATTACCATAATACACAAAATAAACACACAACGCAGAATATAATGCAGATAGAAACAGATGCATGGCTCCTACAGGGATGAAGATAATAAAAAACTTTAATGTCAAAGTTGCACATTTATAAACATTATCCATTTTATTCTTGGTCTGTTTAACTAAGGCTTTTTGTTCTTCTGAGAATAAATTTAAGAGTAATATGACACTCATAGCCAACACATACTCTATGCAGTTTCTTCTTCAGTCCTACAATTATTTCAATCATTTTGTTTTAAATATGGTCCTTTGACTATGACTGAGGGCTGCACTCCTTGTATAAGGTACCTGAGGTGGAGTATTTTTATTACCATTGGTTTGATATATCCTGATGATACTATAAAGAATAGAACTTGTTGGCATCAATTCACCCATTGAAAGATCATCAAAATTGATATTGTGTGGGACCATCCTTGCCTTGATACAGGAATGTAATTATTTATCCTCATGATCTGTGATCCAACTACCAGGAATGTAGCATTTGACCTCTGCTGTTGTGATATATGCAAGATACAGCAAAGTGTAACATTGCCCAAGTCAGAAAGTAATATGAGTGATCTGTCCAAATTCCACACAAGATATATAGCATATCATCAATAGGTGAGAAGGGTTAGGGTTAAAAAAACTCCTACAGGAAAATAATAAGTCCCATTGTATTTGCATACAACTCGACGAGTTTGTCATCAGTAATGCCAGTCATTAGTATGTCATTCAGTAATGATGTCAGGCTTGACCACCCGCGTCCATTGCCTTTGGGTCTGAGGAATGTTAAAACAGACAGCTGTATTCCTTCCATTTCAATAGTTTAAATTCCTGTTGGAACTTTAATTGTAAGTGATAGAGTTAATATGCAACACAATGGCTTTAAATAAAAAAAGACAAGGAAAAAATTGATAAAATGTCAGTCTTTGTTACATTACTGTGACACGCATTTTGCCCACTCAAGTCGAAGAATATATTATATATCATAGGAATCAATTTATAAAAAAACAAGGAATTTCTAATCTGTTTGTTAGTCCAATTTAGTGCTTCACTTACTTAAAATGAAAATTGACAAGCTGGATGCATGAATGCACCAGTGACATTGCATTGTGTTGATACTTGGGGATTCAGTGAAGAGAATATTATTGAATGAGACTAGATGGTTAGACTCCGTTTGGAAGTCGCAGTTGCCTAGTGGTTGTGTGGAACCTGCACTCAGTGGCCACTTTATTATGTACACCAGTATGCCTGCTCATTAGTGGAAGTATCTAATCAGCCTATCATTTGGCAGCAACTCAATGCATAATAGCATGTAGACATGGTCAAGAGATTCAATTGCTGTACAAACCAAATATCAGAATGGGGAAGAAATGTGATCTAAATGTCTTTGACCATGGAATGATAGTTGGTGCCAGACAGGGTGGTTTGATTATTTCAGAAACTGCTGATCTCCTGAGATTTCCACACAAATAGTTTCTAGAGTTTACAGCAACAGTAGTGAAAAAACAAAAAAACCTCCAGAGAGCGGCAGTTCTGTGGGTGAAAATATCTTGCTAATGAGAGAGGTCAGAAGAGAATGGCCACATTAGTTCAAGCTCACACGAAGGCCACAGTAACTTGAAGAATCGTGCAGCAGTGTGCAGAAGAACAACTCTGCATGACACATCGAACCTTGATGTGAATGGGCTACAGCAGCAGAAGACCACGAACATGCATCAGGGGCCATTTTATTTAGTACCTTATCCCGTGGCCACTGCTTGTACATACTTGCCACTTAACTGCTGATGACAACATGTTGATCCTATTGCATATGGATGTGAACCACTTAATTGTTGAAGGAATTGTGAATAACACTAAATTTTGTGCAATATTCAGGCAAATTTTTGTTCTTATGAAAGATAGACAACACTGATCGGAGACACCTTTACAGAAAGGGTAAGATGACTGATCAACAACAAAAAATAATTTTTATGTAAATTATGACCAGCCATAGAAGAATTTCTCCTTGGTGTCCATTGACCTTAGGGTTTGTTTGTCAATGCCACATTTGATTGATATCAAGGACAATCACCCTTGCATTTTTAGAATTCGGCTCTCACAATAGTTTTGAATCTCTTTGAAGTTGCTTCAAAGCTTGAAATGCAGCCTTTTAAAGTGGTAAATTTCTCAGCAATACACACAGTTTTCTTTAAGTCCTGGATGTATTAATAAAAGTTTTATAAAGCATGGGAAAATGAATCTTAAACATAAACTGTCACTACTAACTCTATAGTTTCCAGTTTGTGTACTCTGATGAATACTTATTTTAATTGATGTGGCTAAGAACAATAAAATACTTAAAATGGTCTCGACTTCTTTTATTAAGGATAATAGGAAATAGGACATAGGAACAGAATTAGTCCTTCGGCCCATCATGCCTGCATTGCTATTTGATCATGGTTGTTTTATTATCCCTGTCAATCCTATTTTCTTGCCTTCTCCCTGTAACCTTTGATGCCTTTATGAATCAAGACCCTGTCAACCTCTGATGTAAATATACTCAATGACTTGGCCTCCTCAGTTGTCTGTAGCAATAAATTCCACAGATTCACCACCTTTTGGCTAAATTGAATTTAATTAATTAATTGAATTAAATGTTGAATTTCCCCATGGGGATGAATAAAGTATCTATCTATCTATCTAAAGGAATTCCTCCTCATCTCTGTTCTGAACATACATCCTTTTATTTGGAGGCTGTGCCCTCTGTTTCTAGCTCCCTCCACTAGTAGAAACATCCTCTCAACTTCTACTCTATCTAGGCCTTTCAATATTCAATAGATTTCATTACCTGGGTGATGTGCATGGCAAGACTTCACCGGTAGCTAATGTGGTAAATAGCAGAGATGTGGAACGGTTAAAGCACAGATAGGGGCATAAAGTTACTTGAAGCATTGATCTGTATCATTACTTCAGGCTCTGCAGTGACAAATAACCTCAGACAGTCCTGACAACTCAGATTGCGTGCGGAACATGTATGATTCATGCAGACAGAGGAAGGCAGTTGTCTCTGCTGAATTCATAACAGCACTTGAGACCAATGGGGAGCTGGAGGGGATAAGTGCTATCCGCTAAACCTTGGCTTCCTCTACATGATTGATGCATTGTCTGAGAGTGAAGCACCAGCAAAGCATAAAGGATTCTACCACTCTTTGCTCAACACATGAAATGTGAATTATAGTCAATATGACTATAATATTTATTCGATTGCTGTTTCAGGATGGTTTGAGGGCCAGAGTTAAAGTCAACAAAATTAGAACACTAATATTCCAATCGTGTCTTAAATAGGAGGATGGAGTTGATTCTAAAAGCAGTCAGCTGTACACAATATGTGCTCGTTTTGAAAATGCCAGTTGACTTCAGAAAAATATCCTGAAATGTAACTTTTATTTTTTATTTTATTTCTAAAATTTCTACAGAAAAGGTTAATAAGAAAACACTCAAACATTTTAATTGTAGATGAACAGATGGACTAAAAAATTGGACAAAGAAGCCAGTGACTAGACATTTGCTGTGAGACTGTACCTGGTGCCTGAATGTCATCCGAATCTTCAGCGTGATGAAAGAGATGGAAGCACTACTCAGCTCTTGTCTGAATTTGTATAAAACCCTTCTTACACAGGTTATAATATCCACTAAGCAGAAGAAAGCTCTTTACTCAAGGGAAGTGTACCAGCTCAAGCAGAACCCAGCGTTTCCCCGAACAGACCCTAACATTATGCTTTTGTATTCTTTTAGACCACAGCAAAGTCCTATCACAGGCATGCAAGGAGCAGACAAGGGAAGTTTTTCTACTCAAGACAATTGACATTTCATAAAACCTGTCATTTACAGATGCTTTCAACCCTTCCGTACAATTTTGTCATCTCTTAATGCCGCACTGTATCAGCCTTGCAAGAGGATCCCATCATCAGTAATAACAGAGCTGGGTCTCTTGCTTTGATCTCCACTTGGCTGGCTTTTGAAAGAGTAACTTCACAAAATTCTATAAGGCAATTGTTTTCTGGAGTTCGAGCTGCCATTTGTTTGCACTTGTAAAATCAGACTGTAAGTATTAAGGCAGTGACAATTTCATTACTGAATCATGACCATCCAGTCCTATTAGGCCATTTAAAAAAAAACATTTTTTGTTCTATTATTTATATTCTTCAAAGCCCACAGAACGTCGTTGTGGTTCACCGGCACCATCTTAGTCTCTCTTGCCTTGAGCATTATGTCCTCATGCCTAACCTGACAGACTTGAAGCCTGGTCTATGCTTCACCCAACTGCTAAAATACCATCTAACAGCATCAGAGACTCATACATAAATTCTCAGCATCACATCTTACCCAATGTGAAGAATCTTTTCCATCTGATATTTCTATGCTACAGATTGCTCAACATAAGCATAACAATGAATGCCATGCCAATCCAAGTAGGGAATTTGGTTACCAAGTGCTAGTGAATAACTGGGATTGGTGACAAAATTAGGAGCACCATCCCACTAATGAATCATGCAAAATTATGACAAAATATCATCAAAAATCACATCTTACAGATAATGTGCCAGAATTCTCCATCGTAATCTCTGAGTACGTCCTGTTCTACTGGCAGGGTAGATCCACTACAGGAGGTAGCAAGAAGTGGCAAAGATGGATTCCAGCTCAAGTTATAAAGTTAGGGCCTATCATACCCTCCATTCTGCCATTGTGATTGCGACAGAAAAGGTGTTAAAGGCTGTTGAAGGGGTGACAGAAACAATACCAAGTGCCTGAGGAGACTGAGGAGTATACGGGCCTCTCCTTCACATTTTCTACCAGTCTGTTGCTACCAGTACAATCTTCTATGCGGTGTGTGCTGGGGCAATGGCATCAACACTAGTGATGCCAACAGGCTCAATGAACTGATTACAAAGGCTGGCTCTGTTACAGGAGTCAAACTGAACACACTGGAGTAGAACAAAAGACTCTGCGGAAAATCCTGGCAATTCTGGACTGTTTCTCACCCTCTGCATGCCACCTTGGCTGAACAGAGGAGCACTTTTAGTAAAAGACTGAGACAACTGCGCTGCTCCAAAGAGCGTTATATGAGGTCATTCTTACCCTCGGCCATTAGGCTCTATAATGTGTCAACCTGTAGCTGGGGAAGTGACGACCCCCCCACCACCCCTGTTAGACTGTTCAAGGTAACTTATATTTATTCTTTTTTACTTCTCTTCTAATATTTGTGTATTTGTATACCTGTGCACTTGTGATGCTACTGTAACACTGTAATTTCTTCTGCAATCAATAAGGTATCTATCGATCTATCTAAGTATAACTTGGCAACTTGCTAAAGCAACAATACAGGGCAATGTGTATGCTAAACTACAGACTGTATAATAAACAGATAGGCAGTGGTTGTGGCTGCTTCAGCCTCCTTAAGAATATTATTTTGGAAGGCACTTCGAAAGCGTAACAATAATGTCCCAAGTGGGGAAAAGAAATTTCTGCAGAAAAGGACAAATGTAAATTGTGGTTGTTTGTAAATTCCACAGTTGATTGATTCAAATTTGCATGTGGCACAATATTAGCCTAGTTTTTTTGACTGGAGCAGGAAAGTGTTCATTTAAAGAATTGGATCAGCCCATGATTGAATGGCGGAGCAGACTCAATGGGCTGAATGGCCTACTTCTGCTCCTATATCTTATGGTCTTTCTATTCCTCAATTTCTCTTCATGATTATGGAATTGATTTTAGACCGCAAAGAGTCATTGGACTTGCAAACACAACCAACTGGTCGTCTCCAAGCAAGAGACAGCTTTGACCAATTTTCAGTTTCTCATACCTGACTTCTCAATAGATGAGAAATTGCAAAGATTTTTTTCATAGCTGCAGATGCATGTCCAGTGCTGAATAGTTACACACCACCCCCAAAGTAACTCATCGATGACATTGAGAAAACACACTTGCATCTGCAGCAAGAATAATTATCTTACATAAAGGTTGAGAATTTGTGAAAGGCATTACTGGTATTAGTTTATGAGGATGACATTCAGTTGGCTTGTAAGAATAAATTAGATAGACGGTTGAAGTAAAGAGGATGAGGGGAAGAAGAAGTAAGTCAATTTTATGGGCATTCTATGAAGAATGATCGGGTTAAAAGCATTCCTTCATGTTGAATTTTCAACTGAAACATGGATTTAGCCAGACTTTGTAATGTACTCAATGTAAAAGAACAGAAACAACTTACAAGCAAAACACATTCCTGCTTTCAACCAAGAAAGCACTGACAATCTGAGTGGTAGTAATGTGTCTGTAAAAATGCTACTCCTTCCTTGTCAGAAACATCCTGAGACTAAATAAATAACACAAAGTGCAACTATTCTCGGTCCCATGGATAAATATTGCTAATATTTACTGCTTTCTAAGTTAACTTCAGATTTCCCAGTGTTTGTAGGTTTCTTTCTCTAAAATCAACCTGGTGTCACAGTGTGACTTCAGCTGCCAGTCAGTGTATGTTTATGTAGGAAAATTTCTTTACAGATTACCAATCAAATGATGCTGCTTCCAACTTCCGTCAAACTCCTGAGTAAGATAAATCCATTCTTCTGCAGTCCAAGTACACGGCTTCCAGAAGGAGCACATTATTCAACCACAAAATGGATTGCTGCTTTAAACTTGTCTATGTTATTTTACAGCTGTGTATAATTGATTACTATCAGTTTTGCATTCTTCAGGTTAAGTCATTTTACATTCTAGTCTCAGCTTATCACATAAGAACATAAGAACATAAGAGATAGGAGCAGGAGTAGGCCAATCGGCCCCTCAAGCCTGCTCCGCCATTCAACAAGATCATGGCTGATCCAATCTTAACTCTAGTTTTCACCGAATCCCACAAGGCAACTGTGCCAACCAACAGGGCACCATGCCGCCCATTTTATTTTATTATTCATCCCGCCCAAACCCATGTGATCACCCGGGGAAAAAAAACCTGGGGAAAAAATCTGGAAAATTCCTCTCCGACCCATCCAGGCTATCGAAAACTGGTCCAGGAGATCACGTGGCTGATCTAAACCTAGCCTCATGTCCACTTACCTGCTTGCTCACCGTATCCCCTAATGCCATTTTTATCCAGGAAAATGTCTATCTCCGTTTTGAATTTATTGAGTGTAGTAGCTTCCACAGCTCTCTGGGGCAGCAAATTCCACAGCCCCACTACCCTCTGAGTGAAGAAATTTCTCCACATCTCAGTCCTGGAATGGCATCCCCTTATTTTAAGATTATGCCCCCTAGTCCTAGTTTCACCCATCATTGGGAATATTCTCCCCGCATCCACCCGATCAAGCCCCTTCACAATCTTATATGTTTCAATAAGATCGCCTCTCATTCTTCGGAACTCCATGTGTGATCATAGACATATGTGCATGATCACAAATATACGTGTATTGTCACAGACATATGTGCATGATCACAGACGTGTGCATGATCACAGACATATGTGTATGATTACAGATATACATGTCTGACCACAGTATACATGTATGAGCACAGATATATGTGAATGACCATAGATATACATGTCTGAGCACAGTTAATCATGTATGACCACAGATATACATGTATGATCACAGATATACATGTATGATCACAGATATTCATGTATGATCACAGATATACATGCATGGCTGCACTAAGGTAATTAGCTTTTTATTATATCCACTGCTTATTAAAGAAAACATCAATGTGCTAGTGGAAGATAAAGCAACACCTCTTCCCAGAAATGCAGACACAAGCTGCAGGCACATAAGTAGCTGGAAGGGTAGAGGGGCATGTATCTAAGCTTGTGAGGTCACCAAATCCAGTCCAAAGGAGGTAATGAGGAAAGTCTGCTTCAGGGCCTTCAGTTATTGGAAAAGCCCAATGCTGGCAGTCAGGCTTTAATGCTGGAAGTCAGGCTTTAATGCTGGAAGTCACTGCTTTCGTAGCTAAAATTATCAGAGCCAGGCAGGTCATAAATATATATATATATATTTAAAAAAATATGCATAGTTATTTATTTATGTATTTCATCATCTACAATGCCACTGGAGGCTGAGTTTTATAATTAGTGATTAAACGCTAATGGAAACTATTTTAAGAAAAGATATATTACAAGAAATGTGGCCTCACTGCCACGAAAAGCAGGGTTAAAAAGCTTCAGCTTTGCAATGACACTGGTGTCATTTACATTCTAAATGCCACCACATGGGGAAAGTCTTGTGGCAGGGCAGCTCTGTGGCAAGGTGTTTCTTATTCACCACAGAGCACTATCCAATCCCCTTAGCTCTTCAATGTATTTTGATCAAGATCCATGTTGATAAGTAACTTTTAAATAAACTAAGATTTCCATGGAGTTTCTTCTGATTATCATTAACTTCAGGTGTACTAAATTAATGGAAAAAATGCAGGATGTTTCCAGGAGAGAATAATTATTACTGTATTACAGAGCTAGCGACAGGTAATGCTTCAAACAAAAAAGAATTACAAACAGCGCAGCAAAAATCCATCACATTCCCGCTGTGACTGGTATTTCATGATGCATACCTGGAGGCTGGTTGACTTCAGGCTCATGGTTGCCTTGTTTCCCATTAATTTCCTCTGGCACATTGAGGACAGGTGCTGAATCTTTCTTGTGGTTGGTCTTGTCTTCATTCACCTTCTCCACTTCTTTGTTGTTTTCTTTGTCTATAACAATAGGTTTGAAAAGAAACTGTGGTAAGGACCTGATGCTCTGGTTCCTGGGCTCCCTAGTCTGCTGTTTCTTGCCAAGAAAAAGGACTTGTGCAGCAGCAAAGAGCTGATTAGTCAATGTACTGAAGGAGGTGGCCCGGAAACTTGTGGGAGCTATTTACTGGTAAAAACCTTGCATCAAGCCATACCATGTGATACACTCAATTCTTCAATGAACTCTCAAACTCGTATTGCAGCACAGAACACAGGGGCAAAGTCACCTACAGACTATCAGCTCTGTGTAACAGATCAGTACCCTTACTTTGTTTTCCGAAACCTGCTTTAGCCCTCACACCTCACGTTGGCATATCACAGGGATGCTTCCATTTCTTCCCCCTTCACATTTCCATCCATCCCCAGTGTCATACATCATTATCATCTGCCTTCACATTGCTCTGTAATAAACACTCTCTCCATACATCTGTTCATCACACCATCCATTTCATCCCTAGTTTTAATTTTAGATGGCGCTTGTTGTTCGAAGGGCAAGAAATTCAACTAAAAACAATACTAGTAACACCTTTTCTGAAGAAAATTGTGATAAATTATCACCACAAACAATGAAGAAGCAAGCAGACACAAAGCTGATTTAAAGGATGGGTTGTGCGGGGGCACTGCAGAGCCGAAACGCAACGTCTTCACGAGGTGTCACAGACGGAGTGGCCATTGTTGTGACTGTTGGGGTGAATGATTAGGAGAGGAGTCGAGGTGGAAGGGTTTTGATGCCCGTCCACCTAACCCAGGTGCGAGGTTAGATCACTCCAAGCGCCGAGCCCACTTAGTGAGATTGAGAAAAGCTTTGGGCTGTGCGGCTTGGGTGTGTCACTGTGCCGGGATCTGAGTCATAGAGCGAGACACGACCCACTGCTTGGACAATTTAAACACTGTCCCAGACAGACTGGAAAGCCAAAGGGTTGGGCTGATTCCACTTGCTCTCCTGCAATGTTCATTCCTCTATGTGGTGATCAGGCAGTGAATTGATTCAGCGGCTGTTGTCCCTGCTAACATGATGAATTGGGATCGAGGCTTTGGCCTACTTCTGGCCACTCCAGGGAGCAGATCTGGTTCAGAATGCTTTTGTTGGCCTCTATTGTTTGCAGGGTGTGCGTGTGTGTTACCTCTTTCTCTGTGCAGTGTTTGTGGCTTTTCTATTTTTTAATTGGGTCATTTGGGTTTCTTGCTTTGTGGCTGTCTATAAGCAGACAAACCTCAAGGTTGTATAATTTATACATTCTTCGATAATAAATGTACTTTGAATTGAATTTGAATGTTTTTCCCTCCTTGCAGGAGGGGAGAGCAGAGAATACTAGGGAGAGGCAAAGAATCAGAGATGGTCTTCCAGCCATCTCTCAACTAACAGTTGCAATGCTGGAGATAGCTGCTGGATGCCAACAGAATTCTGCTGTATTTGATGATCATTTGGAACCCACTGACAGAATCAAACACACGGCGTACATAAATCATTCATATTTATCAGATGTCAGGAATACATACAATATAACCACATGGATACTAACTACTAACACCTTTTATGTTTTGTTAGCTTTATTTCACATCTTCAAAGTGGTCTTCAAGTCCACCACAAGGGGTTGGTCAGGAGGATGAGTCATCTCCTCTGTGGAGTCACCTATCCTGAGACAGTGTGTTCCCTGATACCCGGAATCCCTACACTGCTTCAGAAGTTCATGCTTCCGACAGACCAGTCAGGTGCTTGGTATTAGGCAAATTATCAGAGGAGCAGCTGTTGAAAACGGACTCATTTTTCCTCTGGGTCTCACTGAGAAAACAGAAAGCTTTATCTCAAGCATGAAGCACATAATATCGTAGACCTTTGTAATAACGACTTTGCCCGTGGGAGATAAAAAAGGCCACCTGCATGGATAATTAAAAGAGTTTGCATGGCTTGAGTGCCAACTTAAATAGTGTAATACCTTGAAGATGATGGCAAGAGTTATTGTGATCATATCATCTGACTTGTTCTAATGTCAGATTATGATATAATATGTAAAGTGTGTTAGCTCTGTGTGCTCTCACACACACATTCACACCTTGTTTTTACTTGCATACTTTGAGCAATGCCATTTAATTATCAGTGACGAGGATAAAAGAAGATTATTCAGGCTGGTACTTTCTGCCTGTCGTTGGATTTTGGGGGATTATCTTCTCTGGAGCTGTGGAGCTGTATGATTTACAAAGGCTGAGTTGGATTTTGCTGGTGCAGCTTCTGTGCTTGAATTGTTGTGGATGAGTACAAGATTACTGCAGATGGTACGTTGGGCCCCTCGTGAGTCCGATCAGATACGGGAAAAAAATAGAACATTTTTCACTAAAAAGCGACATCAGGATCAGAATTGGCTTTCGTATCACTGGCATTTGTCATTAAATTTATTGTTATGCAGCAATGTACAGTGAAATACATAATAATAAAAACTATGAATTACAGTAAGTGTGTGTGTATATATATGTGTGTGTGTGTGTGTGTGTATGTATATATATATTAAAAAAATAGGATCTAATGCTTTCCTGGCATCTATGATGAATAAATTCTTCTCGGGCTTCCAGCCTG